>NC_135343.1:35230282-35917282 GCF_023851605.1 Tamandua tetradactyla | reverse complement strand
CACAACTGCTCTGCCTTTGCCACTGTTGCCCTTCCCCCAACTGGAAGGTAGACTCTCCCTGAGCCCTTCCCAGCAACTGCTATTCACAATGGTGACACCTCTCGATCTTGTTGCAAGACTCCATCTTGATGCAAGACTCAATTCCTTTTACATTCCTTTCCTACATTTTTGCTAGAGTTTTCTAACACACCTGAAGAAATGCCCAGTATTCTGGGCTGCCATCTAGACTCTGTCCTTATTCCCCCTCAGGATGTAAGAGTTTCAGTCTCAGAGAGGTTGGTGCGCCTAGAAGGGTGTAGGACACTCTTAGTTTTATTTCAGTTATATTCTGAATTAAATAGGTTTTTGTGGGTTTGCCTGGACTGTGGACACTATAACAGTGTTTGTTTTGGAAAATGTATTATGAATTCCAAAAAATCAACCATTAAATAAACTTCACAACCCATTTAAAATACAGGATAGTTTCTCAGAAAGTGAAACGTAGAATTACCATATGATCCAACAATTGCGTGCCTAGGTATGTAATGGGTAGAAGCTATATGTACCCCAGGAAAGTATGTCTTTAAAGTTAATCTATTCCTGCGGGTGTGGATCCATTGTAAGTAGGATATTTTGGTGAGTACCATCTTTTTTTCAAATGAGATTAAAAAAAATTTTTAATAATAAAACCAATCAATATACATTATGAACATTTTTTTCATCACATAGTTGTATATTCATCATCATGATCATTTCTTAGAACATTTGCATCAATTCAGAAAAAGAAATAAAAAGAATACAGAAAAACAATTCATACATACCATAACCCTTACCCCTCCATTTCATTGATCACTAGTATTTTAGTCTACTAAATTTATTTTAACATTTGTTCTCCCTATTATTTATTTATTTTTAATCCATATGTTCCATTCATCTGTCCAAAAGGTAGATAAAAGAAGCATCAGACACAGGTTTTCACAACCCCACAGTCACACTGTGAAAGCTGTATCATTATACAATCATCTTCAAGAAACATGGCTACTTGAACACAGCTCTACATTTTCAGGCAGTTCCCTTCAGCCTCTCTGTTGCACCTTAACTAAAAAGGTGATATCTATATAATGCGTAAGAACAACCTCCAGGATAACCTCTCCACTCTGTTTGGAATCTCTCAGTCATTGATACTTTATTTTGTCTCATTTCTCTCTTACCCTTTCGATTGAGAAGGTTTTCTCAATCCCTTGGTGCTGAATCCCAGCACATTCTAGGATTTCTGTCCCCTGTTGCCAGGAAGGTCCACACCCCTGGGAGTCATGTCCCATGTAGAGAGGGGGAGGGCAGTGAGTTTGCTTGTTGTGTTGGCTGAGAGAGAGAGAGGCCACATCTGAGCAATAAAAGAGGTTCTCTTGGGGGTGACTCTTAGGCCTAATTTTAAGTAGGCTTAGCCTATCCTTTGCAGGGTTAACTTTCATATGAACAAATCCCAAGACTGGGGGCTTAGCCTATTGCTTTGGTTGTCCCCACTGCTTGTGAGAATATCAAGAATTCTCCACTTGGGGAAGTTGAATTTTCCCCCTTTCTCACCATTCCCCAAGGGGACTTTGCAAATACTTTTTATTCACTGTTCAAATCCTTCTGGGATTTATCGAGGCATCACTCTGGACAAGCCTACAAAAATCTCATGCCCCACTTAAGGTTCCATGTACTTATGGTGTTCAGTTGGTAAGTAGGATCTTAAGATGTGACCCACCTCATTCAGGATGGATCTTAATTATCCTACTGGAATCCTTTATAAGAGAATGAAATTCAGATAAAGGGAGAGAAAGCCGCGGAAGAAGCTGGAAGCAATGAAACCTGGAAGAGAAGGGAGAGACCAGCAGATGCGACCCTGTGCCTTGCCATGTGACAGAGATTGCTGATAGCCAGGCTTCAGGAAGGTCTCATTGTGAATTTTCACAGCCTTAGAACTGTGAGCTTATAAGCTAATAAACTCCCACTGTTAAGAGACAGTGCAAGTACTGTACCATTTTATGGTATCAGCTTTCAGCAGTTTAGCAAACTAAAACAAGGTATGTATCCAAATGAACTGAAAACAGGAAAAAAGAGATACACACCAATGTTCATAGCAGCATAATTCACAATAGTCAAAAGGTGGTAACAACCCAAATGTCCATCAATGGATGAATGGGTACACAAAATGTGTTATATACATACAATGGAATACTATTCAGCCTATAAAAAGAAATGAGATACTGATACATGCTATATCACGTAACCGTAAAAACATTATATTTAAGTGAAAAACAAACAAACACAAAAGGCCACATATTGTATGATTCCATTTGTACGAAATATCCAGAACAGGTAAGTCCATACAAAAGAAAGGTGATTAGTGGTTCCTGGGTCCTAGAGGAAGGGGGAACAGGGAGTGACTGTTTAATGCATATGGGATTTTCTTTGGGCCCAATGAAAATGTTTTAGAACTAGATACAGGTGATGGTTGCATAATATTGTGAATACATTAAATGTCACTTAATTGTACACTTCAAAATGGTTGATTTTATGATACATGAATATCACAATAAAAATTGAGTATTAGTTCATATCTACAAGTATATAAAAATGGAAGAACCAGATAAAGTATATTTGTTCTGTGGAGAAGAAATAGTGGGAAAGAGGATTAAGTCAAGAGCCAGAACACCATAAAAATCCAGGTTCAAGCCATAGCTCAGCCATTACTAATTAGGTCCATCTTAAATTAGTCATTTCCCCAACTGAACTACAATTTTAACATGTAAAGAATATGGATACTACCTGTTCTGCTTAATTCTAAGGCTGAGATTCAGAAACATATACTGAAAACTCTAACCACTACAGAAATGTATTAACTATTATAATAAATGAAAAGTTGGAATACATGGGAACCCAAAAAGGAAAAGGATGATTGGATACTTTCTGTTTCTAACATCTTATTTCTCTTACTTCAGAGGCTAATTAGATTTGAATCAAATATTAGAAGACCAAGATTGGGCTGAAGGAAGTTCAACACAGTCTAGGGGATTGTTGGGAGTTTGTGAATTTGGGGGACCAAGTCACTTTTGATTGAACCTGCAGTAGGACAGGCCTAGATCAGATTCTATCCTGTGTAATAAGGAATACAAATCCTCAAAGGACTCCTAAAATTGATGTGTAGTTTACTTTTTTCAGATTACAGTCTTCCAGATTATAAATGATCTATGGTTAGAATGGGGCCTCTTTATGCTTCTTTGCTGATGGTGGGGTAGGAAGGAGAACTCGAGTCTATTTTGGTTAGAACTCACAATAAATCAGGACTCAAGAGTGAAAGAAGAAAAGGAAACAATTTATAGACATTTTTTCTAGTGGTGCAAGGCATCCAATAGAGTAACATGTAATATATCCAACATAACGGGGAAGATGCTCTTCTTAAAACAATTTGTTAGAAAAAAAAAAATTTCAATTTGTCCTTTGAAAATATTTAAAGGAAATAATTAAAAATATATTACATGCTTTCCTGGGCTTTTCAGTAACCCACTAGATGTTAACTAACCATTTCTTGATAACTCATTGTCTTCATTATGAATGTACATTATTGGACTGTGCTATAACAACACTTATTCCTGTATGGCTTTGAAAGAGAAGAACTGCATAATCCTTTTAAAAAATCACTCTGGACAATAATGCTATCAGAGTTCTTACATCTGTTTTTTCTATATTCTTTCTCTTGGTTGGTGGTTGTCAGAAATTAAACCACCTAGTTTTCAAAATATTTTATATAGCTAATATAACTAATATTTTCAAGATCCCTTAGAAATCAAAGGAAAAATTTAAGTGTGAATGAATATATTCGTCTATGGACACCTGTTGAATCCATATATATCTTTATGTTTGCACAAGACTAAGTGTGCATTTACTTGTTAAGGGGATGATAAACATTATTCTAGGTAATCTGGAATAGTAGGTAACTTGAATTCTAATCCTAGATCTGTCACTCACTGATCTGTGAACCTTCAGCATTTTCTGTGATTGTGTCTCTCCTCATTTATACAATGAAAGGGCTAGGTAATAGTTTTTAGAAAGTTTTTTTTTTTTTTGCTTTTAAATTTTAAGTAGAAGAATGTTTTCTTCAAATTAAATCTTTCAAGAGGCCCACTTTTTAAAATAGACTGAGACCTTTCACGTGGGAAGCCGGGGTTCGATTCCCAGGTCATGCACCCACCCACCCCCAAATAAATAAATACAATAAAACAGACTGAGAGTCACTATGCTTAAAGTGAAAGTAAGGAATCCAGAGGCTCGTTTATTCTCTGTTCCTTTACTGTCCTGATAGCTCCTGAGGTGCCTCTGAAGAAGCTTTAGAACTCCACAGAACACAGTTTGAAAACTATTGCATTAGATAAAGCCTGAGGTCCCTTTCTGTTCTAATATGGTCTGATTTCACAGTGTATACATTTCCAAATGTCCTATATAAATGCTTACTAATGGAAGGTTTTTTTAATTGTAAATATATTCTGGGCAAATGCAGAAATAAAAGTTCAGAAAGTGTGCCAATCGTAAACTATGGTACTCTGTTTTAACACTGCCATAAAATCAAAGCAAACAACTAGATTAAAAGAATGAATTCTTTCACTATTTCATTTTTTAACTTTTTTTTTCTTATGTAACTTTCATTTGGTTTGCAGGTGCAACATTTTAAAGAAATACATACACACACCCACAAGCCACATTGTTCTTTTCCAGTGCTTATTGGGCACTTAGAGCTGTTCCATCAACATTGGCAATCAGCATTAAGTGCCAATCTACCCTCTGGTGAGAAGACAACTTGCTGCTAACCTATTTTTACAAAGTTTGCTATATAGCTTAATCCTTTCAAATGCAACTACGACAAAAGTATTACAGACTTTTAAAAACCTGTTCTCTTGAAAAAAAAAATTGCAGAGCATCAATATCCAGATAGTATTCTCAAATTTCAGTGATCTAGTCCATGGAGCCATCCCCTATGCACAGTGCTCTGTTTCATGCAGTACATGGGTTTAGCTGGCCAAATCTTTTTTTTTTTTCCCAATGAATCAGTAGAACAGTGAAGATCTTACTTTTTTTTTTTTTAAGCAGTGGCATATCAATGAGGCACAGATGTGTGTATTCCAACTCTGCATGGATGAGCACACTGTTCAATAGTGCTGGCTCACACGGTATCAGGGCGAGTTATCACTTCCCATGAAGGCACTCTTATCACCAGGACCCAGAGAGGTGGCTGCAAATCGCAGCCTTTTTATTTTCAAGGCAGTTTTGCTGAACATTCAGGCTTCAAAGATTCACACTTCCAAAACTCTATAAGAGTTTGTGAACGCTCAATTTGCCAAAACTGTTTACAGTGTAATTGGGCACCGTACCTGTGTCCATGAGATAGCGGAGGCGCTTCTCCACCAGCGCGGCACGGGTGTCAATTTGCTTTTGCTCATTCTCTAGTGCTGCCAATTCTCCTACAACATACTGACTGGTGTCTTTGAACCCTTTCTGTTAACGAGAACAAACAGGAAGGGGGAAAAATCACTTGTAAGTTGCATTTTTCTTTTCTACAAATACTTAGAAAAGCACTTACCTAGAGAACCAAATATCACCCTTAGGACAAAAAGCAACTTCTTATGATTCAACAATTTTTTCATATGTATTTTCTATAGTAAAACTTTTGAAAACAGATACAATTTCAGCCCTTTAGTATTACATTTATGATTTACCACCAAGATTTACCAGATTTAAAAAGTTAACATAAATTTTCAAAAAATCCCCTCAGAGTTAATCAAGTTATTAAAGCAAGGACAAGGGGAGAAAAGAATATTCCCTTTGGCGACTATAAAAGCAAATACCAATGACAGCTTCAATTCAAAAGTGTAATTATAAAACTGTAGTTTTACTAAGGAACAGATTTTATAAAACTAGAGTTTTATTAAGGAATTGATTTTTAGAGGCTCCATCCTGAAAGAAATCAATGATACAGATTTATTCTTACAAAAATACAAAATTAAAAATACATTTTTTTGTTTTCTTTTGATTATACTATTCCAAATTCTACTATATATATATATATATATATATATATATGAAAGAGAAGTTTCAAATATATTCAGCTGACTTCTGTCCTTTAACATGTCAGTCTATCAATGTATTACTAATTATTATAGCTTTGAATTCTAACCTGACAGGTGGTTTCAAACTTTGCTGTGCAGGATCTAATGTAACTAACTAGTACACTGATTTGGTTAATCTTCCATTTAGCCAAATTTGAATTTCAATTTGAAAATTTCTTTTTACAATCATCCCTGTTAACATTTTTAAAAAATAATTACCCTTAGAAACTTTGTTTTAAGTAGCTCTATTATAAAGTGTTAGTACAGCCTTAATTTAAAAATTAATCCATATTACAAATTTAAAGTGCTAGGGGGAAGGGTCATTATTTATGGCAGAGTCACAAAAATGGATTAATTACAGTTTCCTTTGGAACACCTGTTTAATTTCTGACATTTCTGGGACTGAGACCTAAGTAGCTGAGAAATACTGAAGAACTGCTGAGGTGATTACTCTCACCACCACCACATCAGCACTTATTATTTATTCAGATAAATGAATGTGAACAATCCTCTCCTGTCAAATCCCTTTCCTACCTAGAAGCATATTAATCTCTAAGAAGCCATGAGGAATTATCTCCTGGTACTCATTTAAACAAGAAGCAAAATCAAGAAGCAGGTGAATTATGAACATATTTTGGAATTTTCATGATCAATAAACATATTTAAGGGTGTGTATAACTTACATGCCTTTAGGACTAGTAAATAATTTATATTTACATGTGAACTTGATTTATATCAACTTATTAAAGTATTGCAGCTGACAAACTGAAGAGTGAATGTTTAAAAAAATTAGTAAAGCTAATCATTTCTCAGTATAGTTTGATAAAATAAGTTACTGAATTTTTAAAACATTTATATAAATGGATACTCTTCTTTCTCAATAAAAATAAAAAAACTGTAATAATACAGTCTTAATGGTAACTTTAAAATCTCTAATAAACTGGAGTAATGCTTTTTGCACCTTCTGTCAGATAGCAGAGCATTTACAAAAAGGACTTTCTGTTTTCTCATTCCCCTCCAGAAGGACAAAACAATTTACAAAGACAAATGAGAAATATAGATAAATAAGATAGCAGAAGTGATAAGCAACCGATAAATTTCATTACTTTTAGTGATTAGTTCAGTTAAAAATAGCAATAAATTTTATAATCAGATGTATTTAGTATGAACATATAGTATACGCAAATATCCTGTAACTTTTAAGTTATATCAAATCCTTCATTAGGATATATCAGTGAGTTGTTCTCTGTATAAGATCTTTCGGACGTCAACAACTTAAAAACAAGGAGCCTTTAGAGCCCTAAAATGTACTTGGTAACTCTGAGTGCATTTATAAGGATTTAAAAACCCAATGAAGACTATTTTAATGGTAAAAACAATGAAAATACTTAGACAAACTACAGAGAGTTTTTTAAAAAATTGTACCATTAAAGAAGGCTATGCTTTGAGACAAAATTTCAAGTTAAAACTTGTTCTTCCTGCTTCTGTCCCGTAGCTGTCCATCAAAAGCAGCTTTCTCCCTGCAGTCTATCAAATATTTCCCTCACAAATCAATTTTACACATGATCAGCCCATACCCCTACTGAGCTGAACCTCCCCGTTAATTAAGTGAAGAAATTACCATATATATTATATTAATGCAAACATCATTCAGCTAGTAATTCACGGCTGATCTGGATAATGGAAAGGTTGAACACCCATTAACCCAAGCCAACAAAATGGGTTGGCTGAGAAATTCTAGTAGGTCTCATGTGACTTTTCCCTCTAACTGCAGCTCTGCAGTATCTGCTATTGTAATAATTAAAATCCTCCCGGAAGATCAATACTGGAATCTCTTTATGGGAAGTGCCCTGATGGAAATGTCTCAAGGAAGCTGGGGCTGTGGAACTCTGAAAAATTCATTTTTTTTTATCTGACAATTATCACCACACTGCAGACTAATTCAACAGTGCACCCCTCTCACTCTGCTTTGAATGCACTGGAGATTGACATCTTAAAAAACCTAACATCTCATTTTAACAAATAAAGGCACTATTTCCACATACAGTTTGGAATTATCAGCAATCATGAAACCATACAAAAAATTAATATACATTAAGCACTTCATCTTCTGATGGCTTCCTCTGAGTTTCAGTTATCGCTGCCTTCTCCTCATTTCCTTTCTTTGTATCTTCCTGTATTGATCTCTGCCTTTTCATCTCTTAAAAAAAGGGAAAAGACATGTAAAATCATTATAAAGCTTGATATTTGTGTATCAAAATGTGGATTTACATTATCATCTTTTAAAAATATATAATGTTAAATACTATTAAATCATAAGATGGGAAAACATTTTCAAAAGCACCCCTACCTGGTCTATTTTCAACATATTGACTGAATGACTGAAGTTGAGTTTTTCTGACTGTAGAATCCTTACTGAATACAACAGGATTTCTAAAACGTTCTGTTGCTTTTTGTAATCGTTCAATCTGGAGATCTTCTGTGACATTCTAAAAATAACACAATACATGGTAAGAGAGCCCTGATTTTATAAACATGAAATTACACAACTAATAAGGCAACTTTTACTGATTTAAGATAATGCTGATTTTCTAAAGTAGGAACCTTAGAAAGTTTCTGAAAGAAAAAGGATTTTAAAGCACTCTGAACTGCTCAATCTCAAATTCTGTGGCCTGTAATAAAAAACTATGGGGGGCATGGTTTAAATGGAGGATCACTCTTGATAACTTTGATTTATTAAACACTGTGAACCCTTGTGTCTTCTCCCAATAATATGTATCATTTAAAAGCCTTGTTGCCTCCGTTTATTCCACCCAATATTCTGCCCTATCAGTTTGCATAGTCCTACAGACTTGTATGACAAGAAGAACTAGTTTCTAATTTTATGCCCATTGAGATAAACTACTAATGCTGGATGAAGGCTAAAAGGTAGGATTATAATATTACCCCACTGAACTGTATTTCATCAGCTATAACTTTCCAAAGCCAGATTTGTAAGTAAGCCCTTTACAGCTAAGGAAACTACAATTATCTTTTCCAGAGCTTCCTATGTTAATACTGGTAACAAATTCAAATAGTTCTATCAACAGGAAATATCCCAAAAGACTGAACCACTGCAGTGTGTGGAAGCTGCAGATACCGAGGTGCTGTGTACCAAACAAATATTTCATTTTATACCTAATCTTTTATTATTTTTATTAAGTGTTTTGAAAGTAAATAGGGAAAGGCTAAGATGCATGACTAATAGCTAAGCCTGCTGAATGCTGAAACTGGTTATCAAAAGCCACCAAGACTTTGCCCTTCCTCTGCATTGAGACAATCAGTAATGAGGGAGTCCTCCAATGGCCTATTCTCTAGCCTCAAGGAGGCCTGGGATACAGAATCCTCAAGGGAAGGTAACAGTTTATCCTTTTCCATAAACACAGAATGCCTCATTTATAAATGTGTAAACTGCATTTTATATCAAAATAAATAAATAACCCAAATTAATGCTGAAAGCTTCAAGAGAACAGATGGACTCTCTCTATATGTCCTTTATAAGCACTATTTTAAAAATCTTAATTAAAAAGATTTATACAAAGGCAAGCTATTCAAAGCACACCTTTGTTGGAATAACTTTAAAAATTACTACATAAAAGCTTTTTAGAATGAAAAAAATTCATCTACTAGGATATTTAAACCATAAAAATGGAAATATCTCTATTTCACTGTTTTAAAAAGTTACCTATTTAGCATTAGCATCATACTTATACTATCTATGTAGTGAAGAGAAAAACAATTTTGCCTTTTTTATTTAAAAAAAAGTGTGAAATCTAATGTTGTAATAATTGCCCAATAGTCAAAAATTCATGTCTTTACCAAAATAAACAAACGGCTAAATTTTTTTTAGGCCTGGCAACATGCTAAAATATCAGTGCGATTAGCCAGCAAATCCCATCTTAAGAAATCTTTTTATGAGTAGGGACTTCTGCCACTTTACAAATGTATTCCTCTAAACCCACTAATTCAGTTAGCCTTTTCAATCCATTGTATTATTCTTAGGCCAGCTTCATTCTGCATTAAATCCACTGCAGAAAGCTAAATTGAACGCAAAAAATCAGACCTGATCCAGGCTTGCTTTTGTTCAAAGATAGAGACCAAAAGTCCTCTGGTGCTGCCACACACTTTCATCACCAATTTATAGAAACCGACAATATAAGGGAAAAGCAATGAAAGTCATTGTTTTGGGACTTCAAAGCATCTCTGTGTCAGAGGAAGGAAATCCTTTCAGTCAGCGAGGCAGTCCCCATGGTCCGCAGGTGGGTGAAAAGTTATATAAAACTGGAAGTGCCCTACAGCTAGGGTAATATTAATGATACAGGGCAAGGAGAAGGGAGAAAGGGTTGGGGGAGGAAATTATAAATAGCCTAAATAATAATAATACTGATAGTAATGCGGTTGTGGTCATGGTTGTTATGGATTATTGGCTGAAATCCAACATTAGGTAAGATTCATATTGGGACAAAACACATGCAAGTATCTTAAAAATGTATATGCAATCATATCACCATCTTCAGGTGTTTGATGGATTCTTTTAAATACCATAAATTTAGATTCATTTAAGCAGGTAGATGGTTGTGGGTGATAGAAAAATATGCTAGAATTTTTCTCTGCCAAAAATACATATACAAGTCAAAAATAGTTCCTATTTAACTTCTAATTTTACCTGACATATCTATTCAATCAATTTAAAATGGTTCTCTGAAAACAGCACGTGAATCTGATTACCATACTGATATTTAATTTATTGGATTTTCAATAAAAAAATTTATCCCCTAATATTAATGTGAAGAATTTTAGAAGAAATTGTTTGTAGGATTATAAAGTGCCTGTGGAAACTAGAATACAAGATAACTTGTCAAATGTTTTAAACAAATATGATTTACCTTAATGTCTTGCTTTGAGCTCTCAGTTACAACTTTCTGAGAAACACTGGAGAATGAATTTGCCACCTGTGGCTGAGCTTCGAGGAGCTTCTTCAGCTTCAAGTCCACTGATTTAGTGGTTTGTTCTGTTAAATATGCAAATTTCATGAATAACCAAGTGAGACGCATTTAATTGCGACCATCAATTTTAGGTACCATCATAAAAATATTACTATATTTTAAAAGAAATATGAAAAGGACATTAAGGTTGTAAAGTAGCATATCAGAATAGATACATGCAGAATTCTTTATATATATAAGTATAAATATCTGTAAATATATATGATTTTCCCCCCAAAATTATTCCCCTTAAAGAATATAGTCAGCAAACCCACTAAAGACTATCCAATTAAACTACAGTTAATAGTAGCTATGTTACCTGAAAATCTATGCTTGTATATATTTACACAGGTATCTGCCTAGACGGTGCATAATAAAACAGCTATTTCAAACTAGATATTTAAAACCGGGATGTATTGATTCTAAATTATATTATTTTCCCATTTCAATTCACCTAATATATTAAATACATTTACATAATACCATATAAGAACAAGTTTTTAACATGATCCCAGACAATCATGTATGCTGTATTAGAATTCAGTGTTTATATATGTACATATATTCCCAGTTTTGAAACAGGGTATATATTTTTGAATATCTTTTATTTAGATGGCAGAAATATAAGAGAGATTATCTTATTTTTGGATATATTAAATATAGACAGAAAGTTAAAATAAAATATGGCTATAATTTTTAAATAAACAATTTCAAATTATTTTTAGCAAGTACATACATCTTAATAAAATAGTTCAGAACAAATGGAAACATAAATGATTCTATTTAAATGCACTCAACTGTTTAATAAAATGATTATAAAAGATGTGCCAACCATTTGTGAATGATATTTTTCAGAAAGATTAATAACTTTTCTAATTATAAGAATCTTAATAAATGTTATTATCATTACTTTCATGCAAATTGGACAGTTTATATGCCAGGCTTCTTTTTAAAGCAATATCTGATGAACTATGGTCAAATCAAGATAAAGATTAAGGAATTTATTATTAAAACATTATGACGTTTATATAAATATTTAAAAAGAATTTTTGGGAAAATTAAGCAGAGATAAAAATCATAATATATTCTAAGTGCTTCCAGAATCCAGTTTGCATTCCTATTTCTTATTGCCACAAAATAAACCACAGATTTGAATTGGAAAGCATGCCCTGTGTGCATACCAACACTTACTGGCAGGCTTGAAAGTTGTAAACAATATATTTGTTAATGCTCAACATGAATACTAAGAAGTGTGGTTTTTTTTTTTTTTGGCATAAAGTAGGAAGAGAATTTTTTTTTTAAAGGCTGAGTCAAACCTCTTTGGCTTAAAATTAACCAACCTTTAAAATTATCCCACAAAGCTGTTATAATTGAAACTAGAAAATTCTCCTCAACTCACCTAAGGAATAGCTCATTTGTCTGGCCTTCATAATCTACTAGAAAATCAGGATATATGCATCACTTACTGATACTGCTCTTATACCTAAATTCAATGCTAAGGCTTCAATTCTGCACTTAATAGATATCTTCATTACTGAAGGTGGTAGGGGGTAAACAACCTCAGAAATCCTTTTTAGGAAGAAAAATCAAATTTATGTAAGTCCTACAGTATTTTAAATAGAAGTGAGAATTTCTTTGAGAAATTAAAGCACAATTTCAAATAGAGAAGAAACAAAGGATGTTAGCATTGCAGGGACATACAAGGTCTAAGAAAAATAATGCCTGCTCTCACTTTAGCTTTTTACAGTAGAAGATTAAAATTAAGGATTTTGCCTCCTTTCCTTTAAGTCTAGAGAGATCACAAAAGACTTTTTATTGCCATAAGAATTCAATTCAATAAGCATTTATGGAACCCCTCATGGATACAAAGTGTCGGATTGCTACTGCGTACTGCTTGGCTTATAAAAGCAATGCATACGCAATTCACCTTTTAAAAACTACCACCAAGTATCTTTATATCTTAAATAGCAGTTTACAAAGGTCAATTGCCAAAGTGATTTATTGATATAAGATTTATTGATATAATATATAAGATTAACTTAACTCTAGTCTCTATAACATGTTTCAGCCAAAGTATCTTTTTGAAATCAGCTGCATGTATAAATAATTTAATAAAGCATACTTTATTTAAAGTAAGCATAAGAATTGCAAAACAGTATCATAACTAAGAATACAATCAATTCTAAACTAAGTCAGAAAATCTTATCCAGGGTTTAGATTTACTTTTGGGTATTCCATAGGTACTGTATCTGTCTATACCTTATGCATCCATATCAAAATATTTAGGCTGAAATAAGGGAACCAACTGTTGAATGCCTACAAATTGTGACACATTACATACAATGTAAAAGTGAAACATAGGAAATTAGAGAACACAAACTATAATTTGCTAATAAATTTATTGCTAATTTTAACATTAAATATAAAATAAAATAACATAAAATTGATGGAGGGTGGATTTTGTGCTGGGCAGAAGATGTAATGAAACTATGAAAAGCACTTATGAGTATTATTGATGGAATAATGATAAAAATATAATCATAAAGTTAACCATGCAGTAGGACACAGAACATTTATAATTTAAAATTACCGGGAGTATCAAGGTCATTTTCTACGTTAGTAAGTTCATCTGCACCTCCTACAACAAAGCCTTCAGGAATCTCCTCGTTAGTATCTATCTCAATATTATCATTTTCATCTGTAGGAACATGTAGCAATGAAGTTAGTATATTATTTCTACTTCATATTATTTATCCAAAACACTAAGAAAAAACCAAAATATTTATGAGTTATTCAAATTCAGATCTGACAACCAAAGGAAGATTAAAAAATCAGTCTTAAATAACTTTTCTTACTATTGGATTAAATTTGCATTGAAATTTCCTATATCAAAGATGAATTGTCACATCAAATAAGATGCAAAGGTTTTGACAACTTATCATATGCTGTATTTGAATCATTGAGTCCACAGAGTCCTTATATTTTAAAATGTAGTCTATAGCAATCTAATAACAACGTGTATAAATAAAGATTTAAGACAAATTCAAATGACTATACTACATGTAGGATGGGTAATATTATGGGACAAAAACAAGGTACAGAGAAATTCAGAAGACAGATTATTCTTTGCCAGTGACATGAGGAACTGTTCCTCGGGAGATTAACCTTTAAATTGGGTTTTGAAAGATGCACAGGATTTCAAGAGGTACAACTGAAGGAAGGTACAAGGCAAGAAAGCAAGAAAGGGTAGGTTATGTTTAGAGAATAGTGTCATGTCATAATAGCTCAAGCATGATCTACTTAAAGGAAAATAATAGGAGTTAACTTGAAAGGTTAGGCTATAGTGAACCTTGATAGCCAGACCCAGAAGTCTGAAGTTTACTTGGTAGGTGTGATAGTTAATTTCATGTGTCAGCATGGCTAGTTATGGTGTTCAGGTGTTTGTTCAAGAAGCATTGGCCTAATTGTAGAAAGGTGTAGTAATTAGATTCAGGTGTCAACTTGGCCAGGTGCTAATGCCCAGTTCTGTTACTGTGGGTTTAAATCATCAGCATGTGAATTTTATCTATAGCTGATTACATCTGCAGTCAGCTATGGGGAGTGCCTTCTGCAATGAGTGAACCTTAAAAAGAGAAGTCAAAGAAACAGCTCAGTACAGCTCAGCAGTCCAGCATAACTCAGTTCAGAGCTCAGAGCTGATGCAGACGTTTGGAAATGCAGAAAGGAATCACACTGGGGAAAGTTGTTTGAACCCAGAAGCAGGAGGGAAGGTCAGCAGATGTCAACAAAAGTCAGAGGAAAACCAGCTGCTTTTCTTCTGAAGAACTGTAAATTTGTAACTAAATAAACCCCTTATAAAAGCCAGTTCATTTATGGTGTGTTGCATTCCGGGAGCTGCAAACTAAAACAGAAGATACTGTGGACAGAAATCATAAGTGGATTGTGTCTATGGCTGATTACATCCACAAACAACAAAGGAGAATGCCTTAAAGGGAGAGCTGAGGATTTCAAAAGTCTGAAAGAAGAATTTCTATCTCCAAGCCAGCCAGCCAGGCTTTCCCGGAAATTCATTGCCATCTTCATTGGAGTACCTAACTTGCTGCAGCTTCTACAGGGAAATTCAGTGTCACCATTGAATTGGTGCCTCCTTAATAGAATTTGAACTTGCCAATAACTATGCTTGTGTGAGCCAATTCCCATGATAAATTTCTTAATATTTATTTATTTACTTACAGACACACACATATCCTGTTGGGTCTGCATCTCTGAAGAACTCTGACTAATACAGATTTGGGTACCAAGAGTGGTTCATCAGAAACAGAATCCTAAAGATGAGACTTCTGACTTGGTTCTGTGTTTTTTAGAATGGGTTCTCTAGTTTGATTAGATTAAAATACACTAATGACTCTATTTCCAATGATCAAGAAGGTACTGAGAGTCCATAGTGTGAAGTGGCAATAGAGACATGCAAAAATGACCACTGGATACTGCTACTCAAATATCTGGGTGACAGAGTATTTGATTTACTTTCGTAGAGTTTTGCAGAGTTAAAAAGTATAATGATATTGTTTAGTTAGTTGTTCCTAAATATGCTAGGTACAGTTATTTAAGAAAAGCATGAGCTCAGAGCTTCAAATTCCCAGCTCAAACACTGCATGACAGTTTCTATGTGCACAGTGAAAGAAATTCTTATTTCTTGTAATCATATACTTGAGATGTATGAAAAACAGACTCAGAGTTTTACTGTGGGAGTGTCTGGATTACAAGGTAAATTGTATTTCCAACTTTGCAGGCTGTCTGCTGTTAACGTAAGGTCATTTTATCAGGAAGAGGGTACTGAAAATTGGAATATGGACATATGGGCTGATGATGATGGTGGGGACACAAATTCTAGACTATGCTAAATCTTCTTTGCCACGTAAACCTGTAATAGTCTGTCTTGAAGGCATAGTTACACAAGAAAGTGGCCCAAATGCCCAGGCCCCTTTCCTGCCATATTACCTTCTCTTTCTCAGTCTGCAACTGTTGGGAGTTCCCTGCAATCAATTAACTGAAGAAGAGAAGACTCAGGCATAATTTACAGACACTTCTGCACAATATACAGACACCACCTGAAAGTGGACCGCTACAGCACTATAGCCCCTTTCTTGGACATCCCTGAAAGACAGTGGCAAAGGGAAAACTGAGCAGGTGAAAATTCAATCAGTACATCTGGTTGTTCATTTTGTTTGGAGGGAGAAATGACTGGAGGTACAACTGCATACCAGTTCATGGGCTGTGGCTAATGGTTTGACTGGATAGTCAGAGACTTTGAAAGAACATGATTGCAAAAGCAGTGACAGAGAGGTCTAGGGGAGAGATATGTGGACAGGTCTTTCTGAATTGGTGAAAAACCTGAAGATATTTGTGTCCCATGTGAATGCTCGCCAGAGGGTGACATCAGCAGAGGAGGATTTTAATACTCAAGTGCATACAATGAACTGTTCTGTGGATACCACCCAGTCTCTTTCCCTAGTCACTCCTCTCATTATCCAATGGATTAATGAAAAAAAAAGTGACCATGGTGGTAGGGATGGAAGTTTTGCATCAACTCAGCAACACAGATTTCCAACTACCAAGGCCAACCTGGCTACAGCCACTGCTAATGCCCAATCTATTAGCAGGAGAGACCAATACTCAGTCCCCAACATAGCACCATTCCCCAAGGTGATCAGCCTGCTACCTGGTGGCAATTTGATTATACTGGACCACTTTCATCATAGAAGGGGCAGCATTTTGTTCTTACTGGAATAGACACATATTCCAGAAATGGATTTGCCTTCCCAACATGCAATGCTTCTGTCACAACTACCATCTGTGCACTTAAAGAATGTCTTATGCATCATCACAGTATTCCACACAGCAGCGCTTCTCATCAAGGAACCCACTTCATAGCAACCAAAATATAAGAATGAGCATGTGCTCATCTAATTCTCTGGTCTTACCACATTCAGTATCATCCTGAAATGGCTGAATTGATAGAACAATGAAATGATCTTTTTAAGATCGCGCCAACTGGGTGGCAGAATCTTGCAGAGCTGGGGCAATGTTCTCCAGGAGACTGTATTGCTCTAAATCAGCCCCCTCTCTATGGTACTCTTTTTCCTGAAGCCAGGACTCCCAGGTCTAGGAATCTAGGGGGAGAAATGTGAATGGCACCACTCACTATTACCCATCACGGTCCACTAGAAAAAATTTTCCTTCTTGCGCCTCAACCTTATGCTCTGCTGGTCTACATGCCTTAGTTTCATAAGGAGACATCGCCAGGAGACCCAACAATTCTGATGAATTAGAAGTGAAGACGTCCCCCCAGCCACTTTGGGTCCTTGTGTCTCTAAATCAGCAGGCAAAGAAGGGAATTACTGTACAGGGTGGTGGATCCTGATTGTCAAGGGGAAACTGAACTGCTATTACACACTGGAGATAAAGAAGAGTTTCCCTTGAATACAGGGGATCCCTTAGAATGTCTCTTAATACTACATGCCTAGATTAAAATAATGGAAAACTGCAACAACCCAATCCAAGCAAGACCACTAATGGCCCAGATCCTTCAAGAATAAAGGCTTATGTCACTCACCAGGCACAGAACCACAATCAGCTGAAGTGCTTGCTGAGAGTAAAGGGAATATGGAATGGATAGTGGAAGAAGGTAAGTATAAATGAGCTATAACCACATGACCAGTTGTAGAAATGAGGACTGTAGTGGTTATAAATATTTTTCCCTTGTTTTATTATGAATATGCTTATATATATATATAAGCTTATACTTATGTATATATATATATATATATATATGTAAAGCAAATATCTCTTTTTCCCCCTCTCTTATCTTCTTATTATATAATATGAGCTGTTTTAACTTTATATCCTTGTATTTGAGTTATAGGATATCAAGTTTGAGAGTGAATATTACCCAACAACTTGCATCCTTTTCCAGGGAAGTGTTATTGCATTTTTTGGCTATGCATGGGACAGTTGAACTATGTTATTGTCTTTATTTAGAGATGAAATATGGTTTAAGATGTGTATGGGTGTCAAGTTGACATAGAGTTGATTGTGATGGTTAATTTTATGTGTCAATTTGGCTAGGTTATGGTGTCCAGTTGTTGGGTCAAGGAAGCACTGGTCTGAATGTGAATTTAAGGGTATTTATTGGACAGAAATCATTAGTCAACTGATTGTATCTATGGCTGATTACATCTACAATCAACAAAGGAGATTGCCTTCAGCAACGTAAGGAGTTTCCTCATCCAGACACTTGAAGGCTTAAAGCGAGAACTAAGAATTCCAGCAGTCTGAAAGGAGAAAGTCTATCTTTACTTCAGCCAACTTCTCCTGGGGAAATCATCATCAGCTTCCCTGGAGTTCCTAACTTGCAACTTCTCTAGGGAATGCTGCTCCTACAGAATTCAGACTTGCCAATCCCATGGTAGTGTGAGCGAATTCCTAGAACAAATCTCTTAATATTCACACACACACACATATATATGGAGAACTCTAATACAGTAGGAATGAAGAGACTGGTGTTCTAATACAATTAGCACTGTGCATTAGGAGACTAACAGCAGTCCGTATAAGCAGTGTTTAACCAAAGCAATTTATTGTAATTAGGTGTGAAGTAAATGCAAAATAATTTATTAGTAGTAATATAAGCACTGATGTTTATGCCTTTTATAACTTACAGCAGCTTCAATGTTATGCCTGTAATACCACTCTTGCTTGCACATTGACGTGCCTTCTTGTGCGAGAGAAAAAGTAGTCTAGGACCTGCGCATAGCGCATAGGAGTGCACTATGCAAAATTGCTGACCTAGATGTCAAACAGGAACACAGAAACACTGGAGGCAGGAAATCCAGGTTGGAGACTGTTATGACTCTTAGGTTACCAATAAGGAGAACTTAACTTAGGACAGAATAATTTGGAGTGGTTATGGCATGACTTGAAAATTGGTTGGGTGTTTTATGGTGGCAGAAGATGAAATGAGGAAAGGTGAGGGAGAAGTCAAAGTTGTCTCTCTAGACATCCTCTAAAAGGATGGCACTGCCATGAAAAAAAAATAGCTAAGTCTGGCAATATTTGGAAAATTGTATCTCCTTTTACCCATTAATATAGTCAGAATTTCTGTGTGATGTTTAATAGGTGCCATTCATTTCATTTCCCAGTGAAATGAAATCTCCATCTACATTACTATTCACCAATATTGC
Source organism: Tamandua tetradactyla (assembly GCF_023851605.1). Lineage (NCBI taxonomy): Eukaryota > Metazoa > Chordata > Mammalia > Pilosa > Myrmecophagidae > Tamandua > Tamandua tetradactyla. The sequence continues at coordinate 35,897,890 of NC_135343.1, read as the reverse complement.
TAAGTGGGTTAATTCAATATTTATATATGTATTACTAACCTTCGATAAAATGATTACTTATTTGGGGGGAGTAAAAATTGATCTCTTATATACTCAGGCTTCATAAGAAATGGATTTCCACTTCCCTTCCATTCACTGACTTCAGTTTTACCATGAACCTTAAATTCTTTTCAACAGTTAATGTTGCACATTTCTTAACACTATGGAAATACTCTAAATGCATTCTAGGAGAACTAAACAACATATGTGTGTGCTATGGGTACATGCATGTGTATATACATACACATGCATATGTGTGTGTGTGTAAGAGATTACATATTGAAAAAAATCCTCATGGCAAACCCCAGCAGGTGAGCAAGGCAGAAACAACAAAAGGTAGTTTGCAAGTATTACACATATTGTGTATTCAGGAAAAGGTAAAAGGAGATTGGTTATGCACTGATAATGCAAAAATGCATTCCAGTTAACACTATACAGAATTATAAGCAAAATGGGGATCCCAGTAGGATGATTAATAGCACAGCAACAAGGCTTGTCTTACAACACTTTTCATTTATAGATATATTGTACAAGAAATTAGGAAAAAGACAATTTTGGTGGCAGTAAAAAACAATTATCTGTAGGTTACACTGAAAATATGTTTTAAAAAATCCTTATTTGATATTTTTTATTCTCAGTAAAGGTACCCATAACATTCATAACTTTTAAAGATATTCTTCTATAAAACATAAAAAAAGATAGAAAACATAATACAAATATTAGAATATATTATTATTAGAAATAAAACTAAAAATTATCGAAGGCCTGTAAGATTTTATTTTGGCTCAAGACATTTAGATAAATACACTTGCCATAAGTGAAACAATAAAGATTATGCAGGCACAACAAACATTCTCATAGACAAGATAAAAAACATTTCCTTTATTCATTTGAATTGAAAAACAAAGTTCACTACTTTAAATCAAAGAGAGGTTAAGTTGTTAATTTAACAAGTTAAATGGCTCTTACCTAACTCAAACCAAAGTGATAAGCTATGGAATAAATATATGTATAAAAATAGAATGTACATATAATATATAATATACCATATTATACAAGTTCTTTTAAAACAAGGTAGCTACTTTCCTTGCATGTGCCCATGGACCAGTCACAAAAAATTAGCATTTATTTTTTCAAACAAAAACGTTAATTCCCAAAGCAGAAATTCAGGCTGTGTGTTCTGATCACAATACCATACAACTAAAAATGAAAACACCAATGTTTCTCCCCAAGCACCTCTACCCTGCCAGTTCGATCAATATAATAAAATGAAACCACAAGTTGTTACATAGTTGGAATAAGTTAAAAATGAACCATTACAGGTCTGTAATTACAAAATGATGATGAAAGTGGAAAAACATGTGCACTACACCCCACTATTACCTGATTCTGTTCTAAGCTCTACACATACGTCAAATGGAGTACAAGCAAAGCTAGGCTGTAGCTCCTAGGAGAGGGATGATTGTCTTATTACAGAAGACTTGGGCTATTTCTGGTTGCAATAGGATGTAACTGGGTTTCTTGAATATATGGCTATATATAGTGTAAAATAACTGTGTGTATTTTCACGGACACCATGAAGCTGAAGACACTTTACCTCAAACTTAGTAAGTTTCCTTTCCTTACTGATTTGGTTGCTGCTTGAGAACAAAAAATAGTGAGCTTTTCAGGTGGGTTCAGGCAGTGGGTCTCAGCAATCACGTTCAACACATTCCTCAGCCTGTGCCTGTGATATAACTAAACCTTATTTAGTTACATCATCCTGTCCTTTCTTAACTATCCCCTTTTCCCTGTCAGTCTGGTCCACTGCTTCCAAAAATCATCATACCTTTGTGCTCAATATAGGTTGGTTCCAAATTATTTCTTTCTTCTGCTCTGTCTCTAGCAAAACTTCCTTTCTCAGACCTGATCATTCCCCCTAGATATCAGAAGAGTGGACACTGATTTGTCAATTTTTCCTCCTGATTTATCAACCTCAGAGGAACATTTTCATTTAGGAATTAGAATCTTGTGATCCGAAGTGAATTTCTAATTTCTATGCAAATGTCAGCAAACTACAGCCCAAGAAGCAAATCCAGCCTACTGACCTTTTTTTAGAATAACTAAAAGCCATATGCATTCATTTACATATTGACCAAGGCTGATTTCTAACTATACAGGCAGAGCAGAATAGTTGCCAGAGACCATACGGCCTGCAAAAGTTAAAATATTTACTCTAGCCCTTTACAAAACAGTTTGCTAAATCCTGGCATAATAGCTGGCACTGCTCAAGAGATAAATAAATATGGATGAATGAGTAAATTTCAGGCAGGAATTTTACCCTCTCTCTTGTCCTAAAGGTCTTCCCCCTACCCATACTAGCTTCAGCTTAGACCTTAAGACCAGAGCAGACCTAGTCTGATCCATATACCTTTATGAAGAGAGGCAATACCCATTTCTGAGGACAGAGAATAGGCCTGCTCCACCTGCCTTAGGCCAATCTTAGCTCTGATTTAGAGTTCATACCTGAGCTAGTTACTTCAAATATCCAAGGTAAGGTGTGTCCTATGGGAGAAGTGGACCCTGGCCTTTAGAAAACTGATTCTAGACTCTTCAACAGGTTCTCATAAGTCATCTGTTAACCCCTACCCCTTCTTCACATTATCTGGGTCACCATTAGAGTCTACACTTCTTTCCAGTCTCCAGATCCAATCCTCACTTCTCCTTTACTTTGTTGGCTGTTGAATGATACCAAATTCAGGTGTCATTCCTAGGTACCAGGTTTTTCCTAGATACCAGTATGGAAGATACTCATTCTTTGGGTCATAACATGGACAAAGTCTCTCTATCTAATCTAGTCCTGTCTTGGCCTCAACTGGAATTGTATTATAGAGATAGGATTGATTAAACAGCTGATCCATTCCATGTCATCAATTAATTTTTTTTGATCCTTAGCCGACCCAAAATTTAGCACTGTTATCTGCTCACTACTGGGGAAAATATTAAAGAGACTCTGGATGCCTCTTTATCCTATTATTACTGTACTCCTACATGGCTTTATGGTGCCACAAGAAGATGGCATCAGTGGCTGTAGGGCAATTACATGTCTGGAGGAAATAAAATGTATTAAGGGAATTAGTGTTGTATCACACAATGATATTAGGAGGTAAAGACTTTGAAGACTTACTTTGAAAATCTGGAATTCTATCAAAGAAATATCTTGTTATTAAAGATAAACTAAAGCAAATTAACATAATACTATACAATACTGTGTGTAACGTTTATAGCTACTAATATTATTATAAAACTGGAGAAGAGAAATACTGTAGAAATTGTAAAGAGACGCCTGAGTGACAGGAGTTGAAAAGGTAAGATGAAGGATTTAACTAACATATAAATATTCTGAGACCAGAGGGACAGATTCACAACAATTTGGGGAAGAAGCTTTCAAATTTATGGAATGGAAGGTCAGATGCTAAAGGCATTAGCTGGAATTCTTTCAACAAAAGGAACCTAATAGAAATAACAGTATTAAATCTGAATTTACTTTGAAGAAACTTATCATTAACCTAGAAATAGCTTACCCATGTTTTAGTCCTCTAAGGTATTATTCAAGTCAGCATTAGCTGCTCTTCAGGATTATCTTAGTATTCTAAGATTAACTCAGGAAAACACCTGGCATGTTTTGGTTGATAAACAGGTATATAGTTTTAAATAAAAACTCAGCACCTCTTGAATATACTTCTTAAATCAAACTGTAAACTTACAAATTAAAGATGTCCAAATATAACAATGAGAGGCAAAATTAAACTTCTCTTTAATTGTAATTATAGTCCTTGTCCCACTACGAAGCTTAAAATGATCTCTGTTAGGCCTTGAAGAAGAAACTTAAAGTAAAGAGACTAAGAAGAAACTGTCATGGGACTTAATCATTTGGGTTACCCTGAGAAGAATAATTTAATTTATATTTTGAAGTTCACTTTAGGTATGGTAACTTGAATTATAATGGTAGTATATTGAACGATAAGTTGTATTGTATTGTATCAGGCTATAATGCCAAGTTATTTTCAAAGCTTTCTAAAGATCTGATTCAAAGTGAAAATCTTTCATTTCAAATCTTACCACTAAAGGATTTTGTAATCTAGATGTTGAGGACTTGACTGCATTTTATTCACTCAATATAATTAGTGAGGCATCATGGGCTATCACAAACCAAGGACTGAATGGGTTTTCTACCAAAGCATATCCTATGAATGAACTTCTTGAGCAGTTAAAAATTATGCCAGAAAGTTGATTTGAAAAACAGCAGCAATTATTTTCTAATTTACTATGCTTCATTTAATTTTTTTTTGCAATGTATCAATAGGTTAGAAACTTTATGTATTTGATGTAACATTTTGAAATAAGAATAAAAAGTCCCCAAAGCTCCATTGTGGATTTCTGGGTTGTCTGTAGAATATGATACAAGATTCTTTAACTCACCTCCAGATGCCTTTGACCTTTCTTTCAACTTTTCTGCAGCTATTTCACCATAGCTGGGAAGTTCTGACATCTTCACTCCAGATCGAGCTTCTGCTATTAGCTGACGAGCTCTCTCTCTCAGCTGCCGACGTCGCTCTTCATCTTGCTGCTAAGATATATTGAACAGTTGCCAACTCAGTAATTGACAGAAATGCAATTTCATTTTCAATCTGATCATCATGATAGTAACTGGTTTACAGCATGGTGCTTGGCCCACATTATAAATAGGATGCTCTATATCAGTTGGATGTCACACCATTTTTAAGACATCCTAGAATCGGATTTTAAAAAACATTTACAAATTATTGTATTAAAATGTCCATTAATAATCCAAACTAGCTTTTAAAGAAAATTTGACTATACTTATTACTGAGAAAATATCAGGATTTTCTCAGTAATAAAATTACTACTAGTAATAAAATAAGGGTAGTAATAAAATAAGCTACTTCTTATAGAAAAGAGTGACAATACTGAGGACAATTTCAATTACCTTATTTTTTAAGAATAGAATTTAACTTGCTATTTCTAATAACAACATACAGCACTTGATAAAAGTCCTCTTTAATAGCAGACAATGTGTTATGCTGTGTTGATTAAAAGTAGGAAATGGTAAGAATGTTTGAGGGGGGTTTGAGTGGATGGGGTAGTACACGGTTACACAATTTTGATTTAAAAACCACCAACAATAATCCAGTAGTGAAGTGATATTAAATTCGGTAACCCTCCTTTCCCCCAGATGTACACTGAGAAGAAAAAAGTAAAATTGAATGTGAGTTCTGACATTTAAAATGATTAAAAACCACAGAGAATTAAATAGCTAAAATAGTTTTCTCCTGCTAAAAGAGGGTCATCACTATGAATTGCGAATAATCAGAGTGAAATTGGTTTGTAAACTGGAACGCATATAAAATAAGATATTATTATCACAAAACAAAGCCTTCAATAATCTGGCCCCAACATATCTTTCCAGGGTTATCTCTCCTTTATCCCCCCAACCTCCAAAAAACCTCCTGTCTATACAAAATTACTTTCATCATGTTAAGTTTCATGCATCTGTGACTTTGAATATGTCATTTATTTTTCCTGGACTGTTCTCTCACCTTATTTAACTCCTACTCATTTTCAAGGTCCAGGTTAAATCTACTAAACCTCCCCTAACGATCTTTACTTCCTTCCCTTGTGGAATTAAGAGTTCCTACCTCTCTGTTACTATAGTACCATGTGTGTGTGATATTTTAATTTTTTTTTTAACAATACTTGTCATATTACATTATAACTCTGTGCAGGTACCTCCTTCCCACTAGAATTGAGTTACTTGAAGGAAGGAGCTATATCTGATTTATTTTTGCATCTTTGGTCTTTAGTACACGTTGGCATTATACTAGGTGCTATAAAAAATCCAAGCATAAATGACTTAATATTTATGCTCTCAAAAAGCTTACAATATAGGGGGAAAGATAAAATAGCCGCCATAAAGAGGTATGATCAAAATGTTGTAAGAGTTCAGCAAAAAGAAAAGAACATTTTTGACTTAGGGGAAAAAGAGGGCATCATGGCAAAATTGGTTTATTTTTTGAGTTGCTTCTTGAAGGACCGAGTAGGATTTAGATGGATAAAGATAGGGGTTGGTGGGTCAGTGTAGAAGAGACTGGGGGTGGGGGTGGGGGACAGGAATAGTATAAAGATGTAGAGTCAAGAAAGTATATTGGGTAAAAAATACAGTTTAATTTTTCAGATCATAGGGTAAAACAGTGATATTTCAGATCATAGGGTAAAACAGTGATAGATAAGACAATAAAGCTGGATAGAAAGACAGTAAAAGGCCCTGTCTGACAGGATGAAATGCCTTAATTTTATTCTAAAGATAGTGGGATCCAACTAAAGAAGTCTATTTTTTTTTTTGTCTAGGGAATAACCAACCAGAACTGTATTTTTTAAAAATGTGAAATATAACATATATACAAAAAAGCAATAAATTTCCAAGTACATTTAACAAGTACAGAACTGTATTTGATAAAGATCAATCTGGCAAAGTGTAGGAAATATGTTGAAGTAGAAGATTGGAAGGAATTACTTAAGAGACCACTTCAATAGTCCAAAGAAGGTGCAATGAGATCTAGGACTAGGAGGGAAATGAGAATGGACAGAGAAAAGTGTAAGACATATATATATTAGAGCTATAATTGTTACCTGTAATTAGAAATAGAGAGGTAAAAAAACAACCTCAGAAGCATTAAACTTGGGCAACTAGTAGAGCTGAGGCACTCTAATAATGGAAATAGAATCTTTAAAAGGGAGCATAAAAGGAAGGAAGGGGCTGGTAGGACATCTAAATAAAGAGGTTAGAGTGTAGTTAGAAAAGTGAAATTCATGCTAGGGTGTGAGGTCAGGAACAGAAAAAAGTTTTAGAATGATCTATCTACGATTACAGAGCTGATGGCTGAGGTTATGGAAAATACCAAAGCACCTGAACAGGGAAAGGACCATTGACTGAAACTAGGAAAACAGCTATATTTAGATAGAGAAGGAAAGGGGACAGAGAAATAGGGGGAGGAGCACTAGAACACTGATGTATCATGAAAATCAAAGTAGAAGAGGTTTTTAAAAAAGGGAATAATCAAGTGCAGTAAATGTTAGAGATAATTGAGTCTAAAAATTAAAGAGGGCAATCAAACTTGGTTTAGCAATACTGTTAGAGAGAGGATAGAAACCTGACGAGTGGAGCGCAAGTCTAGGCAATCCTTCCACAAATTTTGAGTTGGCTAGAAATCACGAAAGCTGTCAAAATTAATGGGGTTAGATTACTGGGGGTGTCAAATGGACCAGGGACAAGTTTAAAGCTTCCAGTGGACAAACAGGGACAATCTGAGTACCAAAAAGAACAAAGAATGCAGTGAACTGGATCAATGATATCTCACATTTGAATCAATGAAAACTCAGAAAGTCCATTATGACAGTCAAAAAAGTAGAAGAATGGAAAAACTCATTTGTTACCATCCGAGGCAGCTTTTAAAATAACTTCTAAAAATTAGTCATATAAAGAAAAGAAAGGAAATAACTTGTCTTTCTATTAGGAAATGAATTTTAGGGTAACTACATAGCCCTAGTTAATGAGTGAAAACTCAACAAAATAATGCCCACTAATAATTATTTAAAGAGTGATAGAATTATAAAAATACCACTTTTCAGTCATGATGAAATGACTGATTCTGGCAAAGATTATCAACTGCTATTAAAGCTCTTGGTAGATGTCGGATGGGGAACTGGATATTCATCTCATGCTGCAGCAGGTATTTTCTAAAGACTGCTTCCATCCCACATGCTCTTCTGCAATGTGACTTTGCCACTCCCCATCAAGAGGGAGTCTATTTACTCTTCCCTTGAAACTGATTGTGGAAGTGTTGCTGGTGATTTCCAAAGCTAGGTCAGAGAAGGTCATGCCCTTTTTGCCTACTTCTCTTGAAATTCTTGTTTTCTGTTCTCTCTCTGGGAGCCCAGCTGTCATGATCCTCTGAGAAGCACAAGCCACAAGTCTGTGCTCCAGTCTAAGCTATTTAGCCTTGAATCATCCCAGCCCAGGTGCCAGACATGTGAATGAAGAAACCTTAAGATGATTTCAGCTACCAGCATTTTGAGTCACCCCCAAGTATTCAAGTCTTTTCAGCTGAGGCCCCACACAATGTGGTGTCGAGACAAGGCAGCCCATTTGTGCTCTGAGTGAAGTCCTTGACCTACAGAATCTGTGAGCAAAATGACAAAACTTTTTTTTTTTAAACATCAATTTAAGTTTGGGGCAGTTTGTTACACAGCAAAGTAACTGGAACATATGCTTAAGTAACACCAAGCAGATTTATTTTCTAGTTGCAAGGAGAAAACCTAATTGTAAGTGGAGAAATAAGAATATTAACACCTAATCTAGTGGTGAGTCTTAGCATCACTAATGTTGGGTCAACCATATTTCATGTGCTTTCTGACATGAAGCATGTGAAGTGTACATTACTTATAATACATTAGCCAAAATGTTTTAAGTGAATCCACTAAACCTTTATGTATTTATCATGTAAACCATTCCAATTTATCAGAATCATGGAAGATAGGGAAACACAATAAATGATACAGCAAGGAAGCAAACAAATCCAGGAAGTGGGATATTCAGGACAACAAGCATAGTCTCTTTTACAAATCACTGTTATGAAAACAAACACACAACAACAAAAGAGACACCGCCAACAAAAGAGACTTGACCAGAAGCAATGTAGAATCCTGGACTAGATACTGGTTTTAATAATCCAGCTGTAAGGACATTGCTGAATCCATTAGAGAAATGTGGGATTATTAAATAAGTGTGTGATCACTAAGTGAGAGGAAATGCAACTTGACTGAAAAAATAGGTTTATAAAATAGTATTATAGTAATGACCTCATTTTGTCATTTTCACAAAATAAAAAAAAACAAAAATATTTGCATAGAAGGAGACTTGGAAGAATATATAACAAGTTGTCAAGATAAAAAACGTGACCATTTTTATTTGTTTTACTTTCGTTTCTCTGCATTTTCTATAATGAGCATGCAACACTCCTGTAATGTAAGTTATTTTAAAAAAAGAATCTTGATGGAACGAAGGCAAAAGATGAGATTAAAAAAAAATTGGGAGAGAGGGAAGGAAAGAGATGATAAGCTTCCTGGGGTGGATGGTGGTAAGTGCAAAAGATGTAAGAGAGGGCTAATAGATTTGAAAGTAATTTTCTAGTATTTGGAAACACAAGCTTATCTGTGGGCAGAGGAGTAGTAGGCAGTTGGGCAGGGTGAGATTGAAGATACAAGAATAATATACAAAAATCCTCAGTTCACTAACAATATTTCTGAATTTGGAAAATACACTAGGAGTAAAAGGAGATGCAGATTTGATAATGATGAAGGTGGTGATTCCTGATATTTCCTGAGCTTTTATGTTCCAAGTGCTTCATATACATTGTCTTATTTAATTTTCACAGCCCCATTTTTACCAATGAGAATATTCAAGCCTAGAGTCACACAACTAGAACTCATGTCTGAGCCAGGAGTCCAGCCCAGGTCTGTTTGACTGCAGCCCTTGCTCTTAATTACCAAATTATTTTATTTTAAAAGTATTAAATCATATGACCAAACTGAGGATAACTGAGCTTCTACTAAACTTCCACCTTTCAAACTTAAGAAAGTTAAGAGCACTAATATTTGATAGGCCTCAGGCAAGAAGGTTTTAAGTGAATTTCACTGCATGAATAATTCTTGTAGAGCTAGAATACTATGATTCAAACTAAGATGAAGTGGTCTTGGTCATCTTAACTGAGTTTAAATGAAATAAATATTCTAGCTTTCTGAATATGAAATGGAAACCTAATTTTTTTCTCACAACGTATCAGACCTTCCCCTCAGAGCTCCCCCCAAAAATACTTGCCTATCTGCAAATGTTTTTGACAGCTTACCAAGAATGCAATTTAAAGCAGACATCTTTAATAAAAACCAACTCTAAATACTAATTACGGACACCTTATCAATTTTCATGTAAATTGTTTGTTTGTACCTATTTACCCATCATTGTTCTCTATACAATAGAAATATGCAAATGAACAAATCAGAATGCAGCCCTAATGGGACTTTCTGTTTATAACCATTAGCCCAGAGGTGTGCTGTAATTCAATTCTCAAGTAGCAAGATTTAGCCTCATTAACAGACTGCCAGGGCAGGTTACAACTCATAAAACCCTACAGTAAACAAAGTTTATGGACACAGCACAAAATCTTGAGCCTGATTGACAGAATTCTAGCTCCCTATCAGATTGCCTTGATTTACTTTTCTACTAATGTCCTAACACCACAGAGACAATTTTGCTTGGGCCTAGAGCTCTCCACTGGGATGGCATATCTGCACTGTTTGTTTTCTCAGCTTTTAACTTCCCTTAAGATAAAGAGAACCAATTGTGAAAATAAAAGTTAATTGTTAAGGTCACAACAAAAAAAGCTTTTAATTATAGCAACTGATTATGTAGCCAATTTTTTATTGATAGTATTAATTTCCAGATTCATCATAAAATAACACTATTTCATTTTTATTTTTATACATATGCACCATTAAAAGTTGACTTTACAGTATGGGCCACGGTGGCTCAGCAAGCAGAGTTCTTGCCTGCCATGCTGGGGACCCAGGTTTGATTCCTGGTGCCTGCCCACGCAAAAAAAAAAAAAAAAAAAAAAGGGTTGATTTTACAGTAATATTTAAATAATGGATAACAACAAAATCCATGTAACTTTTACTGAAAAGAGCCACACTGTTTACATCCAAGGAATAAAATGATCAGAGAACATGGACAATGATTGTTTCATTAATTTCTGTGTAGTATTCAGCACAAACTGCTCAAATATTGCAGATAATAAACACAGCTGACAAAGATGGTTTGCCTAAACCTATTTGCCTTGACCATTCTGCATTCAAAAGGAGACTCAAGGCTCAACATCATCTCTTTACTATGCCTTCTAAAAAAAACGTAATCTTTTCACTAGGGTGCAGAGGTAAGGCAACGTAGAAGCCTACTGACATCGAAAGGAAAAGTACACTTGGAACACATGCAATACAGAGCAAACCCATGTATCTACCTGCCCAGTCTCAATAAACTTCAGTAAATCAAAGTAGTTAGGCTTCCTATTTTTAAGAATGGGTCTGATGACATTTACCTTTTTCTATATAATACCATTTAGAGTTAGAACAAGTAATATAGGATAATCTATATACTCTATAGGATAATCTTTGAGAAAGATGGATATATATACTCTTTGGAAGGTCTAATGGAAGCTAAGTGTCTGGGAGGACACCCTTTCCATGACTATCTTTTTACCAGTTATAACGAAATGTTGAGTAAATACTAGTTTGTGCCCTACACAGTGTTTTCATGTATGTTCTCTCATTTATTTCTCACAATCAGTGAGGAAGATACTATCACCCCAACTTGATAGAAACCAAATCTCACTTAAATATACTGCCCAAGGTCATACATCTTGCAAATAGCATAGTAAGAATTAAAATCCTATCTAATACATAACTGGTGTTAAGACTTTTTTCTGAGGTCCTACAATTATCTTGATTTTTAGGAATCCCGGTTCTTTACTTATACTTGGACTATACAGGTTAAATTCCCCTTTAGGGTACTGAATGTAGAGAGGTGATAAGAAATTAGTTTGCTTCCATTCATTTAAAACTTGGGTTCCTGACACTACATTATAAGACTTTAAAAATTGTTGAATGTAGTACATTTAAGCTTTGCTTTTCTCTTTGCTAACATCTTCAGGATAGGATAAATGTCCTGTTCTGATGCAAAAGAAAAAAAAAAAAAAGAAGAAGAATGCCATATTTCAAGACAATGGATTTAAAATATTCAAATACGGAAGATGGGTCAGAACTAACTACTCTGACATAAACTGAAAAAAATATTTAGCCCTTGACAGCAGGTCTTCAAGTTAAAATCTTTATTATCATTCTGAAATGTTCTACAATCTGCTATAAAGTGATACACAAGTAAAAGTTGACAATTTAAGGCCAGATTCTTCAAGAATAAGTAATGTAATTCCTTGTTTCCATTCCATAAAAATGTATTGGTATGCAATTTTTATATTTCACAGTTCACCGACATCTAGGCAAGCTTTCTTCCACTGCTTCAATGGTGCTACTTTTAATTTTATCCTCCTTAGTCGTAGTAATTAAAGTGATCAGCAGTGGCATCCCAGCGGCTTTGACACAGCTACAACCCCCTAGCAGACTTTTGCTTTTAAGGTGAAGGGAAAGAAAGAGACTAGAGTTTTATTTCACTTAGAACAAGAAAATCAGGCTTCTCCAATACTCAACTTTATTCAATTGTTCTTTCAGCAGCCTTTGGATCTTAAGAATCAAATAAAAATGGCTGCCATGGGGGGTCCTTTTCATACTTGCTCCAAATGTCACTGACTGACATTACTTTAGCCAAAAATTTATGCCATGGATTTGTGAAGGCGAATTAGAACATGAGAAACTGTGTAGCTGCTAAGATCATTACTTACCCAAGGGTGTCTTTCATAACGTTAAATATTTTTATTCAATCTGTTGAAAAATATAGACTGAGAAGTCTTTCTATTTAGGAAACACATTTTCATGACATAAACTTTAAACTTTAAAAACATTATTTCACATATGCAGTTTGCATCTTTGCAATATGCATCATTTGTAAAACTGTTTTTAAAAGAACAAAATACCCTATTTCCATCAAAGCCATAATTCCATATTTTTCACCTCTTTCAAAAAGACCATGTCCTGTGTTTACTTGTTTTGTTTTCAGTGTTTCATACTGTCTTAGTAATTGGGCTTTTAGTTGGGCTAAATAAATTTTAACCCATCTAAAGACCACAACAACAACGAAACAAAGCCGGCTTTACTTAATTCTGCTAATATTTCACAGGATTCTGCTCTCAAAATGGTCCATGAAATTCCTCAATTTTGTAGGAGAACTAAGAAAAAGAACTTGACTATCATCCTTTCATCATTAGACAGGAAGCTAGACTCTGTTATTAGGCATTCAGAAAGTGGTGGTGGTGGTTGTGGGGGGGCGAGAGGGGGAGAGTTCTGTGCTTGTCCAGAGGCAAGGATTACCAAAGTGCACCTATTCATTTGCTATAGAAGAGAGAATGAAAATAAAAAATAAAATTACAAGATCTCTAAAGGTTTGGGTGGACTAGAAATTTTACTGCCAGCTTGATCAGCTCCTGAGTGAATAAAGAGAATTCAGTCTGAAACATTAAAACTATTTAGCAGATCTTTTCAACCCATTTCAAACTTTTCTTATGCTGGTTTGTAATATAAGCAGACATGCTTATAAATGGCCACACCTGCTCATTTCTCTGGGGATGGCCTGATCTCCCTTTCTCCAACAAAGAAAGAAAGAAAGAAAAAAATCAGCCTTTCTTGTTGCAAAACAGAGTGGAAAGTCAAAATCTTTCTCAAGTTTGCCCCATCTGGTGAGATTAAATCTTTTATCAACCCTGGGGGATTACATTTATTTTTGTAGCTACTATTAAATTCTGAATTTGTTTAAAACACATGGGCAAAATAGTAAACAGAATTAAAATTTGAGATCTAGTTTTTAATACAAAGTTGGAAATAAAATAGGGCTAATTTGGAAAAAAATAGACATGATTTTAAGAATCTAAATTTTCATTGGTATTCAATTCACAAAGTTGAATGTATCACACTCTAGTTTTTATATATCTCTTTGTTTCAAGATAAAGTAAGTATTTTTAACTGCAGCATTTGTTTTGCCTGAGTGCTCAAACCATAGTAAGAATTCTAAACATAAAACAGCTTGATCAAGCTTAAATGTTGCTATATGAACTTTTCCTGTTATGTAACTGGAAGCAATCTGGGAAATAAAGTTTTATATTTTAAATCAGTGATCAGTCTCTTTGATTTGTTCAACTGATATATATGAATTCCTATTAGGCACTAAATTTCTCTAAAAATAATTATTTAGCATTAGTATTTTTAGTAGCCTCTAAAAAGCAATTATTTTGTGGGGTTTTTTTGAAAATTTCAAATTACATCAGCAGAACTAACAGTAACAGTTTGGGCCTCCAAAAGAGAACTCTTTGATAATTTAATTTTTCCTTTCTTTGTGAAATTGATAACTTCTTAGTTTAAAAATATATGTAAGAAATAAAGAATGGCTGACTAAGGAAGTGTTACCTTGTGGTACAACCAATGCCTCTTGCTGGTTTGTCTGGCTGCTCTTTTGTAGGCAAAAAAGAGCTGAACGCTCTCTGGCTCCTTAGATCTGGCCTAACAAATGCACTGCCAGTCATGCACATGGATCTAGCTTAAAACCCAGTGTGAGCCTAAAAGAAGCCAGTCAGACTGGCACCTACTCATGCAGAAGGAGATAGATTTGTCATGACAGGCTGATTATTCAATGTAAAGAAACAGTTTAGCTTTTCTAATCTGGTACAAATACATCTTTCTCAGCAAAAAAGTAAAAGGTCTAACAGTTCAAGTATTTAAAGTAAACCACCAACAAAAAAATGTAACGTCAAAGTAAACCATAGGAATTTGTGCTAAAGCATTCTGCAAAACTGTCCTGTGGTCCATTTATATAAATAAGACTTAACCCTTCAGAAGTATGACATCCAGGTGTCATATTAAAAGAAAATACTACTATTTCATGCTTCTTTCACTGGAAAAACTTCTAAAAATTCAAATTCACCTGCATTTCTCTCTCCCAACCTCTCTATAGTCTCCTACTTTATCACCTGTCCAGATACTGAAATGGCATATTTCATTGGTATAACTGAATCTGCAAGTTGTCCACTGATAAAGAGTACTTTATGATTATTTTAACACCCCATCAACACTTGTCCTCAAAATGTTAACTACTACTGTTGGTGCCATTATTATAAGTATTTATATATGAAAGGAAACTTTGGATCCCCTCAGAACAAAAAGATTTAAAAAAACTCTCAATAGTTAATTTCAATGTGATAACAGTAACGTTGGGTGGGTAGAGCCTAGGAACACCTTACAGATGGAAGAGAACACACTGTACCCATTATGATCAGTACTTGTGCCTAAAACATGACATATTGTATGTCCCTTAAAAGCTATGCTATAAAGAGTGCCTAAAAACTGCTTATTCATTTTTAGGAGCTAACTTCTTTAGTGTTTCACTTAAGGGCTTTTCTCCTTTGTAAACCTGACATTTGAGATTTTTTTAAAAAGGAAGTGATGTTATAAAACAAGGAATTTTGGCAAGCCTACTAGATATATAGGAAGGAGTGTTCTTTACCTTGCCAAATGAGAGATTAAGAAAGGTCCCTTCTTAGTTATCTATGTTTTGGAATTCTTCCTCTCCCACAAGAAAATACCTGTATTGTCTTTTTGCTATTTTATATCTCCCAAAGAGTAGAGATAATACATTATTGATGGATTTGAAAGTTTTTCCTCCTCTCAAATTTACTACAAAAATCCCATAACATACAAGTGATCAAAATGTAAAGGACAAGTGAAAACCACATGCTTTTCCAAGTTCCCTGCCTGCTACCCCCACCATCCCTTTTTAATGTCCTGCAAACTGCTGGCAGCTTGTTTTTAATGGAAAATACCAATCGTCTAGGATCTATACCTAGCCTTTTGCCAATAATGAGAAAACTTCACCTTCTGTCCCTAGCAATTCTTAGGAAATCTTGTGCTGTTATTCCTACAAATCCAATTACAGATTGTTGAGTAGCTAGTGGAGTAAGCTTATTGAGAAGTGTCACATCACTAAGTCGTGCGTATGTGTTTCAGTTTGTAATGTGGTCTGAGCCGCTGTAGAGGTGTCAACTTAAAATGCAAGTAAGTAGCAGAACAGGGCTAATCCCAGCCACTACTCCCCTGCAGCCAAATTGTAGCGCAATGAATGACAGTGGAAATGCAAAGATGCCACTGTGCTTATCACACACAGCCAGATGGCGGACCTGGATCAATGCACACATGCCACGATCAATGCATTTGATAAAGAATTAAGAAGAAAACTGTACATGTTATCAAAGAACTTCTACATGGCATAATTATGATTCTGCATGTGCTTACTGATGATATTGGAGACTCAGAGGCAGGTGATAATGAAACTGATAGGAAGAAATAGCTTAAAGGCTACAGCATATGGCCTCAGCACTACGAAATCTTGTCAAATAGTTCAGAAAGCTTTTTAAAACTGTTATTACAGGCTGCTTATAGTGCAGGTTAGTGGTGATGTTTTAAATTTCTTTCAAATTTTTTTGAAATGTCAAAAAGTTATGGGACACACTTTTCAGAATAGTTACAAATTTACTTACTATATTGTATCCTTCAAAAATTGTGGAAAATGGCATTTTCTATTAAAATAAAAAAAGACCCAAATGTATCTTTGAAAGTAATACTTTGTTTACTAAATTTTCTCTGAACTTAATTTTCATGCTAATGTAGTAATTTAAAATTTGTTGCCTTCCAAATAAAAAATTTAAGGGTAGTAAAAATATGGAACTCTCTTTTAATTATACTACTTTTGCACAGAAACTACATTCATTCTGGACACCAATTAAAGTATTCAAGAAAAAAGTATAAAGTAATGGAGATGTATATATTTTTTTAAATGTTATCAAAGTTACCTCAAATACAAATTCTAATGCTTCAGTTGATAGATAAGCTGTCTAATCAACAGCCTTGACAGAACTTAAGTGCTCTCATTAGTGCTAAGACCTTCAAGCTAAATAAGGCTAACCCCTTAAAAATTGCTTCTGAAATAGTAAAAAAATCTCCCCAAGTATTCCCTTTCCCTAAATTTGGGGGAGGGGAGAGGGTGGAAAGTACTTACAGGATATTTTCAGGTAACATCCTTTCAATTTAAGCATGGAAAACAAATACTTTGATGTAATTGGAATAGTTCAAGACAAACTCCTCTCAATTCTCAAAACAATGAAATGACAAAACAAAACCCAGGCTTTAGGGTAATCCTTTGTTCATTCTAAAAGTTTGTCTATATATTTAGTGTGAGGGTGTATGAATCTCACTGATTTTAAAACTGTAACTTGTATTTGGCTAGTCTGTTTTTGTTCACTTGAATACTTGATTTTAAATTAAAATCTAGGGTTCTTAATATCTAATTGTAAAAAGAAAATGTATTTTCCTCCAGTTTGGAAAAGATGGGACACAGTGGAAGAGAGCCAGAAAGGAGAAAAGCATAAAATTGGAATATCAATTTGTACTGACAAATCATTTGGTATTAAATTCTAAAGACATGTAGATTGCATAAAGAACTGATGGCTTGATTAGCTTTTGTGGCGCAATTGAAGGAGCTGTCTTACAGATTCTTCATTTGGAGGAACACTTTGATCTTTGTTCAAGTCAATTCATGAATATCAGCTGACAAAACTGCATGAAACACCCCGATGGTTAGGTCTAAACTCCAAACAAACTTTTTGGTTCCGTTAAGGGCTTCCAGAAAAGGTGACCGTGACGATTCTTACAAAAACCAACAGGCAAGTGATTCTAAACTTTAATGTGCACAACATATCACAGAGGGCTAATACACATGTAAGTAATCAGTCAAGTATGGAAATACTTTCATCTACTTTGTGACAAAAAGGAAAGCTGCATTTCAATTCCACTCTCATTAAGGCATTGCAAGGTTCTTTTGCAATATTTAAACTTTACATCAACAATATCTCACAGGCAAGAAAGACTGATAGTTAAAAAAAATTAGTTGCATATATTTTAAATGGAGAGAGAGAAATTACTTGCTAAGCATTTCATAAAATAGATTAAAATACAAAAAAGTTAATTGGAGAGCTTTCTTTTCTAATAGTTAATTTTTAAAATGCAGTTTAACCCCCTTCAGGGAGGAGGACTATTTCAAAGGACTCATTTTTGCACCCACTCCTGTCAAAGAAGGTCAGAAACAATCACATATAAAGTCACTGCACTGCTATGGCACAAATAGTTTCTGCGGCTAAAATCAAACAAAGACCAATTAAACTAATCATAACGTTCCAGTGAACACAAGGAAGCTCACCTGGTATTTCTGGACTTCTTTCGTGAATTTTCAAATCTACTCAGTTCTTGGTATCATAATTACCTTGACCAAAATACTGTGAAATTACTGCTCTGATCTACTAAAGGCTGCAAAAATCAGGTCGTTGTGGTTTTATGCCAAGGGGCCATAGCAAGGTGGTGCAATGATTTCTGACACAGAAGACAACTTCTAAAAACTCAAAAGGGAAAATTAACGGGACGTGGTTTATATTGCCAAAGACTGTTCATTAATTACCAATTTAATCACTGCTGGAGGCACGACATTACAAAAATCTGGCTGAAAGTTCTAATAGATTATGAAGACCACCTAAGAAGAGTGACCAAGAAATGTACAAAACAATTAATACTGTTTCACTGCTATCAAAGACACTCAGATTATTTTACATCAAGTGAAGCAAAGGAATTAGTAGCTTCACAGTGCCACCACTAGGAACTGTAAATACAATGGCACACAATTAGTAATGCACATGTGACTTTTCATTCAAGGCATATATCCTTGGGAAAGCCAGAAAATGATAAGGAGAACAAAAGAAACATTAAAAAGTGAAATGAATAAAGACTTAAACTCTACCCTTGTGCACGCTGAGCAGTAACAGAATAGGCAATATAAAATACAGCTCTTAGTAATGGTGATATCACCCTGGGATGTTCAACAGTGCATTGAAACAGTCATATGGAAAATGTCCACGGCCATTAATAGTTGCATAAAAGGAGTGTTCCTGATGCTAAGACACCTAGCTCTAGCTTCATGCATTCATGGCAACCTCAAATAAATAAGACTTATGAGGCTAAGCGTTTCTGGCCACATAATAGAAAAGATGCTTGTGGTTTTTTCCCCCAACAATGCTGGTGTTTTGTGTGACTTTGAAGATATGCTAGCAAGCTAACAATATGTTTTCTAAGAAGTCTAGTAACCATTGTGAAGACAGCAGACTTCAAATCAACTTAAATTTAGACATAATAGATAAACTATTATTTAAATCATAATGGATAAAAACCACTGACTTGCATAGACACAGACGTAAACCGGCATTCTTCTATAAAATGCAACATAAAAAAGATTAGCTATACATTTAAAGTGTCTTAACTGGTCTGAAACAGATTATGGACATTACTTCTTCGGACGATTGTGTTGGTATAAGAAACAAGGAAGATATTTTCATTTTAGTGCCCTGGGAGTAGACATTCCAGCTCATGGAGAATAAAAATCCCTAAATAGGATAAAATTCTGGCTCCATGTGTTATTAAAGGTTTAGATTTATTTTTATAACAGATAACTGAACTTTCTAATGTTCCGTTTTATGAAATTACAAATGCAAAGTTAATAACCTACTCCTTCCTAATAAAATTGATATTTGTAATTGGGAAAAATAAAAATTTTAGTTTGAACTTAATTTTAAAGGTTGATTCTTAGAGGTTAACTATTTAAATGTAACACAGACAATATTAATAAAAATATAAGTATATATACACATTTTTATGATGATACTTAGAACACATATATATGAAAACTACTGAAAAAGTTACTATCAGGGATTACCAAAACAATGCTTAGTTTTTTTTTTTTCTTTCTTTCATTGTTTTAATTCTTATTCTGTTGTCTTTTTATTTCTTTTTCTAAATCGATGCAAATGTACTAAGAAATGATGAATATGCAACTATGTGATGTTATTAAGAATTACTGATTGTACATGTAGAATGGAATGATTGCTTAGTTTTTTTTAACCAATTAAATAGTAACTGTTTCTTTTATTATCTGCAGAACATCTAGTGATCCCCTCTAAATCTGCTACAATTATCAGCATGACAGATTAATCCCATTTAAATCAATATTTTCCAATTAACATTAAAAGTACAAGGTTGATGTCCCACCCTTTCATAGCAAGAAAATATCTGTCAAAGGTTTTATTTGGAAAAGAACAGCTTGCATTCTTTTGGTTCTCAACAAGCAACCCATTTGAATTTATTTCCAAAGGCGAGTTTAAAAAATCAAAATACTGTATCTTTTTTGATTACTGGTCTTTGCAGTTAACTAAGGGCTGACCAAATTAAAATTCCTTATACATATATATATATATATATATATATATATATATATATATATATATATATATATATATAAAGAATTTTCTCTAGAGCCTTCAAATATTCCTTAAGAATTTTAAAGACACACTGAGAACCATCTAT
Source organism: Tamandua tetradactyla (assembly GCF_023851605.1). Classification (NCBI taxonomy): domain Eukaryota; kingdom Metazoa; phylum Chordata; class Mammalia; order Pilosa; family Myrmecophagidae; genus Tamandua; species Tamandua tetradactyla. The sequence goes on along the minus strand of NC_135343.1, from coordinate 35,877,565 downwards.
GCATTGCTGCTAAATTGCAGTTTGATCCTACTATCTGCTACGGCAGGTTCTCAAGCCAGTCAAGTGTATTGCAGATTAAACATTAGGGAAGAAAACTTCAAGTCTGTTTTTTTATAGCATTGTAATTATTTTCTAATTTTTCTATTTAAAAAGCTTCCAGCCATCTAACCACTAGCTACAAATCATACTCTTAATGTGCTACATAATCTACTTCTGAAAAACATTCACTAATCATTAAGTGATTAGACTAGTTAGATTGAAGAATCATTCTGATTCTCTTTTTCTTTCTTTCTTTTTTTTTGCACAAGCAGGCACCGGGAATCCAACCCAGGTCCCTGATACAGCAGGTGAGAACTCTGTCACTGTGCCACCATTGCCCATCCCTTGATTCCCTTTTCACACATCATTTATGAAATACATTTTTTTCTTTCTTAAAGAAATAAAAGAAATAATTAAATTTATGTGGTATCATTCTTTTAATGGGTTCAAAGGGCTTTATCTAAATCCTAATTACAATTCCATTATTCTTGTTAGAGTATATTGATCCTAAACTTTTTTACATGAAATGCAATATCTCTTTCAGATATCTATATAATCATATGATGATTATCTTTTAAATTTAAAAAGAAAAGGATTTATTAAATGCATTTTAAAAAGTCATATTCCCATAATAAGCAAAACAATCTGAAATAGATTCGCTTATTAAATTCTATCTGTACATATCTGGGAAAAAAATGTTGTGAGAGATGAGCAATGAAAAAATTAGAAAGGAAATATTTTTTTGAAAAACTATCACTTTTTTTCAGAGTTTATGTTTATATATATATATATCATATAATCAAAGAGGCTCCTTTGGATTAAATAATGGCTAAGCTGTTAAACTTGCCAAACTTCTGAGCTGTACTCTGCAAAAAATTATTTTAAGTGTGTGTCAAAAACAATGAGCAAAACAAATAAACCTAAAATTTACATGAGTAAAATGCAACATTTGAAAATCTTTGTAAAATAAAAAGGAACAGAAAGCTAAGAACTACATATCATAGAGATCAAGGGAAAATGAAATCTATCCTCTACAGAAAAAAATGTTTAAGAAAACACTCGGAATAGGTTAGAAGGATACTAAAGGCACAGAGATACAAATAATCATGTAAACTACTTCCCCTAAAAAAAGGACTAAAAGGCAAATATATAATTGTAGAAAGGTTTTCATCAAAACATACAATGGTAGTCCTGGCAAAAATAAGAAAAACGAAAAGGTTTGTGGTGCCTGTGTTTGTGAGTTTCCTTTTAAGAGAAATTATACTTCAAATCCTTCCTGAGGAAAACTGAAGTAGAGTCTGTACCTAAGAATCCACCAGATAAAATCACCAAGAGTTGTTTCAAGTATCTTAGAAATGGCTTTAGGCCTTCAGCCTAAAGCTGTATTAAATAAAAGAGGGAATGTTTAGTGTAATGTTGTGATTCAAGGCAGAGTTGGGAGATGGACTCTAATCAGATGTCCCAGAATATAAAAGGATTTGATGTATGTATATATATATAAAATGACAATAATAGAATTAAAGAATAGGCAGAAAAGTCACAGGGAACCTTAGATTCCAAAGTGGTAACTGAGTCAAGACAGGAGATACTTCCACTGCTCAAAGATACTCCATTCTGCTTTAAAGACAGAGAGAAAGCACAAAGCTTTACTACAAGAAACTCTTTACAGCACCTTCAAATTTTCAACTTTAAGCTCATTTTTTTTTTATTAATCAACAGAAAAAAAAGAAATTAACCCAACATTTAGAAATCATACCATTCTACATATGCAATCAGTAATTCTTAACATCATCACATAGATGCATGATCATCGTTTCTTAGTACATTTGCATCGGTTTAGAGGAACTAGCAAAACAACAGAAAAAGATATAGAATGTTAATATAGAGAAAAGAAATAAAAGTAATAATAATAGTAAAAAAACCCACAAAAAACAAAAAACAAAAAAAACCTATAGCTCAGATGCAGCTTCATTCAGTGTTTTAACATGATTACTTTACACTTAGGTATTATTGTGCTGTCCATTTTTGAGTTTTTGTATCTAGTCCTGTTGCACAGTCTGTATCCCTTCAGCTCCAATTACCCATTATCTTACCCTGTTTCTAACTCCTGCTGGACTCTGTTACCAATGACATATTCCAATTTTTTATTAGTTGATACTCAGAGGATACGAAAATTTCTTTCATTTATTCATTCAACATTTACTGAGCTGGGGACACAAAGTCCTTGTACTTTGAACAGCTCATAGTTGAGTGGGAGAAAGAGACGTATGGTTAGATAAGTATAGCGGATAAATGATAAAGCAGAAATATGTACAACATATTAGAGGAGGACATAGGAAGGAGAATTAACTCTCTTCCCAGGAACCATGGAGGAAAGGTTCACAGAAGTGATATTTCAGTAGAAAATAATGGTGGAATAGGACATATCAGGGACAGAATAGCAAATGCATGACAGAGGAAATAGAGTGACACATTCTAGTAATTTATTAGAGCTTAGACTATATGGTAGAAAATGAAGAGTGGTGACAGTTGAGGCTGGGAAGAGAGGGTACCAGATTTTCTGGGAGCTTGTATGAAGCCATGTTGAATAGTTGGGAAGGTTATTCTCTGATGCAATCAGGAGCTACAAGCAGGATTTTGAGTTTTCATATTTTCCAATTAGCCAAATACCTAAGCTATTTCCCATTCTCCTCTTCTCTATATTTTATAACCCTGTCTTTGTTCATGAGTAGATTTTTGCTGAATCCTCTGTAAGTTCTCCCTAACTCTCAGGCTGGAACTAGATACTTACGTTTCAAAAGGACCTAATCCTATACTGAGCACATGGGCATGGCCCCATGCACTATATAAGCTTCTATTTAAGTACTCTAATATCAATTTTTAAAATAGCACTATCCATTCTTCTTGGTATCTACCTGAAGGTCCTGGGGGGAATTAGTTGTACAGAAGGATAAAAAATAGAAATTGCTGAAAAAATTCAAAAATCAGGGGATCCTTAAAAGTTAGTAACAATGAACTCCAGTAACTCTTGAAAATTTAAGTATCAGTCTGCCATTTCTTCAACATTAGGTACCATTTTTTTTTAAACTTATAGGAGTTTTCAATTAAACTAAGAACACAATGAACAGTGGGAAGCAGCAGGTATATCTCTCCCAGCCTAGCAACTTGACTCTCAGTACTACAGCATGTATTACAACAAGCCAGATAGATTATAATGAATTTTAAAATAAGAGCACTGTAAACTAAAGCACAAAGTAAGAAGCATGAACAAAGTGAAAACAGTCACAATCGATTCACTAAATTTGGATGCCAGCCTGTTTTTTTCTTTTTAATTAAATTTGCTTTAAATTTACTGGAAATGATTTTGATCTCTCCAGAGTGAATGGATGCTGACACTGAAGTGGGGAGTTCATCAGTCATGGTTCTGCCACCCTCTTTACCATGCACACCTACTAATTTGAGTGTCAAACAGGAAAAAAAAAAAGAATTCTGCTTCAGTTTACAAATGGAAAAACAATCAGAGATTAATTTCCAGGTTTTTTTTTTTTTTTTTAAAGAATGATACGGGAAATGAGTCATTCAAAACCACCCTACCTTACAGAACTGCTTTTCTTTTTAAATATTTATGAGGTATTTTTGTGAAATGTGAAAAGGTAATAACACTAAAATCGAAAATGTTCTTATAACTCAATAAGAAAGTGGTATGAGTATTTTCACATTAATCACAATGATTAAGATACATGTAACTTACATGTATCAAAGATTAAGTTACATGTAACTTCTTTTTTAAAAAAGCAGTTTTATTGAGATAAAATCACATACCATACAATCCATCGAAAGTGTACAATCTATTCTGGTAGGATATTCGCAGAGCTGTGTACTCATCACCACAATAAAATTCTGAACATTTTTATTACTCCAAAAAGAAAAATCCCATACTCCTAATTCCTCCTTATTATTGACACTTTGCATTAATGTGGTACCTCTGTTACAACTGATAAAAGAATATTAAAATATTACTGTTAACTTTAGTTCTTAGTTTGCAGTAGGTGTACTTTTCCCATATACCAACCGATTCTTAACACCTTGCAATAGTGATGTACATTTGTTCTAATCCATGAAAGAACGTTCTTATATTTGTACTATTAACCAGTCATTGTCCACAACAAGGTTCACTGTGTTACACAGTTCCATGTTTTATCCTCTAGTTTTCCTTATGGTGACATATACAACCGTAAACTTCCCTTTCAACCACATCCATACATATAATTCAGCACTGTTCATTACTCTCACAAGAATGCACTATCATAACCTTTATCCATCTCCAAATAGTAGCAATCAACCTAATTAAAAATTCTGTACAAATTAAACATTATCTCTCCATTCTCTACCCTCATTCTATTGCCTGGTAACCTGTACTATAGATTTTAAGTATACAAGTTTGCTTATTATAATTAGATTATATCAGTGAGATCCTACAATAGTTGTCCTTTTGTGCCTGGGTTATTTCACTCAATATAATGTCCTCCACGTCCATCCAAGGTGTCACATGCATCAGGACTTCATTCCTTCTTACAGCTGAATAATATTCTATTACATGTATTTACCACATTTTGTTTATCCATCATTCATCGGTTGATGGACACTTGGGTTGCTTCCATCTTTTGGCAACTGGGAATAATGCTGCTATGAACATAGGTATGCAAATGTCTGTGTCTTTCTGGGTGCAAACCTAGCGGCAGGATTGCTAGATCATATGGCAATTCTATACTTAGCTTCCTGAGGAACCACCAAACTGTCTTCTATAGCTGCTGCATCATTTTACATTCCCACCAGCAGTGAAAGAGTGTTCCTATTTTTCCACATCTTCTCCAACATTTGTAGTTTTCTGTTTTTTAAATAGCAGTCATTCAAGTAGGTTGTGGTTTCAATCTGTATTTCCCTAATAGCTAGTGATGCTGAGCATATTTTCATGTTTTTCAGCCATTTGTATTTCCTCTTTGGAAAAATGGAGAACTGCTTTTTGTTTATTCAAAGCAATTTTAACTTTTCTTTTTATTTATTCCCAGACATATCCTCTCCCCTCTCCTCCCTTCTCCTATGGTAATGTCTAATCTGCCTTCTATCACTGCAAATTTGCTATTTCTAGCCATCTCTTATAAGTGATACAATTTGCTATTTCTAGTCATCTCTTAAAAGTGATACAATTTTTGTTCTTATGTGTCTTGCTTATTTCACTGAAAATAATGTTTTCAAGGTTCTTCCATGTTGCAACATGTCTAATTTTTTTAGCTCATTTTTTCTTATGGCCAAATAATATTCCATTGGATTTATGTACCACATTTTTATCCATTCACTTGGTGGACATTTGTGCTGTTTCCAGCTTTTAGCAATTGAGGATAATGCTGCAATAAACAATGGTGCATAAATATCTGTCTGTGACTCTATTTTCATTAACTTTCAGTATATACCTAGAAGTGGATTACTGTAATTTTCAGTTTTAATATCACCTAATTCATATTTCAACTGCTCCAGTAATGAAATTGGACATTTTTCTTTTATCATACATGTTGGCCAGGCTACTTGTGATGGTTAATTTCATATGTCAACACAGCTAGCTTGTTTGGTCAAGCAAGCACTGGCCTGATTGTTACTGTGAGGGTATTATGTAAATGGATTTACATCTGTAATCAGTTGACTGCATCTACAACCAAGAAAGGATACTGCTCTCAGCAATATAGGGAGTCTCCTGATCTAATTAGTTGGAGGTCTCAAAAATCAGAATTCAGGATTTCAGAAGTCAGAAAGAAGAATTTCTCCCACTACTTTAGCCTGTCAGGTTCTCCTAGGGAGTACAACTCCACCTTCTCAGAGTTTCCAGTTTGTGGCTTGCTCTACAGAGTTTGGATTTGTCAGATTTCACGATTACCTTTAGTGAAGTTAAATTACCAGCTTGTGGCCTGCTACATGGAAATCAGACTTTCAATCCCCATAGTGACATGAATCAATTCCTAGGATAAATTTCACTTATCTACTTGTTGGCTCTGTTTCTCTGGAGAACACTGACTAGTAAACTACTGTGCTGGTTTGAATCTGTTGTGTACCCCAGAAAAGCCATGCCCTTTAATCTTCATTCAACAGTGCTGGATGGGAGCTTTTTGATTATCCATGGAGAAGTGACCCACCCAATTGTGGGTGGTAACTTTTGATGAGATGGTTTCCATAGAGATGCATCTCCACCCATTCAAGGTGGGGTTTGTTTTCCGGAGCCCTTTAAGAGGGAACCATTTTGGAAAAAGCTTTAGAGCCCATGCAGCCAGAGAACTTTGGAGATGAAGAAGGAAAATGTCTGTGGGGGAGCTTCATGAAACAGGAAGTTGGGAGAGAAAGTTAGCAGACGTTGCCATGTGCCCTTACAGCTGAGAGAGACATTCTAAACTTCATCAGCTTTCTGGAGTAAAGGTAATCTCTTGTTGGTGCCTTGATTTGGATATTTTCATAGTGTTGCCTTAATTTGGACATTTTCATGGCCTTATAACTAAACTTGCAACTTAATAAATTTTTTTTTAAAGTCGTTCTGTTTCTGTTGTATTGCATTCTGGCAATTTGCAAACTAAAACATTTACAATTTTAAAGCAAATTTTTACAATTCATTTGTAAATTAAAACAACTACTCTTCTCCAAAATGGCTAGAACTGCCTAAATATTTCCAATCTGTTTGTATAAGGGCTATCCAGAAATGATAATCTAAAGATAATCTAAAGAAAATGAACAAATTAAAAAAATTACTAAACCTTGGAAAGGATGCAACCTGATACCAAAACTGAAAAATCTGAAAAACTGTGTCAAGGCCTAACTTCTTTGTATTTGTGAAACCTGGACTTGACTTATCTGATATTTTACATTCTCTTTCTGAAATAATTTCTATATTAGCTATAGCTCTATAGAGTATCAAGCATGAAAACAATAGTAATAGTCCTTGTTCTAGTTTGCTAGTTGCCAGAATGTAATATGCCAGAAATCGAATGGCTTTTAAAAAAGAGGATTTAATAAATTAATAGTTTATAGTTCTAAGGACCATGAATATGTCCCAATTAAAACAAGTCTACAGAAATGTCCAATCTAAGGCATCCAAGGACAGATACCTTGATTTAAGAAGGCCGATGAAGTTCAGGGTTTCTCTCTCAAGTGGAAAGGCACATGATGAATATAGTCAGGGTTTCTCTCTCATCTGGAAAGGCACATGGCAAACACGGCCTCATCTGCTAGCTTTCTCTCCAGCTCCCCAGGAGGTGTTTTCCTTCCTCATCTCCAAAGGTCGGTCGTTCACTGGTGGACTTTCTGCTTCGTGGTTCTGTGGCGTACTGAAGATTTCTCCAAAATACCTCTTCTTTTATAGGATTCCAGTAAACTAATCAAGACTCATGTAGAATGGGTGGAGAGATGTCTCTACCTAATCAACTTTAATGCCCACATTTGATTGAGTCACATCTTCATGGAGATAATCTAATTAAAGTTTCCAACATACAGTACTGAATAGGGATTGGAAAAAAGGGCTGCCTTTACAAAATGGGATTAGGATTAAACTATGGCTTTTCTAGGGTACATAAATCCTTTCAATTCAGCACAGTCTTAGAATACAATTCAATTCACGAAACAGATCTTCATAACATTTATATATATGGTTTTACTAATCTGAAATTGATGCAACAATATCTCTCAAGCCACATACTCTTTTTACAATTTGACTTTCACATTTCTTTCATTGAGTGGTGGGGTCTATGACTTCTCCTCTAGAACTTGGGTAGAGATTTGTGACTGCTTAGGCCAACAGAGTAAGGTATGCTTTGAGACATTTAAAGTTGTATCATAAGAAGGTCATGAACTTCTGCCTTATTCTCTTGGGATGCTTGATTTTGGAATCCAGCCACCATGCTCTGAGGGGGCCCAATTGGAGAAATCATATGGAGAGGCCATGTGTAGGTGGTCTGAATGACAGCTTAGTGAAAGTCCTAAACAAAAGCCAGCCCCAGATATTGTAACAGACAGACCATTCCCACTGCATTCTATTCTAATTCCTGACCCGCAGAATCATGAGAATATTTTTTTTAACATAAAAGCTTTTTTAAAATGGTTATTTTATGCCAATAAATTTTGTAGTGGTTTGTTATACAGCAGTAGATAACCTGAAAGAGGAAAAGTAGGACAAATATCTTTGAGACTGTTCATAGAATGGCCTCATAAGCAATAGGGCATACAATTCTCAGTAAGTGGGGAATAAGTGCAACAAAATTACCAGCCTGGCATGTAGTTAGCTAGTTATTAGTGAAGGAGTTGCTCTTTCTGAAAAAAAGAGAAGGAAAAGAAGCAAAAAACAAAAAATACCAAACACAAACTAAGACATGATCATAAGAAAGTCAACTCTAGTCATATTAGTAGTAGTCAAAGGAACAATTAGATATATTTTAAAAATTTTTTATTGTTTAGTATAATACACACACAAAGCAAAGAAACAAAAAAGCAATAGTTTCAAAGCACTCTTCAAGAAGTGGTTACAGGATAGATCCCAGAGTCTGTCACGGGCTACCATACAATCTTCTCATATTTTTCCTTCTAGCTGCTCCAGAATATAGGAGGTGAGAGGGCTTAAACACCTTTTTATTATCACAATCGACTTCTTTTCCTCTTTTTTTTTTTTTTGTGAACAGTAACATATATACAAAAAAGCTATAAATTTCCAAGCACAGCACTACAATTAGTTGTAGAACATATTTCAGACTTTGACATGGTTTATAATTTCACAATTTTAGGCTTTTACTTCTAGCTGCTCTAAAATACTGGATACTAAAAGAGGTATCAATTTAATGATTCAGCATTCATATTCATTTGTTAAATACTATCTTCTATGTATAATTCCATCATCACCTTTCCATAAAGAAAGATCAAACCCATCTCGCATTGGGGTTATTTGGGCTATGGCAATTCTAAATTTTTTATATTGGAAGGATCTGTCACTAATATGGGGTACGGAGATGGTTTCAATTTCAGATAATTTCACTGTTTCCAAGAGAAAGAAAACAAATAAACAACACCTTCATCAAATAGGAGATCTAAACCTCCTCTTATCCCTTCCCCCATTATTTACCTCTGCTGTTGCTGTGGTAGTGCTGATGGTTTCCTTTTGAATACAGCTCATAGCATGCAATAGCAGTTTTCCCTCTGTACCCTGGACTTAAACACTCTTTATATGAGAATCATATCTTTGAAGTAATTCTCATAAAAACTCATTCATATTTCTAGTGTGAGTCAGTGAGACACATAGGTCTACACAACCCCTTTCAATCTCGCTCATCTTCAATATGGTAATTTTATTTCTACACCCACTAGAGAATCACCTTCATTCCTATCTATTCTTCTATACTGGAATTCAACCTCATTAGCTAATGGTTCACCCATCTCTAGCTTCTATGTATCTCTAAGTCCCCCGTATTCTGTAGTATAAGTCTTTGATCATACCTTTATAGTGGTCATAAAAGTGAAATCATACAGTATCTGTTCTTTTGTGTCTGGCTAATTTCACTCAGCATTATGTCCTCAAGGCTCATTCATCTTGTCATGTGGTTTAGGATGTCATTTCGTCTTATTGCTGCATAATATTTCACGTATGCATGTACCACATTTTGTTGATCCACTCGCCTGTTGATGGGCATTTGGTTTGTTTCCATCTTTTGGCAATTGTGAATAATGCTGCTATGAACATCGGTGTGCAAATGTCTGTTTGTGTCATTTTCAGCTCTTCTGGGTATATACCAAATAATATTGCTGGGTCATAGGGCCGCTCGATATTTAGTTTCCTAAGGAACCACCAAACAGTCTTCCATAGTGGCTGCACCATTGTACGTTCCCACCAGCAGTGCATAAGTGTCCCAGTTTCTCCACATCCTCTCCAATATTTATAGTTTCCTGATTGCTAAATAGCAGCCATTCTTATAGGTGTGAGGTGGTATCTCATTGTGATCTTGAGTTGCATTTCCTTTATAGCCAGTAAAGATGAGCATCTCTTCATGTACTTTTGAGCCATCTGGTTTTGCTCTTCAGAAAAATGCCTATTCATATCTTTAGCCCATTTTATAATTGGATTGTTTGTCTTTTGTTGTTGAGTTGTACGATTTCTTTGTATATACAGGAAATCAAACTTTTGTCTGATGTGTGATTTCCAAATATTTTCTCCCATTGAGTTGGCTGCCTCTTTACCTTTTTGACAAAGTCTTTTGAGATATAGAAGAATTTGAGTTTGAGGAGTTCCCATTTATTTATTTTTTCCTTTGCTGCTTGTGCTTTGGGTGTAAAGTTTAGGAAGCTACCTCCTATTACTAGGTCTTGAAGATGTTTCCCTACATTTTCTTCTAGAAGCTTTATGGTGCTAGTTCTTATATTTAGCTATTTGATCCACTTTGAGTTAATTTTTGTGTAGTGTGTAAGACAGGGGCTTTCTTTCATTCTCTTGGTTATTGTTATCCAGTTCTTCCATACCTAATTATTGAAAAGAAGATTTTGTTTCAGTTCAGAGGATAGATTTGGTGGTCTATTTCTGCACTCTCAATTCAATTCCATTGGTCAATGTTTCTGTCTTTGTGCCAGCACCATGCTGTTTTGACCACTATGGCTTTGTAATAGGTTTTCAAGTCAGGGAATGTTAATACTCCCACTTTGTTCTTCTTTTTTAGGAGGCTTCTAGCTATTCGGGGTCTCTTTCCCTTCCAGATGAATTTAGTAGTTAGCTCTTCTAAATCTTCAAAGTAGTTTTTGGAATTTTGATTGGTACTGTGTTGAATCTGTAGATCAATCTGGGGAGAACTGACATCTTATCTATATTTAGCCTTCCTATCCATGAGCAGGGAATGTCTTTCCACCTATTTAGATATCACAATTAGATATTTTATAAGATACTGTGGTTATTATTCACCAATCTCAAACAATGGTCATTGAGAATTTCATTTTCTCTCAATGTGAGCAGGACTTCTATTAGCAGCTATTTACTCCATAAGTAGGCACAGATTAATAATACCAATTCTTAAAACACATGCATATACATATACACAGATTTTAGAAGATATTTAAAAATAATAATTTAAATGAAACTACTTTGTGGCCAAGTTTGCTTGGTATGCCAAGAAAATAATCTGTGAAAGATACTGTTTTTGAATACCCCAAATTTTCCTAGTCTAAAATATTAATCTTAACACATCATATTTTCAATGTAGAAAGAATAAAGAAAAAAAAAACCCTGCAATGTGTACATTACAGATTTATTGTCCTACCCCTAGAGATAAATATTGGCAACCTTTTCATGATTTTTCCTTCCTGTCCTTTTCAAAGAATATATAAAAACAAAGCTGTACTCCATACTTATTTTTTATGCTGTGTGGTGGAGGGTCACATTTCATTCTTCTCCATGTGAATATCCCATTATCACAGTACCATTTGTTGATTTTTTTTTTTCAGTGCATGGGCAGGGAATCAAACCTGGATCTCCCACATGGCAGGTGTGAATTCTACCACTGAACTACCAATGCATCTCCTTTGTACCATTTGTACTATTTAAAAATGGAGCTCATATGCCATACAACATCTCATAACTTTCTTTTTGAACAACATGACCTTATGAGAATTTTCCTAAGTCATTAAAATTTTCCTTCAAAATATTACTAAACAGATAATTCTTAAAGGCTACATAACTATATGTATTTGTTATAATTGAGTTATAATCATCCCACTATTTTTTAACATTTAGGCCATTTCTAAATTTTTGCTATGATAAATAAAATTGTGATAAAAATCCTATATATTGGCCTTTGTTAATAGAACTACTGGGTAAAGGTAGTGGGCATTTCTTAATGATGTTTCACTGCTTTCCAGATGGCTGTAGCAAGTTACATGCTACCAGCAGTATAAAAGAGTTTCTTACTCAATAGCCCTCACTAGCATTATGTTTCTTAAAATCTAAGTTATATACTTTACAAAGTCAAAGATATGGAATAAAATACGTTTTTATAATTAATTTCTGATATTGAATTCAAACTAATAAAATTTAGTTAAAAGTTTGAGTTTCATTTGGGAACGAAAAAGTTTAAGTAAAAATTCTGATACCTACTTATATGGAAGAAATGACTGATAAATATTGGTTGAAAGGTTGCACTAATAAATGAATGAACTGAATGAAAGAATAAACAGCTTTAAAAGTCAGGATACCTGACTTCTAAGTCTAGTTCACTGTCTCTTACCCTAAGTAAATTAAAAACCCTTTTTCTAACTCATGTTCCAAATATCTACCATGGATACAATGGTAATATCTATTTCTACTTCACAAGCATATTAGAAGAATTAATAAGAAGGAAATATAACACAAGGTTTTAGAACATGCTCTCTAAAGCCAGACTGTCTAGTTTCAATTCCTGGATCTGTTACACTATTTGCTTTGTAACTTTGGGCAATTTGTTAACTTATGTGTCAGTTTTCTCACTTGTAACATGGGATATTAACATTTACCTGGTACAGTTTTGATGATTAAATGAGAAAATCTATGTAAAAGCAGTTAGAATTCTTTTGGGCACATAGTAAGTGCTCAGTAAACAATGTATTGAGTAAGATAATTATTAATATATATAAAATTTACACATACATAAAATATGATTTTTTGAAAAATCCACTTGACAGGTCATTTAAATCTCAGGCATTGTGAATTTAAAATCAACACACTTGAAAACATAAAGGTATACATTTTCTACTTTTCTTGAGAGGCTGAAAGAATTATGAGACAAAGTTTATTACAAATACAATATAATATCAACAAAATAACTTTCTTTTAAAGGAATACTCTTTCTGTGGTTCTTCACTTGACTGAACCATTTTCATCCATCAAGTCTTAGTTCAAACGTCCCTTCCTCAGATTACTCAAGCTTCTATCTATCCAAATTACCCTCAGTTAAAGCTTGTAGTTTTCATGCTCTATAATTTACTATCCTTGTTTATTTGTTACTGTCTGTCTTTGCCCACCAGAATGTAAACTCTATGAGGGAAGAAGCTTAGTTTGTCACTATGAATATACTTGGTTCAGACATAAATATGTGGCAAATGACTAAATCAATCAATGAGTAGATAACATAACAGATGGCTAGGTATTGAAAAAGCTGACATAAAGGCTACAAAGTTCTTCCGTTGAAGGGATGGTCTTCTGGATTAGCGTTTCTCAACTCTTTTGATTGTGACCCACAGTTAAAAACATATTTTATTTCAAGAGCCAATAAGTTCTCTCACACACACACACATAAATGAAACAAAAGTTCCACAAAGAAATAATAAGCGTACTATTTGTGATGAACTCTGATATTTTAGATTCCATTCCATTCTATTTCTTTTCATTAAAAATAGTTCACAACTCTGATATTTTAGATTCCATTCCATTCCATTCTATTCCTTTTCATTAAAAATAAAATGATTGTGAGGTCCTCTAAATTGATTTTATACCTCATTGTATCGGGCTTGAAGTCTTAAAAATGCTCAAGGTCAGAGGTTAATAACCTGATATCTGCAAACTCTTAAAAAGAATATGCAGTTTTATGTATACAAGAGTTTGATGGGGGGCGTTGCCACAGTTTTCATCAGATTTATAAAGAGGTTCATATCTCCCTAAATTTAAGGGCTTCTATTATTATATGTACATTATTATTTGTAAAGTACTACATAAAAACATGCATTAAAAAAGTAGTTTAAATAGGGATGGTAGTGAGATAATAGGAGAGATTACTGACTATGGAGTCTGATAAAGCTCAAGTTTAATTCCTGGATCATCATATACTGTCAGCAACCTTATACAAATTACGTTTTTAACTGTTAGCCTCAGGTTTATTTTCTGGAAAGCATCTTGAATCATATCTACTTCATGGGGTTAAGTAAAACAAAAATTGAATAAAATATCCATTATAGTGTCTGAACTATAGAGTAGATAATTAATAAATGGCAGGTCTCAGTACTATATTCTAATATTTCCACCTAAATTAACTTCCATGGAAAAAACACAATCTTAAACAGAGTACAACTGAAATTACACTATGTCTTAGGAATAACAACAATATGCTCCTTCTAGTATGAATTTATCAGTTCAATTAATGTACCCAGCACCCCCTATGCACAAAGTCTGAGGAAAAATAATTATTCAGAAAAAATACAAGTAAATCATTCCCCTTGCCCCATGACTGTAACAACAATCTATAGTTTTTTCAACCAATATTCTCACATCACTTAGCTGCCTGTTGTAGAGTGGTGTGGCTGTGCCGGTATTCTGCTTATTTCCTGCCTTTAAAGCTGCATCTCTTCTTGCTTGCTCAAGCAGAACTCTTGCTCTTTCTTTAAGTTCTTCTTGTCTGGATAACATTCGATGCTTAAAAGCAGAGATGTGGCATTAGAAGCAAATAAAAAAAAGTAATCTGTACTTGTAAACTAATTAATGATTAGACAATCTGTCAAAATAACAGAGGTCAGAAAGAAGATTGTAGCTTCATGAGCTTACCTACTGAAAATATTAATGCTGACCAGAAACTGTGGAAAGAATAAATAAATCTGGCATAAAACAAATATATCTTTACTACCTAAAGTCAGATTAAATTTAATAAAACTTTTATTAGAATATATTCTCATAAGGTATATGATCCATATGTATGTGATATGTACGTTTCTCAAATTTGCTAAACACAGTATTATATGAAAATCAAAGGTGTTTATAAAAGTTCAGTTTCATTTTTATAGTGTTATAGAATTGATAACATTTTACAAATTTTTATGTGAATAGATATAAATATCTGTGGCAATAATCCTTAAAATTCTTGACAATTTTTATAGGAAATTAAAAGCTATCATATTTTGGAAACAAATATAAAATTAGTTTCTTCTTTGCTTGCTCTCCTTACAAGAAAAATGATGAACCATCATTGGTGAGTATACTCCCAGAATAATTTAGAATTTTACAGTTCATTTTTAGGAGAAAAATAGGTATTGGTCACCAATGGAAATCAGTTCTTAAACGGTAGTATTAACCCAAACCACAAGTATCTATATCTTTTATAGTTCAAATTACTTTTTTTCTACTAAAGTAACTACTTCTGGCTTAAAGTGGATATTGCTATTACTGTGATATTTAGTTTCTTCCCTTTTATTGCAGTTTTGATTCCAATCATAAGTAATGGCCTTAGGGTCTTGGTCAAAGAAAAGGTAATAAACAGCACACCTATTACTTTATTTGGTATAATGTGCAGCTATCTTTCTAAAAAAAATTTAGTACATCACTTTTGATTCTTTTTCAGATCTTTATATTTTACTATAACTATTTTTTAAAACTTTTTCTGCAATCTTATACCAGGAAAGGTTTTCTTAAAGTATGCAATCCAGTGATTTTTAGCATATTCACAACATTACAACCATCACCACTCTCTAAGTCCAGAACATTTTCATCACCCAAGATTTTAAGATGATTTAAAAAAATTTTAATAGATACAAGTGAAATGTTTAAGTGACATTGACACATTCTTAGTTCATGTTGATAGGACATAATGGAATGGTATTGTAGTTGAACTGGTTAAAATATAAAAATTTTCTCAAAAACAAATAAAATAAATTTAATGAAAATTTTCTCAAAAACAAACAAAAATAAATTTAATGAACAGTAAATTTGCAGTCAAGACATCAGGCACTAATCCCTCTTCCACTAATTAATAAACAATATAACATTTAGCAGGGCACTAAAAAACTATGTTGCATTGCATTACATAGTGTTTGAGAATTTTGTTTGGGCTTTCAAATCTCAGTTACAATATTTAATTGTGGGCAGGTAACTCAGTTTCTCTAAGTATCAGTTTCATTTATAAATAAAATAAAAACGGACCAACTCTTATGAGGATATTGTAAAGATTAAGTGAAATGGATTGACACACTTGGTATTGGCACATGGTAAGCACTGCATAAATGCTACCTATTCCTCTTCTTTTTTTTATTTAACATGGGCAGGCTTCGGGAATCGAACCTGGGTCTCCAGCACAGCAGGCGAGAATTCTGCCACTGAGCCACTGGTGCACTGCCTTATTATTATTCTTTTAATTCCTCAATTTCCTTATCTTTGAAATGAGAGGACTTAGAGTAATTATTCTGAAAATCCCCACTAGCTCTAAATTCTATGATTCTACAGACACTTAGTGATCCCCCCAGCCAGGTACACAGTGAAAAACTGTGATTTAATCTTAAGAACACATAAATGCAATTCTTTTTCTGATTATAAATGCAATTCATATTTACTATAGAAAATTTAGACAATACATAAAAGGAAAAAGAAAAAGGAAAATAATTAATAATCCTGACACCCAGACATAATTACTGTAAAATTTTGCTTTTTTCCCCACTTAGTATTTTTGTTATGAGCATTTTTTCATGTCCTTAAGTATTTTAATAAAAACATGATTTTTAATTGACTACCTCATATTCTATTGTATGAATACATTACACTTAAATTTATCTTATTGGGTGTCTACAATTTTTCACTATCAAAAAGAGTGCCTTTATGACATCTTTATATGTAAACCTTTGTATACAATTCTGATTATCTTCTCAGGAAAAAATTCTCAGGAGGATCTAATGAGATATACATTTTTAATAGCCTTGATACAAAACATTGCTAACCTGCTTTAATTATTTTTTGCTGCAACTGTGGTAAAAATATTAAAAGATATTGTGAGCATAAAGTTTAGGGTCATAGACTTTGGAGTCAGAGAAGTTTGATTTTGTATTCTAACATCACAACACTTATAATGTAAACTTGGGCAACTCCATAAACCCCATTTCCCCATCCATAAAACAGGATTCAACCATGTACCTCATGGAGTTGAAAAGTTTAGGAGAGATATATGTAAGATAGATAAAGGCCATCACATGTATTAAGCACTCAAAAGGGCAACATTATGACTGTTAAGGCTATTTAGCCATATTAAGTTATCTAACTTCCTCTAATCAAATATCACCATTATTTTATGAACTCTGAAGAAAGAACAAACACTGCCAATTAAACTCTGACATACTATATAAGTAACATTTTGATTTCAGAGAAGTTGAAATGTAAAAAGATATAGAACTGATGAAATACAGTGTATAAAATAGAAAGTTAGATTTTTATTTGTCCAATATCTAGCTGCTGAATGCAATCAAAAAACCCCTCAAGTAAAAAACAACAACCAAAAAACCCATCGGGTACCATCACTGATATTACAGCTTTTGGTGTCAGACATTACTTTTGCCAATCTGTTAACAAAAAACCTTTAAATTTACTGTAAGCAAAATTCTGACCAATAAGCAAATGGCCATTGAATGAGTGTATATGGTGCTGTAAATAAATGGCGCTTCTATCATCCAGTGGATTTAATTGTCCATTATTTAAACCACCTGCATAGAATTACAGCATGATAGTTTTAAAGTTAAAAGGGCTCTTACAGATCATTTAATTCAACATTGGTGTATAATACTTAGAGAGGCCAAATGGCTAGCTAACATGTCACACTGCTAATTATTGGCAGAACTAAAATGAGAATCCAGGTTTAATGATTACCAATCCAGATTATTTTAAATTTTTAATCATTAAGCATCATTTTCTAGATTTAAGCTCATTTGTCTTAAAAATTTTGTATATAAAAAAATATGTATTGATATTAGAATTTAGGCTCATCAAATTCCGCAGTTTTTAAGTTTATTGATTATATAATATGTATGGACACTATAATGTCCTAAAAGCTTTCAGAAAATCTTAGGTTCTTAGGACTTTTTGAGATTTTTGATAAAAAGAACAGGTCCTTATTTTGATAGCTACTGTATTTCTTTTATTCTAAGACACACATTTTTTCTTATTTTAACACCTCTGAATATTAGAATTGATGGCATCTTACAATCTCTGCTACCCAGATGGCCATCAAAACATAGTTGTAGTCTCCTGCATATGCATAGGCTTGGGATTCCTGGTAGCATGACTGTAATCTCTTGATTCAATCAACAACCACTTGAGGGCTATATGAGAGAGGAAAATGACTTCAGGTTATTCTCTGAAATTTTTCAGTTGGGATCTCCTGGTAAGGTTAAGAAAGTGGCATTATCAATGAGTGTTACTGACTTGGAAGAAAACCCCCAGCAACCTTTCAAGGAATGCTGTAATACAGAACTTCTCAAACTTTTTGGTCTCAGAATCATTTTACATGTTAAAAAATTATTGAGGATCCCAAAGAGCTTTTGCTTATGTGGGTTATATTTACCAATATTTGTCATTTTGGACTTTAAAACTGAGAAACTTTAAATGTATTTATTTATTTCTTTAGAAATAACCATAATAAAACACTAGATGTTCACATAATGAAAAGTAACTTTTTATAATTTAGAAATTTAATAAATTTTATAAATTAGAAATTCATCTATGATAAGAATTCATGTGTAATTGTTTTACAGGCAGATTTTTCTTTCTTAGTGGTACAAAAAATATTGGTATGCATTATAAGTAAATGGAGTCAATTAAAACTAGTAAATAAGGGAGTGGTCAAGACTGACCCATACTTACCTCATCTGGAAAAGTCTGAATGCTACTAGAATTTTTAATCACAAATAATGATGGCATTGAAAATACCAATTTTGATACAACTAAAATATTTGAGGAAAATGCTATAAGGGGGAAATATTTAATTTGGCATTATATCTTTTTTGAATGATGTTCTTATTACATGGAATACTGGAATATCTGACTTATTCTTACAATAAAATATTCTGCTTTTTTACAGGTTAAATAATATTTTGATTTGAAAAATTGACAAGTTTTAATCCTTCAATCTTGAAACTGGGATTGATTTGTATGCTTGCAATATAATATCATAAACTTTAAATGGAAGTAGGAGTACTTGAGATTTTTCTATGATGGGAAATTATACTTCACCTTTAATCATTTGTATTACATAATACAAGTATTCTATGAATATAAAAAGAGTCAGAGACACAGAATAACTGTTCAGTAAATGTATGACATTCTTCGTTCTAACTCACTCACCTGGACCGTTTTTGTGGATGTATGATTTAAAGTGGTTCTGTCAGCATCTGGATCAGACTCCATCTGTTTCAGGGAACCAAGTTTTTTCTTTCCAGGGTCTGCATCTCTATTATATGGGTATCCAAATTTAGCAGTGGGAGATAAACTTGTCTTTTTGATAGGTGATTCAGGATCTGATCTGCATTCCAACGGTGTGGAATTTTCCAATTTTTCTTGGTCCAAGTCAGTAGTAATGTCTATAGTCTGAAGCTTTTGCTCATCTGTTTCCTCACAAATAAAGGGTGGTGACACATCCTTCTTCTGATCACTAACATATAAGTCACTTAATTCTAAAGTCTCAGCTTTCAATAGTCTCTTCTTGCCTAACAAAACCTGTGCTTGGGCAGTATCTGCACTGGGGTATATTCCAGGATCGTCGGATCCTGAAGTTCTTCCAGAGCTCTGCTGGGACTTCTGGGGCTCCGTGTCACTTTTAGTCCTGCGACAGTAAGGGGAGGCTGTACTTGGACTAAGGTGATCATCGGGAGTCTGATGCTCACTCTCTGACTCTCCAACCCCACTATCATTTACAAACACAGAGTCGTCCTGAGATAAGAAGTCTACTGCTCCACTGGTAGGCTGCTGCAGTTCAGGCTCCCGCTTCAGTTCACTAAGCTCTGCATAGAATTTTTCCTGATCAACAGAACTGTTTGTATCTGTTTCATAGTTCCCAACTTTATATGTGCTTTTACTGCTGTTTTCCTCTATTTGAACAACATTTAATTCTTGGCCACTGAAATGTGCCCTTATTTGATAGAGATAAGTCATAACAGTCAGTTTGTCAGGAATTGCTAATAAAACCATATCAGAGGGTTCCAATAACCGGGAAATTCCTATGCTGGCAAATCCATCGTATGCCTTCAAAGGAAGGAAGACAAAAGATATATTTAATAGTTCAGACAATCCACACATTTTTAAAACAGCAAAATTTTAATGGATTTTTTCTTGTTGTTGGAGGGTGCATCATGTTACTGACGTTAGGCCACACATGAAAAGAACATAATTCTGTAAGTTAGAAATTTATTAAGGTGAAGTAGAAAAAAATTACCTCACATATGAAATGCTCTTTTCCAATAAAGAAAATAAGCAAAAATGAGTGTTAAATTAAAACAAAAAAATCTTAGAATGAAATTTAAGGTAGAGTAACATTAGACTAATCCATGGCAGGCTTTATTACTCCTGATCAACCTCTCTTTTCCATGGTGATGTAATCATAGTGATTTGTGAAGGAAAAGTACAGCCAGATAACCCCAAAAGAACTAACACCTAGATTACCTGATATAAAATTCAAGTAAATACTATTTAAGTTCAGAAACATTTTTAAATGCCCAATTAAAGTTGATTTTCAAATGAGAAGAGTGACTTCATTTTCACTTCTTCCATTTTGGAAAGAATGAAATGTTTTGAGTATTGCAAACAAGTTGAGAATGTAAGGCTGCATTGTATTATTTTTGTTAGTCTTTAAAGACGGTGGCACATCAGGTTTTTCTAGTTTTGAAGAATCAAAGCTGTTTCTCAATTTACAATTAATTATTACTATCCTGAACTAACCTTTGAAAACAGGATTGTGTTGCTAGGAAGCATTAAAAGTATGGCTAGAGGTTTGTATATACTCTTAGAGAAAGTAGTAACTCTCTAGTTATATTCTTGCTTTGGGATATAAATTGTCTATTCTTTATAATAGCCTAGATTTAAGATCATAACTCAAACTTTTTCTTAAAAGAAATGCTAGGAAATTACATAACAATTCAGAAGGAATCAGTGTTTAGGACTTTTCCTTTGAAATTAATCTTTGTCCCATATTCTTCCTGTAGTTTAATAAATGTTGTGGAATAAGTAAGAAAGAAATGAAAAATAAATTGCGATATTAAAACCTCTTCAATTTTCACAGCACTATGCTTTATAATATTGGTACCTCAAAATATTTGCTAGAGAGAAAGGCTCAGTTGGTGTGCATGTATAGGCTTGTTTGTTGTTTTACATGTTTTAGGAAAATTAAAGTCATTTTCCTCCTTGTGTGTCTTGACAACTTGATTGACACACATCAATTGCAGACCATCATGAAAAGCACCACAGGCAGTATTCTAAACATTTCCCAATTATCTAAAACACTGAAATATTGGTTAAGATCAGATGTCACAGGTAAATAATTTTTTTTTTATTCAGCACTTTAACAGACCTAAGAAAATGATTAGCTTCCTTGTGGGGAAACTCCTGCTGGTGTTTTGCTTCATGCAGCAATTCATTTTACGCATACTATGCACTAAAAAATATTTAAAAACAAAGCTTCTTGTATGCAAGGTCAAAGCTTTTTATAAAGGAATTTTCCTATAGGTTAATCTCTTCTGCTATCATCAATTACCTATTGTCTTTTTAGCTGTTTATATGTAGAGGAAAAAAGAGGTCTTTCAAAGAAAACTATCTTACTCATTCCTCCACATTATTTTAATTGGTAAGGAGGAGTCACTGTCCAGCATGTTAAGCATTTGCATGGAACTTAAGGCAGAACCATTGTTCCTTGTGTTGTTTTTAGTCCAATCAAGGGCACAGGAGGTTATCAGGAAGAACTGTGTGAAACCAGAAATAAATCTGCAGGTAGGAACTGAGTACTGATAACTACTCAGTGAAGATATCAGGCAGGAGGCTTTCAAAGTGATGAAAAGGAAAAGCTATATATACAACAACAATTATTTATCAAATAGTGCAATGAATAAGATCATTTAAATTAAAATCCTTTCAAAGAGCCATGATTATCTGGTCTGGAAGATTTAATTGAGGAAAAATTTAATGGAAAAAAAATAAATTAAAAAATTTAATATTTTTCTCTACGTAAATGCAAGGTATGATCAAGTAAAAAAATACTGTAAAGGAAGCTGTCTTAAGCCCTAGTGAGTTATCCCATATTCTTTAAAAATACACAACTGGGTAAAAAGACAATGTTCCCCTTTCAAAATTTTAAACAGTAAGTTGAAAGCCCCACTTTATAAAAATTATGATGGTCTGTTCTAATAATGCTTATACTTGCATTTAAATTAATTTGGTATTTTATTCAAACGTATAAAATATAGGTAAATAACTGTCAAATGTAAAGATATAGTTTACTTTATATATAGTTTACTTTAATTGATGAAAAAGAAGGCATTTCACTTTGACAGGCACGCATTCCAAAATCATGTAAGAAATAATTTATGAGCATAATTTACTTTGTAGCATGAACACTAGAAAGGTGAGTTCTATGAAGAAAATTATTCTATGAAGAAAATTATTCTTATTTTTCATGATTACCTTTTTTTTTGGTGGCATATTTCAATAAAAAAATCGGTAATCTTTAATTTAAGACCAGCATCATGTATTTGCGATGAAACAAGAAATTTTTAAATGGCAATGCAAATTTTTGGTTTTAGAGAGTAATAAAAGTAAAAATAGTTTTAATTTAGACTCCTGTCTGTTACTTGCACGTCTCTCAATGTTACCTTTATATACCTTTTATCACTGGTGTTTATAAATATGTAAGTTAAAGTAGATTAAAAACTTTGGCCTACAAAGAGGTTTTTTGTCCATGAACCCACTGACGTTCTGTTGGAAACTATAGGCTCTTTCTCAGAACAGTGTTTTAAATGTATAGAATATATTGGATTACAAAATAATCTGACTATATTGAAAAATACAACTATCAAAATATTAATACAATCAATTCAGGAAACAATGTATGGACTTTTTATGACTGTATTAACTAATGTAATTTTGAAGAAGTGATGAGCTTAAAAAGTACCTCGCTATCTGCAACAACTATAGTATGATATGAAAATATCTGTGATTTCTAAAAGTGACAGGCTCAGACAGCCAATACTACAGTGGTTTGCTGCCTATATTTGTAAGTGAAATAAATGCTAAATTTCAGCAAAAGAATTGTGAAAATAAAAATGTTATTTCTTTCCCATCCATGTTCAAGGACCAGTTGAATTCAATCAACAGATCCCAGGTTAAGAACTCCTGAAGACAACAAAAAATTCCATTAATTTTTCTTGAGGACATCAATCCAAAGCAAAAAAAAAAAAAGGAGTAACTATAGTATGCAAAATTAGGTGTTTCCCTTCTTTTACATGTTGAGGTGCACATAGAAAATTATAATATTGTACCATGCACTGGGGTAAACAAATACATCAGCTTGCAGCTTATCTGAGCCCAGCTGAGCCCTACCCTGAAGACTGAAAGGATCAATATCTCCTCAGTCCAAAACACTAATTGGGAAGCTCTAATCTAAGTATATTAATTATGTAGAAAAAAAAAGTATAGTTCACCAGAAAATGAAAGAACCAATGTTCATAATCTTTTTTCCTTCTAGGAATGTAAAATCTTGTGCATCCTTTTTTTGGATACCTATTAAGCTTCTCTCTCTTCCTATCTTCCCACCCTCACCCCCCAAGAGACTTTTAACGAAAGTCAGATAATAGTTTGGGCAGCAGTTTTTTAAAAACTAAATCTTGGAATAAAATAAATTTGCTTTAACAAATATTTAACAATCAGTGAAGCTCATACTTATAATCTGATGCCAGCTTGGCATTTGTGAGCTTTAAAGACCATAACAAATTATGCATCCTATTTGAACTGAAGGAGGTCTACTGTGAACTACAGTTGTGACCTCACAGAACAACCTCACTTTTCCCAAATTAATAAAAACCTACAGAGAAACCAAAATTGAAACTATGTACTTTTCTCCCTTGACAATTCTTACCTTTTTGTTGTTCTCTTTAATATCTTGTGGATTCAGAGACTTGTAGTCACTGAGGGAGAAAATGTTACAGTGGGTATATACCATATTTCATAAAAACAAGCTGTTCTTAAAAGAAGCTGAATCTAAAAATTTGACATTCAATAATAGCAAAGACTAATAGCAATTTCATAGCAATGCAATCAACAAAACTAATAGTGTGGAAAATTAAGGAAATAAATAAATAAATAAAACCAGTGATTACATGTTTCATTGCCTGAAGTTTTCCATCTACAACAGTGGTTAAGGCAGGGAACCAGAGATTATCTTTGACAACCAAATTTGCTGAGATAATTCTTTGATGCCAATGTACAAAGAGCTACAGGCTTGTCTCATCTCATTTTAACACTGACACTATTTTCATAATAATCTGAAATCAGTTCTCTGTATGAGATTTAAGGAGAAAAATCATTTTTAAAAAAGAGAAAAGATTGTTTTTAGGTATCAAGATGGAAGAACTTTTCTTTCTGACATACATTTGTTCTTTCAAAAAGTAGTAGTTATTAGTAATGAAAAAGAAATATAAAGCCAAATATTTCAGAACTTGGGCTAATAATAATTTATTATTTTAAAGATTTCTATTATTACAAAATATTTGTAGGGAATGTAAAATGTTTCCACTTACATTAAATCTGGTCTAAAGTGGTGTAATATGGCACAAAAAGATAAACCATTTCTCCATGATGTAGTAAAATTGGTGATTTTCACTCCACGGTAGTTTTTCGTAACTTCTTTGCACCACACAAGCAACGACTGACTAGCATTTGGCTTCCTCCCCAAAACAGGACTTGGTATAGGACTTGGCTAGAAAAGAAGGAAAACAGCAAAACATTAAAAGAATTTAATGGAAAATGAAAATTAACATTAATTGACCTAATTAGAGCATCTGAACTCTTTGATGTCAGTTTAGGTCCTTCAAAACTGTCAACTCACAACTGTAACCTGCAACTGGGAGACATGAATCTTAAGTTATTATCTTCAGTTTTAGCCCGTGGCATATGCCTGACAAGAATGTAAGATTTTAAACTTATACATAAGAATAAGCCAACAGCTATACTGATGGAAACATCATGTTAAAGTATTTAAATACTAAAGGCTGAATATCTGTGTAACTCACGCTGCAAAAATTTCCCCAATGCAATCATATACAAATATAGATTAGATTTAAAATAATGTATTTTGAAATTTAACTGTAGCACAAATAGTAGTAGAAAGACTAAAAGCATATAAGGTTTTAAATATGGTAATCATATAAGTATTTTAAATAAACAGAACAATGATAATCTTGTTCATACATCTGTCTGATATAAATTTAATGAAGTCAAAACAGTTTTAGAATTATTAGCAACAGTCAGCCACTAATAGCAACAGCACACAATATCTAATTTGGATTTGCTCAAAACACCTTCTAGTTATAGAGAGCTACTTTGAATACTTCAATTTGTGTGTATTAAAGCCTGTCATACACCTGTTTTTTTCCTGTTCATTGTTCATAAAATAACGATAACAAAAAAAACTAAGACCATATGTAATAGGAGTTTTAGTCTAAACTTATATTATTCCTAAAACCATGTCATTTTCTTTTACTGAATAGAACCCCATTTTGCAACGGTAACTTCTAGGTTGATATAATTAAAAGCTATAAAGAAAACCAATAAATGTCTCTGGACTTCAAATCTCATTATCAATTAAAAGTGCTGGCTATTATTAATAAAACCTAGACACAAAACAGCGGCTCTCTAAAATAACTTAAAAGAGAAGAATTATTTACCCCTAATATTTAAGTTTAACAAACAGACCATTCTTACTAAACCACTTATATGAGAAAGACCAATGATGCCCCCACTTGACAAAAGCATGTTAGTGCCAAACAATTAAAATAATCAAAAGCACATAATTATGATTTATGCATTCACTGCTTGCTCAGAACGACTAAGAAACACCAAGGATGCAATTTCTCATTTTTATTAATTGTAAAATTAAAAAATTGTTATGTAAACAACCATGAATCTAACAAAGTGCTGTTTTTTTTAACTGATTACTGTAGAAGTCAATGCTGAAGAATCCACAGATAATAAAAATCAACTAATTTGGATCACTTTTATTTAAATAGGAAGAAGTAGAAATGATATCCCCAATATAGTAAGTTTACCTTAGAATAAATAATAGTTCTCTTTTCTCTCTCTTTTTTTCCCGTGGTTGAGCCAAGTTATTTAGTATTTGAAAGAATAAATTATGGAATCTTGATCCACCACAAGGTTAATTATAAGGGAGGGAAGGGCCATAGCATAAAATGATTCCCTAATAACTATAGGGGGGAGTGAGACCTATTTCCATTTTCAGTAAAATTGATCACTGTTGTCAAGAGAGATGATAATCAGAGAATAATAATACAGTTAGGTATGTATATGCTAAAGGGAGAAAGTTTCCATCTAAAAGAGTGGTTAAGGCAGGGGACCAGAGACTATCTTTGACAAGGTTTGAGTCAGAGATGGTGTGATTACAACAGAGAGCTTGAAGCCATGAATTCTGGACAAAATTGGATTTTATCTGGACAATCCTGCAAAATTTTAATTTCTTTAATTTTCCACAATCCTAAGAACTAGGACTTTCCAGCTCTGCCTTTATTCCTTGTCCCCCAAAGTAAGCACTTAAGCTTTATTTTGCTTTTCTTAACTATTTATGGGAAAACAACAGTGAGAACAAAAATAATGAACACGGAGAAATCATAAAGCTAACTAAAAATTGTGCAATACAACAGCAGCAGTTCTTGTTCAAAAATTTCTGACTCCCTTGGAAAATATAAATGAAAAAGAAGTAAAAAACAAAAGTTAGAGGTAAGCAGTTTAAATATTAAAACAGGGGTATACTAGCCCTGTGATTTTAGTTACATCAAGACATTAATTTAAAATACCTTTCTGCTTAAATTGAGGAAAACTTCTCATCAAGAAAAAAAATTAAAGAAATGCTAGTTGAGATGATTCATAAATATGGCTATAAGGGGTAACCGTGATGTACAAAGAACCCACATTTGGCAAACACTGGCTTAGTCACTTTGGATGAATGAAACTAGGCTTTCGTTTTTTGTTTTTTTATTTTATATGGGCAAGCTCTGGGAATCAAATCCAGGTCTCCGGATCGGCAGGCGAGAATTCTTGCCACCGAGTCATTGTTGCACTGCCCGTGAAATTAAGTTTTAATATGTCAGGTAATAATTCTTTTAATGACCAATTTAATATGTGTAAAAACAATTATTATTAAATATGTTTTCAACTAGTGGTCCATTGTGACTTTTATATTCCTCTAGTTACAACTTAGAAGTGGAGCAGAGAGTGGTCTGGGGATGAGTTCAGAGGATCACTGAACTGGGCACAAACACTTTGTTTTTTTAGATTTTCTATTACCTGAAGGATTGTCTTTGTTAAAATGTTTCTTTATATTAAATTATATTATTAATGCATTGATTCATTCCAACCATGGGGTAACATGCACACAGGCCAGATAATCTGCAACCGTCATCACAATGATTCATTTTAAACATCAGTAGCATGTGACATGGGTTAGGTATTGTACAAATGTCATTACTACCATGTTATGGTCTAGAATAGCTTCCTTTACATAAAAATTAAACACACAGTTATTATGATTATGAATATATCTTTGTTTTCAAGAAAGCTCAATATGAAAAGGCTAGAAGAATGAAACCAAAATTTGGATTTGCCCTAACACAAAAGTCTTGCCTTAAAATATTTCACAGGGATGTTTACTGCACTGCCAAAAAATAGAAATCATATATAATTGAAAAAAAAAACTGATGAAATTACAAGCCCTGTAAATGGTCATGTTGGTGTAGAGAAAGAAAATTGAAAAAGAGTACAGTCAAATGAAACATGCATTCCGGAACTGCTGACTTTTCATCTAAAATTCTGCAGAGGGACATGAAGGAATTAGCAGTTACATTATTTTGAAATTTTCAGCATGTAACTGGATGAAATGGCTTAATGCCTTTGTAATTTATTGCTTTCCAAAGAAAGGAAGACACAAAAATCTGGCCATAAATAGTAGAATCAAATTTTCAAATGATAGAACAATTTTTTAATAATTCTTTCTCGTACCTTTGCAATGACCAGATACATGAGAAGGTGTCTCTATTTAAAATATTGGAAATTTCGGGCAGTGTGATGGTGGCTCAGGGGCAGAATTCTCACCTGCCAAGTCGGAGAGCCGGGTTCAATTCCTGCTGCCTATCCATGCAAAAAAAAAAACCCGAAATTTCTAAAAGCCATTCTATTTATAATTTCATGATCAGAATGACTAGTATCTGCTCAATTAGGTGATCCTCCTCTTGCCCACTGGTTCTCTCTCAGTCAAGTCACTGCATGGACAAAACACTGATCAGTTTAATGAGAACTACAGTTAGTCACTCATTAAGATTATGGAGCCAATCTAAGTGGTGACAGTAAAGTGGGAATAGGATCTGATACTACTGTTTCACTTAATAGTTCTACATTCTAATATATTTTTCAAAGATTTTTATTGTAAAATATAACATATATACGAAGAAAAGAAAGAAAAAAGCAATAATTTTCAAAGCATACTTCAACAGACCCCAGAGTTTGTTATGGGCTACCATTTCCTACATAGTGGGTTATATATTAAAAACATACAAGACCATCTTGTTAATTCCTGCTAACAAAAGCAACAGCATCTCCTTCAGAAAAGTTAGTCAAATTACTTGTTGCAAAATTTACTGAATTTTAAAAACTGTGAGAAACTTCAGTTGCAATTTTCCTGCTCTAACCCTCTGACTGTAGTCTCTTTGTCTTTTTTGCTGTCTCTTTTTCTTTCACTCATCCCTTGATATAGGCATATCTTCCTCTAGGTATTGCTCAAAATAGTTTTCTCTCCCCACACTTTGTGAGCTGATTCACTCCCAAGATTCCAACTATCACTTCCATGCAGATGATTCCCAATACACATTTATAGTTCAAACTTTCTCAAGTTGACATTTCCAGCTGGCTGTCCTGCTATGAAAGATTCAAACTCAATATGTTCAAAACCATAATTACAATCTTTCCTTATACCTGCTTCATTTTCATTGTGTTTGTAAATGATCCTGCTATTGTCTCAACTGTTTAGACTTTTATTCTTAGAATCACCTTTGAATTCTTCTCTTACCTATCAAAACTTACTAGTCAATTAATTGGCAGTTTTGATCCTATTGCTGCAAGGATTTTGTGGTCTCACTCCTTTTGCCTAGGCTGCTGCAACTTCCTAATGGTCTTCCTCCTTCCAAATTTTCCCTTTATTGATCCATTACTACAGCTCAAAGTCCCCAAAGGCTCTCAAGAACATAAAAAGTGATATCAAAATACTTCTGAGTGTTGAATCCCAATGTTTTTTCAATGTATCTTCAGGATGACTCAACATTCTCTAAAATCATTATGTTCTTCTGCCCAAACCCCAGCTCTCTCACCCCCAGTCTTTGGTTATACAGATTGTCACCTCTACTGGGAATATCTTCTTTCCCAAGAGCAACAGTTACATTTCTACTCTACCTTCAAGATTTGGTTCAACTGCCATTTCCTTTATGAAATCTATTCCCAAATCCCAGGTGGTTGGGAGCTCTTTACAGTATTCTTTTGACTCTCTGTATCTCTCTAATAGCACATACCAGATTTTTCTTTTACTTTAATATGTTCAGTTTTCTCTATTGTGAAACATTTATTTTTCATTAATCCATAAAATATATAGAGCATCTACTACATCCAAAATAAAATTAAGAACTTTACATGGATTAGCTCACCTAATCGTACCAGCTCCTTTGAGATAGATGTTATTTCCAATTTACAGCTGAGGAAACTGAGGTTACACAACAAGGAAGTGAGAGGCAGAGCTGTACTTCTGGTGGATTCCCAAATAGCAAAAAGGCTCTACCATTCCCCTACCCCCCAAAATAAGCAGAAAAAAAAAAATGAAATAATAAAGATGAGGGCAACAATAATGAAATAGGAAATAAATATACCACAAATAAAGTCAACAAAGTCAAACACTGGCTCTTTGAAAAGGCAAAATCAAGTAAGACTCTAGTGTACTTGAGCAATGAAAAAGGGGGAAGCAAATACCAAAATAGATGCAAGAAGAAATAGAAAATTGGGATAGTTCTATAAAGTATAGAGAAGTTGGATCTATAACTTAAAATTTTCCAACAAAAAAAGTTCCAGTTAACTTTAATAATAAGTTCAATCAAACATTCTAATACTACAAAATTCTTTCAAAGAACAGAAAAAATGGGTTTATTTCTCAAACCATATTATGGATTTTCCAACAAGAAAAGAGAAAATTACAGAAAAACTTGTCATGAATATTGAGAAAAAAAGAACAGAAAATCAAACCTAGGAATTTATAAAAAAAGATAATACATCTTGAACACATTGGCTTTATCCCAGGAATGCACATTAGAGAAACTACTGAGGTAATTTGCAAAATCAACAGATCACAGGGAAATATATACATAGACATAATCACCTAAATAGATGCAGAAAAACATTCATAAAATTCATCATCCATTTACAATATAATAGAAGCTTGCTTAACTTTTAAGAAGCCTATGGTGAATATCACAGTAGTGAAACATTTAAAGTTTTTCCTTCGTGACTGGGAATGAAACAATGATGAAATCTATCACTTTTATTCAACATTGTATTGAAGGCCCTAGCCAATACATTAAGGTCATAAAATGATATAGAGGTATAAGTTCTCATGGTCAGGTTCATATGTCAACTTGGCCAGTTGATGGTACCTGCTTGTCTGGTTGGGCAAGGGCTGGCCTGTTTTTTGCTATGAGGACATTTCATAGAATTAAATCATGATTATATAGGATACATCCACAGCTGATTCCATTTGTAATCACCCAAGAGGAGTGTCTTCTTTAATGAGTGATGCTTAACCTAATCACTGGAAGCCTTTTAAGGAGGATTCAGAAGAGACAGGCTGTTCCTGCTTCAGCTGGCAAGCCTCTCCTTTGCCATTTGTCTAGACCCTCCATCGGAATCATCAGCTTCAGAGCCTGCCCTACAGATTTTGGACTCTATGTTACCATGGTTACATGAGACACTTTTATGAATTTTATATTTACGAATATTTCCTGTTGATTCTGTTTCTCTAGAGAACCCTAACTAATACAACTTGGTACCAGGAGTGGTTCTTAAGAAACAGAATCTTAAAAATAGGTTTTTATGAATGATTTTCTGCTCTGACTGGACTCAAAGGCATGAAGGACTTTGATTCCCATAATCAGGATGATACTGCCAATCCATGGAGTAAGTTAGGAAAAGAGATAGTCAAAATATCACCATTAGATTCTTCTAATGCTTCACCTGTACTAAGCCAGGCTCTGGGGGATGACGTTTTTGAAACTTTTATGGAATTTTGTGGAAACAGGAAGTATAGAGATGTTGGCTGGCTGTGGTTAGGTACACTGTATACATTAATGAGTGAAAGGGATGGGTTTAAGGCTTCAAACGAGAAGCTTAAGTGCCATCAGACAGATGTAGATGCTTCTGTGAGTGTCCTGAAGGAAAATCTTATTTCCTGTGGCTATATACTTGAGACCTCTGAAAATCAGACTCAGAATCTTATTCTCAGAGTAGCAACTTCACAACGTAAACTGAAATCTCAGTCTTTCATGGTGTCTGCCATTAAAGTGAGGGCAATCACTGGAAAGGAGTGGGACCCTGAAAAATAGGATGGTGACATATAGATTGATAATGATGGCGGTGAAGAGGTTGAAATCTTAAATCATGCTGAATCTTCTCTAGATAACCCTGTAATCATCTGCCCTGAGGACATAACTGCCCTACCTCCAGTCTGCCTTGAGGAGTTGGCCACCTAACCTTCACCTGAAGGGATTAGCCCCAGATTAATTAATCCTGTTTCACCAGATGAAACTGCAAATGAATACCCTGAAGCAAATGGCTTGGAAGATACTTCTAATTCTTTTCATGACCCACTCCCAGCACCCCTCATTTCTTCTAGACCTATAACTAAAGTCCCAACAGGCCCCTAAAGAGTGAGGTACAAATTATTACATGTGAGGAGGTATGTTATACTCCAAAAGAAGTGTGTGAGTCTCCCAATTTATACAGACAGAAATCAGGGGAAAATATGTGGCAATGGATTTGATTTTAAGGGTGTGGGATAATGGTGGGAGAATATAAGGCTGGATCAGGCTGAATTTATTGATATAGGCCCACTAAGCAGAGATTCTGCGTTCAATGTTATAGCTCGAGGGGTTAGAAAAGGCATTAACAGTTTGGTTGGACGGTTTGTTGAAACATGGATCAAAAGGTGGCTGACATTACCTGAGGTTAAAATGCCAGAACTGCCCTGGTATGATGTAAATGAGGGGATCCAGAGGCTTAGAGAGATTGGAATGTTAGAGTGGCTTTATCATGCAAAGCCTGCTCTTACAACCCAGGAATGTCCAGAGGATGCACCTCTTACCAGAATAGTGAGAAATAAATTTGTGAGACTAGGGCCATCATCCCTGAAGAGCTCTATAGTTGCACTTCTCTGTAGGTCAAGATATTACTGTGGGAACTGCTGTCACTGAGCTGGAATCCTTAAACACAATGGGGATGACCAGACCCTGAGTTGGCAGAAGCCAGGTGGCAGCACTTAATCACCAAAGACAGGGTAGACATGGCTATTGAAACAGACAGCAAACTCAAAGTAGAGTCAAAATTATACGACTCACAGAGATTTGTGGTGTTGGCTAGTAAATCATGGGTTATCTAGAAATACAATAGAAGGGCAGTATACTAAATTCTTGCTTGAGCTGTATAAACAAAAGAGTTCTAGGTCAAGTGAACAGAAGTCTAATTTGAATTACAAAAACACAGAGTCATAGCCCCTTAATCAATTTCCAGACATGAGACAGTTTACAGACCCAGAGCCCTTTGAATGAAGGGGAGTCCAGGTCCCTTTGGGGGAGAACCCTGTTACACTGCCACAAGTCTATTCTGTTAAACTTCCTCCAAGCCTTCCCCAAGGAGACTGACAGCCTTTACCAGGGTAACTGTGCACTGGGGAAAAGGAAATGATCAGATATTTGGGGGATTATTAGACACTGGTTCAAAAGTGACATTAATTCCAGGGCACGCAAAACATCACTCTGGTCCACCAGTCAGAGTGGGGCCTTATGGAGGCAAGGTGGTCAATGGAGTTTTAGCTCAGGTCTGTCTCCAGACCCATTCTGTAGTTATTACCCCAGTTTCAGAATGTATAATTGGAATAGACATACTGAGCAACTGGCAGAATCCCCACATTGGCTCTCTAACTCATGCAGTAACAGCTATCATGGTAGGAAAGGCCAAGTGGAAGCCACTACAACTGCCCCTACCTGGCAAAATAGTAAATCAGAAGCAATACTGGATTCCTGGAGGGATTGCAGAGATTATTGCCACTCTTAAGGACTTGAAGGATGCAGGGGTGGTGATTCTCACCACATCTCCATTCAACTCTCCTATTTGGCCTGTGCAGAAAATAGATGGGTCTTGGAGGATGACAGTGGATTATCATTAAGCTCAACCAGGTGGTAACTCCAATTCCAGCTGCTGTTCCAGGTGTCGTATCATTGCTTGAGCAAATCAATACATACCCTGGTACCTGGCATGCAGCTATTGATCTGGCAAATACTTTTTCCACAATAGCTGTTAGTAAGGACCACCAGAAACAGTTCACTTTCAGCTGGCAAGGTCAGCAATATACTTTCACTGTCCTACCTCAGGGGTATATCAACTCTCCAGCCCTATGTCATAATCTTGTCCACAGGGACCTTGATCATTTCTCCCTCCCACAAGACATCACACTGGTCCATTATATTGATGATATCATGTTGATTGGACCTGTGAATAAGAAGTAGCAACTACTCTAGAATTACTGGTAAGGCATTTGCATGTCAGAGGATGGGAGTTAAATCCAACAAAAATACAGGGGCCTTCCACCTCAGTGAAATTTCTAGGTGTCCAATGGTGTGAGGCATGTTGAGACATTCCTTCTAAGGTGAAGGATAAGTTGCTGCATCTGGCCCCTCCTACAACCAAAAAAAAAAAAGGCACAATGCCTAGCTGGTCTCTTTGGATTTTGGTGACAACATATTCCTCATTTGGGTGTGCTACTCCAGCCCATTTATCGAGTGACCAGAAAAGCTGCTAATTTTGAGTGAGGACCTGAACAAGAGGAGGCTGTGTGACAGGTCCAGGCTGCTGTACAAGCTGCTCTGCCACTTGGACCATATGATCCAGCAGATCCAATGGTGCTGGAAGTGTCAGGGGCAAATAGAGATGGTGTTTGGAGACTTAGGTAGGACCCAAAATCACAACACAGACTCAGGATTTTGGAGCAAAGCCTTACCATCTGCTGCAGTAACTACTCTCCTTTTGAGAAACAGCTTTTGGCCTGCTACTGGGCCTGGTAAAGATCGAATGCTTAAGGTTGGGCCAAAAAGTTATCATGAGACCTGAGTTGCCTACCACGAGCTGGGTGTTGTCTGACCCACAAGCCATAAAGTTGGGCATGCACAGCAGTACTCCATCATAAAATGGAAATGGTATATACGAGATAGGGCCAGAGCAGGTATTGAAGGCAAAGGTAAGTTACATGAGGAAGTGTCCCAAATGCCTATGGTCTCCAAACCTGCCACATTACCTTCTCTTTCCCAGACCAGAGCCATGGCCTCTCAGGGAGTTCCTTACAGTGAACTGACTGAAGAGAAAACTCGGGCCTGGTTACAGATGGTTCAGCACAATGTGGAAGTACCACCCGAAAGTGGACCTGCACTGCAACCCCTTTCTGAGGTGTCCTTGAAGGACTGTGGTGAGGGAAAATCCTCCCAGTGGGCAGAATTTTGAGCATTGCACCTGATTGTTCATTTTGCTTGGAAGGAGAACTGGCCAGAGGTGCATTTGTATACTGACTCATGGGCTGTTGCTAATGGTTTGGCTGGATGGTCAGGGACTTGGAAAGAACATAATTGGAGAATGGTGACAAAGAGGTCTGGGGAAGAGGTATGTGGATAGATCTTTCTGAGTGGACTAAAAGCATGAAGATATTTGTGTCCCATGTGAATGTGCACCAGAGGGTGACTTCAGCAGAGGAAGGTTTTAACAATCAAGTGGATAAGATGACCCATTCTGTGGATACCAGTCAGCCTCTTTCCCCAGCAACTCCTGTCATTGCCCAATGGGCTCATGAACAAAGTGGCCATGGTGGTAGGGATGGAGGTTATGCATGGGCTCAGCAACATGGACTTCCACTCACCAAGGCTGACCTGGCTACAGCCATTGTTGAGTGCCCAATCTGCCAGCAGCAGAGACCGACACTCAGCCCCCAATATGGCACCATTCCCCGAGATGACCAGTCGGCTACATGGTGGCAGATTGATTACAATGGGCCCCTACTTTCATGGAAGGGGCAGCAATTTGTTGCAACTGGAATAGACACATACTCTGGATATGGGTTTGGTTTCCCTGCATGCAATACTTCTGCCAAAACTATGATCTGTGGGT
The DNA here is from genome assembly GCF_023851605.1 of Tamandua tetradactyla. Taxonomy (NCBI): domain Eukaryota; kingdom Metazoa; phylum Chordata; class Mammalia; order Pilosa; family Myrmecophagidae; genus Tamandua; species Tamandua tetradactyla. Next base: position 35,842,029 of record NC_135343.1, on the reverse strand, counting down.
TTACAGAATGCCTTATCCATCGTCATGGTATTCCACATAGCATTGCTTCTGGTCAGGGAACACGCTTCACAGCAAATGAAGTGTGGGAATGGGCACATGCTCATGGAATTCTCTGGTCCTACCATGTTCCCCATCATCCAGAAGCAGCTGGATTGATAGAACGGTGGTATGGCCTTTTGAAAACTCAATTGTGGTGCCAACTAGGTGGCAGTACCTTGAAGGGCTGGGGTAATGTTCTCCAGGAAGCTGTATATGCTCTGAATCAGCGTCTGCTATATGGTGCTGTTTCTGCCATAGCCAGGATCCATGGGTCCAGGAATCAAGGGATGGAAATGGGAGTGGTACCACTCACTATTATCCATAGTGATCCACTAGGGAAATTTTTGCTCCCTGTCCCTGCGACCCTGAGCTCTGCTGGTCTACAGGTTTTAGCTCCAAAAGGGGGAGTGCTTCCACCAGGAGAAACAACAATGATTCCATTGAACTGGAATCTAAGACTGCCACCTGGTCACTTTGGGCTACTCATGCCCCTGGATCAACAAGCCAAGAAGGGGATTACATTAGTGGGTGGGGTGACTGACTCTAACTTTCAGGGGGAAATAAGACTACAACTACACAATGGAGGTAAAGAAGAGTTTTCCTGGAGTATAGGAGATCCCCTAGGATGTCTTTTAGTACTACCATGCCCTGTTATTAAAAGCAATGTAAAACTGCAACAACACAATCCAGACAGGGCTACCAATGACTCTGAAACTTCAGGAATGAAAGCTTGGGTCACCCCACCAGGCAAAGAACCACAGCCAGCTGAAGTGCTTGCTGAGGGTAAAGGGAACATGGAATGGGTAGTGGAAGAAGGTAGTGATAAATATGAACTATGACCATGTGATCAGTTTCAGAAACGAGGACTGTAATGCTGTTTGTTCATGTTATACTATTTAAGTTGTAAGATATCAAAGTTTAAGAATGAATATTATCCAAGGACTTGCATCCTATTCTGGAGAGATTTAATGCATTTCCGGTTATATGCAGGACAGTTGACTATTGCTTGGTGAGAAAAAAAATGGGTCTTTTATTGTTTTCTATTTATAAATTAGCTATGGATTAAGGTAATGAGCATAGCTGTCAAGTTGACAAGAGGTGGACTGTCATGGTCAGGTTCATGTGTCAACTTTTGCCAGGTGATGGTACCTGGATGTCTGGTTGGGCGAGTGCTGGCTTGTCTTTTGCTATGAGGACATTTCATAGAATTAAATCATGATCACGTTGGCTACATCCACAGCGGATTCCATTTGCAATCAGCCAAGAGGAGTGTCTTCTTTAATGAGTGATGCTTAATGTAATCACTGGAAGCCTTTTAAGGAGGATTCAGAAGAGACAGGCTCTCTTCCTGCTTTGGCCGGTAAGCCTCTCCTGTGGAGTTTGTCCAGACCTTCCACTGGAATCGTCAGCTTCACAGCCTGTCCTACAGTTTTTGGACACTACGTTCCCATGGTTATGTGAGACACTTTTATAAATTTTATATTTACGAATATTTCCTGTTGATTCTGTTTCTCTAGAGAACCCTAACTAATATACAAGTATTGGAAAAGAAGAGAGAAATTATGAAGCTGACATTATCTATAGATTATATAACTTAGTATGTAGAAAACCCCCAAGAATCTACAAATAGTTTAGTAGAATTAATAAAAGAATTGAGCAAGGTTGTTGGATACAAAATGAAAAAAGAAAAAAGGACCAAAAACCAAAAGCATTCCTATACAAAATTTTCTAACAAAGGCAGTTAGAAATTAAAATTTAAAGAGCCACAATAGGATAAAAACATTAAGAACTTAGGAATAAATCTATAAATAACATATATGACTGCTATAAGAAATTATCAAGCTTTATTTTGAGAAAGTAAAGGAAATATGGAGATATACACACCACATACATGGATTAAAAGACTTAATTTTGAAAAAAATAACAATTTTTTCCATGAAGAAGTGACTGAATTCACCGTCCCCCAGTACTATTTCCATGGAAATACTGGGTTATGATAAATGTGAAATGTCAGCTGTGTGTTAGCAAGCAATATTGTTTACTGTGAAAATGGCCTTTTCTTAGTGAATTGCATCTGGACAAGGATGCCTGTGAATAAACTATAAATATCTGTTGAAAAACCAAGACCACAGTCTCCATGTGCTTAGTGTAATTCTTGTAACCTATATCCTTTGGGAGATCTAATAGAAGGTAGGCTGTTAAGATACTGGTTCCTATGATACATGAAGTTTACCACTGTCCACATGCATCCACCTAGTCTCATTACCTATAACTAACTAGCTGCTCATGGGGGACTAAAATACAGTCCTGTATATATTTAATGCTGGCATACTATGTTTCTTGTACTTTCATTATAGCAAAAAGGCTTTGTAGCAGGCAGGTTCAGTTGCCTCCTCTGTGGAAAATCCCCAACCCCCCTCTCCTAGCCTCCAGGAACAGGTGACACTGTGGGCAGGTGAGATAAGACACATTCCTGGGATGGGGACCCCTCCTCTAACAGCTCATCTGCTTCTGTAACTCAGCTTCACATCTTAAATTAACCAATTGTTTTTCCTTTAACACCGCTGGTCACCATATTAAGCGTACCTTATCTCTAGCATGTAATACAGTCTGTAAAAACTAAGGTTGCCTTTTGTTCAGGGCTCAGACTTTCAAGGTGACTTGGCTGAGCCCTATGTGCACGAGCTAATAAATCACTCGCTTCCCAAAACTATGGACTCTTGGTCTTGGCTTGTTCTAATTTCACATAATGTTCCTCGTCCCTGGTTTCGCATTACACCATAAAGTTAAGTAAATCTTGTACCAAATACTAGCCTATTGGATGCTATGAGTGGGAATACCAATCATATAACTTGAGAACACTGCTGGTGGTCATGGAAAATGGGTGCTGTGGTCTTCAAATTAATCTATCAATTCAATGTTATTCCAATAAAAATGCTAATAGTTTATGGGTTTTTTGGTGGAATTTGATAAGCTAATTCTAAAATGCATATGGAAAGACAAAAAAGGGAAAACTTGCTTTACCAGACAATGAGATTTATTATAAAACTATAATAATTTAGAGATGTGCTACTCAGGCAAAAAGAGATAAATGGACTAAAGTAATGTAACAGAAAACCCATAAACAAACTCATGCATATATGAATGCTTGATTTATGATAAAGACATAACTGTGTAACAATAGGGGAAAGCATAATCTTTTCACTAAATGGTACTGTGATGACTGGGTATACATACGGGAAAAAATAATAAAAGAAACCAGATCAGTATTTCACATTCTGTACAAAAATCACTTCCTTTGTATAAGATTTTTAAAAAAGCTTTTAGATTATAATGTAGGAAAGATTTCTTAAACAAGATACAAAATGCCTTAGCCATAAAGAAAAAGATCAATAAATTAGCTTGTATTAAAATTATGAACTCCTGTCATTAAAATATATCATTAAGAGAGTAAAAAGTGCATATTCAACATTGGGCTTACAGCAAGAATATATATTAAGAACCCCTACAAATCAGTAAGTAAAAGAAAGTCAACCAGTAGAAAAATAGACAAAGGATCAATAATGCACTTTACAAAAGAAGAAATTCAAATATCCAATAAATATATAAAAATTTGCTCTATCACATTAGTATTCAGAATATTTTTTCAAGTGTAATGACATAACTCCTGCCAGCAAGGCTAAAATTAAAAAGTGTTAAAATACCAAGTGTTGGCAAGGATGTGGAATAAAAGGAGTTCCTCATACACTGCCCATAAAAAAAACTGTGGCATCATCCATTATAGTATGTTTGAAAATGTGTATATCCTTTATGACCCAGCAATTCTTAGGTTTATATCCTACAGACAAACATGCATCTATGGAATAGGAGACGTGCAAAAATGTTCACGGGAGCACTGTTTACAATATAAACAGATTAACAAATCTAAAAATAACCCAAATGTCCATCAACAATAAATGCATTTTAAAATTGTGGTCTACTCAGATAGTGAAATATTCTACAAAAAATAAATGAAATGAAGAAATACAAAATATGTTTAACCCTAAAGCAGAATGTTGAATAAAAGAAAACAGGAACAAAATAACACATACATATCACATGATTTAATTTTCATAAAATTAAAAATCAAAACTGTAATGCTTAGGGATTCATACCTAGGTACTAAAACTATAAAGCAAAGGAACAAAGTGCTCATGATAAAAATCATGATGGTGATTATCTCCACAGAAGAAGGAAGGAGGCTAAAATAGGGAAGGGCACAAAGGAAGACAGTTTCTGGGGTGCTGGGAAAGTTCTGATTATTTAAGTAGTGTTTAATGCTGGAGTTAATGTTCACTTACAGTAATTTGTCATGTAATTGCCAAGTGTGTATTATGCTTTACACACTTTTTTAGGTGTTCAATAAATATTTATACAATGGAAAATTATATAGAAAAGCATTCTTAAGATGTTAAATTACTCATTTTGCAGCCCAAAACCACAAGAGTCCCAAAACCACATAGCTAGTAACTTTTAGGGCTGAGATTTGGACCCAGATCTGGAGACCTCAACCCAGAGCTCATCCATGTTCCCCGCAGTGCAGCTAGGCCCAGGAGAGAATACAAAGGATTGGTTTGCCCTCAAGGAACAAAGCAGGTAGTTGATAAGACAACAACCTGAAGACACAGCGGTCTCTGTTAACACACTTGTTTTTTTGTATATATAAAAGGCTAAGAATATTGGATTTCTGATTTTAAAATGGTGGGGTAAAGATGGTGGTTTAATCTACTCAACTTGAAAATCACACAAAGGTAATAAGGACAATGAGAAACAGAAAAGTAAATCCTTATTGTTGCTTAAACTAGGAGATATATATAAGCCTAAAAGGCAATATATAGTGAAGTACTAACAAATAAATCAAATATTGAACTTCCAAAATTATCAGAACATAGATAGTAAAATAACTACAATGCAGTCCATAAGTGAAAAAAACTATAAGAAAAACAAAGTGTAGAGTAAAATATTACATCAGACCAAATATACCTAATAATTATGTAGTGAGAATAGAAATAGCAACTTGTCTGAAAATCAGTGGTCATGTTAACAAAAGTTATCTTTTGACATTATTTATTGGAATATGATATTTGGAAGATCTGCATGACTTTGGGAAGCAATATTTTCAAAAGGAACAATACATGATGTTACAAAACCATGCATGAATAAAATACCCATTCAGAAAATGCAAGACAGACTAATAGATGGTTTCCAATTCCACACTGCAACAAACTTTTTTATATATATTAACTTTTTATTTTGAAATGCTTTCAAACTTCAGAATGGTTGAAAAGATAATACAACCCTGTCATGGTTAGGGACAGGTGTCAACTTGGCCAAGTTGTGGTACCTGTTCATCTGATTGGGCAAGCACTGGCCTGTCTGTTGCAATGAGGACATTTCATAGGATTAGGTCATGAGCACGTCAGCTACATCCACAGCTGATTCCATTTGTAATCAGCGAAAGGGGAGTGTCTTCTGCAATTAGTGATGCTAAATGCAATCATGGGAAGCCTTTTAAGGAGGACTCAGAGGAGACAGGTTCCATTCCTGCTTTGGCTGGTGAGCCTCTCCTGTGGAGTTCATCCAGGCCATCCATTGGAGTCATCGGCTTCGCAGCCTGCCCTGTGGATTTTGGACTCTGCGTTCCTACGGTCACGTGAGACACTTTCATAAATTTTATATTTGCAAGTGTTCCCTGTTGATTCTGTTTCTCTAGAGAACCCTAACTAATACAAACCCCAAACAGAGAATTCCAACATACCCCTATCCCCCAAGATACCCAGAATCACTATTATTTACATTTTGCCACATTTGTTATATTATTCTATCTATCCATCTCTGTCTTTATCAATTTACCATTTTACTATTAAAATGTATTAATTTTCCGAACATTTGAGTATATGTTGTATACTCCATGTTCTTTGAGCACTTAATACTGCCACGTATATTTCCTAAGAACAAGGATATTTGCTTATGTAACCCTTTAAGAGCAGTTATCAAATTCAAGAAATTTGACATTGATATAAAGCTTATGTCTCAATAATGTCCTTTTCAGCTTTTTTTCCTTCCTTATTAGGTCCCATCCAGGATCACGTATTGCATTTAATTATTGTTTCTTTAGTTGCTCTTTTTAAACTTTTTTTATTGTATAATATAATATATATATATATGTAAAAAGCAAAGAAAGAAAAAGGCAATAGTTCTCAAAGCACTCTTCAATAAGTAGTTACAGGACAGATCCCAGAACTTGTCATGGGCTACCATACCATCTCTTTTATTTTCTTAATTGTGGAAACATACATACAATATAAACTTTCCCATTTCAATCACTCCCAAGCATAACATTCAGTGGAATTAACACAGTCACAGTGTTGCAGTACTCTTACCACCTTCCATTACTAAAACCTTCCCATTGCCCCACACAGAAACCCTACACCCATTATGCATTAACTCCCCATTCTCCCTGCTCACCACTCCTGGGAACTTGTATTTTAACTTTCTGTCCCTATGAGTTTGTATATTTTCTGACATGTTTTTTGTAGTTACCATGGGGCTTAAATTTAACAACCTAAATCCTAAATCTCATTTGCTTCACGACAAACTACTTCAATAGTATAAACAAACAATGTTCCCCTACTGTCCCCTCACCTTTAGGTAAATCTTGTCACAAATAATGTATTTATACAATGAGTCTAAAACTACAGACTTATTATTACATTGCATGCAATACCTTTAGATCCTGACATAACATGGGGAGTTCCAAATAAAAAGTACTGGAATTTATGTTTACTTATGTTACCCTCACCAGAAAACCTTATTTTTTCCTATAACTACGATCTAATATCTGGCATCCTTTCCTTTCAACCTAAATTTCTTATAAAGCTGGTCTAGTGGTGAGGAAGTCCTTCAACTTTTGTTATTTGGGAACGTCTTAATCTCTCCCTCACTCTTGAGACAGTTTTGTAGGATAAAGAATTACTGGGTAGCAATTCTTTTGCTTTCAGTGCTTTAAATATATCTTCCCATTGCTTCCTTGTGTCATGGTCTCTGATGAAAAATCTTATGAAAAATCTTACTGAGGCTTCCTTGTACGTGAATGTAACTTCCCTCTTGTGGCTTTCAGAATTTTCTTATTTTTGGCATTAGACAATTTGATTTTAATATGTCTGGTATAGGTCTATTTGGATTTATCCTGTTTAGAGTTCATAATCTGGATATGTATATTAATGTCTTTTGCTCAATTTGGGATTTTTTAGACATTATTTCTATGAATATTCTCTGTCCCTATCTCTCGTCTTCTGGAACTCCAATTTGCATATATTGATGTGCTTGATGAGGTCCTACAGGTTCCTCAAGCTCTTTACTTTTCTTCATTCTTTCTTCTTTCTACTCTCAACTGAATGATTTCAATGATCTTTTCTTCAAGTCCACTAATTGTTCTGCCAGCTCCTATCTGCAGTTGCACCCTCCCAGGAAATTTTAAATTTTAGTTATTATAGTCTTCAGCTCTGTTGGTTCCTTTACATAATTTTCACTTCTCTACTGATAGTATTTTTGTTTTCATCTATTTTTATTGATTTTTTTTAACTTTGTTCATATTTTCCTTTAATACCTTTTTTGTTTTATTAAGAATTTTCACATGAAAGAAGTTTTAGATTTACAGAAATATGATGCATAACATATATATAAAAAGAGTTCCCATATACCATCCCATTATTAACACCTGCATTGGTATGGTGCATTTATTATAATTCATTAAAGAACATTTTTATAATTTTATAATTAACTATAGTCCATTGTTTACAGTAGGGCTCATTGTGTTGCACAGCCCTATAATTAAAAAAAATTTATCCCAGGAACATACATGCTATCTAAACTTTCCTCTTTTAACACATTCACATATATAATTCAGTGCTTTTAATTAAATTCACAATGTTATGTTACCATCACCACAATCCATTACCCCAGGTAAACTATATTCTAGATTCTGATGCTGTAAGTTTTCTTATTCTAATTATTTAATATCAGTGAGATCATACAATATTTGTCCTTTTGTGCCTGGCTTGTTTTACATTCCTTTAGTTCTTTTTTTCTCTCCATTAGAGAGTTTTGGAACATAAATAAATGCCCTTTTTGACGGAGGAAAAAAAATGTACAGGGTTCCTACTTGAAGTGAATGAATGGGAACGGATAGTAGTGATGTTATTACAACATTGTGAATGCAATCATCTGAATATGATTAAAAGGCAAATTTTAGATTGTATGTATGGTAACAGCACAATCATGCATAAAATATAGGATTCCATATAACACCCAATCATCAACAACTTGCAATGGTGTGGAACATTTGTTATAATTGATGATAGCATATTTTATAATTGGACTATTAATTAAAGCTCATGATTTAATCTAGGGTTCACTGTGTTGTACAGTTCCATTGATTTTTTTAAAAATTCATATTCTGTTACCATACATACAATCTAACATTTGCCTTTTAATCATATTCAGATGACTGCATTCACAATGTTGTAATAACATCACCACTATCCATTCCCAAAATGTTTCATTCACTTCAAGTAGGAACCCTGTACATTTTTTTCCTCAGTCAAAAAGGGCATTTATTTATGTTCCAAAACTCTCACTGCCTCCTTGCTTTGTCTCCTTTGCATGCCTCTTCCCTTCTTCCCCACCCTGGGGATATGGATCGTAGGAGAGCCATTCCCTTCATGCTTTCTCTGCCACAGGGAAGGCAGCACCAGAGAAGCCAAGCAACGTACACAGGACTACTCAGCATTTCTGGGGGCTTCCCCGGCCCAGCCCTTTGCCTTTGTGGCTCTTCCAGTGGCCCACAAGGCCCTCCTTCTCCCCAGAGCAGACAGGGCAATGATAGATTTCTGCTTCCAACAGATCACCTGGTGCCTGACCAGTCCAGAGTATGAGCTGTAAGACTTGCCGCACTGGAAGCAGCATGGGCTGCTCAGTGAGGTGGACCTTAAGGGGGCTGGAAAGGTAGGCTTTCTTGCTAAAAGTCAAGGGGCAACAGGTACAAGAGAAGATCTTGGTTCTTGCAGATTTTGTTTTGGCCAGGGCTGGACCTAGTGTCCGGGCAGGGCACTTTAGTGTTGCATGCCCTGGTCCTGGCCAAAGGCTCCTGGGTTGTAACTAACAGCGCCTGCGTTCTCACAATAACCACCTGGTTCCTGACCACAGGACTCTTGATTTTTAAATATGGGCCCTTGAACCCTGGCCACTAGTGTCTGGTTCCTAATGATGAGTGCCTGGATTTTGGCCAAGGGCTCCTGGGTCCTGAAAATGGTTGTATGGTTCCCACCCACAAGCCCATGAATGGACATCTGGCTCCCAGAAAACACACCAAGGCCAGGAGCCGGTGGCTGGGAATCAGGAGCATTCTGTGAGGATCAGCCACTGGTTCCTGGCCTTGGTGTGTTTTCTGGTGGTGCTTGACCTCAGACTGGTCCTGAAAGCCCTTCCCACAGAGGGAGCCGGCATGGGGCTGGTATTCTAGATGGATGCAGTAGTGGTGACTCAGTCCAGAAGGGTCACAGTAGGTCTTATCACAGATGGAGCAAAAGAAGGGCCTCTCCCCAAGATGCATGTGCTTATGGTAGATGAAGACTTTGAGGTTCTGAAACAATTTCCTACCATGGCTGCAGGGGTTAGTACACCTGGGGCTATGAACAATTTGGGGGCTATGGAGGTAGGAGCATTTGCTGAAACACCTGCCACAGGTGTGGCAGGAATAGGGTAGCCCAGTTCAGGATGTTGGAAAAACTGGAATCCTGGTCATGGACCCATCTGGAGCAGAGGGTGGGCTCTGGCCTACCCCTCCCCAAGCAGAAGAGACCTTTTTATCACCATCAGTTCCTGAATCTCCCAGACTCTGATTCTGTTCTTGAGCTTCTCATACTCCTTCTTGCCTCCTGAAGGGATGTCATCTCCATTTGGGGGATGGAGATCTGTTTTCCACTGCTCTTCCTGCACAAGCTTGGTGATCAGCTTTGGTGTAGGCAGAAAAATTCTGGCTGCCCAGGGAAATCAGCGGTCCCAGGATCCTGGGACAGGGTGTTACCTGAGGAAAATATGCTCTCTCACCCACAGATGCCAGGTTCTTGAAGGTCTCCAACATCACATCCCAATAGAGGGCCCTCTGACTGGCATCTAGACAGTCTCACTCTTTCTAGGTGAAATTCACTGCCACATCCTCAAAACTGACTGGCTTCATCACCCATGCCTTCTACTACCACTCTCTTTTTGTGGCTTCCTATATGGCTGCTGCCACCTCACCCACTCAACGGAGCTGCTTCTGTATAAGTTCAATCAGCTTTAGCTGGCTTAACATCTTCTCTTCCATGGTGTCTCTTTCTAGGTTTATCCACTGCTGGCTGGTGTCCAGGGCTGACCGGACTCCTCTTTGGGGCCATCTACTTCTTAGAAACCGAGTAGATGTAGAGGCCATGCAAAGGCCCTAGAGACTGACATGCCTTCCTGTGGTAAATGCAGTGGCTTCAGGATGCATTTTCTTTGTTCATATGTCCAAATCTTCTTTCATGGCTGAGAACACCTTTGGTTCCCTCAAAGTCTGGGCCACAGAGTTCAAGACCTTGGTTATTCTCAGCTCAGCTGCCATTGCCCAGTAATGAACTAGGAAGGCGTCTGCCTTCTGCTTCACCTGCTTCTAAGTACTGGCTGGTGCCCACTTCTAGGAACCTATTGTTTTTCTTTCTTTCTTTCTTTGTTTTTGGAAGGGTGGTCAAAAAGGAAGTTTTCAGAGAGGCTATATTCCTAGATCTGAAGTTGATTTTCTTTCTTTCCTTTTTCTTTCATTCTTTCTCTCTCTTCCTCCCTTCCTCCTTTCTTCCCTTCCTTTCTTTCAAGACCACTCACCATGATTCTGATGTACAAACAGCATGGGAGCTTCTGGGTACAGGGTTTCCCCTGTGCCAGCAGTGAGGCTGTTTCAGCCCCACTCAGGTTCTCTTTCACCCCCGTACATTTTGAGCCTTAATTTCCCATACCCTATTCCCCCAACCCCAGTCCCCTGGTAGATTCTGACTCTGTGAGTTTGCTTATTCTGAATTGTTTCAAATAAATAAGGTAATACAATATTTGTCCTTTTCTGTCTGGCTTATTTCATTCAACATGATGTATTCAAAGATCATTTATGTTGTCATATGGATCAGGACTTCATCCCTTTTTATGGCTGAATAATATTCCAATGTGTGTACACACCACATTTTAACCTGCCAGCATAGATCTTCAATGGATTTTCTTGTTTCAGAATTAAATGATTGTGGAATAAGACATTACATACATGATCTCACAATGACCACTATGAAAAATCTTTCCTGTCAGTGAATTTTTAAAAGTATGTGGAGATTTTTAGAATTGTTAAAACATGAAACCAAACATTTCAAACTGTTAAGTTAAAATATAAGGACTATGATACCATCAAAAATCAATAGCAAAAATAGACAAACAAATCAGGAGTGTAAGGCTACAGAGCAAAGAAAAAACTGAAAGTTGGAAACTTGAGAGAAATATATATATATATATTTTTTTTTTTGCATGGGCAGGCACAGGGTTCTAAAAACATATATATATATATATATATATATATATATATATATATTTTTTATTTTTTTTTTTTTTGCATGGGCAGGCACAGGGAACCGAACCCAGGTCTCCGGCATGGCAGGCGAGAATTCTGCCACTGAGCCACCATTGCACCGCCCAAGAGAAAGAATTTTAAGAACTACTATGCTCACATTCTAAATTTTGGAGATATATATATATATATTTATTTATTTCACTTGAAAGTTTCAAACCACTCTTTTACATTAACATTCAATCCATCTATAGGGAGAATAATTCAGATAGGCCAATCCTAGCTTATGAGGCAACTATCCACTTCTATTTAGTTATTTTGTTGTGCTGTACAATCTTGCCAGAAAGGATATTCTTCTGGCTTTTCAGTGAGACCACCTGTATTTTATATAATTCAACAGATACTGATCCAGATACAGGGCAAAGAAGATATAGGTAGATGCATTTTTAAGGGGAAATAAGTTAAAATCATGTACACTTTATCCACATTATTTCTTTTCATGGTAGATGTTTTTGTCATGAACAAAAGAAAATAAATTCAATTCTCCTATAAATTTAGTATAAAAAATTATATATCAACTGCCACGAGGTAGAAGATTTGTTTACAAGAAAAAGGCACAATATAACACAAGGGTTAAGAGCATGCATGGACTTTGGAATAAGTTATATGTGGGTTTGAATCCCAATTTTACCACTTATTGTGTGATTTCAGGTAAACTTAAGTTCATATTACGGTATTTGTAAGATGGGGGTGAAAATATGGTTGTTGTGAGGATTTAATGAGTTGATGTGGAAATCTTTAGGTCTATGCTTGCCATAATCATCTATAAATGTTAAGCTTTAAAAAAAGGATAGCAATGAAGAAAATTTGAGGCATTTTGAGGGAATGGCTTCCCTGGATGATTACCAAAGTTGTATGAGACACAAAGGATCAATAGGTAGAAGTAAGATTATAGATAATTTAAATGTTTGCTAAGGAGTTTATATTTTATTCTAGAGGTACCGTTTAGCCATTGAGGGATTCTGAGCAAAAGTTTGAGAAGTAGAATAGAGGAAGATTAATTGGTAGTAGGGTGTAAGATGGCACCTTACCAAAAATAATTCATTTCATTTGTGAGCTGTTCATACACTTCCACTATTCATTTATTGGGGGAATCTTAATTTTTTCCTTACCTATCATTTTTCTTTTTAATTTTAATCATTTTAGTTTTTAATTTTTTACAGTTGAATGTGTTCATCTTTCCTATGTGGTATCTTTTGCTTCTTTTAGAAATTTATTTTCCTTCCAGAGATCTGGTAAATATTAAATTATATTTTCTTTTTCTTAAACAATTTCACTTTTATTCAATGCCTTAATCTACCTAGAATACATTTTGGTGAATAGTGTGAATTAAGGTTCTAAATTGTTATCCCAACATAATTTCTTAAATTGTATTCTATTACTCTAGAATGCTACTTTTATTGCGTATTAAATTATTACATACATGCATGTCTACATGTGTGTGTGAATGAGATCATGCTTACATCTGGGCTAGAGATTCTGCTTCAGTGCAATATCTACTGCTTTTGCCAGTACACTGCTATTTTATAATCAGCGCTATATTCTTGTAGGACTAATCCAACCTTATTAACCATCATTGTTTTTGAACATTTAAAAATATCCTTAAATATTTTAAAATAAATTTTGAATCATTTTAGTACTATAAATAGAAAAATCCAGTTTACATTTTTACTATGGTTTCATAAAATCTACAAAGTATCTAGGAAAGGTGGATACCTTATGACATTTAGTTTTGTCATCTAAGTAAAATGGGTGAACTGTCAAGAAGGGCTCAGCTAGTGTGCTATCTGATTGAATATATTCCATTTTTTTAAACTATTAGAATATATAACAAAAGAGAAAACTAAAATCATGTAAAAATGGCATGCCTGCTCTTTCATATTCAGAGCAAATCTATTTTTGAAATGCAAATTTTATTGAGATATATTCACATACCATATAAAACATCCAAAGTATACGATCGATGGCTCACTATATCATGAATATACTTGTGCATTCATCACCACAACCAATTTTAGAACATTTTCAGTACTTCAAAAACTAAAAATAAAACAGAACACCCAAAACATCCCATACCCATTACCCCCCTGATTATTAATTCATTCATTTATTTTTGTCTTTATTACTCATCTGCCCATACACTGGATAAAGAGAGTATCAGTCACAAAGCTTTCAAAATCACAAGGCCACATCATAAAGCTACATAGTTATGTAATCATTATCAAGAATCAAGGCTGGGCCCTAGTCTCAGCCTCACAGGAGGCTCCTGAGGCTCTGGGCCACCGCGACGTACAAACTCCTTGGAAGGAACCCAAGCAGGAAATTGCTGAGGTTTCAAAGCAGCGCAGACTGCCACGGGCCAGTGAGCTGCAGTGGGGTGGGAAGTGAAACTCCTGCAGTTGCCTTGCTGAAGGGCCTCCTGCCACGCTTTCACGGAGTGGGGAATTGATCCAGTTTCTTTAGATGCTCTTGCAAAACATGGCATAGTAACTCTTCGCAGAGCAAAAAGAAGAAATATGGAAAGGATGAAGAAAAGTTCACTTTTATTGAGGATTGTGTTAACCCTCACTCTGTCACCTTGTTGGTTAAGGGGCCAAATAAACATACTCTCACTCAAATCAAGGATGCCATAAGAGATGGACTTCATGCTGTCAAAAATGTGACTGAAGATGGTAAACTTTTTTTGTGATAGATGTGAACCTTATCCATTTTCAGACTTCCTGACATCTCATGGGCCAGAGCTCCATCATATGCACATTTCTGAAGGTGTAAGGATTTGAGGCTGGGCAGATGTCCAAATCAAGGTTGTGTGGCTCCAGGGGCTGGTGTGGTGGAAGTGGCAATAGCTGAAGCTCTTGTTACACACAAGCATAGTATAAAAGGAAGAACTCATCTTGGCATCCAAGCTTTTACTGATGCCTTACTCATTATTCCTAAGGTGCTCGCTCAAAATTCTGGTTATGATCTGTAGGAAACACTAGTAAAAATTCAGGCTGAGCATTCCAAATCAAAACACCTTGTTGGCATAGATTTGAATACAGGTGAACCAATGGTAGCAGCAGATGCAGGAGTCTGGGATAATTACTGGTGTATTGGAGTGGCTAGAGGGAAGTACCTGAACTGTAGAGATGTTCTAATAGCCTTGATTCTTGAAGATGATTGTATAATGATAAAGCTTTTACAGTGTTACTGTGTGATTGTGAAAACCTTGTGTCCTTTTAACTAGGATATGGACAGATGAGTAAAAAGTATGGATAAAAAAATAAATAATAGAGGGAACAAAGGTTAAAATAAATTGGGTAGATGGAAATACTAGTGATCAGTGAGAGGGAGGGTGAGGGGTATGGTACGTATGAGTTTTTCTTTTTTCTTTTTTACTTCTTTTCCTGGAGTGATGTAAATGTTCAAAAAATCATCATGGCGATGAGCACACAACTATGTGATGATATTGTGAACCACTGATTGTATACCATGTATGGAATGTTTGTATGTTGTTTTATCAATAAAAATATTTTTTTAAAAAGTAAAAAAAAAAAAAAGAATCAAGGCTACTGGATTACAATTCAACAGTTTCAGATCTTTCCTTCTAGCTATTCTAATGCACTAGAAACTAAAAATGAAGATCTATATAAGACATAAGAAAAACCTTCAGAATGACCCCTTAACACTACTTGAAATGTCTTAGCCACTGAAACTTTGTTTCATTTCTTCCTCCTTTTGGTCAAGAAGGCTTTCTCAATTCCATGATGCCAGGGCAAGGCTCGTCCCTGGAAGTCAAGTCTCACAATGGAGACTTACACCCCTGGGGGTCATGTCCATGTAGAGGGTAATGGGTTTATTTGCACTGTTGGCCTAGAGAGAGAGGCCACATTTGAGCAACAAAAGAGGTTCTCTGGGGGGGGTGTGTGTGACTCTTAGGCATACTTATAAGTAGGCTTAGCTTCTCCTTTGCAGGAATAAGTTTCATGAGGGCAAGTCCCAAGATCAAGGTTTTGGCTTATTGAATTGAGAGTTCCTACTGCTTGAGAGAATATCAGGAATTTACAGGTGGGGAAATTTAATATTGCCACATTTTCCCCTAGTCCCTCAATTGCCTTTGCAAATACTTTTATATTTTTTGCCCAAAATACTCTGGGATGTATTGGTGTATTACATTAACCTGTATCAAATAACAAGATCTCATTCTCTATTCTAGTTTCCATGTAATTATGCTGTTTAAATAAACTGAGCATACAGGTAAAATGAGATAGTTTGTTATAGAAAATATAAATTTTGTACCAAACAAGCATCTCTTCTTTTGGTCTCACACAGAAGTTGAAGTTTTAAAATACAGTACATATAACCCTTGATTCCGTATTTTGATTTACCTTAGTTGTAAACAAGTTTGTTTCATTCATAGGTCTAATAGAAGTCTGATCTTTTTTCTCAGCTTCTTTAACAGGTGCTGTATGGAGTACTGCTGACTTTCAGAACTACAGAACTCTAATTCTGAGTCTCAGATGTCACTAAGACAACCAACATTCCAGGAAACTATGACATTCTTATACACAAAGAGTGCAGGATCTCAGAATTTAGAAATAACAGTTAAGACTCAGGAATAGATATGACTGCTATAAGAGCTTACAATCTAGAAACCTTTACAATAAGCCTGTTTGAACATTCTGTACTCCTTAATTGTCAATTGCCCAATCTCTGCTTACATTCTATCTCTTGATAAACTATGCTCTTGAATTCAATTTGAGAGTTTGCACATTATAAGTTCATATTAGTGAGGCCTTACAATATTTGTCTTTCCATTTCTGGCTTATCTCACTTAATATCTTCAAGGTTCATTCACCTACTTGCATGCCTCACAATTTAATTCCTTCTTGTAGCCACTCAATATACCATTGTATGGATAGACCACATTTTGCCTTTCAGTTCATTAGTCTACATACCCTTAGGCCACCTCCTTCCATTGCAAATCATGAATAATGCTGTCATAAACACCAATGTGCAAATGGCCAATGGCCATTTGTGTCCCTGCTCTCAGTTGTTCCAAGTACCTAATAACAGGGTTGAAGGATCACATAACAACCCTATATTTAGCTCCTGTGGAACTGCGGCATTGCCCTCCAGAGGGGCTGTACTGATCTATTTCTCTACCAACAGTGATAGATATATCTCTCTTTCCACATCTTCTTCAGCACTTGAATTTTTCTGTTTATTTTTGAAACAGTTATATTCACACACCATACAATCCATCCTAAGTAAACAATCAATGGCTCCCACTATAACCACATAGCTAGACATTCACCACCACAATCTATAAGAGAACATTTCCATTTCCTCCACAGAGAAAGAAGAGGGGGAAAAAAAGAATTAAAAAAAAAAAAGATGAAACAACAACCACCACCACAATAATAAGAATCCCACACCCCTCCTATACATGCCCCTCTTATTGACACTTAGCTTTGTTATATTGCTTTTCTTAGAATTAATGGAAGAATATTACAATATTACTGTTAACTATATACCCTAGTTTGCCCTGGTCATATTTTTTTCACATAGCATCTGTGTTAGTCAGGGTTCCCTAGAGAAACAGAACCAACAGGAGATATCTGTAAATATGAGATTTGTAAAGATAGCTCATACAACCACGGGAATGGAAGAGTTCAAAATCGGGACAGCAGGCTGTGAAGCAGGCAGCTCTGATGAAGGGTCTGGATGAACTCCACAGGAAAGGCTTGCTGGTTGAAGAAGCAGTGAGAGTCTCTTTCTCCTTTAAAAGTCTTCAACTGATTGGATTATTGTGTTGCGGAGGGGACACACCTTAATTGATCACAGATGCAAGCAACTGACTGATGATGCAATATGCCAGCTATCCATTTTATCAACCAGCCACAAAATATCCTCGCAGCAACGGTTAAGCCAGTGCTTGCTTAACCAGACAACTGGGCATAATCACTTGGCAGTTGACACCAGAACCTAACAATCACATCAGCCTATTTTCAATACCTAGAGCAAGTCTATTTTTCCTGTAACTCTATTGTTATGTATTTTAACTTGTGTTAGATATGTTTCCAATTTATATTACATGCTATATCTTCCCTTTTATGAAATACTTTATTTACTGGATCCCTCATCTCTTAGTACATATTTAAAATCTAATCTGAATCTGATCACACTTTGCATATAAAGTGAGGTACCATTATAGCAAAAAAAAGGTCTCATAAAAGAAACCCTTTTTATAGTAATATCAATGTGAATTTAAAAATCCACAGATACGGATTAGAAATATAAATAAAAGATTAATTCTGATCTAGGAATGCAAATCCTTGGGAAAGTATATTTTTAGATATTTCCAAAGAAAATATTCAATTTAAATATAATGACTCAATATAATATAATGACCTATATATTAATATAACATATTAATAACTCAATAGAATATATGACCCATATATTAATATAACATCTGTATTAGTTAGGGTTCTCTAGAGAAACAGAATCAACAGGGAACACTTGCAAATATAAAATTTATAAAAGTGTCTCACATGACCGCAGGAACGCAGAGTCCAAAATTCACAGGGCAGGCTGTGAAGCCGACGACTCTGATGGATGGCCTGGATGAACTCCACAGGAGAGGCTTACCAGCCAAAGCAGGAATGGAACCTGTCTCCTCTGAGTCCTCCTTAAAAGGCTTCCCATGATTAGATTTAGCATCACTAATTGCAGAAGACACTCCCCTTTCGCTGATCACAAATGGAATCAGCTGTGGATGCAGCTGACGTGCTCATGACCTAATCCTATGAAATGTCCTCATTGCAACAGACAGGCCAGCACTTGCCCAACCAGATAAACAGGTACCACAACTTGGCCAAGTTGACACGTGTCCCTAACCATGACACATCTAAGGACAATACTGAGACCATTTTAGCCAGCTCTTCTGCAAAAAAGGGCTTTTATAAGACAAGGCTAAATCAAATTCCAATCACTGATAAGACTGTTGGCTAAGTTAGCAGTATCATATAGATTTTATTATATTGGTATGCTAACCTGGGCTTTCATTCTCCACTTAATCCTTTTTAAAGATTTTTAAAACTCAGATTTGTTGAAGTATAACTTCATACAAGAAAATTCACCCTCTTAAAGTGTACAGTTCAATGAATTCCACAAACACATAGTCATTTAACCAAATAATATTTTTAATTATCTTAGTTCCTTAATTTGAACCAGTAATTAGCAGCTTTTTCCCACCCTTTCCCTGACCCTATTTTTGCCCTTTTGCTCACTGAATATATAGATTATAACAACAATTAATGATGGTTTGTTTAATTAATTTCCCAACATTAATCATTTGGATATATGCTTTAAAATATATACTTAAAAGTATAAATAATATACTTTTAAAAAGAAAGCATAAATTGATATAGCTCAAGTTGATTCAGTATAACATTTGGTTTTATCTTTACAGTTCACATCTATATGTTTTTACAGAAAAAAATCTGAAAGATAAACAACTGAAAAAGTCTTCACAAAATTCTTGTTTATTCCTTAAAATCCTTATATATATGGGTGGTTTCATGATCAAAATCCCTATCAATAAAATAGAGAGAAGAAAACTTCTGGAGATTTCCAGAGACCTTTGGAATAAATAATTGGTTTTTGGAGTGATTTGAGTATGACTTTTTTATTGTCTTACCCTTGGATACACTGATTAGGGATTAAACTTTTTCCATTATTAGTTTGCTCTATAATTTCAAGAATAATGGTTTACCTAATAGGTGTATGTTTAACAGAGAGATTTAAAAATGTTTAAAGTACATTCTTCAATCTCATCAGGCAGCCTACTTGCTTTAAAAGGTTCAACACTACTTTCTTTCTAGGAATTATATTGCTCAAATGAAGCTTATTATTAGGAGCTCTGTTGCTATAAAAAGAGGATAAAAATATATAACGAAAATCTATCCCATATCCCTTTTTTAGTACTGTAATTATCATGAGCAATTTGTTTTATTTGCTGTTGAATTCTTTTACCTAGGAAAATCATACACAATGTCCAGGCTATAAATTAAGCTCTGGGTGGTTATGCTTTACTACACAACAAGTAAAAACCTGTAATGAAGGCATAAAAGTATGGCAAGCTTCACCTACACTGCAGCATTTTTAACGAAACGCATCTCTCCACCTTGGGTAAAATGCAAAAGTAGCTCATAGCTGCAATACTTTGTAATAATGCTTACTGTGGCACACTTCTTAATTGAAAGATTCTTAATTAAACATGCCCCACCAAAAAAACCTCACCAAATTGCATTCACCACCAAATGACTAACAAGTACACAACAGTTGGAAACTGTCAAAATATTTTACAGCTCAATTGTAATTACTAACCAAGTCTAAGCATGCCCTGAGTGGGCGTTAGCTACATATTGGGGGATGCAAAACATTAACCAGCAGATACTTTTTTTGAGTCTCCAATTTATAAATTTAAAATTACTGAATAACTCCCTCAATTTTTACTGTCTTTAGTGAAAAGTAAGCAAATCATCAATATGAAATATAAGAATTGATCATTTTAAAAAATTCACTAGCCGGAAGGGCCTTTAAAAGATCATCCTTAGTAAGCTCCTACCTTTACTGAATATATTCAATATAATTGAATATATTGATTACTTGGTTACTTGTCTTTGAAAATAAATGAAGTGATCTTAAGACATTCAAAGTATTTTGTGTCATCCTTATTACAATACATGTAGCCAAAAATAAACAGGAAGGTGTGATGAGGGAAAAGTGTCAATATGCAAGTACAGCTGGTGAGTTTCCAGAGGGGAGAATGCAGACATCGTTTGCCATCTGAAGTAGGACAGCATCCAGACACTCTTTTCTCCTCACTAGAAAGTGTACAAAGGAATAGAGTACAGCTTGTGATCATCCATACTTGGTATCTCTTATCAAGAGAAAAGAAGACTAAGTACCACTGACCATAAGCTTGGGTAGAATACTACTTCCACCAGGTATTGTTCTTACTATCAATTGAAGACAGAAATAGGAAGCAGAAAATACCATGGAATGTAAGAGCTTGGTTTACCTGAGTTTCTTATTTTTCCTGAGAGGTATTAATCAGTGGACACTGTTCAAAAAGTAGATGAATAATGCACTTAAAACATTCCAGTGCTTCAAATTTACAATGGACTTATATTATTTAATTTTAAATATATTTTAACATGTAAGTATGGATAGACAGGAGGTTTCAACTATACTTGCTTTATTTAAGCTAGGAGATGGGCACACATTTATTAATTGAAAATAACCTTTTGCCTTTCCATATAATAAAAAATTCCATTAAAAAATCACAGGGAAAAAAATCATAAAATAATAGCTACACATGCAATCAACTGTTTATGTGTTTATGTGAGTTAGTGAGAAAGAGCTGTAAAGAAATTAAATAAATTTGAGATTCTATAGCACTAACATTCTTGGAAGAACCATTATCACTGAACCATTATGATCACAACTAGATGGAATTGTTCAAAACAGAACCGAAAATGCTAATTAGTGCTATGTAGTCAGAGCAGCTGAGATAGTTAGCTGTTGATACTGAGAAAAGTGTCATTGTTTTGTTTTTTAAAACAATTTTCTATACTGAATATTTGTCCAAAACAAAAGTACAATTAAGTAAAGCACAATAAAACAAGGTAGGCCTGTGTTTCTACCTTTATCCATCTAGTGAAATATCTATTTAAATATCTATCCTGTATGTGCGTGTGTATGTATGTATGTGTATATATATAATTGTTCTGTTTCTCTGGAAAACACTCATATATACTGTCTTTATGAAAAAAGGGTACATGTGTCTAATAAGAACTGTGATGGAATAGGCTTAATTAATCTTGAAAATCTTTAACACATTGTAATACAACAATCTTCAAAACATATCTTCAAAATTGTATATTTGATACCTGGTTTAAATGGCTATCACAGATGACAAAGATACATCACAAAATTACATAAATCCAAATGCAAGAAATATATCACTGATTGTGCTCACTAAATTACAATATTCATTTCTCAATGTCATCTACCAATTATTCAAAATATTTTTGTTTCTATTCAGCTAGTAAACTTCTATTTTCTCTGATGTCAATCCTTTGGAGTTAAAAGCCCACTAATATGAAAAAGAGCCAAATGGTTACGTACTGTATGACTTCATTTAAATAACATTTTCAAA
Source organism: Tamandua tetradactyla (assembly GCF_023851605.1). NCBI lineage: Eukaryota > Metazoa > Chordata > Mammalia > Pilosa > Myrmecophagidae > Tamandua > Tamandua tetradactyla. Next base: position 35,820,058 of record NC_135343.1, on the reverse strand, counting down.
ATAGCAAAACTACAGAGGTGGAGAAGAGGTAAAGTGGTTGCTAGGGTACAGGGATGAGGTGGATGCAGCCATTCGGGGCAGTACAGTACAAAGGAGTTTCATTGTGGTGATGGAACAGTTCTTTATCTTCATTGGAGTGGTTACATGATTTGTACATGAGGTGCAATTTCATAAAACAATGCCCGCAAATACACTCAAAGGAACAAATGTAAAAAAAAAAAAACAGCAAAAACTGAATAAGGTCTGTAGTCAAGTTAACAATATAGTACTAATGTCTTTTTCCATGTTTTTATACTGTACTATAGCTATATAAGATGTTATCATTGGGGAGAACTGCATAAAGGGCTCAAAGAGCTCTATGTACTGTTTCAGCAATTTCCTGTGAGTCTATAATAATAATATAATAATAATAATAATATTATTATTATTATTATTTGGGTGCATGGTCTGGGAATCTAACCCGGGTCTCCCATATGAAAGGTGAGCATTCTACCATTGAACCACCCACGCACCCTTATAATTATTTTTTAATAATTTTTTAAATAAAAGTTTTAAAAAAAGCTCACTGATAGTTTTCATTGGGATTTAAAAATAGTTCTGCTTTCTGGTTCCTAAAGTATGTAGGTAGACATATGAGTTTTTTTAATATATATGAGTTTTTATAGTTTGTCATCTATTGCTTAAAGATTGTTTTAAAAGCAGCAAAATAATATGATGGAAACATTTCTGTAACAGACATTATGGGATGGTTAATCCAACAACATTTCCCAACTCCATTCATATGCCTCCTTCTTCTAAGGAAGCAGGGTACTCATTTTTCCTAACTTACCTTATAGCAAAGGATAGCCATCTGACACAGTTTCGGCCAATGAAATGTGAGTGGAAGCTTATATTTTCTTGACCCAGAAAAAAAAGACAGACATGCTAGCACTTCTGCCTTATGAAACTCCTACCCTTTTTACAAGATACTTTGCATTTTGTGTCTGATACATGACCCTTTAACATGTAGGGCACGTGAAGGTGACCATGTTAAGCTGCATATTAAATATTAGTAAAGCTTCATTTCTTTCTTAATTAAGTATTTTAAAAGTTGTGGTAACATTAACTTAACCATTTTTAAATGTATAATTTAGTGCCATCAATTACATTTATAATGTGCTACCATCACAACCATCCAATATCTTTCTTAATTTTAAATTAAAAAATAGAGATAAAAGTTTGAATATATTCTCCCCTCTAGTAAAGAATTGCTCTGAGCACTCCTTGGTGTTCATGACTCCTGCTTTGGAAGCCACTGTTTTAACTAATATAAAGGGCCAGATGTGTTTAATAAAAATACTAGTGTTCAGTGGTACAATGCTCGCTTTTCATGAGGGAGACCCAGGTTCAAGTTCTGCACCATGCATCCCGCCCCCCCCCCCCAAAAAAACATTTGCTTAATTTATTGCAGCTTAAAGAGCACTTTAGTTTACCAAATACCTCAGCTAATTTTCATAAAAATCCTGTGAATTTTTATTTTCCACATTTTAGAGACAAAGAAGTTGAGGCTCAGACAGGTTAAACGGCTTGCTCCAAAACAAACAATACACAAACAGGATGACTATAAATAAAGATCTTTATGGTCATTGTAAATTTTCAAGACTGGAGAATATTTTTACTAAGTAAAAATATTTGACTTGCCAGGTTGTATTAAACACACACATTTAAACCAACCCAAGTATATGCCAATTGTTCAAAGAAGAAATAATAGCCATTTTCATATGAAAACTTCCATTAGTTAACAATGCTGCATATTTATACACTTTGCTTCATCATAATGAATTTGATATGCTGCAATCTCAGAAAAACCTATTGTAATTCCTGTTGTAATACTTTCAATCAACAGTCTCTCGACAAAGATCCTAATGACAGTGCCAAGTTTGGTTCTAAGTATTTAAAATTTTTAGATCAGTAAGTCATCAACAAATATTTATAACACATTGCATTCCTTCTATGAAAGGTGCCAAAGATGTAGTGGTAAGAAATTGTTCTAGATACTGAAGAATGTATAAACAACTATTTGCAATGTAGCATGATGAGGGTGATAGCAAATGTTCCTATAAAGTGCTATGGGATCACAGAGTAGGAAGTGATGTCAACAGATACCTTAAGCATCACTTAGGCTACGCCTTTGAAGGATGGGCTTACTTGCACCAGGGCCCTGCATAAATATAATAAAATCTAAAATATCTAGTGTCTACCAAAATGGATCTCTGACTTAGTCAGAATTATCTCTAGGGCAAAACCAGAACAAAGTTAGGTCTGAAGCTTCTAACAATCTCATGTATGCAACTACAAACCAGAGGGCAAGGACCAAAACAGAGATTGCATAGAGAAGCAGTTCTCAAACGTTTTTGGTCTCAGGACACCTTTACAGTCTTAAAAAATATTGAGGACTCCAAAGAGCTTTTGTTATGTGGGTTACACCTACTGATATTTACCATTTTAGAAATGAAAACTGAGAAGATTTTAAAGTAAGAATTAAATTTATTAATTTTAAATGAATTAATTTAAAACAACAATAAATCTTACATGTTAACATAAATAATACATATCCATGAAAGCAACTATGTTTTCCGCAAGAAAAGCAATACAAACAGTGGCATGGTTTTACATTTTTGAAAATCTCTTTAATGTCTGGTTATTAGAAGATAGCTGGATTCCCATATTTGTTCCTAATTTTGAGCTGTTGTCATGTTGTTTTGGTTGAGGTAATGAAGAAAATCTAGCATACAGAAATATAGTGGGGAAGGGAAAGATTTTAAAGGTCTTTTCAAGAAATCATAGATTTTCTTCTTTGATATTACACCAAAACTCACAAGTGGTGGTTTCTTAAGGATGATTGCAATGTGGAATCTGAAACCATATTGAATGAAACTTCAAACTCTGTTACATTATACTCCATTGGTCCATCTTGCACTATGAAGGGATTTTTAAAAATCTGTGCATGATTTTGAAACATTATCCATTATCCACTGGGAAAATATAAGTTCCCTGAATTATGCAGATATTGCAATCATATATTTCATTATATAAAGAACATTTCTTACTATCATCATCAATCTTTTCAGAAAAATCTGTAAGTATTGGGACATTCTCAAGGTCAAAGTGGCAGATACAAGTTTTTCAAAATTCTAGTTTTTGCTTGAAAGCTTGAATTTTATCATTGGCAACAAATGATAAAATTAGCAAATATTGTTGTTTCCATTAGAGTAGAAGGTTCATTTCATTCCTTTTCAAAAAAAAATCTACCAAATAACCAAATCTGAATAATCTCAATTTGTCAGTCATTCTTTCAAGTAAATCTGATGTTCCTTGACAAAGGTACCTGTTTCCTGGTATAGCTGAGCTCACAACTCATATAATGCAACTGCTTTTCCTGAAGATAACTGTTATATTTTAGTGTGTAGCAGAAGTGCTTCATGAAGACTTTGTTTTGTCATACAAAACATTAAAATAAATAATTTTAATCCTTTATAAAGACATTCTTAAGTGAAACTGGCTTTTTAAAAAATCTGAGAGCACATGACCATGAAGTATACAATGACTACTAGCAATAATTTGGTGAAACTGCCTTGATTCATATTTTGGTGCCAGTAGGTTTTACCCATCATTGCTTTTACACCATCTGTGCAAATGTCAACACAGTGAAAAGGTAAATAATATAAAGTAAAGGGGCCTTTACTTTTCAAATCCCTCAAGCTCTCTTGTGTACTTTCATAGAATACACTTTGAGAAGAGCTGGCAAAGCAGATCAGCATCAGGGCAGATGTTTATACTTTTATTTCATAAGTATTTATTTACTAAAGATGATAAGCCCTAGGGCAGGCATTAGATTCATCCTGGTGACAGAAACAGTCTCTATCTTCTAATAGAGGTGGTTGTAGTACTGAAATTAAATGGAAATTAAGAATGAGAGTTTCTTGCAATACATAGTTTTTACATATCCAAATTAGGAATCTGGATAGTTGTGGTTTTATATCATTACATAATAAATACCACCAGAAATCAATGGCAATGTAATATATAGTAATTACATTTTACCAGCTTATTTATTATAAAATCTTCAAGACATCAATTTTAGTATTAAAATTAAAACTTAAAAGCTTGCAAGGAATTAGTGATACAGTGGAGCAAGTAAATAATATATACCCTATAAACAGCTGTTGAATTGAATAGTACAGAGAAACGATTTGCATTTCTGGCTCCTTTCCAACTTTATTATTACAAACTAGTGAGCAAACAGGTTTGGAGTACTATGGAAACTATGTGCTCAGCCTACAGCCGGGAAGAGGCTTCTGTTGCCTCTTCTTTCAGGAGCACTAATGGATAAGTACTGGAGAGAAGGAAGACTCCCTTTAATCATTAATTATTTCATTTAGTTGTAATTTGTAGCCTGCTTCCTCAGCAATAAATAACTGCTGTACTCAGTCATGAAGAAAAAATTAAAAAAGGATTTAAGGGACTCTCTGAAGATGAACTATTTCTGACTTTTAGTCTAACACCATACAGCTCATAAGGTGGAGATGGTTTCTTTGTACTTCCTGTTAACTCTTTTAACATACATAGTTTAACACAGGTTTTAAACCATTTGCAGCTTACTTCTCACCAAAAACTAAAGGATCTAGGTTTCATGTAAAAGAAAATAATTTTTAAAATCCTCATGCCTTTTCCAGAAATTACACTTATATATGGTTCACTCAAAACATTTTCAGAAAGTAAAAATAAATAAGTGAGTCTCAAGTGAGGTTTTAGGAGAATGCTACCTCCCTTCCCCAATACATAGCCATATTAGAAACCTCAGTTCAAGAATTCCCTGGAAACTAAACAAATCTATCAGTGGCAAGAATCATGAATTTTTCTTCCTTTTCAATTCTCACTAACCCTTCTGTACCAGAGAAGATTTATGCACCCTAGAAAAGTCATGTTTTAATCCTAATTAATCTCATGGGAGCAATCTATTCAGTACTATAGATTGGAAACATGGATTAGGTTATGTCTAAGGAGATGTGACTCATCCAATTGTGGGTATTAACTTTTGAATAGAGGGAGACGTGATTCTACCCATTCCAGGTGGGTCTTGATTACTTTACTGGAATCCTTTAAAAGAGGAAGCATTTTGGAGAAAGCTTGAGAATGACAAGAGAGCCACAAGAAAAATGTGAGATTCACAAGAATGACTGGAGAGCCACAAGAACCACAGAGTCCACCTTTGGAGATGAAGAAGGAAAACGCCTCCCCAGGGAGCTTCATGAAGCAAGAGGCCTGGAGAGAAAGCTAGCAGACATTGCCATGTTTGCCATGTACGTTTACAGTTGAGAGAGAAATGTTGAACTCATCAGCTTTTCTTGAGTGAAAGTAACCTCTTGATAGTGCCTTGGTTTGGACATTTTTATAGACGTGCTTTAATTTGGAGATTTTCACAGCCTTAAACTGTAAACTTGTAACTTATTAAATGCTCTTTTTTAAAACCCATTCCATTTCTGGTGCATCGCATTCCAGCAGCTAGCAAACTAGAACCCTTCCTCTTCCCATTACAAATTATAGCATTTGGAAGTTGCTTAAGAAGGAGGAAAGGGTTTTTTTTGCAAATTTTATTGAGATATATTCACATACAACATATTCCATCTAAAGCAGACAATCAATGTCTCACAATATCATCACTTAGTTGTGCAATCATAACACTTGACTTTAGACCATTTTCATTGCTCCAAAGAGAAAAATAACAGACAAACAAAAAGAAAACCCCAAACACCCCATATCACTTATGTCCCCCATTATTGACCTCTAGTATTAGTGTGCTACACATATTACTGTTGATGATTGAATATTAAGGTATTACTCTTAACTATAGCCTGTATTTTACAATATTTAATTTCCCCCTATTATACCATTTTGTTATTAACTGTTTGTACAAGTATTGTACCTTTGTTGTACTTCACTTATTTATATTTATAGTGTTTATCAGTGACATAAATGATTTTAAACCACCCCTTACAACCAATTTCAGTTACAACATGGCACTATTACTTGTAATCCCAACAATAAGCTACCATCACCTCTATCCATTCCCAAACATTTAAATTCATCCTCATTCACAATTCTGTACATATTAGGTAACCACTCCCCATTCTCTAGCTTCTCAGTACCCACATTCTATGCTTTTTTTTCATTTTGTTTTAAGGCTATGAATTTACCTATTCTAGCTAACTCATATTAGTGAAATCATACAATATTTTCCCTTTTGTGCCTAACTTATTTCACTCAGCATTATGTCTTCAAGGTTCATCCAAGTTGTTGCATGCTTCAGGACCTTATTCCTTCTTACTGTTGATTAATATTCCATTGTATGTATATACCACATTTTGTTTATCTAATCACTTGTTGATGAACCTTTGGATTATTATCATCTTTTGACAATTGTGAATAATGTCACTATGAACATCAGTGTGATAATGTCTGTTCATGTCCCTGCTTTCAGATCTTCTGGGTATATACTAGTAGTAGAATTTGCTGGGTTGTAGGCAACTCAACATTTAGTTTGTGGAGGAACCACTAAACTGTCTTCCACAGTAGCTGTACCACTTTACATTCCCAACAGCAGTGAATAAGTGTTCTTATTTCTTCACACCCTCTACAACATTTGTAGTTTCCTGGTGGAAACTATCTCATTGTGGTCTTAATTTGCATTTCTGTAACATAGAATGAAGATGAACATCTTTTCATGTACTTTTTAGCCACCTGTATTTCCTCTTTGGAAAAATGTCTATCCATATCTTTTGCCCATTTTATAAGTGGGTTGTTTGTTCTTTTATTGTTGAGTTGTAGGATTTCTTTATATATAGTGGATATCAAATCCTTGTCAGATACATGGTTTCTAAATATTCTCTCCCATTGAGTTAGCTGTCTCTTCACCTATTTGACAAAGGTCTTTGAAGCACAGAAGTGTTCAATCTTGAGGAGTATCTGTTTTTTCTTTCATTGCTGTGCTTTGGGAAGGTCTAAGAAGACAATTCCTATCACTAGGTCTTGAAGATGTTTCCCTATTATTTTCTTCTATGAGTTTTATGGCATCTTACTTTTAAGTCTTCAATTCACTTTGAGTTAATTTTTGTATCAGGTGTGAGATAGGGGTCCTCTTTCATTCCTTTGGATATGGATATCCGGTTCTTTCAGCCCCATTTATTGAAGAGACTATTCTGTCTCAGTTCAGTGGATTTGGAGGCCTTGTCAAAAATTAATTAATTAATAGTAAAAAATAGAACATGGATCTGAGTCTATTTCTGAATTCTCAATTTGATTCCATTGGTCATATCTATCTTTGTGTCAGTACCATGCTGTTTTGATCACTGCAGCTTTATAATAAGCTTTAAAGTCAGGAAGTGTAAGTCTCCCCACTTCATTCTTTTTTAGGATGTTTTGGTTATTTGAGGCCCCTTTGGCAGTAAAATTTTTAAAAGAAAAAAATCCATGCCCAAGAAAATACTCTGTGTGTGTGTGTGTGTGTGTGTTTGTCAGATGCTAGGACACATGCAATAAATAGCAACAATACAATAGCAGTAATAGCAGTAGCAGCTAGCACTCACACAACTTACTATGTGCCAGACACCATTCTCAGTATTTACATATATTACATGTTTAATCCCACAATAACCCAATGATATAGATACTACTGTTATCCCTATTTTATAAATACACATTGATATACAGAGAGGTTAAATAAGTTACTCTAGCTATTAAAAAGTAATCTGGGGCAGTGAGATGGTGGCTCAGTGGCAGAATTCTCACCTTTCTGGGTTCAATTCCTGGTGCCTGCCCATGAGAAAAAAAAAAAAAGGTAATCGGTGGTCTTAGCAGTGCTCTAGGCAGAATATAAAATTGATTTTGTCGTATTATCTTAAGGTGTTGCAGATTCAAAAGCAAGACTCAGTGCCCCCAAAAGATATTCTCTCTGTAGCTGATTCACAACTAAGAATTTTACATGGAAAGAGTACTGTACTCAGCCTGAGACCTGAATTCTAGTTCTGGTCCTAAATTTAAAAAGCTATGTGACATTATTCTGGTAACACAATCTCTTTGGTCTTTGTTTTATCATGTGTAAAACCCACAAAAAAGAAGTTCAATGAAACTAGATTTAATGGATTCAATTAAAATGCATTGAGCACCTGTTTGAAGGCAATATGCATGGAACCTTGTAGGATGCAATAAGAGACACAGACTTTATATATGGATGCTATTAGGCAACACAGACATGAATGAATAGATATAATATACAAAGTATACATACTCACAGTAGTGAAAGCCATATAAAACCTACAGAGATAGTTTCCTTCTAGAACAAAATCTGTCCTAAATCTAGTCTCATGTAGAACTGGAGACATAGGGATTTCATTTTATTTTTATTTATTTATTTGTTTTGTTTTTTGGTACATAAGTGAGGAATAGAAACCAATAACAGCAAAAGTGCTCCTATATGCTTTAAAGTCTACATAAAAACATTTTTTCTTTGCTTCTATTCTCTTTCTTTAAATTGGGTAGAGAAGACTGGGCAGTGATAACTGGTTTATTGGGAGAACAGTGCTGGTTTGAAGCTATTATGTACCCCTGAAAAACCATGTCCTTTAATGTACATTCACCTAGTATTTCTGGGTGGGATCTTTGACTGTTTCTAGGAGGTGTGATCCACCCAATCGTGAGTGGCAAATTTTGATTAGATGGTTCCCATGGAGATGTATCTCCAACCATTCAAAGTGGGGTTGCTTACTAGAGCCCTTGAAGAGGGAACCATTTTGGAAAAAGCTTTAGAGCCAACAGGGCCCATATAGCCAGAGACCTTTGAAGATCAAGAAGGAAAACACCCCCAGGGGAGCGTCATGAAATAAGAAACCAGGAGAGAAAGCTAGCAGACATTGCCATGTGCCTTCCAAGCTGAGAGAAAAAGCCCAAACTTCATTGGCTCTTTCTTTGGAGTTAAGGTATCTTTCCCTGGATGCCTTAGATTGGACATTTCAATAGCCTTAGAACTATAAATGTGCAACTTAAAAAATTCCCTTTTTAGAAGCTGTTCCATTTCTGGTATATTTTATTCCAGCAGCTTTAGCAAATTAAAACACTCTCCAACACTTATGGGTGTAAAAAAAAAAATCTCATTGTGGTTTTGATTTGCATTTCCTTCATGGCTAACGATGTTGAGCATCTTTTCATGTGCTTTTTGGCCCTCTGCATATCTTCTCTAGAGAAATATCTATTCAAGTCCTGCCCAATTTTTAACTGGGTTTTTGTCTTTTTGTTGTTGAGTTGAAGGATTTCTTCATATACTCTGGATATTAAACCCTTACTGGATATATGGTTTCCAAATATTTTCTCCCATTGTATTGGTTGTTTTTATTTTCATGAGAAAGTCCTGTGAGGCACAACAACTTTTATTTTGAGGAGGTCCCCTTACCTATTTTTCCTTTTGTCGCTTATGTTTTGGTTATAAAGTCTAAGAAACCATTGCCTAACACAAGGTTCTGAAAAGGCTTCCCTACATTTTCTTCTAGGAGTTTTCTAGTTCTGGCTTTTATATTTAGGTCTTTGATCCAATTGAGTTAATTTTTGTATATGGTGTGAGGGAGGGGTCCACCTTCATCTTTTTCCAAATGGAGATCCAGTTTTCACAGCACTATTTGTTGAAGTGATTATTCTCCTAACTGACTGGCCTGTGCCTGTTTCTCAAAAATCAAGTGGTCATAAGAGGAAGCTTATATCTGAAAATTAATGGTCACTATTCAATTATTGAACTTCTAGATTTTATACTTGAATTATCTTCTGGATTATATTTTATCCTTGAAATACTGGTATCTTAGCTCACTATATTTTTTTCACTTCAAAGAAGAGAACTTACCTTGTCCATAATATCTTCTCTAATAAAATACTTTCTTTGATCACTCTCAATTTAACACACAATTTTCATTACTCTTCTGTCACCTCAGCAAGTTAACCTCTTTAAGCTTTAATTTCCTTTCCATGTAAAACAGGAATAATAGTGGTTCTCTCCTCCCACAGGGTGTTGGGAAAATTAAATGAAATAATGTATACGAAGAATTTTGCACAGGGTCTCACATACAATGAATAGATGTTAGCTATTATTACTACACAACATTAACTTACTTTTGCTTTGTGCACAATGTGCAAAGCTATTAAATACCTGCATTAAATTTATCTATACATTTCATATCTACTTAACTTGATCCATACAGCTCACAAGTATATTATAAATGCCTATTAATTTCTAAAAAGCACTGTTTATTAAGTCATTCATATAAGTTTACAACGTTTCCAGAAGATATCCATTAAATATGTTTTTGGCAAGGTATTAATGCCATATTTTATCAACTCCAACATGACACCAATTCATATCACAATTTCAGCAAAATGTAAAAAAAGCATGGGTCTTAGAATTGATGAATACACACGTAATAAATTATTTCAGTGCTGCCCATGGAGATTTAGTGGCTTTAGAAGGTATACACTAAAAAGAAAACATAGAAAAGTTTAAATAAAACTCTTAGAATTATAGAAAATTTAGAAAGTTGTATCTTATATACCTGAACTACACGCAATTATAACATAAGAGATTCTAAAGTTAAAACAGCTTATTTATAATCAAGTAACAAAAGACATTGTTAACGTACCCAAATATAAATGAGTAGAAAGACAATTTTAAGAAGTATTTGCTCAAGAACTTTTAATAAAAATCTGACATATTTTATAATAAATGGTTTATTATAATGCAATGCGTGAGTACACAACTTGGAAAGTTAATTTGTATATTTTAAGATAAGTACCAAGCCATATGAAAAGAGAAACTGCAAAATATTTTTTAAAAAGAATCCAAACACTAAAGCAGTATTTGTTTTTTCTATTGCCATTTTATCATTTTGCTGTGTAGGACTCTGATTGTAACCATAAGAGTTTACTAGCATGTAAAAATATCAGAAAATGTCAGAAAAAATGCCTAATTCATTGGAAGAAAATTTTATTATCATACTCAGAAATCTGAAATGATTAATGTATACAAAAGAAAGCTATTCTAAGTTTATCTATGTTTCTGTATGAGATATTACTTTTAGAACAAAAATTTAAAAGCAGGTTTTGAAGGTTCATTTTAAAACTATACTTGAAAAATTCAAATGAAGAAAGAAAGCAATTTTAATGGATTTCAAAAATACAGGAATTTTCATTTAATTCATTTTTGAAATTTGATTAGGATGAAACATAAATGCTCCATGTTCTGTTGAATGTGCCAAATAAACTTACATAATGCAGGCACAGTATATGAAAAGCTGGGGGATTCTGTAGCAAGATACAGTTTTCTAACTCTTTAAAGTGTCATGATTGGACAACTAAGAATGTGTTTTAACTTATCCAAATATCTTGCAAGAGAACCCTGCAGCTATTTCAGTTTGTACCTTAAAACCTGGCATTCTTTTTAAGGATGGAAGAGATGAAACTAAGCCAAAGAAGTTTAATGTCTTTCCCAACAAGGAAACGTAAAGTAAAACAAAATAAAACTCCTTAGCTTTTCTGTCCATTTTTACCAAAGCAGTCAGAAGCAACAATATGATTCATTTTCTCATTCAACAAAATTTACCAAACTCCATTACTTGTTAAGACTGCAATATAATGGTGGGCAAAACAAGTCACCATTCTTACAGAGTTTATAACCCCTGCCATAAAAGAAGAACTTAATATTTGGTTAAAGATTTTCTATGTAATGAAATCATTAAAAAGTATGGTATAATAGTTTGTCACAAAAACACCTTTAAAATGGATTATTTTTTCCTAACCAAATTTATGTAAAAGTTTTATTCAACAACTTTCCAATGCTATATTTTTTGGGAGATGGTTTTTTAAAAACAAATCCAATAGATTTACAGTATAAATATATTATTTAGTTTTATTATAGTATGGCACAAACTATGATACAGGTACAAAAATAACATTATTCATTAACTTGGCACATGTTTAAAATACCAAATCAGTTTCTTCAAGGACCTACAGTTTCATTTCAATGCAAATCAACAAGTAATCATCCTATATGTAGTACTTTCCAAATATGTCAGCCATCAGAACAACCTGGATAGGGGCAAAATTGGGTGGCGATTGGTTAAATACAGACTCCATAGCCCCATTCCACATTCAGTAGGTAAAGGGTCGGCCCCGGGTGATTCTGATGCAGCTAAGTAACTAGGTTACAGTTCATTCTTGCCAGTTTACATTTCTACCATCTAGCCCCAAACATATTCTCCTTTTAGCATCCAGAGAACCAATTCTTTTTTTTCTGCTATAAATCTTAGGACTTCTTCAGTTTTTAGAAGACCTAAACAAGTCTTCTTTCAGCAAATTCTGACCTAGTTTGTGTCCCATAAGACTCTGCTCCCAAAAATTTACAGACATATTTACTCTGATCTGAACCTCACAGCAGTAGGTTCAACTCTAAAGATAAATATCTAATTTCACATATATATGTATATAATTCAACAAAAAATGCAGTAAGACACTACTGTGTGTTAGGCATGTTCTAGGCACTTGGGATATATCTGTGATATGTCAGGTAAACAAAACAAACAAATTCCTGCCTGGAAAAAATACATTGAACATTTACCAAGACTGATCATATTCTGGACCATAAAACAAGTCTCAATAAATATAAAATAATTTAAATCATATAGAGTATGCTCTCTAACACGATGGAATTAAATTAGAAATAAAAGATAAAAATATTCAGAAAAATTCCAAATATGTTGAACTAAATAGTACACTTCTAAATAACGCGTCTCAAAAAAAAAAAAAATCAAAGAAAAACTGGAAAGTACTTTGAACAGAATGAAAATGAAAATATAATGTCAAAATTTGTGAGAAGCAGCCAAAGCAATGCTCATAGGGAAATATATAACACTGAACACTTACACTGGAAAAGAATAAAGATCTCAAATCAATTACCTCCACCTCCACAATAAGAAACTAAAAACAAAGAGCAAATTAAACCCAAAAAAGAAGAAAGGAAATTAACATCAGAATAGAAATCAATGAAATAAAAAACAATAGTGAAAACCAATGAAACCAAAAGCTAGGTCTTTGAGAAAAGCAATAAAATGGGTAAGCCTCTAGCCAGATTAAGAAAGAGAGATGGAGACAGAGAGAGAGAGAAAAAGAGTGAGAGAGAGAACACAATTATCAATATCAGAAATGAGAAGTGACATCACTAGATTCCACAGATATTAAAAGGATAATAAAAGAAATTACATATAACTTTATATCAATAAATTTGACAAATTCCTAAAAATATAAACTAACAGAGCTCTCTCAAAAGAAATACACTACTTGATTAACTCTATATATATTAAAGAAATTTAATTCGTAGCTAAAAGAGAACTTGGCCCCAAAGAAAACTCCAGGCCCAGAAGATTTCATGGTTTAATTCTCCCAAACATTTAAGGAAGAAATAATTCCAATTCTATACAAAGTCTTCCAGAAAATGAAGATGGTACTTGCCAACTTATTCCAGGAGCCCAGCGTTATACTGATTCCAAAGCCACACAAAGACATTACAGGAAAAGAAAACTCCAGACAAATATTCCTCATGAGCATGGATGTAAAAACGCTTAACAAAATTTTAACAAATCAAAGCCAATGACAGATAAACAGGGTAATTCAGTATGACCAAGTGGGGTTAAACCCAGGGTTTATCCCAGGAATGCATGGTTAGTTTAATATCTCAATAATGCCTGGCTAGCTCAATAAGTATTAAAAAAGTATTAACATTTTGGAATAAACAAAGGACATCACTGGATATCCTTTAATGGAATGCTAGAGCCGCCAAGGATTATCTGAATTTTTAGGGATATATGCCTTTTCTTTGACCAGATTATATTTAATATAGTAAGAAAAAAAAGATAGATGCATACAATAGGCTTTCCCTTTCCTGTTTTTTTTTTTAATTATATTTGGTAGTTGAACAAAAATTATAACACTGATGTGCTCTAAAGAATATTTAACACATTTAAATTATAAATGGGTGAGGGTAAAGAAGATAAGAATTTCTATACTTCACTCCAACTGGTAAAATAACAATATATAAACAGGGCAACTCACCATGATCAAGTGGGGCTTATCCCAGGAACATGGCCGATTTATGTATACATAATATAATGCCTACAGTAACCACCAAAAAAGCTATACAAAGAGATGTACTCAAAAACATTATAGTTAAATGAAAATAGAATTCTAAAAATGTCCAAATAACCCTCAGAAAAGTAGAGAAAAGAAAACAGAGGCAAAAAAGAAAACAACAGAAAATAAAAAATAAAATGGTAGACTTAAGCCTTAGCATACCAATAAATAATTCTCAAAGCTCAATGGATAAAAACAAATAATCCAGCTAGGAATGGGCAAAAGACATTAAAAGACATTTTACCGAAGACGGTATACAGATGTCAAATAAACTCATGAAAAGATGTTCAACATCATTAGGCTTCAGGGAAGTACAAATTGAAGCCACAATGAGATATTAACACACATCTATCAGAATAGGCAAAATAAAAAAATAATTACAGCACCAAATGCTGGCAAGGATGTGAAGAAACTAGATCATTCATACATTGCTGATGGAAATATAAAATGGTACAGCTACTCTAGAATACCATTTGGCAGTTTCATAAAAAAAAAAAAACAACAACATGCAATTTCCATATGACCCAGTAATTGATCTCCTAGGCATAAATCCCAGAGAAATGAAAACTTACATTCACACAAAAACTTATACATGAATGTTTACAGCAGAGACATTCATAATAGCCCAAAACTAGAAACAACCAGATCTCATCAACAGTTAAACAAACTAATACAACCATACCACAGAATATTACTCAGTAATAAAAAGGAATGAGCTATTGATATAGGCAACAAACTAGATGAATCTCTAGAGAATTGGTTGAGCGAAAAAGACCAACCCCAAAAGGTTACCTGTGATATGCTTCCACTTATTTTACATTCTTGAAATAAAATTATACAAGTGGAGAACAGATTAAGGTTCTGGATATAAAAGGGCTATTAAGGGTTCCTTGTGATGATGGAAATGTTCTGAATGTTGACTAACAATTTCCAATGTGATATTGTTCTATAGTACTGAAAAATGTTACTATTGGGGGAAACTGGGTAAAGAATACACAGGAGCTTTTATATAATTTCTTACAACTTCATGTGAATCTATAAGCGACTCATAGTAAAAGTTTAATTTAAAAACATTACCATTTACAACAGCTTTAAAAAATATAAAATACTTAGGAATAAATTGGACAAAAGATATGCACTACCTATAAAATAAAAACTACAAAACACTGCTGGAAGAAATTAAGGAAAACTTTAATAAATGGAGAGATATACTGTGTTCATGGATCAAAGGACTCGATATTGATATGATGTCAGTTCTCTCACAAAATGAACTATATATTCAATGTCAATCAGATACTGACAAACTGATTCTAAAATTGATACCAAAATGCAAAGAACTTAAGAATGGTAAAAACAGTTTTGAAAAAGAAGAAAGTTGGAGGACTTTAAGATTTAAGACAACAGTAATCGAGACAGCATGGTATGTATAAAGATAGACAAATAGATCATTGGAGCAGAACAGAGTCCAGAAACAGACCCATACATGCACAATTAATTTTCAACAAAAGCGAAAAGGCAATCCAGAGGAGAAAAGAGTCTTTTCAAGAAATGGTGCTGGAACAATTGGGTATCTTTATGCAAAAAACCAAACCAAACAAACAAAAAAACCCAACTTCAATCCATACCTTTGGTTAAAAAAGAATTTTAACCAAAAAGGGATCATAGACTTAAATGTAAAAGACAAAACTATAAAACTTCTAAATGAATACATAGGAGGAAATCTTTGAAATCCTGAGCTAAGCAAAGATTTCTTATATATGACACGAAAAGCATGATCTTGTCAATTAAATATATATATTTATCTATTTCTCTTCATCTCTGTGATCATCACTCTGGTCTAAACCACCATTATATTTCACCCAGACTGGTCCCTCCTGCTTTTATCCCTCACCCTTACAACCATTTTCACAAAAGTGAGAGTAATCTTTTAAAGCATGTTATCTGACCATACTATTTCTCTGCTTAAAACTCTTTAATAGGCTCTCACATCCCTTAATATAAATTATAAAATCCTTTACCTGGCCTTCAAAAGCCCTGTACCAGCCCCCATCGGGTTTTCAGCTTCATTTTGCAGTGTTCACCCCCTTAGCTCAATCTGCTCTAGCCACACTTGCCTATCAGTTCCTCTAACATGCCAAACTTCAATAAGGCAACCATAATTGTACTCTCAGCATAAAATATTTCTCCTCCCCCCTTCACTGTTCAACTGGCTTACCTATAACTTATCTTTCAGCTCTCAGCAAAAATGTCACTTCTGTAGAGAGGTTATCTCTGACTTCTGTTTCAGTTTGCTAAAGCTACCAGAATGCAATATACCAGAAATGAATGGGTTTTTCCAAAGGGGTTACAAATGTACAGTTCTAAGGCCATGAAAATATCTGAATTAAGGCATCAACAAGATGATACCTGGGCTCTGAAGAAAGGCTGCTGGCATCTGGAACAAATCTGTCAGCTGGGAAGGCTCATGGCTGATGCCTGCAGTCCTTGCTCCTGGTTTTGTGGCCTTCAGCTTCTGATTCCAGAGTCTTCCACCCTTTGTCCTGTGGGTCTTTTCTTAGTGTTTCTGGGGCGTTTTTTCTCTGTAAGCATCTGTGGGTCCTCTCTTAGTTTCTCTGGGGCAAATGCTGGATTTCATTTCTTAGCTTCCCTTGGCTCTCTCCAGGTTCTGGCTCTTCCAGTATCTGTGGGTCCTTGCTTAGCATCTCCCAGGGCTTTTCTGTCTCTAAGGGTCTACATTTTTTCCAAAATGTCTCCCTCTTAAAGGACTCCAGTAAGAGGATTAAGACCCACCTTGAATGGGCAGGGTCACACCTCCATGGAACCAACCTAATCAAAAGGTCCCCATAAGACAGGATTAAAAGAACACGGCTTTCTGGGGGTAAGTAACTGTTTCAAACTAGCACAACTCTCAATCTAAATTTATATCCCAGGACCTTCATACTTGCTGTTTCCTCTGCCAGGGAAGCTCTTCTCCCATCTTTATATGACTCATTCCTTGATACCACTTAGGAATCTACTCGCATATCACTTCTTCAGAAAGAACTTTCATGATCACCATCCCCCATTAAAAATACCCCCCCATTCTTCAACCTATTCCCTTGCTTTGTTTTCTTCTCAGACCTGAAATTATATTCTTTAATTATCTGTTTACTTATGTATAATCTTTCTACCTCTGTACAATGTAAGTTCTCCAAGGGCAAGAACTTTGTCTTATTCAACTCTCTATCAATATTGCCTGGCACATAGTAGGACTCCAGGAATCTGTTGTTGAATTTAGGAGATCAGTTTAGTAGGGAAGAGAGATAAATAAAACCAATAATCGTAATATAAAGAGGAATGGAAAATGAATGAGAAACACAATTGTGTAGGATATACTAGGTAGAGGGCCTACATGTGCAGGGAAAAGGACATGCAAAAGAAGGCATATGAAGGAAACTGTAAATGCCTGAGAAGGACCATGGCACAGAATTCACGTGGGGGAGCGCTCAAACCTTTCCTCCTGCTCAAAATGTCTCTCTTCCATTTCTGTGTTTCAGTTCTATGAAACCAGTAAAATACAGGTTCAAATGTCATTTCCGCATGAAAAATTCCCTTCCTCCTAAATTCCACACCACATTGCATATACCACAGCTCGCTACGGTATTTTACCCTTGCTATACTATTTCATGGTTGATTATTATACATAATAATCATTTACGCTACAAGTCTTTACATTGCTTGAGCAAAAAGAAACCAAAAGATAAACTGTAAAAGACAATTGATAATTTCTTAGATTTGGTGGTGATGGTGGAGGGAAGATGTATAGTTTATAGGTTTTAATTGATCATTGCTAAATCACAGATGAGATAAAAGAAAAAGGGACTTATTTTAAAACTTAGCATTTGATGAAACTATGGATGATTTTTTTCCTTTAGGGAAGTATACATTTGACTCAATAGGTTTAGATATTCCTTCCTTATTTCAAACTTTTAATCATTTATTTTTAATATTTTATCATTATCTCTACTATTTTTGCCTTAAATGCATTCATTCTTTCACATATTATTAAACCAGAATTACATGCATTAGAGCTGTCATACAGACTGCATACTGATAGAAATTTATTGTGAATTGCCTCAGTAACTTTGAGCCATTTAAGGATTTTGAATCTACAATGTTCCTTTAAGACTCGGCACATGATTTTAATAAGCCAAACAGAAATAATCATTTCATTATTATATTTTTCCTTATAAAATTTCCATTTAAGTCCTCTAAAAACTTTCTCTTATTAATAGGTGAAGCATTAAATTAGTCCTTTGTTTTAAATTCTTCTTTATGCATTTTTGTTCTTTATACAGCTCAAAGATTATTCCTTACCACAAATTACAATAGTTCACTTAGGGGACTAATACTATCAGGAACCAGAATGTTCTGATACAAAATCAGCCAATTCTTCTAGGATTCATATGCAAAAGTTATTTTTTAAAAATTCACCTATACCAGTCAGAAATGTATTAGGTTTTACCATATATATAATTATTTTTGGCATCTTACCTTTTGTTACTGTATGCTCAGACTCTAATACAATAATTTGCATGCAACATTTACAGTTTTACACTTTTGCAGCACGAATGGAACAAATAAGATGGTAGAAAGAGCAGCCATGAGAAGTATCATTTAGTAGTAATTCTAGTTTTTCTAACCATATTGATTCAGCTATCCATAGTTTCGAAAGTATATGTACATATTTTTAAAAATTACATCTTTCCAAAAGGGAGAAAATTAGTTTTAAAGAAACGGTTTATTTAAAGTACAATTATTTTAAAATTGCAGTATAACTCATCACAATTACAAAAGATCTATAGAGATACTTTAGATACATTTTACTCCTCTTCTTCTATGTTTTTGGTGTTTTGGAAAATTTTTTTTCTTTCCCTTTCCTTTCCTTTTTCTTCCACTATTGACACTCCCTTTGGGCAACAGTACATCAACAATCCCCCCACGTTCAAAGTCAGTTACATCTGTTGCTCTTTTCCATTGTTGAAAATTCCTGCCTTAATCCTATTTGACTTTATTCGTACAAAGGTCAACCTTAATTCAACAAATGGAAGAGCAATGGCAAGGCATACTGTTGAACATAGCTAAAAAAAATGCTGTTGTGGAAAATGTGCCTGGTGTGCTTGCACTGTCTCAGAATTTGATTTATCATGGAGGCCAACAATCTTGAAGCCATATATCATTTCCATATATGTGAAGCATCATGATAATTATAATAATGATCTTGATTTTTAGTAGTAGATTGCTCTTTTATCTCTAAACCAAGTGTTTGAATGTTCATATTACTAACTACCCTGACTTCACAAGCATGAATTAACTAACCCTATTATTATAATCAGTTTTTGGCAAATGAGCTTTTGGTGATGGTGTCCTCATAGTTCCATAGAATGGCAACTCCAATTCCCTTAGTTCTCTAAATCTCACAAATGAACCTAAATTATTGTATTAAAAAAATAAAGTTTATTAAAAAAATTAGGTTCCCAGTTCCAAATAAGCATCAAAGATGTGCTTGGTTATGCCTCAAAACTCTTTTTGACAGGCGCCGATTATGAACTATAGCTATAATACATTATGGCATTGATCTTTTTCTCTGCCCTTAATTTAACTCAAATCTACAGTGAATTGCCATGCACATATATCTGACCAAAACCAGGAGACATTAATGGGAAGATTAAAGTCAGAACTAAAATAAACTTAGAAAAAAAGATTTATGAGGTAAAGATAATTATTTTTAATATGCTCATAACTCATCATGACTAAAATATGAACACTTACTCACCCATGTTCATGTCCAAGTTAAAAAAGATACCTGCCAATTTAAGATGAACCAAGCCCAGCTAATTTCAAGCAATCAAAGGAAAGGCCACTGCTATTCCTATGACTTAATAAGGAAAAGAAATCTTTTCTACAAAACATGCTGATGTTGGCCTTAAATAAGCTTTTCAGTATAAGGCAAAACTGAACAGAAGAGTTTTAAAAAACTCACTTATCTACTTACCATATACACCTGAATGGCTGCTTAGGGATACCTTGCCACTGCTTCATAACTAACATAAAATAATCTAATAAGATATTTTAATGCATATTTTTGTGTTGACAGTAAAATGTATGATTATATACATAAGCTGAAAACATCATCAACACATTATAATAATTTCTCAAATCCTGATAGACAAATTAGATAAAATTAAGAGAAATAATATAAAAATAAAAGACAAAAATGTCTCTCTTTTAAAGTAGGAAAATCCACTTTAAAAAACCTGTATAAATTCATTTTGTTTATTGAATTATATATTTCAACAAAACAGCTTTAGAACAAATATTTAGCCTTCATTTTTAATTTTCTTACAGTGGCAGTAGTTTATCAAGCCATGATTTCTCTGCTCCCCAAGCTTTTGAGTGCTGTAGTTAGATGTACTAGCAAAGTTTACATGTTAAAGGAGGCTTTTCAAATCCTCCTTTTATAAATATTTTATCAGGAAATTACTCAATAAAACTTTTAAAATTTATATTTGCCTAAAACATGGCATATTTACACTAGAAAGTATGTGAATGATCTAACCTTTGCCTCAGTTTCTTTATTAGTAAAATGGGAGAAATAGCACCACGCTACCTATTTTATGGTTTTGTATAGAGAAAAAAAATAAATCATGCATATGTAACTGTTTGGAGACTAAAGCACTTTATAAATGTAAGAAACTGTCATTTCCCAAAGGGCTCATGAACAACGTGGGCATGGTGGTATGGATGGAGGTTATGCATGGGCTCAGCAACATAGACTTCCACTCACCAAGGGTAGCCTGGCTACAACCAGTGCTAAGTGCCCAATCTGCCAGCAGCAGAGACCCACACTTAGTCCTGGATATGGCACCATTCCCCAAGGTGATTAGCCTGCTACTTAGTGGCAGATTGATTACTTCGGACCACTCCCATCATGGAAGGGGCAGTGATCTGTTCTATCTGGATCAGATATGTACTCCAGATATGGGTTTGCATTTCCAGTACTCAATACTTCTGTAAAAACTACCATCCATGAACTTCCAGAATACCTTATCCATCATCATGGTATTCCACATAGCATTTCTTCTGATCAAGGAACATATTTCACAGCAAATGAAGTGCAGGAATGGGCACATGCTCATGGAATTTTCTGGTCTTATCATGTTCCCCATCACCTGAGGCAGCTGGGGTGAGGGAATAGCAGAATAGCCTTTTGAAGACCCAATTATGGTGTCAACTAGGTGGCAATACCTTGTAGGCTGGGGCAATGTTCTCCAGAGTCTGTATATGCTCTGAATCAGTGTCCACTCTATGGTGCTGTTTCCCCCATAGCCAGGATTCATGGGTTCAGGAATCAAGGGGTGGAAATGGGAGTGGCATCACTCACTATCATTCCTAGTAATCCATTAGGAAAATTTTTGCTTCCTGTCCCTGAAATCTTAAGTTCTGCTGGTTTACAGGTCTTAGTTCCAAAAGGAGGAGTGCTCCTAACAAGAGATACAACAATGATTCCACTGAACTGCAAGTTAAGACTGCCACCTGGCCACTTTTGGCTTTTCATGCTACTGAATCAACAGGCACAAAAAGGTACCACTATTCTGTCTGGGGTGATTTCGAGGGGAAATAGGACTGCAACTACGTAATGGAGATAACAAAGAGTTTTCCTGGAATACAGGAGATCCCCTATGACTTCTCTTAGTACTACCAGACCCTGTGATTAAAATCAATGGAAAACTGCAACAGCCCAGACCAGGCAGTACTATCAATGCTCCAGAAACTTCAGAAATGAAGATTTGGGTCACTCTACCTGGAAAAGAACCAAGGCCTTCTGAAGTGCTTGCTGAGGGTAAAGGGAACATGGAATGGGTAGCAGAAGAAGGTAGTGATAAATATGAACTACAACCAAGTGACTAGTTACAGAAACAAAGACTGTGATTGTATTAATATTTCCTCCTGTTTTGAATATGTTTGCATTTGTACATAAGCAAATATCTTATTTTCCTCCTATCATATGACATTGTTTATGTTTAGTATTTGTCATAGGATAGGAAGTTTAAGAGTGAATGTTATCTAAGGACTCGCACCTTATCATGGAGAGATGTAGTACGTTTCGGTTGTATGCAGGACAGTTGAGCACTGTTAGGCGAAACCTATGTCTGCTATTGTGCTCTGTTTGGAAATTAAGCATGTTTCAAGATGATGTATATAGCTGCCAAGTTGACAAGGGGTGTACTGGGATGGTTAGGTTCTGGTGTCAACTTGGCAAAGTAATGATGCCCATTGGTCTGGTCAGGCAAACACTGGCCTGACAGTAGCTGCAAGGATATTTGCAGCTGGTTGATAAACCAGAAGGCTGGTGTATTAAATAATCAGTCAGTTGATTGCATGTGTGGCTGATTACATCTGTGATCAACTACGGCATGTCTCCCACAATGAGATAATCCAATCAGCTGAACTTTTAAGGGAGAAGAGAGCCTTTTTCACTGCTTCTTCAGCCATTGAGTCTCTCCTGTGGAGTTTATTCAGACTCTTCATTGGAGCTGCCAGCTTCACAGCCTGCCCTGTGGATTCTGAACCCTTCTATTCCCACAGTGTGTGAGATACCTTTACAAATCTCATATTTACAGATCTCTCCTGCTGGTTCTATTTCTCTAGAGAACCGTGACTAATACAAGCCATGAGAAAATGTGGGGGGAATAATGGTTCAGACAGAGTGAAAAACAAACGTAAAGGTCCTGAGGTTAAAATAAGCCAGGCAGGCTTGAGGACCAATAAGAAGACCAGCGTGGCTCTAATAGAATAAAAGATGCAATGGGTGGCGGCAGTAAGTTTGGAGAGGAAAGCAAGGACCAGATCACATAGTACTTTGTAGGCCATAGCAGTTATATTTTGCAGTTTATGGAAAGTCATTGGTCGGTTTTGAATAGCGTAGCAATGTAATCTGATAAATAATTTTAAAATGTCATTCTTGTTCCAGAAAATACTCTAGAGGCCTTCCCACTGCAAAACAACCAGAACCTGTGTAAAAGAGATTGCACTAAATTGCTGGCAAAGAAAAAAATATTTTTATAAAGGAAAAAAGGTGTGAACTGAAACCTGATGGGTAAGCAAAGGACAAGGGGTTTCAAAGAGTATCAAAATGTTTTTGTTTTGTGCACGTTTCTCTGGAAAAAAAAAAAAAGGCACACCCAGAAATTCCATTACTAAGTGTATATCCTAGCATAGTAGTTCTCAGTTCTGGCTACACATTAAAATGATGTGCAAATTTTTTTTAAAACCTGATACCCAACTCTACTCCCAGAGATTGATTCACTTGTCTGTAGTAGGGCACAATCATCGATATTTTTAAAAAGCTTTCCAGCTAGTGCTAAGAATCATCACCCCAAGAAGGCCCTTATAAAATGGATTTTAAGAGATATATAAAGAATATTCATAGCAGCACTATTCGAAAAAAAATTTGAAGTGTCGGAGAAGGAACTCATATTTCTATCACCAAGAGAATAGATAAACTATGGTTAACTACAAAATGGAATATTACACAGCAGTGAAAATGAATAAACTACACCTACATGCAACAATGGGAAAAATCTATTTTTTTGCATGAGCTGGCACTGGGAACCAAACCCAGGTCTTTGGCATGGCAGGTGAGAGCCAACAATGGGAGAAATCTTAGCATAAAGTAGAAAGAGAAGTCTACCTATAGGATAATAGCATTTGTGGAAAGCTTAAAAACAAGAAACAGCAAGCAATATATTGTTTAGGTGTATAGGATAATGATATTTTTCTAAAGCTTGAAAAAATCCATATTGTTTAGGAGTATAAACATATAAGGAACTGAATAGTGGCTACAAGGGGTGGGGTGGGTAAGTTGCAGGTAGAGGGGAGTATGCAGAAGATCTGACATTATTGGCAAATTTTAGCTTAGCTCTTAAAATGGGCTGGTGTTCATTTTGCTATAATTCATAACCTACATATATAGTTCATGCATTCATTTGCACTTATCATATATCAAATAATAATGGGTTTTCTAAAATATTCTAGCTACTATGTAGAAAATAGACTTTGGATGGAGTACATAAGCAGAAACAGAGAGTTAGGTTAGAAGGTTGGAGAAGTAGGCCAGAAGAGGGATGACTGGCTTACAAGCACAGTACAATTAGGGAGATGGTAATATATGGTCAGATTTAGAATACATTTTCAAGAGTAGAGCTTCTAGGACTTACTGATTGATTGGACAGTATATATTATCCAATACAGTAGCTACTAGTCACAAGTGGCTATTTAAATTTAAATCAAATTTAAAATTCATTTATTCAGTCACAGCTAGCCACATGTGGCTAGCGGCTAGTATACTGGTGCAGATATAAAACATATCCATAATCACAGAAATTTCTATTTAGATAGTACTGGGATAGATTGCTTGTTGGGGAAAAAGAGAAAAGAGAGTTCCTAAGTTTTCTGCATGAGCAACTGGGTATATGATAGTGCCATTTACTAAGAGATGGGGAAAACTGGGGCAATAGCAAATTTGGAGAGAAAATGACAAATTCTATTTTGTGCAGGAGAGATAATATATTGATAGAGCTAAAAAAAAATTTGGGGCTGGAGATACATATTTGGGACATATTACTGTATAGATAGTGCTTAAAATCATAGGATTATATTTGATTACAAAATGATCCAACTTTTTGGAAGGTCTTTTGACAATATAAAAATTTCCTAGTGCATTTCCTAATATAACTTATATGGACAGGTTAATTGAACACCATAAGTACATGGAACTTTGAATAGGGCATGAGATTTTGCAGGTTTGTCCAGTGTGATGCCCCAATAAATCCCAGAGTGATTTGAATAGTGAATAAAGAAGTATTTGCAAAGTCCCCTTGGGGGAATGGCGAGAAGGGGGTAAAATTCAACTTCCCCAGTTGGGGAATTACTGATACTCTTGAAACAGTGGGGAAAACCAAATCAATAGGCTGAGCCCTCAAATCTTAGGGTTTGTTCATATGAAACTTACCCCCACAAAGGAAAGGCTAAGCCTACTTAAAATTAGGCCTAAGACTCACCCCCAGAGAACCTCTTTTTTGCTCAAATGTGGCCCATCTCTCTCTCAGCCAACACAGCAAGAAAACTCACTGCCATCCCCATCTCTACATGGGACACAACTCCAAGGGGTGCAAACCTCCATGGCAATGTGGGAGAGAAATCCTAGAACGAGCTGGGACTCAGTATCAAGGGATTGAGAAAATCTCCTCAACCAAAAGAGGGAAAAGAGAAATGAGACAAAATAAAGTGTCAGTGGCTGAGAGACTTCAAACAGAGTGGAGAAGTGATCCTGGAGATTATTCTTATGCATTATATAGATGTCCTCTTTTTAGTTTCAGGTGTATTAGAGAGGCTAGAGGGAAGTGCTTGAAACTGTAGAGCTCTGTTCCAATAGCCATGTTTCTTGAAGATGATTGTATAATGATATAGCTCTCGCAATATGACTGTGTGATTGTGAAAACCTTGTCTCTGATGCTCCTTTTATCTACAGTATGGACAGATGAGTAAAATAGATGGATTAAAAATAAATAAGGGGAACAAATATTAAAATAAATTGAGTAGACTGAAATACTAGTGATCAATGAAAAGGAGCAGTAAGGGGTATAGAAAAAAATAGGGGAAACAAAGGTTAAAATATATTGGGTAGATGGAAATACTAGCAGTCGATGAGAGGGAGGAGTATAGTATGTATGAGTTTTTACTTTTTTTATTTCTTTTTCTGCAGTGATGCAAATGTTCTAAGAAATGATCATGGTGATGAATATAGAACTATGTGATGACATTGTGAGTCATTGATTATAACAAAGTATGGAGTGTTCATATATTAAGAATTTTCATGTTTGTATGTTATGCTTTGTCAATAAAAAAATTAAAATTAAAAAAAAATTTCAAAGGCATTTACCCTTTGACTCACTTAAGGAAATTTATCTAAAGATATATCTACACACACAAATGAAATAATCTATGTATAAGGTTATTCTTTGCAGCACTGATTGTTATGACAAGAGATTGGAAACAAAACCACCCATAGGTAACTAGTTAAATTATAGTATGTCCACGTAATGGAATACTATAGAGATGTAAAACAGAGTAAGAAAGCTCTCCATATTCTAAAATGGAAAGACATCTAGGTATATTATCAGATGAAAAGAGCAAAATTAAGTGGCAGAATAGTGTTTATAGGATGTTACATTTGAGGTAAGAAAAAGAGGAATAAAAAGAAATACTTGGATTTGTATCTCCAATGGGAGAATGTACAATAAATTAACAACAGTGATTACCTCTAGGAAGTTGGGGTGGAAAGGGTGAAAAGTTCTGGATGAGTAGAGGGGTGGTAGCAAGACTTTCTGATGTGTATCTTTTAAAATTTACTTTGATTTTTGAACCATGTTAATATATTGCTTAGGTAAAACAACTCTACTAAAATGTTTTAAAAGGAAGAAGTAATCAGCTGCAAAAAATGCTAAAGATATTGGGTAAAGACTAAAATTGTATTAAGTAAGATAGTGGTGACCTTAACCAGAGGGGTTTCAAAAGATAGAGGTAGAAAGAAAAGCCTGTTTGGAGTAGACTGAAAAAAGAGAGACGAGTATAAATAACTCTTACAGTAGGAGGCAAAGAAATGGGGAAGTAATTGAAAGGGTATGTAGGAAGTAGAAAGTTTTTGTTTGCCTATTTTTTTTTTTTTTGCCTATTTTTAAATGGGCGATATTACAGTATATTTGAAGCTAATGGAAGTGGTTAGGAAGAGAGTAAAAAACTGATGCAGGAAGTAGAGGGATAAAATCAAGATCAAAACCCTTGAGTAGATGAGAGAGATGGATCTAACATACAACTTGATGGATGGGTCCTTGGATAAAAGCTGGGGCAGTTCATTCATGAAAACAAAACCTAAAGCAGAATGTGAAGTTACAATTCATGTTGCCCTTCGCCCAAACCATAAATACACGCACACACTCCAACTTCAATGACTGTACACTGCACCTGGGTTTAATTGGTCCATAAGATCTTTCATGACCTGGGCAGTGCCTCCCTCCCCCCAATTTGTATAATACCATTCTCCCCTTGCTCACTATTTTCCAGTTACATGGGCCTTCTTTCATTTCTTCAAACATGACAGGCTATTTTTTGCTTTAGGGCCTTCATACATACTGCCTGGAATTATTCTCCCCTTGCTTTACCTTTTGTTTCTTTATTATCTCTTAACAGTTCTACTGTTATTGTTTCTTATAGTATCCTGTTCTTCTCCTCCAAAATATTCACTATGACTTTTATGTAAACATTTGTTGGCTCACTTTGTAATACAACCAGAAAGACAGACTGCTATACCCAGTGTTTAAACACTGCCTGGTATATTATGGGTACTCAATAAATATTCTTCTAAAGGTAAAGTTACAAAATATAATTAGAATAATGGTTTCAGTAGGTTTTGTTTTTCTTATACTTCCCCCTGCCCCCCCCCAAATCATGAGATTACAACTACTATAAACAAAACAACAGCTAGACAACTCCACTTCTGGTACCAAGCTGTATTAGCTAGGGTTCTCTAGAGAAACAGAATCAGAATCAATTTATACCTGTAAATATAAATTTATAAAAGTGTCTCATGCAACCACGGAGATATAAGAGTCCAAGATCTGCAGGGCAGGCCATGAGCTGGCAGCTCCAATGAAGGTCCTCAACAAACTCTCAGGAGCGGCTGGCTGGCTGAAGTAGGAAGAATGACTGTCTCTTCTGAATCCTTCTTAAAAGCCTTTAGGTGATTAGACTAAGCATCACTCATTGCAGAAGACACTCCCCTTAGTTGACTGCAAATGCAATCAGCTGTGGATGCAGCCAACGTGGTCATGATTTAAGTCCATGAAATGTCATCATAACAACAGACAGGCCAACGCTTGCCTGACCAGAGAACTGGGTACCACCACTTGGTCAAATTGACACATGAACCTGACCATGACACCTATCTTTGCAACAATTATTTTCTGAATGAATGAAATGAGCAATCCATCAAGTTGCCCAATGTAGGAACTTCTAAATCATTCTTGGTTCTTATTCTTCCCTTTCTCCCTCAGACTACATTCTTTAGTTATGCTTGTTCTATACGAAATTCCTCTTTTATTCCTCCTTTTATTCAATCTTCACGGTACTGCTCAATGGCTAAGATCCTTATGATTTTTGGCTTCAACTACTATAAAAGCCTTCTATATATTTCCCTGTCTTCAGTTTCTTTACTTTCAATATATTGTATACTATCTTCAAAATTTTCATTCTAGGGAAATCTGATCATGCCTTTACCCTACCAAACAGGAACCAAGGGTGTACAAGGTTGAACATGGAAACTGACGGAGACAGCAGTAATTGTTTTACAATCTCAGGGCCAAGATCAATCAAGGCAGGTAACTGGGAGGGCCTCAGATAAAAATGCCACAAATTACAGCAAAAACCAGAAAAGCAAAGACATGGATGGCATTGGGACAATGCAATGAAGAAGGAATGTTAATAGAAGATGGAAATGCCATTAATTTTGTTCTCTTGCTCAGGGCTCCCTCTGCTTCTTTAGCCTTCACTATTATTTATGAATATGATTATTATTAAGACAATATAAACACAATAACATTGATGTATTTTAACATAAACTTCTGTGAACTTTAAAAAACACATACAATTATAGAACCTCCCCTGTAATTGGATATAGCATTATTGTATCATCCCCCAAATTCCTCTATATCCCTTTATATCTCTCTTCTGATTATGGCACCCACTGGTTTATTTCTGTCCCTATGCTTCTCCCTCTTCTGGAATGTCATATAAATGAATCATATAGAATACAGTCTTGTGCACCTAGCTTCTTTCACTTAGATTAATGCATTTTAGATTCATTCATGTAATTGGGTATTATCAGCTACTGCAATATTTTAATAGTACCATTCAGAACCTGGTTTCCACAGATTTTTACTATTCCTAGTATTTACACAATAAAGTCCACATTTCTTAACAATCGTCTTCATAACTTGACTCCATTTTCATGTCCAGGTATTCCACCCACGATCATACCACTATTGCTGATGATCTCTTGAACTAGGCACTTTCATACTTCCAGTTTTATCCGTTTGTTCCTTTTGGAATGTCCTTCCCCTGTTTATTTGCTCATCTAGTGAACTCCAATCATCCTTCAAGTGCTCAGATGAACTGCCATCTCTCCTATCCTATTGCCAACAATGTACAGGCATGCACATATACACACATACACACATGTTTTTCCTTGTTTCTTAACCTCTAATGAGGAGTGCAGGAGGAGAGATAGCAGAGGTATAAGTCATACTCTCATTATGCTCTTACAGTACCCTAGCCTATCTCTAGCATAGTCCTAATTATACCCTATCATACTTTTGGTGTACTTGCCTGACACACTGGGTAGGTTGTGAGGTTTCTGAGGACAAGGTTTTATCTGAGTCATGTCCCCACCCCAACCCGCAGTTCATAGCATATGCCCTTGCACACAGAAAGGGCAACATTAATACCAAACGCATGAAGTGGCACACAAAGACAGGCATGTTCACAGACATCCTTTTTATCATGTAAGTGTCTTTCTTCCCCTATCCCTTCCTCTCAATACAATTTCTAAAAGACACTCCCATGGAACACCTGTCACTTAAAATACAAAAAATTATATATGCTCAGTTTTTTTTTCTTTTGCCCATTTTTGAACTGGTTCATTTCTCAACTAAGCAAAATCAATTGACATTATCATTAAAATACTTATTTGAAATACATTGCACTGTCCCTTGTCTTAGCAAATTTTAAGGTAAATAATCTCATTTCAGTAGAATAAAGAATATATTTTATTATTCAGACTAGTATTAGGAAGGCTGAACTGTTACAGCATTCCACATATCTGGCATCTCCAACTCAGTGTCAAATGAGGCTAATTAATTCTTGAGAAGTTTTCAGATTCTATTTTTATAACATGGTAACACTTCATACCCTTTCAAAAATATTATGAGTGTAGACACATGAAAGTATTTCTTATAATGAAAATGCCAGGTTACTAGTGAAGTCTTATATGATACTTTACTTATGATGCTTAGAGGAAATTTTATTTTGAATTAGATAATTGTATAATCAATTAAAAATAAGCATTCTGGCAAACTATATATTATTTGTTTATGTTTTCCTTCTTTTTGAGGTGTTAGGAAGCGAGGAATTAAGTAAGACAACTTTTGATGCCTCCTTCAGAGTAAAGCTTGACTTCAGATTCAGATAAAAATGATTGAAACTTTCTTCTAGAAATGTCGATGAATATCTTTTTACTGATGATGTTTATCAAACTTATTCATGGAAATGATAAAATATATGTACGTCTGAGTCAATATTTTCAAATTTAAGAAACACACTAATATCTAAATATCTAAGGCCTCCTCATTAACATATTAATATAGAATTAGTAGTATATAACAATTTATTATATATTATAATAAATATTACATTAATAATAAACAATATTATTATAAAATGCTAATATAGGACTAATAATATATCATTAGTAATATAGTATATTAATTTGTATTAAGCAAATATTTGAAGTAATTTCTTTCTTGCCAAAAAACTTAGAGGTGCTCTACTGAAAGTACACCTTTTTGGGGGGGGGAAGAGTGAGTAAACTAATCTCTATGTTAAAAATACTATATTTTAGTTATTCTATTATTGGCAAAGTCCCCTTGGGGGAATGGTGAGAAAGGGGGAAAATCCAACTTCCTGAAGTGGAGAATTCTGATATTCTCATAAGCAGTTGGGACAACCAAAGCAATATGCTGAGGCCCCAATCTTGGGGTTTGCTCATAAGAAACTTGTATTAGTTAGGATTCTCTAGAAAAACAGAATCAACAGGGGACACTCGCAAATATAAAATTTATAAAAGTGTCTCATGTGACCGTAGGAATGCAGAGTCCAAAATCCGCAGGGCAGGCTGTGAAGCCGACGATTCCAATTTTGGGTCTGGATGAACTCCACAGGAGAGGCTTGGCAGCCCAAGCAGGAAGAGAGCCTGTCTCTTCTGAATTCTCCTTAGAAGGCTTCCAGTGATTACATTAAGCAATAGTCATTGCAGAAGACATTTCCATTGGCTGACTACAATAGGAATCAGATGTGGATGCAGCTGACGTGATAATGATTTAATTCTATGAAATGTCCTCATTGCAACAAACAGGACAGCACTTGCCCAACCAGACAAACAGGTACCACTACTTGGCCAAGTTGACACATGAACCTGACCATGACAGTCCACCCCTTGTCAACCTGGCAGCTATACATATTGCCTTAAATCAATCTAATTTCTAAATTAAAAAATACACATTTTTTTCTTTCACCTAACAATACTCAACTGTACTGCATATAACTGGAAACACATTAAATCTCTCCCGAGTAGGGTGCAAGTCCATGGGTAACATTCATTCTTAAACTTGATATCTTACAACTTAAACAGTATAACAAGAATAGAACAGAATTATAGTCCTTGTTTCTGTAACTGATCACGTGGTCGTAGTTCATATTTATCACTACCTTCTTCCACTACCCATTCCATGTTCCCTTTACCCTCAGCAAGCACTTCAATTGGCCATGGTTCTTTGCCTAGTAGGGTGACCCAAACCTTCATTCTTGAAGTTTCAGACCCATTGGTAGTCCTGCCTGGATTGGGTTGTTGCACTTTTGCATTGATTTTAATCACAGGGCATGGTAGTACTAAAAGATGTCCTAGGGATTCTCCAATATTCCAGGAAAACTTTTCTTTACCTCCATTGTGTAGTTGTAGTCCTATTTCCCCCTGATAGTCAGAGTCAGTCACCCCATCCACTAATGTAATCCCTTTCTTGGCTTGCTGATCCAGGGGCATGAGTAGCCCAAAGTGACCAGGTGGCAGTCTTAGATTCCAATTCAATGGAATCATTGTTGTTTCTCCTAGTGGAAGCACCCCCCCTGTTTTGGAACTAAAACCTGTAGACCAGCAGAGCTCAGGGTCACAGGGCCAGGAAGCAAAAATTTCCTTAGTGGATCAGTATGGGTAATAGTGAGTGGTGCCACTCCAATTTCCACCCCTTGATTCCTGGACCCATGGATCCTGGCTATGGCAGAAACAGCACCATACAGTGAACGCTGATTCAGAGCATATACAGCTTCCTGGAGAACATTACCCCAGCCCTTCAAGGTACTGCCACTTAGTTGGCACCACAATTGAGTTTTCAAAAGGCCATTCCACCGTTCTATCAATCCAGCTGCTTCTGGATGATGGGGAACATGGTAGGACCAGAGAATTCCATGAGAATGTGCCCATTTCTGCACTTCATTTGCTGTGAAGCGTGTTCCTTGATCAGAAGCAATGCTGTGTGGAATACCATGATGATGGATAAGGCATTCTGTAAGCCCACAGATCATAGTTTTGGCAGAAGTACTGCATGCAGAGAAAGCAAACCCATATCCAGAGTATGTGTCTATTTCAGTTAGAACAAATCGCTGCCCCTTCCATGAAGGAAGTGGTTCAATGTAATCAGTCTGCCACCATGTAGCTGGCTGGTCACCTCGGAGAATGGTACTATATCGGGGGCTGAGTGTGGGTCTCTGCTGCTGGCAGACTGGGCACTCAGCAATGGCTGTAGCCAGGTCAGCCTTGGTGAGTGGAAGTCCATGTTGCTGAGCCCATGCATAACCTCCATCCCTACCACCATGGCCACTTTGTTCATGAACCCATTGGGCAATGACAGGAATTCCTAGGGAAAGAGGCTGACTGGTATCCACAGAATGGGTCATCTTATCCACTTGATTGTTAAAACCTTCCTCTGCTGAAGTCACCCTCTGGTGCACATTCACATGGGACACAAAGATCTTCATGTTTTTAGTCCACTCAGAAAAGTCTATCCACATACTTCTTCCCCAGACCTCTTTGTCACCAATTTCCAATTATGTCCTTTCCAAGTCCCTGACCATCCAGCCAAACCATTAGCAACAGCCCATGAGTCAGTATACAAATGCACCTCTGGTCAGTTCTCCTTCCAAGCAAAATGAACAATCAGGTGCACTTTTCTTTCGAAGTTCTGCCCACTGAGAGGATTACCCCTCACCACTGTCCTTCAAGAAAGGGGTTGTAGTGCAGCAGCTGTTCTCTTTTGGGTGGTACCTGCATATTGTGCTAAAGCATCTGTAAACCAGGCCCGAGTTTTCTCTTCCTCAGTCAATTCAGTGTAAGGAACTCCCCAAGAGGCCAAAGTTCTAGTCTGGGAAAGAGAAGGTAATGTGGAAGGACTGGAGACCATGAGCATTTGGGACACCTCCTCATGTAACTTACTTGTGCCTTCAGGACCTGCTCTGGCCCTATCTTGTATATACCATTTCCATTTTATGATGGAGTACTGCTGTGCACGCCCAACTTTATGGCTTGATGGGTCAGACAACACCTAGCTCATGACAGGCAACTCAGGTCTCATGATAACTTGTGGCCCATGGTTAAGTGTTCAGTCTCTACTAAGGCCCAGTAGCAGGCCAAAAGCTGTTTCTCAAAAGGCGAGTAGTTATCTGCAGCAGATGGTAAGGCTTTGCTCTAAAATCCTTAGGGTCTGCATTGTGATTCTCCTATAGGGGCCTGCCTAAGTCTCCAAACAGTATCTCTATTTGCCACTGACACTTTGAGCACCATTGGATCTGCTGGATAATATAACCCAAGTGGCAGAGCAGGTTTTACAGCAGCCTGGACCTGTCGCAGAGCCTCCTCTTGTTCAGGTCCCCACTCAAAATTAGCACCTTTTCTGGTCACTCCATTAATGGGCCAGAGTAGCACCCTCAAATGAGGAATATGTTGTCCCCAAAATCCAAAGAGACCAACTAGGTGTCGTGTCTCTTTTTTGGTATTAGAAGGGGCCAGATGCAGCAACTTCTCCTTCACCTTAGAAGGATACCTTGACATGCCCCACACCACTGGACACCTAGAAATTTCACTGAGGTGGTAGGCCCCTGTATTTTTGTTGGATTTAACTCCCATCCTCTGATACGCAAATGCCTTACCAGTAAGTCTAGAGTAGTTGCTACTTCTTGCTTACTAGGTCCAATCAACATGATATCATCAATATAATGTTCCAGTGTGATATCTTGTGGGAGGGAGAAACGATCAAGGTTCCTCTGGACAAGATTATGACATAGGTCTGGAGAGCTGATATAGCCCTGAGGTAGGACAGTGAAAGTATATTGCTGACCTTGCTAGCTGAAAGTGAACTGTTTCTGGTGGTCCTTACTAATAGCTATTGTGGGAAAAATATTTGCCAGATCAATAACTGCATACCAGATACCAGGGGATGTACTGATTTGCTCAAGCTATGATACCACATCTGGAACAGCAGCTGCAATTGGAGCTACCACCTGGTTGAGCTTAACGATAATCCACTGTCATCCTCCAAGACCCATCTATTTTCTGCACAGGCCAAATAGGAGAGTTGAATGGGGATGTGGTGGGAATCACACCCCTGCATCCTTCAAGTTCTGAAGAGTGTCAGTAATCTTTGCAGTCCCTCCAGGAATCCAGTATTGCTTCTGATTTACTATTTTGTCAGGTAGGGGCAGTTGTAGTGGCTTCCATTTGGCCTTTCCCACCGTAATAGCCATCACTGCATGAGTTAGAGAGCCAATGTGGGGATTCTGCCAGTTGCTCAGTATGTCTATGCCAATTATACATTCTGGAACTGGGGAAGTAACTACAGAATGGGTTGGGGGCCCATTGGACCCACTGTGAGATGGACCTGAGCTAAAACTCCATTGATTACCTGGCCTCCATAAGGCCCCACTCTGACTGGTGGAACAGAGTGACATTTTGGGTACCCTGGAATTAATATCACTTTTGAACTAGTGTCTAATAATCCCTAAACTATCTGATCATTTCCTTTTCCCCAATGCACAGTTACCCTGGTAAAAGCTGTCGGTCTCCTTGGGGAAGGTTTAGAGGAAGATTAACAGTATAAATTTGTGGCAGTGTAACAGGGTTCTCCCTCAAAGGGACCTGGCTTACAGCTCTGGGTCTGTAAACTATTTCAAATCTGGAAATTGATTAAGGGGCCGTGACGTGTTTTTGCAATTCAGGTTAGACTTCTGTTCACTTGACCTAGAACTCTTTCATTTATACAGCTTGAACAACAATTTAGTAGACTGCCCTTCTATTGTATTTCTAGGTGCCCCATGATTTACTAGCCAACGCCACAAATCTCTGCGAGTCATATAATTTTGACTCCTGCTTTGAGTTTGCTGTCTATTATAATATCCACGACCACCCTGTCTTTGGCAATTAAGTGCTGCCACCTGGCTTCTGCCAACTCGGGATCCCGTCATCCCCATTGTGTTTAAGGATTCCAGCTCAGTGACAGCAGTTCCTACAGTAATATCTGACTTACAGGGAAGTGCAACTACAGAGCACTTCAGGGATGATAGCACTAGTCTCAAATTTACTTCTCAGTGTTCTAGGAAAAGGTGCATCCTCTGGACATTTCTACAGTGTAAGAGCAGGTTTGCATGATAGATCCACTCTAACAATTTCAACATTTCTAAGCCTCTGGATCCCCTCATCTACATTATACCAGAGCAATTCTGGCATTCCAACCTCAGGTAATGTCAGCCACCTTTTGATCCATGTTTCAACCAACCATTCAAACTGTTAATATCTTTTCTAACCCCTCAAGCTATAACATTGAATGCAGAATCTCTGCTTAGTGGGCCCATATCAATAAATTCAGCCTGATCCAGCCTTATATTCCTCCCACAATTATCCCACACCCTTAAAATCTATTGCCAAACATAATCCCCTGATTTCTGTCTATATAAATTGGAAAACTCACAGTTCTTTTGGAGTATAACGTACCTCCTCATGTGTGAAACTTTGTACCTCACCCTTAGGGGCCTGTTGGTACTTTAGTCTAGTTACAGGTCTGGAAGAAATGAGGGGTGCTGGAGTGGGTCATAAAAAGAATTAGAAATATCTTCCAAGCCATTTGCTTCAGGGCATTCATTTGCAGTTTCACTTGGTGGAACAGGATTAGTCACTCTAGGGCCAATCCCTTCAGGAGGAGGTTGGGTGGCCAACTCCTCAAGGCAGGCTGCAGGTGGGGTGGCTATGTCTTCACAGCAGACTATTACAAGGCTATCTAGAGAAGACTCAGCATGACCTAGGGTTTCAACCTCACCCCCGACATCATTATCAATGCATATGTCACCATCTCATTTTTCAGTGTCCCACTCCTTTCCAATCAATGCCCTCACACTAATGGCAGACACCACACATCATTGAGATTTCAGTTTCTGTTGTAAAGTTGTTTCTCTGACAATAAGATTCTGAGTCTGATTTTCAGAGATCTCAAGTCTATGGCTACAGGAAATAAGATTTTCCTTCAGGATACTCATAGAAACTTCTGCATCCATCAGATGGTGCTTAAGCTTCTCATTTGAAGCCTTAAGCCCATCCCTTTCACTTCTTCATGTATCCAGTATATCTAACAACAACCAGGCAACTCTTATTTCCAACATACAACCAATATACCTCTTATTTCCACAAAACTCCGTAAAGGTGTCAAAAACATTATCTCCCAGAGCCTAGCTTCATGCAAGCGAAGCATTAGGAGAATCGAATGGTGATATTTTGACTATCTCTTTTATCAACTCACTCCATGGATTGGGAGTGTCATTCTGATTATGAGAATCAGAGTCCTTAGTGCCTTTGAGTCTAGTCAGAGTAGAAAACCATACAGAAAAACCCATTTTTAAGATTCTGTTTCTTAAGAACCACTCTCAGTACTTATTATTAAGTTATTATTATTGTATTAGTTAGGGTTCTCTAGAGAAACAGAATCAACAGGGAACACTTGCAAATATAAAATTTATAAAAGCGTCTCATGCAACCACGAGAATGCAGAGTCCAAAATCCACAAGGCAGGCTGTGAAGTCGACAATTCCAATAGAGGGTCTGGATGAACTCCACAGGAGAAGCCTGCCAGCTGAAGCAGGAAGAGAGCCTGTCTCTTCTGAATTCTCCTTAAAAGGCTTCCAGTGATCAGATTAAGCATCATTCATTGCAGAAGACACTCTCCTTGA
Organism: Tamandua tetradactyla; assembly: GCF_023851605.1. Taxonomy (NCBI): domain Eukaryota; kingdom Metazoa; phylum Chordata; class Mammalia; order Pilosa; family Myrmecophagidae; genus Tamandua; species Tamandua tetradactyla. The sequence goes on along the minus strand of NC_135343.1, from coordinate 35,782,609 downwards.
CTACAAATGGAATCAGCTGTGGATGCAGCTGAAGTGATAATGATTTAATTCTATGAAATGTCCTCATTGCAACAGACAGGCCAGCACTTGCCCAACCAGACAAACGATACCACCTCTTGGCCATGTTGACATGTGAACCTGACCATGACAAAACTTAATGCCACAAAGGATAGGCTAAGCCTACTTAAAATTAGACCGAAGAGTCACCCCCAAGAGAACCTCTTCTGTTCCTCAGATGTGGCCTCTCTCTCTCAGCCAACACAACAAGCAAACTCACTGCCCTTCCCCTCTCTACGTGGGACATGACTTCCAGGGGTATGGACCTTCCTGGCAATGTGGGATAGATATCCTAGAATGAGCTGGGGCTCAATATCAAGGGATTGAGAAAACCTTCTCGACCAAAAGGGGGTAGAGCAAAATGAGACAAAAGTGTCAGTGGCTGAGAGATTTCAGAGTCAAGAGGTTATCTTGGAGCTTATTCTTACACATTAAATAGATATCACCTGTTTAGTTAAGGTGTACTCGAGAGGCTGGAGGGAACTGCCTGAAAATGCAGAGCTGTGCTCCAGTAGCCATGTTTCTTGAAGATGATTGTATAATGATATAGCTTTTGCAATGTGACTGTGTGGTTGTGAAAACCTTGTGTCTGATGCTTCTTTTATCTACCTTATCAACAGATGAGTAAAACATATGGATTAAAAATAAATAAATAACACGGGAACAAACATTAAAATAAATTTAGTAGATTGAAATGCTAGTGATCAATGAAAGGGAGGGGTAAGAGGTACGGTATGTGTGAATTTTTTTTGTTTTACTTTTTATTTCTTTTTCTGAATTGATGCAAATGTTCTAAAACATGATCATGATGATGAATATAAAAAGCACTATATTTTAGTTATTCTAAATTTATGTGAAGAGTATGGGCTGAACTGAAGATAACATCTATTTTATAAGGTAAAGTTTTGGTTTAACTTACAAAACGTAAACCATTAACAAGTTTTTAAGAAATATATATATGGGGAACAAGATATAATGGAATAAATTTTTTCACATGTGAAAATCATAAATGAACATTACATATTTAACTCATTAAATACTGGCCAAATAAGGACCTCTACTAAATAATTCAACTTGAGAGTACAGGAAAGAATTTTTTTTCTATTAAATTAAAACTAAAACTGTTAATTATGTTAATCACTCAATTAGATAAGCCTTATCTCTTTTGCTTCCTTTTGAGGTTTTATTATAAGTAAATGTGGATAGTCTCTGTAAAAAAGAAGTCTAGCTGTGCATTATAAGGAAATATTATGTTCTCTAAAGGCAATTTTGAAAAGTTAAATAGCTAAACACTACAAGAGTTTTCATTGCAATAGCATCTGGTGGTGGTTGTGGAGAAATAGCTCTATTATTTTTATCTAAATTATTACAGCACTCCAAGATCTTAGAATTAGGAAATCATAATATATTCCAGATAAACAATCTCTTGAATTTCATAAGGCAGCTGGGTATGAGAATGGTGCCAAACTGTGGAATTTAACACTAAAAACATAAATAAACTTTACTGTAAAGCAATGCTAGAAACGTAATTATTAAACAAATACTTTATAAGTTTGCATTTTCAAATAATTATCAATTTAATTACAATGTAGTTTCAATTATTGGTTTTGCGTCTCAGTAAGATCATTATTACAGAGGTTTACCTAGTCTTTAAAGTCTTCTTCCTGCAGCACTATGCTGAATGCTGACTATCAGAAGTTTGTTAAAATCCTGGTAACAAACATAAGACCTAATGAAATATTCTATCTACATGCAGGTTTGCAAAGAAAATGCTCACACACCCTTAATTATAATGGCACTAATAGAGCCAATATATAGTGTATATATTAATCCTCAGATTACAACTCTTAATCCAGGTTTTAAAAAGTTTACATGCCCCACAGTAGTTTGGCCTGCTGCTATACATAAGCTAGTTGGAGAATACCTATTACTAGTGAAAATATGTCCTAACCTCTTACTTAAATGCTATGGATACAGACAGTAAAAGGAATATTAAGCTATTTTATGATATCCAGTTTCTCCATTAACTCAATTGTACAGATTGTTTTTGAAACTCTCCTCAAGTTTAAACATGCCAGGCTTGCTCTTTAAGCTTTCAAGTTGGGACTTATACTTAAAAACAAAGCCAAGTAAAAAGTTTAAGCATAAAACCATTCTAGTAATGATTATGGGAGCTCAAGTTGATTATAAGTACCTTCATCACTGACACATAAGGTAGTAAAATCAAAAGTTTTGTTGCATTTATAGTTTATTTTGTTATAATTCTTTTTTGACCCATGTGTTACTTCAAATCATGTTTATTACTTTCCAAATATATGGACTTTTCTAGTTATTTTTTTGTTATTGATTTCTAAATTAATTGCACTATGGACAGAGAACATAATTTCAACCACCTGAAATTTGTTGAAAACTTACTTCAGAGCTTTGATATCATCATTTTCAAAAAAAGAAATAAATTCTGCAGTTGTTTAGCACAGTACTTTATGAAGTTGATGTTAATTAAGTTTTTAAGTCTTACTGTTTTTTAAATTTGCCTATTCCATCTATTATAGAGATGTGTTAAAATCCAACTATAATATGGATTATCTGCTTCTCCCTGTAATTTAAAAAATTTTGCTGTTTATATTTTGAGAATGTGTTGCCAGGCAGATGCAAATGAAAAAGTTATTATTCTCATTAACTGAGCCTTTTGTCACAATTAAATGATCACCTTCATCTCCAGTAACGAATTTAGCCTTAAAGATTATATATTTGATATTAATATAGCATTATTAATACATTCATTTTCTTCTGGTGTGTTTTCAGTCTTAATTTCAACTAGTCATATACCCGTATTTCATACATGCATGGTGAGAATTCATTTTAAAATCCAGGTTGATAATATTTTTCTTTTAATTACAGCATTTAGCCCATTCAATTTAATGTAATTACTGATAATTTGAGTACAAATCTATTATAACATTTCATGTTTTCTATTGTTCCAGCCACTCTGTTTACTTTTTATTCTTCTTTTGCCCTTTTTTTTGATTATTATTTTTTCAGTAGTTTGGAAGTTATACATCATGTTTCCTTTCTTTTAGCAGTCACCCCAAAATGTATATGGTTACTTAGCTAATCAATGTCTGAAGACTAATCAATCCCCACCTTTTCAACAACACAAGTACATTACTATTTATCACCCTCCCAGCTTATGATATACTTGTCATCTATTTTAATTCTATTTTTATTTGATCCCAACATGAGATATTATCAATATCGTTTTATCTGCATAAAAATATATTATTGTTTTATATTGTCAATGCTTACAGTTATCCATATATTTTTCCTTCTTTGGTCTTCTTTATTGAATTCCTGACTTTCTAAGACATTTTCCTTCTGCCTAAATTACATGCTTTAGAATTTCCTTTAGTGAGGGTTTGCCAGTTACAAATGTGGTTGTTTAAAAAAATCCTTATTTTTATCTGATCTATCTAATCTAAATCTATCTACTAATCTACCTAATCTAAATCTATCTACATGAGGTCTCTGAGTTTGGACTTCTTTTATCCTATTTAGGATTTGCTAGCCCTCCTGAATCACCAGACTGGTATCTTTCATCAGTTTTGAAAGGTTCTCTACCATTATCTCTTCAACTATTATTTCTGCTCTGTTCTTCTCTTCTCGTTCTCAAAGTCTAATTGGAATTATGCTATATTGTACTTTATCCTTCACACCTTAAAAAAATTTATAACAGGAATTTTCAACAGTAGAAGAGATATTATAATTAACCTCCCATGTAGCCAACACTCAGCTTCAAAAATTACCAATAACTTTTCCAACCTTGTTTCATCACTCTCCAAATATCACCCTCCCCCCAACATTTTCTTCTACGGTATTTAAAATCAAATCCCCATATCCTATTATTTTGACAGAAATAATTCAATATGATCTCTAAAAGACAAGTACATTTAAAATCTATAATTTCTCCTTCCCTGTCCCTGCTTTTCAAGTATTTTCTTCTGACTATTCTAAAACACTAGATACTAAAAAGAAATAGCCATATAATAAGTCATTAGTCAAAGTCATTTATTAAATCCTAATTTCTCAGTTACACCTCCATCCTCTCATTTTATCTTTCTCTCAATCTTTAGGGAAATGACCATTTTAACTTCTTCAAGCTAGAAAGGGCTGTTGACCTCATGGGGTAGAGGAATGAAACAGGTTGATATTTTTGGAGAGACTAGTACCTCTGGGTTTCAGAGCTTATCTGGCATAGTATCAATCTGGAGGCATTATGATTCTGAAAAAATAAACTTACTAAGAAAACCTTTCATAGGGACTTAGAGCCCAGGGCACTCCCTAGGGTTTTCAGGAATATTGTTGATTGGGGCTTGAAAGTCTGCAACATCCAACTAAGATGTTAAGAGTATAAGAGTAACCTCCAGAATTACCTCTCGACGCTATTTGAAATCTCTCAGCCATGGAAACTTTACTTTGTTCCATTTTTTTTACCCCCTTTTGGTAAAGAAGACATTCTCAATCCCACAATGCCAGGGCCAGGCTCATCCCTGGTATGTCCCACACCCCCATTTTTGTAAAACTTTATTTTTATAGAGCAGTTGTAGGTTTACAGAAAAATTATACATAAAATACAGAGTTCCCATATATTACTCGCCCCAGCCTTCCCTATTAACATTTTAACAAAGATAGTGTGGTATCTTTGTTAAAACTGATTGAACAATATTATTATAATTACTAACTACAATCCGTAATTTACACTAGGGTTTACTCTTCATGTTGCATAGTTCTATGAGGTCTTTAAAATTTCCAATTTTAACCACTCTCAAGTATACAGTTTAATGATGTTAATTACATCACGATCTTGTGCCACCTTCAATATCACACATTACCAAAACACTTCCATCACTCCAGACAGAAACTCTGCATTAACCACCCAATCCCTCTCCTTCCACCCCCCAATCCCTGGTAAGTTCTGATCTACTTTTTGTCTCTATGACTCTGCATATCCTAGTTATTTAGTATAAATAATACCACACAATATTTGTCCTTTTGTGTTGGGCTTATTTCACTCAACTTATTATAGCATGCATCAGAATGCCATTGCTTTTTATTGCTGAATAATATTCCATTGTGTGCATATAACACATTTTGTTTATCCATTCATTTATGGGCACCTGGGTTTCTTCCACTTTTTGGTTATTGTGAATAATGCTGCTATATGTATTAGTGTTCCCTTCCCTAGTTTTGCCAAGTTATTCATTTGCTGAATGAATCCAGTCATTTGTCCTGTAGGATTTCCCACATTCTGCTTTGACTGATTGCCTTTTCATGGTGTCATTTAAAACACACCTCTATCTTCCAGCATTTCTTATAAATAGCTAGTTATTATAACTAGTAGCTTGACTAGATCCCAGTTTAATTCTTTGGCAAGAATATTTCATAGATGGTTCTATGTTCTTCCTATTGTAATATGTCAGGAAATACAAAATTACTGGTTATCCTATTCTTAATACTATGAATAAGATTGATTAGTATGGCTGAGGATTGTCAGTCTAATCCATTCATTATTGTAAAACTTCTCCCTTAATAATTTTAGTAGCCATGATGTATGTGCTAGACTTATGATTTCATTAGGGATTAAAAAATGATGAGTTTTCCATTGACATAATTTCTTCTGCATTTCATAGTTGGAATTCTTTGAAGAACTTTCCCTTGTTGATTATATTGAATTATATTTGATTATATTGAAATACAACTCATAAAGGAAAGTCAGGATAAATACCTGAGTCCTTTCCTTTATTGGAAAATTTATAAAATAATGGTTGGTGTTTCAGCAATCACTAAAGGAAATTTTTTGGTATTATCATTATGAATTTGTGAGTTTTTATATATTTAATGTATTTCAATCTTTTGCATATATTCTTTTTTCAATTTTTTAAAGATCCTCCACTGTCTCTAGCACTTAATGTTACAAAAGCATTTCTTTGTGGGTAACATGCCTTTGAAATTCAAAAGTATTATTGAGATATGTCTCTTTTCATTTCTATAACCTCCATTATAAGAATACAGTGAATCTCATGACTCTATCCTTTATCTAAAATTTCCTCTCATAATTTTAACCTTATCTTCTCACCTTGAATTCTAAAGAGAATTTTTGAAGCTTGTCGTCTAATCCATTAATTTGATGTTCTGCCATACAGTACAATAGGTTTATAGTTTTAAAATTTGAAAACTATGTTTTTCCAAATCCAAGAACTCTTTCTTACTCTCAAATCATCAGTTTTTGCCAATTTTTTTAACTGAAATATTTCAACTCTACAAAAGTTATAACTACAATGAAAACCCATATATTCTTTACCTGGATTCATTCATGATGAACATTTTACTTCAGATCATTATTTCTGGTGACTACTTGCTCTTCTTCCATTAACTAATGGAGTATCCTGTTGAATTGCTCTAAGAATATTAATTAGATTTTTAAAAAAAGTTTTTCTTTGCTTTTGGGGTAAGTCAGTTTTACAGGAGGTCATTTGCTATGATGGTTAAGATTGTTCTCTGTTTTTGAACTAATATTTTGTGTAAGATTTAAGGAGGCACTAAGTCTCAGTTTCACGCAACGGCCAATACTGCACTTGGCATAGTTTTAGTGCCTCCTTAAATTTAGTCCTGGTCCTATACCTGTGCAGTATTTCATTTTTGTTTTTGTTTTTTTCTTATTTATACAGAGTAAAGTTCAGCTGAACTGGAAGTTTAAAGGTTTTGTTGCTGTTTGTGTGAGCTAATCAGTGCTTTCTTCACAGTTATCATTAGCAGTATAACCCCTTGAGTGATCCTACGAAAATGCAGCAAAAATACACATTTTTTTTCCTAAGTAGTTGCTGCCTACTTAGACTTTATAGAGCATTTTGGAAATCAGCTAACCTTGTGAGACATTTTTTAATCACTAAATTACCAAATTTATCTCATTCAGGTTCTTCTTCTATTTGGAAGTATGTTTATCTCCATAAGGAAAAATGGCAAATTAATCCTCACTTAGAAAATTGTTACAGGAATATTGATATTACTCCAGTTACTCCAGAATATTGATATAAAAGAGCAGTCTTTCAAAATCACATTTAATTAATCAACAACTTTGTCTTAAAAGGCAAAGCATTCTGATTTACTGATATCATGCTACAATATAGATCCTTGAAAACATGTTATGTGAAAGAAACTAGCTACAAAAGGCCATTTGTTGTAGGATTCCATTTTATGAACTGTCCAGAATAGGCAAACCCATAGCCACTGAAAGCAAATTAGTCATTGTCAGGGGCTAGAGAAAGGGGTAATGGATGTGACTGTCTGATGGGTATGGGGTTCCCTTTTGGGATGATGAAAATGTTCTGTAATTAGACAATGATGGCTGTAATGAGACAGTGAATGTGCTGGAAGTCACTGAATCATACATTTTAAAATAAAGTGCTGAATTTGTATTATGTGAATTTTACCTCAATAAAAAGAAATTATTCTCAAAAAAGGGAAAACAGGTGGGCCACAGTGGTTTAGCAGGCAGAGTTCTTGCCTGCCATGCTGGAGACCTGGGTTAGATTCCCAGTGCCTGCCCATGCCAAAAAAAGAAAGAAAATAAAAAAGAAAAAAAGGGAAAACATTCTAATCTTTTTTAAAAAAAACAATATTTAGCTTTTTTACTCTCCCCACCCCCAATGAAAACAATGGGAAAAATTAAGAGGCAAATTCTTAGAGATGTTCTTCATGATGCTGTTGCAGAGGTTTTTTTCCTTAATTTATTTTTACTTTTTATTTTGAACTTTTTTATTGTATAATACAACATATATACAAGGCAAAGAAATTAAAAAGCAATAGTTTTCAAAGCACTCTTCAACAACTAGTTACCGGACAGATCCCAGAGTTTGTCATGGGCCACCATACCATCCTCTCAGATTTTTCCTTTTAGCTTTTTCAGAAAATAGGAGGCTAGAGGGCCTAAATATTTTTTTACCATCACAATTGACTTTTATTCCTTCTTTTTTTGTGAAAAATAACATATATACAAAAAAGCCAAAAATTTCAAAGCACAGCACTGCGATTAGTTGCAGAATATGTTACATTGTTTGACATGGGTTCCAATTCCACAGTTTTAGGTTTTTACTTCTAGCTGCTCTAAAATACTAGAGACTAAAAGAGATATCAATTTAATAATTTAACATTCATACTCATTTGTTAAATCCTATCTTCTCTGTGTAACTCCACCATCACCTTTGATCTTTCCATCCCTCTCTTTAGGGGTGTTTGAGCTATGGCCATTCTACATTTTTCATATTGGAAGGGTCTGTCACTAATATGAGGTGGGGAGATGGAACTATCTGATGTTCTGGAGAGGCTGGGCCCTCTAGGTTTCAGGACTTATCTGGACCAGGGACCCATGTGAAGGTTGTAAGTTTCTGGAAAGTTACTTTAGTGCATGGAATCCTTGTGGTATCTTATATATTGCCCTAGATGTTCTTTAGGTTGGCTGGAATGGTCCGGGTTGGGGGATGGCAAGTTATAGGTAGCAAGGTCTAACTGAAGCTTGCCTAAGAGCAATCTTCAAGAGTAACCTCTTGACTCTATTTGAACTCTCTCTGCCACTGATACATTATTAATTACACTTCTTTTCCCCCTTTTGGTCAGGATGGAATTGTTGATCCCATTGTGCCAGGTCTGGATTCATCCCTGGGAGACATCTCCCATGTTGCCAGGGAGACTTTCACCCCTGGATGTCATGTCCCACATAGAGGGGAGGGCAGTGATTTCACTGGCAGTATTGCAGAGACTTTTAAGTGGGTAACTGTTGCTATACATTTGTCTGTCAAATTTTCCAAGTCTTTGCACTAGGGCCAGGACAAGGGTGAGGTAAAGAGGTGCCCAGAGTACAAGATGTAAGGAAGCATTCACTTGTATGGTCACTCAAATGCAGAGACCACACATGCACTAATCCAACAGTAAATGTCTTTAACTGGTGTGCCATAGGAGTCTTTCTTGCCTTACCCTCTGGTTTGGGCCCTGAAGAACATATACATCTAAACAGATATTGAAGAATTGATATTATACGTATAAATACATATTGATATTATACATATAAAAACAAGCACAAAAGCACTGTATCTCAATTTCCTCACTAGTAATTCTATACTCTGAAAATTAGCATATCTCTTCAGACAACATTATAAAACTGATGTACTGAGTGAACTGATCTTAAAATAAATACTATTCAAATTCTGATAGTTTAGGTTTACTTGTTTGTACTCGCTTGCATTCCACGGTACTGTGCCTAGATTTCCATATGCTCCAATGCAAAATATTTCAATGATTTTTCTTTAAAGTTGTATAATTGCATTTCTTCATTGATCTTTTGCTTTTATTCTTTCTTTGAAAAGTTGTGGATTTACAGGAAAAACATGCATAAATAACAGGATACCCATATACCAACCCACCATCAACACCTTGCATTGGGTGTGGAACATTTGTTACAACTGATAATAGCACATTTTTTATAATGGTGCTATTAATTAAAATTCATGATTTAACTTAGGGTTCATAATTTGTATAGTATAATTCCATGGATTGTTTTAAAAATTTTTACTCTGTTACCATATATACAATCTAATAGTTCCCCTTTTAATCATATTCAGATATATATTTCATGTTTCTTAATTAAGTTCACAATGTTGTGCTACCATCACCACCCTTCATTACCAAAACATTTCTATCATTCCAAATAGGAGACTTCTACACTTTAAACCTTAACTTCCCATTCTGTATCCCAACCTCATGCACTGGTAACCTATTATGCTGGTTTGAAACTTTTATGTACTCCAGCAAAGCCATGTTCTTTTAATGCAATCTTGTGGGGGCAGACCTATTGTTGAATGGGACCTACTGATTAGGCTGTTTCCATGGTGACATGACCCTGCCCATTCAAGATGGGTCTTAATCCACTTTCAGGAGTCCTTTAAGAGGGAGAAATTTTGGAAGTCAGAATACAGCTACCTGAAGATAGAAAATGGCTTGGGAGATGCTAAGCTAGAAGATGAAATCCAGTGTTCACCAGGAGAAGCTAAGAAAGGACCTGAAGATGCTTAGAGAGATAAAGTACCTGGAATCAGAAGCTGAAAGCAATGAAACCAGGAGCAAGGACCATAAGACACCAGCCATGTGCTTCCCAGTTGACAGAGGCATTCCAGATACCAACTGCCTTCATTTAGAGTCCAGGTATCATCCTTGTTGATACCTTAATTTGTAAAATTTCATAGCCTTATAACATATATTTGTAACCTAATAAATCCCCTTTGTAAAAGCCAATCCATTTCTGGTATAATGTATTCTGGTAGCTTTAGCAAACTGAAACAGATTTTGGTACCAGAGAAACGGGGTGCTATAATTTGCAGATACCAAAAATGCTGAAATGGATTTATAAATGAGTAAGGGGAAGATTCTGGAAGAATTAAGAGGTGATGGATAGAGAAGGCCTACATCGTTTAGAATAGACTGCTAGTAGAAACATGGATTCTAAAGATACTTAGACAGAAATGATGACTGTGTCATTGCAAACTGAAAGAAAGGATATCCTTGTTTAAAAGTGGCACAGAATTTGGCAAAAAATTTTGTGTTGGATGGAAGGTAGAATTTGAAAGAGATGAGGTGAAATATTTAGCTGAAGAAATTTCAAAACTAAATGTGGAAAATGCAGTTGGGCTTCTCCTTTCAGTTTACAGTAAAATTTTGAGAGCAAAGGGATAAGCTGAGAACTGAACTTTTGGGTAAAAAAACCCAGAAATTGATGGTTTGGAAAATTCTGGGCTTTTGGAAAATAGAATCCCCAGAGAATAGCTCCCCATTTGAGGATTTAATCAAACATGGAGCCAGTCTGACTGAATTATCCAAGAAGGATTTCTGGAAAGTCCTTTTGTTTGATGGTTTTGACCCCTGTATGCTGCATGCCAAACCAACATATTTTTTGCAAGATCTGTATGAACGAAACCACTGTCAGCCTGGACTAAAAGGGACAGAAAAGGAACAGACTGAAGGGAAAATTACTTCAAAGGCAGAGCCATGGAAGCTAAGCTGTAGAGCCAAGAAATCTCAGGCCAGGAAAGTAGACAGATCCATGACATGGAGAGGGTGAGTTTGCCCTGGGGGCAGAGGGCAGGCCTTCCACCTTGATGTTCAGGAAGAGTTTTGGTTCCCGAGGCCTCAGAAAGGGTGGAGTACATTCCTGGGGAATGGGGAGAGCCTAGGCACCATCCCACTGTTCAGAAGGGGTAAAATGTGTGCCCCAGAGATGGGAAAGAGTCTGGGTGCCATCCAGATGCTTGAGGAGAGCGGGGCCAAAAACAAGGTATTTTTCCCAATGCTCCCAATGTTGCAACCCTCACCCCAGTGTTTGGAGAGAACAGGGCAACTGCATATGCCCTTGGCAAGAGTGAGAATGCCGCTCTCTTAAGCCCCAAGGATAAAACGTCATCCTATAAATGACTCTCAGACTTAGAAGTCTAATGGAGCATGCCCTACAGGTTTGGGGAACTGTTTGAGAACTTTGACCCCTATTTTCCTTCCAGTTTTTCCCTATGGCAATGGAAGCATTTATTTTATGACTGTTCCTCCTTTGTATATTGGAAACAGACAACTTATTCTAAGTTCCACAGGTTTATAGCTAGAAGACAATTTTGATTTAGAATAGACCATGCCTGTGACTGATTTTGAGGAGACTTTATACTGTTTTTTTTTTTACTTTGTATTATATTATATTTTATTGTTACTGAAATGACTTAAGGCTTTTGTGATATTGTGATGGAATGTATGTATTTTATATATGGAAAGAAGATGTCTTTTGGGTACAGAGGGTGGAGAGCACTGTTTTGAGACTGCTATATACCCCAGGAAAAGCCAGGTTCTTCTAATCCAATTTTGTAGGAGCAGACCTATTGTTGGGTGGGAACTTTTTATTAGACTGTTTCCATGGAGATGTGACCCCGCCCATTCAATGTCTTAATCCCCTTACTGGAGACCTTTAAGAAGGAGACATTTTGGAAACCAGAACACAGATGGTTGAAGACAGAAAATGCCCTGTGAGATGCTAAATTAAAAATGAAGTCCTGAGTTTGCCCCAGAGAAACTAAGAGAGGACCCACAGATGCTTAGAAAGAGAAACACCCTGGACACTAAGAGAAGACCTGTAGGACCCGAGAAAGCCACTGGAATCAAAGCTAAAAGAAATGAAACCAGCAGACACCAGCCATGTGCATTCCCAGCTGACAGAGGTGTTCCAGATGCCAGTGGCCTTTCTCTAAAGTCCAGGTATCATCTTGTTGATGCTATAATTCAGGTATTTTCATGGCCTTAGAGCTATAAATTTGTAACCTAATAAATTACCTTTGTAGAAGCCAATCCATTTCTGGTATATTGCATTCTGCAGCTTTACAAACTGAAACATCTATATCCTAGATTCTGACTCTATGAATTTGCTAATTCTAATCATTTCAAAATAGTGAGACCATACAACATTTGTCCTTCAGGGTCTGAATCATTTCACTCAGCATGATTCTTCAAAGTTCATACGTGTTGTCACATGTATCAGGACTTCATTCCTTTTTATGGCTGAATAATATTCCATTGTATGTATATACCACAATTAGTTTATCCATTCATCCATTGGTGAACACTTGGGTTGCTTCCATTTTTTGGCAATTGTGAATAATGCTGCTATGAATATCAGTTCGCAAATATCTGTTTGAGTCTCTGTTTTCAATTCTTTTGGGGCTACACCTAGTGTGGGATTACTGGGTCATATGGTAGCTTTATACTTAGCTTTCTGATGAGCTGCCAAACTATCTTCCTCAGCAGCTGAACCATGTACATTGCCACCAGAAAGGAGTGATAGTTCCTATTTCTCTGCATCCACTCCAAAATTTGTTAGTTTCTTTTTTTTTTTCAATAGCAGCCATTCTAATGTGTATGAAATGGTATCTCACTATGGCTTTGATTTACCTTCTCTGATGACTAATGATGTTGAGCATCTTTTTATGTGCTTTCTGGCCATTTGTATACCTTTTTTGAGAGGCATCTGTTCAAATCTTTTGTCTTTTTTTTCTTTAAGTTAGTACAAAGAAATCCTTTATTATCTTCACCCAGTGTCCACAAATGTTAGCATTTTACATAAACACAGAATAATGATCAAGATCTGGGAACTATCATTGATATAATTCCATTATCTAGTATATAGGTCTTATTCAAATTTCACCAATTATCCCACTAATGTCCTTTTTTTCTGGTACAAAATCAAATCTAGGATCAAGTGCTATGTTTAGCTGTCACTTCAGAGTTTTCTTTACTGTGGAAGAGTTCTTTGGTTTTGCTTTGTGTCTTATGACCTTGACACATTTAAAGAGTAATGGCCAGATATCTTGTAGAATGTCACTCACGTTGGATTTATTGATCTTTAAGGAAACAACTTTTGGTTTTGTTCATTCTCTCTATTTTTATTTGATTTGTCCTTCCCTAGTATTACTGTACCCATCTGTCTCCCCCTCAATCTTTTGGTACTTGTTAACACTTACATCTTTGTATATAGAATGCCCCCAAAACCTAGACTTATGATTACTTTTTATTCACTTGTGCTTCAGCACCTGTAAAAAGTAAGAAATGGAGTTATATACCAAACAATACACTACAATAATACTGGCATTTATAATTACTCAAATGGATATCTTTACCACAGGTCCTTATTTCTCTGGAAATGCTGCTTTGAACCACTGTCTAGTGTTCTTTCCTTGTGGCCTGAGGAACTCCCTCTAGCAGCACTTGTAGGGCATGTCCAGTGGTGGTAAGTTCTCTCAGGTTTTATTGTTGTGTGTCTGATTTTCTTTCTCACTTTGAACAACAGTCTTGCCTGATATAAAATTCTTTGCTGGTAGTTGTTTTTCTTCAGCACTTTAAGTGTTTCAACCCATTGCCTTCTTGCCTTCATGGTTTCTTATGGGAAATCTAATGGGACTCCTTTGTATGGAACATGTTGCTTTTCTCTCTGCTTTTCAGACTCTTTCCTTGCCCTCTACTTTGATAATGTAATCAGTACAGATGAGGTGTATTTTTCTTCATGTTTATCCTGGTGTTTTCTGAGTGTCTTGGATGTGCATATTCATGTCTTTTGCTAAATTTGGGAAGTTCTCTGTCATTATTTCTTTGAGTATTCTTTCTGTCCCTTTCTTTCTTCTCCTCCTGGGACTCCCATTAAAGCATTTACTGGTGTGCCTGATAGTTTCCCATAGCTGTCTTAGGCGGTTTTCACTTTTAATATTTCTTTTTTCTTTCTGCTCCTCAGCCTGACTTATTTCAAGTATCTTGTCTTCACATTTTCTGATTCTTTCTTCTGCCAGCTATTTGGCTTCAATCTATTCTTGAAGCCCTCCTGAACATTTTTTCATTTCACTTATTGTGGTCTTCAATTCCAATAGTTCTGTTTGATGCCTTTTAAAAACTCCTAACTTTTTAATTTAGACTCTCAAATTCATTGTTTTACTTTCATCCTTTAGTTCTGTCTCTGTACTTCCCTACATTCCCTCAAGCATTTTAAAAATGATTTGCTTGATATGTCCATATTTATGTCTTTTTTATTGGTGTTTCTATATTTTTATCCTCTTTCTCTCTTCCTTTGAATGGGCCATCATTTTCTGTTTCTTTGTTTGTCTTGTGCTCTTTTGTTGCACACTGTACATTTTAATATTTAAAATGTTAATTCTTGGAGTCTTACATTCTAATGGTGTAGGTACACACAGTAAACAGATAAAAAGTGAATATGTATGTCAGATGGTGGAACAAGGACAGGCAGAACTCATTCTTCCACCAAAAAAAAAAAAAAAACAAAACCTAGAGAACAGGCAGAAACCATTCAAAGTAGCAGTTCAGAAACTCGGGAGAGCAGGGAAGGACCCCTACAACATGTAAGGAAGAATTGGAAGTAAAAATAGAGAAACTATGATGGAGAAATAGGGGTGAGGAATTTAAACGTGCCCTTCTTCCACCCTGAAGACAACAACTGTGCATCAGCTTGGTTCTTGCCAGCTGGGGAGATGCAGCACAGTCTTCATCACAGTAGTTCAACTGCTGGCCGATGAAGTCAACTTTCTCAGTCCACTAACCTAGAATCTTTCCACAGGGGAGTTTGGAAACCAGCAGCTCCATTATATCCACAAACAAAGACTCTACCACAGTTTGAGTGCCCTCAGGGAACTCAAATTCTAGTGGGGAAGATGGATGGTGGGTAGCAATATTTCATTTTCTTTTCAACTGGGATGGGTGCAATGAAGAAAAAGAGCAGTGCTTTGAGAGTTTACTCTGGAGGGATCTGACCTGACTTGGAAGTCAGGAAAAACTTCCCCAGCTAAAAAGATGTTTAAGTGGGGACCCAAAGGATGACTATATGTTTGCCAGGCAAAAAGATGAAGAAACTGTTTTAGGCAAAGGGTTCAGCAACTGCAAAGACCCTGAGGCAGGAAAGTGCTTGGATGTATTCTAGTGACTGAAATAAGTTCAGGGAAACGGGCCCAGAAGACCAAGCCAAGAGAGAGCAACAAGGGTGATATTATATCAGGTCTTCAAGATCATGCTATAGATTTGGACTTGATCTGAAGAACTATAAGAAGCCAGGGAAGAATTACAAGCAGAGGTGGGTCATGCCCAGACTTGCCTTTTTTAGTCAACTTTTAACTAAATAGGCCAAAGAGAGAGAAAAGTGTAAATGTGCTAAATGAGCAACTCAAAAAATTTTCATAAAGTGAACACACCTGTGAAACTAGACCCAAGATTGAGAAAAATAATGTGACGAGCCCCCCTCCAGGAATCTCCTCGTGATCCTTTCCAGTCTTCTTTATGAGTATAGGCAGTGAGTGGTGTTGCCTGGTTTTGAACTTTGTATCCAGGTGATCATCCTGTGTATATTTTTCTGTGCCTGGTTTCTTGCCTGTGAGATTCACTCATATTGCTTGGTGTCACTGTAGCTTATTCATTGTCACTGCTGAATCAAATTGTATCATTTGACTAAATTATACTTTACACGCCCATTCTGCTGATGGGCATGTGTACTTGGGGCCAATAGGAACAGGGTTGCTAAGATTGTTCTTGGGCAGGTCTATTGCTGAACACATGGAATCATTTCTGCTGGGTCCATGCCCAGTGAAAGAATTGCTAGGTCATAAGGATTAGGCAGACTCAGCTTTAGCAAATCATCCCGCTTTCCAGAATGTTTACACCAACTGCTGTTCGTACCAGCTCTGAAAGAGAATTCCAGTTGTTCTATGTCCTTGCCACTTATTTTTTAATAATCACTTCGGCTACAGTGTACAGAATGAATTGCAGGGGTGGGTGGAGGGCAAGAGTAGGGGCTGTTCTGGGAATCCAGGGAGCAGGGGTGGAGGTAAAGGGGATCGAGACATATGATCATTGACAGTTTTGAAGCCTTGTGGCCAGGCCTCTGCATGCCTTATTTCACAGGAGCTACCTCTTTTAGCTTATGAAGTTTAACTGCCACTCTCCAACTCTTTTGCCTTTTTGTCATTTCACTCTTGGGGACTTCACTGTTTTTATTTGTGTGTGTGTGTGGTTAAAATTGTTATTATTATTTTCTGAACAACATCTTAAAATCTTCAAGAAGGCAGGTTAAATATGAGTGGGTTAACTGCTTGGAAAATTTTCCCCATTTTCATTTGATCTGATCAATAGGTATTTATTCACTGAGGACCTATTAAATGCAACCATTTTTCTTGGAAATCTTGGCAACTAAGACATGCTCCAAGTACCAGCTATAGTTCAGCATCATCATGAGACCCGTCGTTGGTCTTTGTTTACTTACTGACCCCTATCTCATACCTTATATAAAAATTAACTCAAAATAGATCAAATACCTAAATATAAGAGGATTTACCATAAAACTCCTAGAGAAAATACAGGGAAACATCTTTGAGACCTAGTGATAGAAGGTAGCTTCTTAGACCTTACACATAAAGCACAAGCAATGAAAGAAAAAATAATGTTAGACCTCCTCAAAACTGAATTAATTCTGTTCTTCAAAGGACTTTGTCAAAAGAGTTAAAAGGCAGCTGATGCAATGGGAGAAAACATTTGGAAACCATATATCAAATACCTAAATATAAGAGGCTTTACCATAAAACTCCTAGAGAAAATATAGGGAAACATCTTCGAGACCTAGTGATAGAAGGTAGCTTGTTATCCAGAATATATAAAGAAATCTGACAACTCAACAATAAAAAGACAAACAGTCCAATTAAAGAATGGGCAAAAGACATGAATAGACATTTCTTCAAAGAGGAAATACAAATGGCTAAAAAGCATATGAAAAGATGCCCATCTTCACTAACTTTTAAGGAACTGCAAATCACAATAGATATAATTTTACCTCCACTAGGACAGCCACTATTAAACAAACAGGAAACTACAAGTTTTGAGAGGATGTGAAGAAATAGGAACGCTTATTTACTGTTGGTGAGAATGTAAATTGGTACAGCTGCTGTGGAAGATGGTTTGGCAATTTCTCAGAAAACTAAATATGGAGTTCCCTTAATGCCAGGCAATCCCACTACTTGATATATACGCAGAAGATCTAAAAGCAGGGATGCAAACAGACACTTGCAAACTGATGTTCCTAGCAGCATTATTCACAATTGCCAAAAGATGGATATAACAAAGTGTCCTTCAACCAATAAATGGATAAACAAAATGTGGTATACACATACGATGGAATATTACTTAGCAGTAAGAAGGAGTGAGGTCCTGAAGCTTGCAACAACATGGATACCTTGAGGACATAATGCTTTTCTGAAATAAGTCAGATACAAAAGGAAAAATATTGTATGATTTCACTAATATGAACTAATTATAATATGTAAACTCATAGCTATAAAATCTAAAATATAGGTTACCACGAGATAGAAAGAGGTTAGAGTATGGGGAGTAGTTGCCGAATTTTTAACTAGGTTGAACTTAAATGTTTGAAAATGCAGAGAAAAGAGAAACACGTCATTGGCAGTTTTAGTAATAATGCTGAATTGCCTGTGAATATGGTTGAAAGGGGTTGGTTGGAGTGATGTACGTAACCAGAAGGAAAGCTAGAGGTTAAAATATGGGAATATATAACACAGAGAACCTTGCAATGGATGATGTCTGTGGTTAACAGTACAAATATAAGTAAGTTCTACAATGAACAAGAAAAATTTACAGTTTTACAAAGAGTTAATAATAGAGTGGCATATGGGAAAAATGTAGCTACTTTAAACTACTGTTAACTATAGTTAACAGTAACATCTTAATATTCTTTCATCGACTGAAAAATGTACCACAACAATCCTAGGAGTAATAATAGGAGGGGATAAGGAGTATGGGGCATTTTGGGTTTTCTTTATGTCAACTTTTTATTTTCTTTTTGGAATAATGAAAACATTCTAAAGTTAATTGTGATGATAACTGTACAAATATGTGATGATACTGTAAGCCACTGATTGTATATTTTGGATGGATTATATGGTGTGTGAATATATCTCAATAAAACTTGCATTTAAAAAACTGTTAACTTTTGGATTTACACCCTGGTTTTGTAACCAGCTGGTGATAAGACAGAGATTTTCTTGAGCTTCAACCCTTTTATAAAGAAGAGGTACCCAAGGCAAATGCAGTGTGCAGGGTTTTCACTGTGTTTCTGGGTCTCTGTTTTGTTCTGGGCTTTTGCTTGTTAGTTGTTTTGGAGTCCCCTGTTTACAGAAGTTTTGTTGTCTCCTCTGTTTCCCAGGAGACAGATCTCTCTTTCCTGGGTATTTGCCACAGGCAGGACTTTGTCCCAGACTGTTTGTATCTCTGTTTTTTTACACTCCTTTTGTTGTCTCATGCTGTTTTAGCCTGGAGGGTAAATTCTGGGAGGAGGGTCACCCTAGAAAAGACTTTCCCAAGTCAGTCTTTCCCAGCCAAAACAGGACCAGGGACCCACAACAGGGGTGCTGATTGGCTCCAAAACTCCCTGGGGAGGAGATCAGGAAGGGCTCCAAAATCTTCTCCAATAGCTCCCCAAAGCTGAGCTTTCAGAGCCTGTCCAGCAAATGCAACCTTTCAGGTAACTGTCCCCTGTAGCCCTAAGGAACTGCTGTATTTTAAAATCTCTACCATCTTTGCTCCTGTCCAGGGAGGGATGAAACAATGGCTGCCACAACCTTTATCCAGGTGGACTGACACAATAGCTGTCCTCAGAGATGGGAATCAGTAATACAAATCTGATAATAAAAAGCTGAAATCAGTGATTGGCCTTGCCCACCCGTGCTCTTGGGGGAGATGATTTTTTATGTCTGTTTTGTCATAAGCAGCTGGCTAGGGACCAGACTCTATAGAGGCTTGCCATGAGACTGGGTAATGAGCACCAGTATCCACTAGGCTGGAGAGAGTAATTTACAGTTCTTTACTGTAATTTATCTGTCTCTTCTTCCCACCCTTCTTTGTATGCTGTACAGTTTTCTTCTGGCCTCTGGAGTTATAAAATAGTTGTTTCAGACAGTTCCTGCCTGCTTATTAGTTGTTTTCATGGGAGCCTGAATATTGGAGTTCCCTACTCTGTCATCTTCCCCAGAAGCCCCATAATTGGTTTAATGTCAGTTAAAACATGACTGTTTCAAGTGGGTATTCAAGTTTTCTGAAAGAATAGATACCAAGATTTGGGCTCACTTGTATCTACACAATAAAACACAGATTTTAATTAAGTGCCAAAGTTAGAGGCTGCTGATTGACCCCTAATGTCCATTCTACATGTTTTCTTTAGTAATAGAACCTCCGGTTTTAGTGGGTAACACTATGCCTCAGAATAAAGATTCATTTTCTATCCTCCTTTGCTGGAGGTAGATGTGCCTATTTTTGGTCCCTTCCTTCTTCCTAATGAGTATAGTATAATGGAGTATACTGGCTGTGGCTCTAGCCACCATCTTAGACCATGAAGTAGTAGTCTATGTTGAGGATGGTGGAATAGAAAATAAGAGACTGAGTCCCTTATAGACTTTGTGAGGCTATTATATCAGCACCAGATCTTCAACATATAAAGACAGAAATATTTTTGTCATTTATTTAAGTTGTCCTTTGAGGTTTTCTATTGCCTACAGGTTATCCTAATTCCATCTGAAATTTTATTAACAGGGTCTCCTTTGGTTGGTGGGATGTTTAAAAATAACACTCTGTGAATGTCCACATACATATTAAGAAATAGTAGTTGATTTAATCTGGTTTTTTTTTTCTTAACATTTAGCCAAGGTCATCCACAATGAGAGAAGGAAGGTAGGTATATATGGGAGAGATAGAAAATTCTAGAACATAAACTGCTCTCAGGGAGAAAACAGATCTGAATGAATTACCATTGAAAAGGTTAATATAGGTAAACTGAAGGTATTTCAGGGAAATAAAGAGATATACTGAGGCTGATTCCTACATTCCTGAGAGCCAGCTGTATCCTCTGCTGAGGTTTCTGCAAAATAACCTGTGTCTTTACAAGTTACCCTTTTGCTTAAGCAAAAAATTTCAACCATATGACTTGTTTTTATTATTCATAATCAAGAGTACTAACCAGAAGAGTGATATGTACAGTAACACCCCTTTTATCCAGTATTATTGAGGAACAGAGCATCCCAGGGGGAACACTTTACAGACAATTTAAGTTTATCTTTTTTTTTGTATGCTGTATGGTGGGGGTCACATTTTTTTTCCATGTGACTATCAGCACCATTTGTTAATGTTTTGGTAGTGCATGGGCTGGGAATCAAACTTGGGTCTCCCACATGGCAGGCGAGAACTCTACCACTGAACTACCCTTCACACCCAGCTTATCTTTTTTTAAAGCATCAAAACTCTTTGATAACTTAAATAAAATTTTTTCAATTTATAACACACTTTCCAGTTTTCCTGAACAGAACTGCATATAGTAAACATAATATGACTCTTCCATGTTGACTCAAGGCCTCCAAAATGATCAATTATTTTACTAAGCTGAAAAACACAATGTAATGCTTAGGCTCCAATGTTAACTTGGCCAGGTGATGGTGCTCAGTTGTCTGGTTAGGTAAACACTGGCTTAACTGATATTCCAAGGATACTTCCTTGCAGTTTGATAAACCATAAGGCTGGTTTATTAAATCATCACTCATTTGATTGCATCTGTGGTTGATTACATTAAGGGGGTATCTTCTGCAGAGGAGAGAATACAATCAGTTGGATTTGATATAATCAGTTGAAGACTTTTAAGGGAGAAGAGAGAATTTTCACTTCATCAGCCAACTAGCCTCTCCTGTGAAGTTCATCAAGACCCTTCATCAGAGTTGCCAGCTTTGTGATATGTTCTATGGATTTTGAACTCTTGCATCCCCACGGTTGCTATCTCCTGTTGGTTCTGTTTTTCTAGAGAACCCTAATACACACAGTCTTCATGTTTGTCTACATATGTATATATATGTGTGGGTGTGTTGTGTATACATTTTTTTTTTTTTTTTTGCATGGGCAGGCTCTGGAATCGAACCCAGGTCTCTGGCATGGCAGGTGAGAATTCTGCCATTAAGCCACCATTGCACCGCCCTGTGGGTATGTTTTTAAAATAAAACTTTATATATATAAAGGGATCATACAATATTGTTATGCACTTTGATTTTTTCATTTAATAATATATCAGCAGCAGAAGCCTTCTAAAAAAACTGTTTTTTCCACAGTTATATTTGACATAGTTGAGTTTCCAAACCACTTCCCAGGTCAGCAAGAAGGTTAATGTGGATGTGCATGATACGAATGCTCCAACCGTCTGTGTTTGGGCACTTTGCAATGGAAGCATGGTGGTAAAACCCATTTTCGCTACCATGTATCTGCAACAGAACTTTATCCTCAAAACCTCAAAATGATATTTAAAAAAATAGTTACGTTACACTTTCCTACAACAGAAATTACTCACATTTTTAACAATGTTTCCTGGAGAAATATATTTAGAGTTCCAACTTGGAATCAGAAATGTGTCTCAAGTGGTAGCATGGCATAGGAAAAAGTATGAGTTTTAGAGTCAAAAGGCCTGTATATTAATCCTGGCTATGTCACTACCACTTCATCACTTTGAGCAAGTTAAGGTTCAATTTCTCATATGTAATAGAGATAATGGTATCTTTTTTTTCAGATTGCTCTGTCGATTAAATGAGGCAATATAATTTATCATCTGCCACACAACAGACACTGTTAACTTCTATTCAGTTTCCCTATAGTGGGATTAGGAATTCTCTATTAGCTTCAAACTCCTGAGAGACTATTGTAGAAGAGGGAGGGAGCAGGAAATAAGACTCAGTGTGGGAGACAGCTACATGTTCTCGATGGTCAGAGTACATAAAGGACCTAAAAAAGGTTCTTGCTCTCATAGGTGCAGAAATTGGCCATCTTCTTTGCTTTATATTGCTACCATCTGCGGATTTTGTTTAGGGTTTCTTTCCTCTTTCCCTAGCCAACTGCAAGACAGAATTAGTCCTACCTTCTCTTGTTAAAGTCACAGGATTAAAACAAAACAAAACAAAAATCCTGATATAAAAACAAACTCTTATAATGTCTAAAACCTCAATTTTCTGTAACACATAATTGAACTCAACCTGTCTGGATAGCTCATTTAAACAACCTGAACTCCTGAAGTCCAGAACAGGAATGAGGCCTTGTAATTCTTAAAACTTATTATAATACCAGAATGCATCTCAGACTATGATGGGCTAGTCTAATGATTAAACTAAATAAGTAATGATTCCTAGATTAATAGCTCTTACAGCAGTCACATCACATCAATTCCAGAGTTGTAATAGTTATTTCTAAGTTCTGAGATGTGAGCTCTTTGTGTATAACCTGGAGAGCATAAACCTATGCTCTCAGGTGAAGGCTGAGTATAAACGATCCTAAACTGTAAGCTCTTATAGCAGTCACATCTATTACAAAGTTGTAATAGTTATTTCTAAATACTGAGATGCTGCGCTGTTTGTGTATAATCTGGTCATTCCCTGGAACTTCACGTTTTTGTGTGACACCTGAGGCCCAGTGCTAACATTCTGCAGCTATGAAAGCCAGAATTACCCCATATAAGGAAATGTTAAAAACATTGAAAAAGTGGTAAGACTTCAATTAGAGATGTGGATGAAGCTGATCTGGGTAGGACAAAGGGTAAAGGATGATATTGACAGTATTTTAAAAATTCAACTTCTGTGTGAGACCAAAGGAAGAGATGCTTATTTGGTGCAAAATTTTTATTTTTGGTAGCACAGTATCTAATCTAACTTGTATGGTCAGCTTATTCAACAGCATAATTACATGGCACCTTGAATAGGGAGTGAAATCTCATTAATTTATACAGGTTGGTGGTATGACCTGATATATTCCAGAGTAATCTTGGCAGAAGATTAAAAAGTGTTTGGAATGTCTCTTTGAGGGACTGGGGAAGAAGGTAGAAATATTAAAATTCCTTCCATGGGGAAATCCTGATATTCTCACAATCTTGTGGAACTGCCAATTTGATGGGCCAGGCCCTCAATCTTGGGGCTTGCTTTTATGAAGCTTATTCCTGCAAAGGAGATGCTGAGCCCACTTATGCTTATATCTAAGAGTCACCCCCAGAGAATCACTTTTGTTGCTTAGATGTGGCCTCTCTCTCTTTTCTTGGTCTCTTTCTTGAAACCAACTTTGCAGGTGAGCTAACTGCCCTCCTCCCAATGTGGGATATGAGTCCCAGGGGTGTAAGTCTCCCTGGTAACGTGGCACATAACTCCAGGGAACAAGCTTGGTCCTGGCATTGTGGGAAAGAGAAGCATTTTTGACCAAAAGGGGAAAGAGAAATTAAACAAAATAAAGTTTCAGTGGCTGAGAGATTTCAAATAGAGCTGAAAGGTCATTGAGGTTATTCTTCAGTTTTGGTATATTGGAGTAGCTAGAGGGAAATATCTGAAATTGTTGAACTGCAGTCCAACAGCTTTGATTCTTGAAGATGACTGATAAACTATAACTCTTATAAGGTGTGACCATGTGATTGTGTAAACTTTGTGAATTACACTGCCTATACCCAGTATATGGACAGGTGAGTAAGAAACAAAAAGAAAGAGAGAAATAAATAAATAAATAAATAATTGGGGGAAGGGGTATGGGATGTTTTGGGTGTTCTTTTTCACCTTTATTCTTATTCTTATTTTTTTAGAGTAATGAAAATGTTCAAAAATTGACTGTGATGACGACTGCACAGCTATATGATGATACTGTGACCACTGACTGTACAATTTGGATGATTATGTAGTGCACAAATATATAATATATCTCAATAAAATTACATTAAGAAAAAAAAAACTCCTAGAGATTGACTTCTGGAATGGCTATGTGAGGACCTCAGTGAACTGCTCTTCCTTTAAGACAACGAAAATACTGCAAACCAACAAGAAAACAACCATTTGAGAACTCTGGCCATTAATGAGAGACACAGACTAAACTGAAAAATCATCTACTGAGAGAATCTACTACATCTTGATGCCATGGATAAAAACAGCATTCTAGACACCTGAGGTGGAATGCAGTCCAGAGAGTACACAATGAATAAAAATATCAGGTTCCTATTCTCTATTGATTGGGGATATCTGTAACCTACTACTTTATTCCTCTGAGTTCAAGCTTTCTTAGTTCTTATCATAATTACCTGTGAAAATCAAATAATCTAATATGATAATAAAAATAATGATGATGAAAAATGGGCAAAAGTTATAGACCTAAAACAACTTGTTAATGACAGCATTTCTACCTCACACATAGGGGCTGACTCCATATTACATGCAATCAATCATTTGAGAGACTTTGCTCCAACAACTGTTTTACCTTCCCATGTAGTTATTAGATATCAAAATTTCTAAAATTTCAAAATTTCACACCACATATAAAAATTTACTCAAAGTGCATCAATGGCTTAAATGTGAGAGTTAAAATCATAAAACTCTTAGAAGAAAACATCAGTTATGGGTTTGAATCTAACCGGAAGCATGTGGAACAAAAGATAAAACAAATAAATTGGATTTCATCAAAATTAAAAACTTCTGTACATCAAAAGATACTTTGTAAAGAGAATAAAAAGACAACCCACAGAATGGGAGAAAATTTGGAAATTATACGTCCGATGAGGGTTTAAAATTCAGAGTATAAAAGAATTCCTAAAACTCAAGAACAAGGAGGTAAACAACCAAATTTTAAAATGGGCAAAGAACTCAAATAGACATTTCCCCATAGAAGATATACAAGTGGTTGATAAGCACATGAAAAGATGCTCAACACCATTAACCATTAGGGAAATCCAAATCAAAACCACAATGAGATACCACTTCATAGAAAAAAAAATTAAGTTATTACAAAAAAAAAAATTAAGTGTTGATGAGGATGTGGTAAAAATGGAACCCTCGATTGTTGCTGGGAATGTAAAATGGTACAGCCTCTATGAAAAACAGTTTGGTAGTTCCTCAAAAAACAGAACTAGCATATGATCTGGCAATTCATTCCTAGATAAATATTCAAAAAAATTGAAAACAGACTCAAACAGATACTTGTTTACTACTGTCTATAACAGCATTAACCACAGTATCCAAAAAAGTGGAAACAATCTAAATCTCCATCTATGGATGAATGGAAATACAAAATGTGGTGTATATATATACATATATATATTTTAAAATTTTTAAATGGGCAAAGAACTCAAATAGACATTTCCCCAAAGAAGATACACACGTGGTTGATAAGCACATGAAAAGATGCTCAACATCATTAATCATTAGGGAAATCCAAATCAAAACCACAATGAGATACCACTTGTGTTAGTTAGATTCAGTTGTCAACTTGGCCAGGTGAGCATACCTAGTCTTGTTGCTACGGACATAAGCCAATGGTACATGAACCTCATTTGTTGCTAATTACATCTGCAGTCGGCTAGGAGGCGTGTCTGCTGCAATGAGTGACGTCTGACTTAATTGGCTGGTGCTTAAATGAGAGAATGCAATGTAGCACAGCCTAAGCAGCTCTGCATTCCTCATCTCAGCACTTGCAGCTCAGCCCAGGCCTTTGGAGATGGAGAAAGAAGTCACCCCGGGGAAAGTTGTTGGAACCCAAGGGCCTGGAGAGAAGGCCAGCAGAGACCATCCTGTGCCTTCCACGTAAGAAAGAGCCTCAGTGGAAAGTTAGCTGCCTTTCCTCTGAAGAACTAACAAAATAAATCCCCTTTTATTAAAAGCCAGTCCGTCTCTGGTGTGTTGCATTCCGGCAGCTAGCAAACCAGAACACCACTTCATACCCACTAGGTATACAATAGAATATTTTTTTGGCCTTAAAAAGGAAAAATCCTGCCTGGAAACGTGGGGCAGAACTCCCAGGATGAGCTGGGACCTGGCATCATGGGGTTGAGAAAGCCCTCTTGACAAAAAGGGAAAGAGAGAAATGAGACAAAGTTTCAGTGACTGAGAGATTTCAGAGTCAAGAGGTTATCCTGGAGGATATTTTAATGCATTATATAGCTATTCCTTTTTAGTTCATGGTGTACTGCAGTGGCTGGAGAGAAGTACCTGAAACTGTTAAGCTGTGTTCCAGTAGCCTTGATTCTTGAAGATGATTGTATAAAGATATGACTTTTACCATGTGACTGTGGAATTCTGAAAACCTTGCATCTGATGCTCCTTTTATCAACGGTATGGACAGATGAGTAAAAAAATATGGATAAAAGATAAATAAATAATAGGGAGTATAAGGGGTAAAATAAATTGGGTAGATGGAAATACTAGTAGTCAATGAGAGGGAGTGGTAAGGGGTATGAGATATATGAGGTTTTTTTCCTTTTTATTTAATTTTCTGGACTGATGCAAATGTTTTATAATGATCATGATGATGAATACATAACTCTGTTATGACATTGTGAGCCACTGATTGCATACCATATATGGACTGTATATATGTGAAGATTTGTCAGTAAAAATATCTTTGAAAAAAAAGGAATGAAGCTCTGATACATGCTACAGCATAGATGAACCATGAAAACATTATGCTAAATGAAAGAAGCTAAGGTACAAAAGGACAAATACTGTATGATTCCACTTATATGAAATACCGAGAAAAGGCAAATTCACAGAGATAGAAAGGATACCTATATTACCAGGTTCTAGATGAAGGGGAGGAATGAGGGGTTATTGCTTAATAGACACGGAGTTTCTGTTTGGAGTGATGAAAAAGTTTTGGAAATAGTAGTGATGGTTGCATAACACTGTGAATGTTAATGTCACTGACTCATATGCCTAAAAGTATTGAAAATGGCATATTTCATATTTATACATTTTACCACAGTAAAATTCTAATAAGAGAGAAAAAGAGACAAGAGTGACAGTAATGTAAAAGTTGTAACTTGGCATAAATCAAAGTGAGAATACTAAAATTCTTCAACTAAGAATTTCTCTGCACTGAGCCTGAATCTTTCCAGTACATTTCTCAGAGGATGATTCCTACTCCTTCCTCTATATTACTGGGAGCTGCCCCTGAAACCTTGCTGCCTTAGCAAATTCTTTCTTTAAGGGGCCAGTCCTACAATTATAATCCCTTTCTTCTTCTGATTTCAAAACAGTAGTTTAGAAACTAATCTTAGTCCAAACTATGTATCCATACTGTAATGCAAATGTAAGGGCTTCCAAACATATATACAATGTTACAGAATAATAGATTTACTTGAATTTAACTTTTGAATCATCAAAAATAGCTAAAAATTACTTTCGTTAACTTGAATTAAATTGCACAGTGGGAAAATGAACAAATATTAATAGTTTTATTAAGAAAAAAATCCTACCTTAGGAGAAGTTGAGAGATCTCTTCCTGAAGAAACAACTGTGTTTTCACTTCCTGTCTTTGGTGAGATAACTGGTGGAGCTGGGGCCCTTCTTTTCACTTTCCTTTCAGTTTCCAGTTCTTGAATTGGATTTACCAAATTATTTGGAGAAGGACTTGGCTTAGGTTCATAAAATGGATTTGATCTAAATGAAAGAAGAATTATTGTTAAATGTCTATCTAAAATTAATTTTATTTACTTCTGACTAAAATAATAAAACACATTCATTTTAAAAACTAGAAAATAATAAAGGAAAATAAAAGCCCAAATTAGTGATAACCTACAATTCAGCGACAATCACTGTTAATTTCTGGTTCATTTCTGTCCAGATTAAAATAAACTTTTTTCCCTTTTAAAGTGTAATTGAAAATTTTTTACATAGTAGATCAAGTTCAGCTCTATTGTATATAGATCCTTAGAAAAATACTTATTATAATAGTAAATCTTATGTATTCTCCATACCGAAAAAAAAAAAAACGAAATGAGATGTGGAAATGTGCTTTATTTTTTTCATAGCTTACTGCTACTGAATAATTTTTGAGGTTCTGTTTAATAGTAAATTCTTCCAGTCTTTGAAAATGTCTATTTCAGCCTCACTCTTAAATGAGCATAATTGGGTAGAAAATTCCAGTTGTCAGTTATTTTATCTCAGCACTTTGAAGTCATTGTCTTCTGCTTTCTATTGCTGTGGTTCAGATATTAACAGCCTAATATTTGTCCTTACTAGATCATCTTTTATCTCAGAATGCTCATGGGCAGTGCAAGGGTAGCTCAGTGGTAAAATTCTCGCCTCACATGCAGGAGACCCAAGTTTGATTCCCGGAACATGCACGTGCCAAAAAAAAAAAAAAAAAAGAGAGAGAGAGAGAGAGAGAGAGAGAGAAATTTCAGAATGCTCCTAAGATTTCTCTTTATTTCGGGTGTTGAGCAATTTTACTGTGACTCATCTAGGTATTTAGGTGGATTTCTTTTAATTTACCTTAAGACTCCTTACATTTCCTGAGTCTGAACAGTCACGTCTTGTCCCTTCTGAAAAATTATCAGCCATTATCTCTAATAGCCTGTTTTTCATTCTCCTCTTCAGAGAATCTTATTAGATATATATTGAACATTCTACCTGTGGCTTCCTAACCTCCTCTTCATTTCTTTACAAATCTTTATTCCTCCTGCCTTCACATTTGTGATCTATATTTTCTCTTCATTTGTATCTAATATTTTAGCTTCATTAAATGTATTTCTTTGTCTCTGTGTGCAAAACCTCAAGAACCAGAGATTCAAGTGATTAATCATTTAAAAATATTTAATTTATAGTTTCTATCTGATAAATCTATTTTTGAAGTACTTACACATATAATCCTGCTGTTTCTTTTTTCTGTTGACTCCCTTCTTTTCATAAATTGCTTTTCTAAGGGATTTGTAATTCTAAATTGTGAGTTCAGGGCTTAATCTGAGGAAATTCTTTTTAGTCTGGCTGGAAGTGCTTCTCTTCAGATTGCTTTATGCTTGCATTGTCTGTTGCTTTCTTGGCTTGGAGGTTCCCAGACCACTCTGCCAATATAACCTCAAATGCATGTGAGGGTGAAGAGGGTTATGGGAAAATGGCAGAATAGGAAGTTCCAGGATCAGTCCTTCTACCAAAACAACTACTGAACTGGTACCCTCTGAATTAATAATTTTGAAACTCTGTAGTCTACTGGAATACTGCGCAGCATCCAGCAGAGCCAGAAGACACAGGTAAACTGCAGTAAACTTCACACTGCAGCCGCCACAATCCCCTGTGTGCAGCCAGCAACAGGACTGCCGCCCAGCTTCCTGGAGCAAATTCCTGGTGCCAGAGTACTCTAAATCTGGGTGTATGTGGTCTAATGGCAGTGATCACTGCTTTTGATCAGGTACTTCAGATCACTGAAGATACAGCTCTGAGAGCAGTCATTGTTTCAACCCTACACAAGTAAAAGTGGTAAAGGGGTCTTAAAGAGGTAGTAGTACCTTTGTTTTTCTCTTTCTATTTCCCATTTGGGAGAGAAAATAGTTAGGAAAAGTCACAAATGATGGCTACAACCCTCAATAACAACAAAGCCTAGCAACTCCAGATATACAACATAATGCTCAGAATGTCCAGTTCTCAACAGAAAATTACAAAATACACAGAGAAACAGGAAAGTAAGGCCCATCTCAGGAAAAAGAGAATTTGCCAGAAACGATCCCTGAGAAAGCTTATACACTGGAACTATCAGTAAAGGACGTTAAGTCAACTATTGTGCTGGTTTGACACGAAGTATGCTCCCTAGAAAAGCCATGTTTAAATCAAAATCCCATTTCATAAAGGTAGAATAATCCCTATTCAATACTGCATGTTTGAAATTGTAATCAGATCATCTCCCTGTATGATGTGATTTAGTCAAGAGTGGTTGTTAAGCTGGATTAGGTGACAACATGTTTCCACTCATTTGGGTGGGTTTTGATTGGTTTGTTGGAGTCCTATAAAAGAGGAAACATTGTGGAGAATGGGAGATTCAGAGAGAGCAGAGTAGAACGACACAGCCACGAGAAGCAGAGTCCACCAGCCAGCAACCTTTGGAGATGAAGAAGGAAAATGCTTCCTGGGAAGCTTCATAAAACAGGAAGCTAGGAGAAGAAGCTAGCAGATGAAGCTGTGTTCGCCATGTGCCCTTCCAGATGAGAGAGGAACTCTGACCGTGTTCATCATATGCCTTTCCAGATGAGAGAGAGACTCTGACTGTGTTTACCATGTGCCCTTCCACTTGAGAAAGAAACCGTGAACTTCATCAGCCTTCTTGAACAAAGGTATCTTTCCCTGGATGCCTTTGATTGGACATTTCTATAGACTTGTTTTAATTGGGACATTTTGTCAGCCTTAGAACTGTAAATAGCAACTTATTAAATTCCCCTTTTTAAAAGCCATTCTGTTTCTGGTATATTGCATTCTGGCAGCTGGCAAACTAGAACAAATTTTATATATGTTCAATGAGCTAAAGGAATCCATTTACAAAGAACTAAAGGAAACTAGAAAAATGGTATTTGTACAAAATAAGGAGGGAGTCAAAAATTATAAAAAGGAACCAAGTAGAATATGTGGAGTTGCACAGGACATTAATTGAAATGAAAAATTCATTAGACAGATACAATAGCAGATTTGAACAAGCAGAAGAAAGGATATGTAAATTTGAACACAAGACAAATGAATTATCCAGTGTGAGGAGCAGAAAGAAAAATGAATGAAAGAAAAATAAACAGAGCCTGAAGGATCTGTGAGACACTACCTAGCATATCACATATGCATTACTGAAGTCACCGAAGGATGAGAGAGAGAAAGTAGAGTGAAAAAAAGTATTTGAAGAAATAATAGCTGAAAACTTCCCAAATCTGATGAAAGGCATGTGTTCAGTTTGAAGCTATTATGTTCCCCAGAAAAGTCCAGTGTTTTTTCTGACCCAATCTTGTGGGGGTAGCCATTTCTTTTAATCCTAATTCAACACTGTTGGGTAGAAACTTTCAATTAGATTATCTCCAGGGAGATGTTCCACACCCAACTGTGGGTGTGACCTTTTGGGAATGTGACTGCCCATTCAGCCTGGGTCTTGATTAATTTATTAGAGTCCTCTAAAAGTGGAAACATTTAGAAGACACCTCAGATGCAGATGCTTGGAGAACAGCTGCTTCAGAGCTGACAGAGACACAGATGTTTGGAGATGCTTGAAGTGTTAACAGAGAGTGTAAACTCTCTAGAAAAGAGCAGATTCTCTAGACAAGGGCAGTGCCCAGCAGATGTCGCCATGTGCCTTCCCATGGGATGCTAAGCAAGCCAGAATCCAGAGTTGCGTCCTGGAGGAGCTAAGTAAAGGCCCACAGATGCTTAGAGAAGAAACCATTGGCATCAGAAAGAGAAGTAGTGAACCAGGAACAAGCACCAACACATGACAGCCACATCCATTCCCAGATCAGCCTTCCTTGAGCCAAGGTATCTTTCTCTGGATGTCTTAGTTAGAACATATTTATGGCTTGGAACTGTGAACTTGTAACTTATTAAATTCTCTCTTTAAAAGCCATTCCATTTCTAGTATATTCATTTCTAGCAGCATTAGCAAACTAATACAGCATGAATATACATATCCATGACACTCTATAAACTCTAAGATATACTCTAAAGAGCACCATGACATATTTTAATGAAATTGTTAAAAAACAAAGACAAAGAGGATTTTTTTCTTATTTATTATTTTTGACAAAGAGAATTTTGAAAGTAGCAAGACAGAAGTGATTTATCACATATTAGGGATTCCAAAAAAGATGAGCAGCAAGTATCACATCATGAACCATGGGGCCTGAAAGACAGTGGGATAACATATTCAAGGTCCTTACAGAAACAAAACTGCCAACCAAGAAATCTATTTCCCACAAAAATGAAGAACAAATTAGAATGTTACAGATAAAAAAAGCTGAAAGAGTTGATTACCAGAAGACCTGCCCTATAAGAAATGGTAAAGGGAGTTCTTCAGGCTGAAATAAAAGGACACCAGACAGTAACTCAAAGCCATAAGATTAAATAAAGGACACTGGTAAAAGTCACTTGTTCTAGTTTGCTAGCTGCTGGAATGCAATATACCAGAAACGGAATGGCTTTTAAAAAGGGGAATTTAATGAGTTGCAAGTTTACAGTTCTAAGGCCAAGAAAATGTCCCAATTAAAACAAGTCTATAGAAATGTCCAAAGACATCCAGAGAAAGACACCTTGGTTCAAGAAGGCCAATGAAGTTCAGTGTTTCTCTCTCAAATGAGAAGGCACATGGTAAACAAGTCAGGGCTTCTCTCTCGGCTGGAAGGGCACATGGCAAACATGGCATCATCATCTGCTGGTTTTCTCTCCTGGCTTCTGGTTTCATGAAGCTCCCTGGGAGGCGTTTTCCTTCTTCATCACCAAAGGTTGCTGGCTCATGGACTCTCTGCATCTCATGGCTACATTGCTCTGCTCTCTCTGAATCTCCCATTCTCCAAAATGTTTCTTCTTTTATAGGACTTCAGAAACTAATCAAGACCCACTCAAATGGGTGAAGACATGTCATCCCCTAATCCAGTTTAACAACCATTCTTAACTAAATCACATCAACCAGGGAGATGATCTCATTACAGTTTCAAACATACAGTACTGAATAGAGATTATTCTACCTTTATGAAATGGGATTTATATTAAAACATGGCTTTTCTTAGGGGGGCATACTTCCTTTCAAACCAGCACATCGCTACATAGGTAAATTTAAATTTCTGTATTATTTTACTTTTTCTTTGTAACTGCTTTTCCCCTCATATGACTTAACAGGCAAATGTGTAAAATAACATTTTAAATCTATGTTAATGGATGTACAATATATAGAGAAGTAGTCTGGAACGATAACAATATAATGAGGGAGGGATGGAGATATATAGGAGTAGAGACTTAATACACCATTGAGACTAGGTTATTACTAGTTGAATAAGGTTGTATTAGATTAAGATGTTAATTTAAATTACAGAGGTAGCCACTAAGAAAATGAGAAAAATATAGAGAAAAGAAAGAAGGTGTGCTGGTTTGAAAGGATGTATGTCCCCTAGAAAAGTCATGTTTTAATCTAAATCCCATTTCATAGAAACAGAATAATCCTTATTCAATACTGTATGTTTGAAACTATAATCAGATCATCTCCCTGGAGATGTGATTAAATCAAGAGTGGTTGTTACGCTCGATTAGGTGACGACATGTCTCCACCCATTTGGGTGGGTCTTGATAAGTTTCTGGAGTCCTATAAAAGAGGTAACATTTTGGAGAAAGGAGATTCAGAAACAGAGCAGAGCAGACCGACATAGCCATGAGAAGCAGAGTCTACCAGCCAGAGACCTTTGGAGATAAAGAAGGAAAATGTCTCCCAGGGAACTTCATTAAACAGGAACCCAGGAGAAGAAGCTAGCAGATGACACTGTGCTCACCATGTGCCTGCCCAGATGAGAGAGAAACTGACTGTATTTGCCATGTGCCCTTCCACTTGAGAGTGAAACCCTGAACTTCATCGGTCTTCTTGAACCAAGGTATCTTTCCCTGGATGCCTTAGACTGGACAGTTCTATAGACTTGTTTTAATTGGGACATTATCTCAGCCTTAGAACTGTAAACTAGCAACTTATTAAATTCCCCTTTTTAAAAGCCATTCTGCTTCTGATATATTGCATTCCAGCAGCTAGCAAACTAGAACAGAAGGATATTGAAATGGTACACTAAAAACAAGCAAACAAACAAACAAACAAAAACCACCAACAACTAAATGTAAAATAGGAAGCAATGGAGCAACTGAGGAACAAAAAATATACAAGATATTAAGAAACCAAATAACTAAATGGCAGAGGTAAACCATTCCTTCTCAGTTATTATCTTAAATGTCCATGGAGTAAATTCCTTATTAAAGGGCAGAGATTAAAAGACTGGATTAAAAAAGTATGATTCATCTATATGCTGTCTTCAAGAGACACATATTAGGTACCTAGAAGTTGAAAGTAAAAGAATGGAAAAAGATATTCCATGCAAATAGTAATCAAGAGAGGCAAAGTGGCTATATTATCATAATACAAAATAGACTTTAAGCAAAAAAAGATTACAAGAGACAAAGAAGGACATTTTATATTGATAAAAGGTTCAATACAGCAAGAAGATAAAATGATTATGAACATATATGCACCTCACAACTGAGCCCCAAGATATATGATGCAAAATTTGACAGAATTGAAGGGAAAAATACATAGCTCCACAATAACAGTTGGAAACTTCAATACACCATTTTCAATAATTGACAGACATCTAAAGAGAAGACAAATAAGGAATTAGTAGACTTGGACAACACTATTAATCAATTAGACCTAATGGACATTGTGCTGGTTTGAAAGGATGTATGTCCTTTAGAAAAGCCATGTTTTAATCTAAATCCCATTTCATAAAGGCAAAATAATCCCTATTCAATACTGTATATTTGAAACTGTAATCAGATCATCTCCCTGGAGATGTGATTAAATCAAGAATGGTTGTTAAGCTGGATTAGGTGACGACATGTCTCCACCCATTTGGGTGGGTCTTGATAAGTTTCTGGAGTCCTATAAAAGAGGAAACATTTTGGAGAATGAGGCAATTCAGAGAGAGCAGAGCAGAATGACATAGCCATAAGAAGCAGAGTCCACCAGCCAGTGACCCTTGGAAATGAAGAAGGAAAATGCCTCCCAGGGAGTTTCATGAAACAGGAAGCCAGGAAAAGAAGCTAGCAGATGATGCTGTGTTCACCATGTGCCCTTCCAGATAACAGAGGAACCCTGACCGTGTTCACCATGTGCCTTTCCAGATGAGAGAGAAACTCTGTGTTTGCCATGTGCCCTTCCACTTGAGAGAGAAACTGTGAACTTCATCAGCCTTTTTGAACCAAGGTATCTTTCCCTGGATACCTTTGATTGGACATTTCTATAGACTTGTTTTAATTGGGACATTTTCTCAGCCTTAGAACTGTAAACTAGCAACTCATTAAATTTCCTGTTTTAAAAGGCATTCCATTTCTGGTATACTACATTCTGGTAGCTAGCAAACTAGAACAGACATATATAGAACACTCCAACCAACAACAATAGAACATACACAGTTCTCAGTACACCAGGATCATTCTCCATGATATACCATATGTTAGGCCATGAACCAAATCTTAATAACATTGAAATCATACAAAGTATATTCTCTGATCACAAAGAATGATGTCAGAAATCAATAGCAGAAAGAAATTTAAATTTTACAAATATGCAGAAATTAAAGCACTATTAAACAACCAATGAGTCAAAGATGAAATCATAAGGGAAATTAGGAAATATTTTGAGACAAATGAAAACAAAATCACAACTGCAGAGAAGGCAGTGCATGGAGGGAAATTTATAGCTCTAAATGCCTACATTAAAAAAGAAGATCATAAATCAATAACCTAACTTCACACCTAAGAAAAACTACAATAAGAAGAGAAAACCAAATACAAAATTAGTAGAAGGAAGGTAACAGTAAAAATTACAGCAGAGATAAATGAAACATACTAGAAAAACAATAGAATCAAAAAAACAAGTTAGTTTTTTTAAAAGCTCAATAAAATTGACAAATCTTTAGCCAGACTGACACAGAAAAAGAGAAAGAAGACACAAATAACTAAAATTAGGAATGAAATCAGAGATATTACAACTGACCTTATAGACATAAAAAGTTATAAAAGGGCACTATGAACAATTATAGCCAACAAATTAGAAAACTTACATGAAAGGGATAAATTCCTAGAAACAAATTACTTATTCTGACACAAGAAATAAAAATCTCAACAGACAAATAACATAAAGTGATTGAATCCATAACTTAAACCTCCCAACAAAGAAAAGCCCAGAACTGATGGTTTTACTGCTGAAGTCTACCCAAACATTTAAAGAAAATTTAACACTAAACCTTCTCAAATTCCTCCAAAAATAGAAGAGAAGAGATTACTTCTTAACTCATTTTATTAGGCCAGCATTAGCCTGATACTAAAGTCAGCTAAAAATATAACAAGAAAATTAGAGGCCATTATTCTTTATGAGTATAAATACAAAAATTCTCAACAAAATACTCACACACCAAATCAAACATTATATTAAAAGGATTATATGCAATGATCAAGTGAGATTTATTCTAGAAACACAAGGATGGCTCAACATAAGAAAATCAATATATTACACCATAGAATGAAGGGAAAAAATATATGTAATCTCTCAGTTGATGCAGAAAAGGCATTTGACAAAATTCAACATCCTTTCATGGTAAATATACTCAGAAAAATAGGAAAGGTGTGCCAGTTTGAAACTATCATGTACCCTAGAAAAGCCATGTTTTAATCCTGATTCAATTTTGTGGGGGCAGCCATTTCTTCTAATCCTCATTCAATATTGTAGGGCAGAAACTTTTTACTAGATTATCTCCTCAGCGATGTGGCATGTCCAATTGTGGGTGCGGCCTTTTGATTACATGGAGATGTGACTCCATCTATTCAAGGTGGCTCTTGATTAGCTTACTGGTGTCCTTTAAAAGGGGAAACATTTTGAAGAAACCTCAGATGCAGATGCTTGGAGAACAGTTGCTTCAGAGCTGATAGAGACATGGATGTTTGGAGATGCTTATAATGCTGACAGAGGAGCAGATGACTAGACAAGGGCAGAGGTCAGCAGACATTGCCATATGCCACCCGTGAGATGCTAAGCAAGCCAGAGCCCAAAGTTGTGTCCCAGATGAGCTAAGAGAAGGCACAAGGACACTGTAGAGAGGAAGTCATTGGCATCAGAAAGTCAAAGTAATGAACCAGGAACAAACACCAGCACTTGACAGCCATGTCTCTGCCCAGATCAGCCTTTCTTGAGCCAAGCTATCTTTCTCCAATGCCTTTCCAATGTGAACATATGTATGGCCTTGGAACTATGAACTTGTAACTATTAAATTCCCTTTTTAAAAGCTGTTCCATTTCTGGTATATTGCTTTCCAGCAGCATTAGCAAACTAATACAGAAGGGAACCTTTTCAACATGATGAAGGGAATTTATGAAAAACTCACAGCAAATATACTGAATGGTGAAAAACTGAAAGCTTTCCCCCCCAAGATCAGGAACAAGACAAAGATGCCCACTGTCACCACTGTTATTCAACATTGCACTGGAAGTTCTAGCCAGAACAATCAGGCAAGAGAAAGAATTAAAGGCATCCAAATTTGGAAAGGAAGGAGTCAAACTATCCCTATTTACAGATGTCACGATTATAGATACGTAGAAAACCCCAATGAGTCCACAAGGAAGCTACTAAAACTAATAATAAAAAGAATTCAGGGGCGGACCACGGTGGCTCAGCAGGCAGGAATGCTTGCCTGCGATGCCAGAGGACCCGGGTTCGATTCCCGGTGCCTGCCCATGTAAAAAAAAAGAATTCAGCAAAATTTCGGGGTACAAGATAAACATACAAAAGTCAGTTTGGTTTCTATACACCAGTAAGGAACAATTTGAAAAGGAAATAAAGAAAATAATTGTATCTATAAGAGCATCTCAAAGAATAAAATGACTAGGAATAAATTTAACCAACTAGGTAAATGACTTGTATACTGAAAACTATACAACACTGCATTAAAGAAGACCTAAATAAATGGAAACAAACCTCATGCTCATGAATTGGAAGAGTTAATATTCTTAAGATGTCAATACTACTTAAAGCAATCTACAAATTCAATCAATCTCTAATAAAATTCCAATAGTCTTTTTTTAAGAAATGGAAAAGTTGATCCTC
The DNA here is from genome assembly GCF_023851605.1 of Tamandua tetradactyla. Classification (NCBI taxonomy): domain Eukaryota; kingdom Metazoa; phylum Chordata; class Mammalia; order Pilosa; family Myrmecophagidae; genus Tamandua; species Tamandua tetradactyla. Next base: position 35,744,242 of record NC_135343.1, on the reverse strand, counting down.
AATTCATATGGAATTGCAAGGGGCATCAAAAGCCAAAACAATCTTGAAAAATAATAAAATTGGAGAACTCACACTTCCTGATTTCAAAATTTGCTATAAAAGATCAATAATTGAAAGTGTGGTATGGGTATAGGGACAGATATATAGACCAGAAGAATAAAATTAAGAGTTCAAAGATAAATCCACACATGTATGACCAGTTGGATTTTGATAAAGGTGTCAAGTCCATAAAATGGAGAAAGAATAGTCTTGTCAACAGATGGTGCTTGGACAAATGAAAATCCACATTTGAAAATGGATTTGGACCCCTCCCTCTCTCACCATCTACACAAATTAATTTAAGATGGATCTATGATCTAAATATAAGAGCTAATATTATAAAACTCCTACAAGAAAACATAGGGAAAAATCTTCAGGACCTTGTAGGAGGCAATGGATTTTTAGATTTTGCACCAAAAGCATAAGCAAAAATAGAAAAATATATAGATAAAATGGACTTCATAAAAATTTAAAACTTTTGTGTATCAAAGGACACTATTTAGTAAAGGGAATAAAAAGAAAGCCCATGGGATGGGAGAAAATATTTGCGAATACTAACCGAGAAGGGTTTAGTATTCAGAATATATAAAAAACAATTCCTACAACTAAACAACAAATAGATCATCAACTCAATTAAAAAATGGAAAATTAGACATTTCTCCAAAGAAGATATTCAAATGGCCAGTAAATATAACAAAACATGCTCAATAGCATTAGGCATTAAAGAACTGCGAATTAAACTACAACAAGATAGCACCTCATGTGCACTAGGATGGCTATGGTTAAAAAAATGTAATAAAAAAAGTCTTGGTGAGGATATAGAGAAATAGGAATCCTCACTCATTGTAGTTAGGAATGCAAACTAGTGTAGCCACTGTGGAAACAGTTTGGTGGTTCATCAGAAAGTTAAACATAAAAAATTACCAAATGACCTGGCAATTCCATTCCTGGGTATATATCCCCAAGAACTGAAAGTAGACAATATTTTTTCACCAATATTTACTGCAGTATTATTCACAATAGCCAAAGGGAGGAAGCAACCCAAGTGCAGATCAACAGATGACCGGATAAACAAAATGTAGTATATTCATTCATTGGAATATAATTCACCCATAAAGAGAAAAAAAAAATCCATGGATCTCGCAACCCAAACAATGAACTCTAAGTGAAACCATGGACTATAGTTAATAGTACAGTCATAAAAATGCTTTTATCAACTGTAAAATCCAACAGATTCTGGTTGTTCTTGGAGGGGTGGGGCCCATATATTGGAGACTTTTCAAACTTCTCCAGATGATTATAATTTGCACCTAGGTTCTGTCAACCCGATCAAAGTAGAAGAGAATGACTTCTCTCTTTTTAATTTCTTTTGATTTAATAGAGGGTCAGTAATGTAAAACAGAGTATTTTTAGATTTTGAAGCCTATCTATCATGGTTGTAAGAAATTATTTCCTCATCAAAATTATTTAGGTGTGCTATTTTTCTCTGCATCCTCTTGTCAAGCTAAATTTATGTAGGGACTTTCAACTGATTTTATGTCAGCCTCTAAGAAGTAATGTTTGAGTATGAGTCAAAGAGACAATTCTATTTAGGAAAATGGTACTAGTACAATTGTTTACATTCCTTTAATTCTAAGTTATCCAGAAATGCAGCCAAGATAACAGCTGAAGGTGGCTGTGTTAAACAACAGATTTTCATTGTAGCAAAATAGCTTTCTTTTGGAAGAAGATGTCATCTAGGACTTTCATAGCTGGAAAGGAGGTCAATGCCTGGCTTCAAATCTTCAAAGGACATGCTGTCTCTCTTGTTAGGTGCTAAAGCAACTGATTTAAGTTGAAGCCAATGCTTATTTATTCTGAAAATCCTACAGCCCTTAAGAATTATGCTATATCTACTCTTCCTGTGTTCTATAAAAGGAATAACAAAACCTGGATGACAGCACATGTATTTATACCATGGTTTACTGAGTATGTCAAACTACTGCTCAGAAGAAAAAAGATTCCTTTCAAATTTATTACTGCTCATTGACAATGCATCTGGTCACCCAAGAGCTCTGATGGAAATGTACAATGAGATTAATATTGTTTTCATGCCTGCTAACACAACATCCATTCTGCAACCCATGGATCAAGGAGTCATTTCAACTTACAGGTCTTTTCAAAAAACTTATTACATTCCATAACGCTATTGTTGTCATAGATAGTGATTTCTCTGGTGGATAAAGGCAAAATAAATTGAAAATGTGGAAAAATGAACATTCTAGATGCCATTAAGAACATTTGTGATTCATGGGAGGTAGTCAAAGTATCAATATTAACAGGATTTTGGAAGAAGTTGATTCCAACCCTTGTGGATAACTTTGAGGCCTTCAAGAGTTTAGTGGAAGAAATAGCTGGACTTGTGGTAGAAACAGGAAGAGAATTAGAATTAAAAATGGAGCTTGAAGATGTGACTGAATTGGTGCAACCTCATGATAAAACTTGAATGGGTGAGCAGTTGCTTCTATTAGAATAGCAAAGAAAGTGACTTCTTGAGATAGAATCTACTCCTGGTGAAGATGCTGTGAACATTGTGGAAGGGACAATAAAGGGATTAAAATATTAAATAAACTTAACTGATAAAGTTGTGGCAGGATTTGGGAGGGCACTGACTCCAATTTTGAAAGAAGTTCTGTGTGAAAAATGCTATCAAACAGCATTGTGTACCACAGAGAAATCTTTCATGAAAGGAAGAGTCAATTGATGCGGCAAACATCATTGTCTTATTTTAAGAAATTGCCACAGCCACTCCTACCTTCAGCAATCACCACCCTGATCACTCCCTATCTTCAGGAATCACTACCCTGATCAGCAGCCATCAACATCGAGATAAGACCCACCAGCACAAAGATGACAACTTCCTGAAGACTCAGATACTGGTCAGTATTCACTTAGTAGAATACATAATACTTTAATATCATAAACATATAGTACAGCATAAACATAACTTTTACATGTACTGGGAAATGTAAAGATTTGTGTGAGGAGTTTTACTCTAGTGGTCTGGAACTGAACTCGTACTATCTCCCAGGTATGCTCGTGCATTTACAAACCTCAATTAGCACATCACCTTGTAGCGGCTGTTGTTTTGCTGTTTAATTGCTGTTTTTATTTGAGAAAAAAATCATCAAACTTAAGTCTATGGGTAGGTGACAATTGTTTTGTTTTATATTTTAGGGTATTTATCTCTACATCTCATCCATTAGACTTTGAGGATGATTCAACACAGCTTGATTTATGGGTTCAAAACAACAATTTTATTTAAAATTGCTGATTAAACAATGACACATTGGATGCACATCACTTTTGTAATACAACTTATTATGGATAGAAAGGTATCTAGTAATTGTCCTTTGTCTTCATGCCCCACTCCTTCCTGGTCCTAACCACTTATGTCTCCCTTTAATCATTTGAATATTGTTATTTTTACATAGAGAAGGTAAAAGAAAATAAGATAATCAGGCAAACTGATTTCCAAAGTTGGTTCCTGAGGCTTACATTATTAGAAACATAATCAAAACTGACATTTTCTTAAACTACAAGAAGTAATCTGTTTTATACTATGGCATGTATTGAAAATGAAAATTATATTACATGCTAGGGTAAACAAAGGAAGCTACTTGAAACTGGAGGTGCCACAGGCTCCAGATGCCTGAAGCAGGCATGACTGCCAGAAGGACTATAGGAACAAGTATCTCCACACATCTTTAATCCACTTGTAAGACAACACTGTGCTGGGCACCATAATTGGTGAGATACAAAATCAGAGTAAGCATAAGCTGTTCTACTACTAAGGGCATTGAATGAACCTTCTTTCTCCCTTGTGGATCAGAGATCCTTAGCTAAAACTAAATTTATTCTTCTTCAAGGGTAAACAAGACAATTCCATTTACATGAAATGTCCAGAATAGTCAAATCCGTATAGACAGAATACAGATTAGTGGTTGCCAGGTGATGAGACAGGGCGGAATTGGAATTAACTACTAGTAGTATGGATTTTCTTTTTGGGGTAATAGAAATATTCTACAAATAGATAATAGTGATAATTACATAAAATAGTGACTATATTAAAAATCACTTAAATGTATACTTTAACATGGTGAATTCTATATTGCTATGATTAAAAAAAAGACTGAACAGGATAGTGCCTGCTATATATATGTATGAATTATGTGTAAATGCTTATCCCTTTGTTACAATGACTTAAAAGCATTATGCAATTGCTGATTAATGCATTTAAAAATATTTAAACAGTATTTTAAGTATGGAACATTATTTAAGAAATTATCCCACTTTCCACATTTGGTCTATCATCTATGATTTGAATAATCTATTTCAGCACTTTTCCACATCACTCTGAAAAAACACAAATTACTTTTATCCTTTTATTGTGAACTCAAGTAATAGATTAATTACTTCATTAACTCACTGTGAGTTGGAACATGAGCAATAATATTAAGGAAGTGGAAAATTGGACAGCATAATTTGCAATGGATTCATTCATTGTTTAGAAAATAATTTATCCAGAAAATAAGAATTACAGAAAGAAAAACAAAAGTTGATTAGGAACAGCATAAATTAAAATATAGTGAAAAAATAATATAATATAGAAACATCAAATCTGCAATTTTTCCTCTTTTAAAATCTGTGTTTCTTTGGAAAAACAATTCAAATTCATTAAAATCAGTGCATAGAGCTCATTTTACATTTAAAGACAAGTTTACTTGAGAAAATATAATCTGACACCCACCCCACACCAGAAATTATTTCATGCTGGGCCTCAAATGTCACTTCACAGATGTTCTGAAAAAAGTCTATTGCTTTATCAGTTTTTATTTTTGCTACATGAACTCAAATGGCTGAATTAACCCCCCAAAATAAGAAAACTGAGAAACCCATGAAGTTGTTAAATATAAAGGACATGTACTAAAAGCACTGGATGATATATACCTTGTATTGGTGCTAATGGTTATGCTGAGGCACTTAACGTTGTTTCAAACATCGAAGGACTCAGCACTATTTATTTATGACAGTTTTACCTTGGAGGATATAGGAAAGGTTTGGTAATGAAAGATGAGTCACATAGGCTTTACACTTAATGAAAGGTCATAATTTTATTTTGAAGTAAGAACTAATTTTGAAAGATTGTTTGCTAGTGAAATTATACCTACAGATTTTTGGAGAGAAAACATGAAAATTACCAAACAAGTAATTAATACAGAGTTCATCTATGACTCACACTAGCTGATGTGCAATCTTTAGAATTTGTGTTTTTATTCCCCAACCCCCACCAAAAAAAAAAAACAAAAAAAAAACCTTGGAGTGTTTATAGGCTCCCTTTGGTAACCCTAGATGATTGAGCAATTTAGAATGTTCTTTATTCATGGGAAACTTGTAAGGGCTATGACTTTCATGTGGAAAAAAAGAATGGTCAAAAGGCAACACCCCATGATTCTAATTTTAGTTTTTATTAAGGTATTTTAAAAGTTTAAGCAAACATTAGATGTCTCTTTAACTTGTTAATAGGAGAAAGCAGGGTGTGTGTATATGTTGTGTAATACTCAAGCATCTTGTAATGACTGAATGTTTGTACTTAAAGTTTGCATTTACATTCAAATACTCTAAGTATGTGGCTATTACTCAGCACCTACACCACCCATGAGAAATTTATTTTAATCACACATCAGCCATTTCAAAGAAAACAAATATAATAACCTTAAGAGTTGAGTCAATTTTTCAACCCCAGTGTAGTTATCAATTTGTGTCTTAGGTTTGGAATCAAAAGACTGTGATGTAATCCTAAGTATGTATAGGATGTCAGAACTTTTTCAGGTTTTATAAAAATCCAGGCATGCCCATAGAAGCACATAGCACATCAGAAAGTCATTAGATATGTGTTATAAAATGGGAAAAGATTGAGAAGTGCAATTCTAGGGCAAGAGAAAACAAGTCAACTTCACATTTTTTGAAACAAAAGTCTTTCATATATGTGAAACTGGTCATTACAGTTCTCTTAAATCATCTCTTTTATAAGTCAAACATGTCAGATCTCAGAAAAAGACCTTCACATATAAAAGGGACTTTTTAATCAGGGGGGGTCCCTCAGCTTCTTTCGCAGAACCAGATGTGGCAGCAAGATAAACAGTCACAAGGTTTATGGCTAAGAGATGTTTGAGAGCCCCAGACAGGTCAGCACCACACCCACCAGAAGGCAACCTGCTTGATAACCCTTGTCAGTAAATGCAGCTGCACATCAAAGGAGAGCAATGTCAATGCTCTCAGCAACCAATCAGATCATAAGTCAATGAGCCTCCATCCAATCAAGGGACACTACACCACCTAGTGGGCACCCCCCCTCCCTGCATAACTTCCTTTTTAAAATGCAGCTCCCAGAACGAGGAGCCGGAGCCATTTTTCTTTCCTCCCACTGGCAGGTTTTGTTGGCTCCCACTTGCTTTTTCCCACCTGCTTTCTCCCTTCAATAAATCTGTTAAGCTTTGTCTTACTGTCCTGCGTGGATTCCTTAACTACTCTGACCTAACATAAAGGTGCCAAAACCAGGGAACGGAGGTCAGACTGAGGCTTAATTTTTGGCCCCTCAGGGCAATGGAACTGCCTTCCAGTCAACCCCATTTGGAGATCAGGCTGAGGCTTGAGTCTCTAGCCCCTTGGGGTGATGGGATAGCTCTCTAGTCACTCAGTTCTCTCAATCACAGTCATTCAGGTTTCCATGTGCTCGATGGCTTGAGTCCACTGACTTAGAGCATCTTAAAGTGATGCGGGCTCACCTCCATGGCACTCAAACATCTACAACTAATTCAGTCTTAAGTAAGTGACACCTTCTGCCCAGATCCTCCCCTGAAGAGTTTTGTTCAGTGTCCCAGGGGACAGCCCAGTCCACCCCAGTGTGGCACCTAGGTCTGCATTAACACGGCACCCTGGCCTCTATCAGCCTGAAAAATCTGTCAAAACACAGTCAAAACTCTCCAATGCTCCAGGAGCATTTTTCCCCATACAGCAGTCTAAGTAATTTGGGGGATGTCTTGAACAAAGGACTGCATGCACTTTCCTGGTCCCTGACAACAAACCAGGGATGCCTGCTTTGTCACCATGAAGGATCATGGATCTGGGTTGTTAGTCTCACTTAAACCACATAGGAGCTAAGTCTTGGGTGGTCCCATAAGGTTAACTTGTCCGGTGTCCTGAGGACATTCTGGCCCACTTTAATGCAGCACCTACCTCAGCCTGCCCCAGCGTGATGCCCCGGCCTGCTTCAACTCAGCACCTACCTTGGCCCACCCCAGTGCGGTGACCCAGCTCACTTTAATGCGGCACCTACCTCGGCCCACCCCAGCATGGCGCCCTGGCCTGCTTTAACTCGGTGCCTACCTTGGCCCACCTTGGCGCAGCACCCTGGCCTGCTTTAACATGACGCCTACCCAGCAATCATGGGAAACACCCAATCACTTCACAGTAATTCTGAAACTATTTTTATCCCCACGTTTACTCCTCTTGAATGTTTGCTCCATAATCTCAATAAACTACACTTGGAAGGGGAAATAAAGCCAAAGAAACATTTCTTTCTGCAATACAGTTTGGTCACAATACCCCTTAGAACAACAAAAATGTTGGCCAGAAAATGGCACTTTCAACTGACAAATCCTCACTGAACTTGATAATTTTATTTGGTGCAATGGCAAATGGTCTGAAGCTCCCTACTCCCAAGCTTTTTGAACTCTGAAGTCTCAAACTTCTCTGTACCAATCTATTGCTTTGCCTCCTTCATGAAAAACCTTCTAAGCTTTCTGCCCCTCAGCAAACTGCCTTAAAGCTGAAGAGTCCCTCTGAAAAACCCTCTAAGCTTTCTGGCCCTCAGCAAACCTCAAGGCAGAGGAGTCCTTATACTCCCCCTCCACAGTCCTTCCCAACCCTCTCCGCCCCCCTTCCCTCTTTCTCTTTAAGAAAGTAATCAATTGCAGTATATTTTATAAAACCTGATAGTCAATGTACTTTTAAAATTGTTTGTATTTTCAAATATTATGAAAACAGATTTTTTTCAACCTTTGATATAAGAAATTTTATTATAAATTTCAAATTTAACAAATGCAATTTTATTCTGCCTAAATGTGTTCTCCCTAAATCTATATAAGCTTACTGATGAAATAAGCTAATATTATAAATACAGTCTTAAAATTCCTCTTAAAATAGCCTAAAAGTTACATGAACTGAGAAATGTACCTGGTAATAATAACATATGTAAAGCATAATAAAATTAAAATATGCTAATGCTTCAAATATTCTATTTAAAAAATCAATTAAGTTTAATAAAAATATAAATGGATTTTTTAATAACTTTGATTACCTGAATTTCAAAGAAACTGGCTTTTGGTTACTTAGCCATTTGTTACCTCAGTATGTAAAAGAATCTGAATTTGTAATGAATTTGTTAATATCGATCAGAATATTTCTGTTAGTAAGTGCTGTCATAAACAGAGAAAACCTAATTCTTGGCTTAAAAAAGTTAATATTCTAGTTAGAATATACTTGTACGAGGGCATAGTGTAAAACAGTCATAATGAAGGAATAAAAATGCTGAAAGAATTTAAAAAGCAGAAAAATAAAGAATGACCTAAGAAGTCCTCATAGAGATGACACATGCAAGACCTTTAAATAAAAAATCAGCATTTAAACAAATAGAACTCTGAACTAGTTTTTAAAAACCATAATTTAATTTTGTGAATTAACACCTTCCTGGCATTGTTTAGCAGTTGAGAATATTGTTGACAAAAATTTGAGTAACTTTTTCTGAATCTAAATCCCTTAAATATCAAAAAGCTGATTATATTTCAAACCTGAGGCTTTCCTGACCTCTGAAGGTAATGCTAAATTAGACTGAGAGATTTTTAGATAAATTATAAAATAATCATTTATGTATTGAGTATAAAATATATAAATGCCTCACTACGTTCTAAACCCAAGCAAAAATTTCTTTCCTGCCTCCATTATTTTATAGTATCTTTGTCTCTTCTTCCTTTCATGAATATTGTTATTAGAAGGAAGTATGCAGGTTCAAAAGCTTTGTGAATTATCATTTATTTCTGATTGTACAGTCTGGATAAATAAAAACTATAGGTGGAATGGATATAAAAGATGATATCCATGAAACAAATTGTTTGTTATAGTCATTGCTGACTATAAGCTCCAAATGGGAACACTAAGTAGTAGAGAGTTGGGGGAAGTGAGTTTTGTTTGTTATAATCATTTTTGTTTATAAGCTCTGAATGATTGTAGAGAGTTGTAAGAAGGAGTTTATGAAAGTGAATTCTTGTCTGTCATAGTCAGTGCTGACCAAAATTTAATAGGTCTGTTTATCATATATTTCAAAAATAGAAAGCTTTTGTGTTAAGCTGGGTATTCACACAAAACTAAAGTTATTTTCTCTGTGTTCTATTAACATGGATTGTTAGTATGCTCTTACTGTAAAGTATTTTGAAAAACAATTCTCCTTAATCATCCAAGTACTGTGTCTGGAATATTTTACATCGGAATAATATTCTTGTTAATGTCTATGTTAGCATTATCCTTTATTTTAAAGAACAGGTCTTCTCACTGTTAGGGAAAAACTGTTATAAACAATTTGTTCTTTCACTTTGTATAGGTAAAGTGCTAAAATAACTTAACCTATTGCATAAGAAGTGTTTGGGAAATATCACAATGGTTAAAAGGGATTTTCTATCTTGTTGCTAGTTTAAATTTGAATAAATAAAATATTCATATATTTGGAGATTGTATAAATTCCTTAAAAATTTGACAGTATTCTCACTGTTGAGCTATATCCTGATACTAATCTGTATGATGTTAAGCAATGGTATGGTTTTGTTAGTTATGGTTTTAGTTATTCTAAAAAGGCTACAGATCATAGAAACAGCCAAATTGTCAGTTGCACTGCTTATTCCAATACTTCTCTAAAAATACATGTGCTTAACTTTAAAAAAAAAATACTGGATATATATATATTTACTGCTCATTAACATAACTCTGGTAAACATATAAAAGTATGACAGAACAAAACCTCTGCTATGGTTTCTAATATAAAACTGCTGTCTAATGTTTTTATTTCTAAAAAAAAAGTTCCATTTAAAAATGATTATAAGAATTAAAGCTCAGATAGTAAGCATTAACTACTATCACTAAATTTTGAGGTGCTTTTACTCTTTATATAGCCCAGCAGTTCCCTGGAACTTTAAGTGTCCATGTGACACTTAAAATTCAAATTTCGTTCTCCAGCTCTAAAAGTGAGCATGGGTCCACACAGCAAAGGTTAAAAAGCTAAAAGAAATCAAACTCCAAATAAAGATGTGATAAAACTGATCTAGTTAAAACCAAGATAAATCAATATAAAGATAAAAAATAATATTGCCTATATTTTAAAGCTTTAACTTTTGTGTGACATAAAAGAAAAGTGTTTATTTTGTCCAAAATTTGCACTAATTTAATCTATCTAGTGAATTAAACAACCTAATTCAGCTTAATTTAATATGGAATCTAGAATAAGAAACAAAATCTTCATGTTTTATACAAGTAAATGTTTTATACACTGCTTTTCAGAATATTTGGGTCAGAAAATGAAAAAGTGTTTGCAAAGTCCCTTGAGGAACTGGGAAAGAGAGAACTATTAGGAATTCCCCAGGTGAGCAAGCCTAACATTTTTCTTAAGAAAGAGGGGCTCCCAGTTTAATAAGCCAAGGTCTCAATTTTAAGGTTTGCCCTTATGAAACTTATTTCTGTAATAGTAAACTGAACCTACTTAAAACCAACTCCAAAAAATCTCTGCTGTTGCTTAAATGTGGTCTCTCTCTAAGCCAAACTCTGAGCTTCCCCCCAATGTGGTACATAATTTCCAGGGATGTCAGGAATCATAACTGGTCCTAGCACTGTAAGACATGAGCTCTAAGGATGAGACTGGCCCTGACATCATGGATGAACTGACCAAAAGGGAGAAGAGAATTAGAGTTTCAATGGCTAAGAGATTTCAAATTCAGTCAAGCGATTATTCTGAAAGTTACCCTTATGCAAGTATAACTTAGCAAATGCAAATTCATCTCAGCTAGAAAAATTTCTCTCAAATTTTCTTTCATTCTTCTCCACCCCTTTACGAGCTATTCTACTCCCCCTCATTGAGCCCTTAATTATCCTCATGTTAATTTTTCTCCTAGCTCCCTGTCTCTTAAGTTTGTTCACAGGTCACTAGTAGCTGTGACCAACCAGCAACATTCTGAAAACATACTCCTGTTATAAAAGAAATTTGAAAACCTACTTCTGTTGCAGCAAAAACATCACTATCAGCCTGTCCCAACAGAAGGTGCCCCCAAACCCAATTAGTAATGCCCCTGCTCAACTCTAAGTAAGCAATTTCCCCTCCCCCCCAACTATACCCATACTTATCTGGAAGTAGCCAAAGAAAGAACAAAATGCTTTGCATTTCCTGATGATTAATGATGTCCAACATCTTTTTTGTGAAATTTTTTTTTCACAAAATATCTTTTTCTTTTAAATAAATTAGTTTGCCTTACTATTGAGTTAAAGTTCTTCATATACTCTGAATAGAAATCTTTTGTCAGATGTATTTTTCTAATAATGTCTGCAAAACTGTATCTTGCCTTTTTATTTTCATAACAATATATATATTTTTAATTGCTAAACTTTTTTCTTAGCCCAGCTATTATTTTGGATGCCACTGTAAATGATAACTTCACAACTTCCATTTCCAATTGTTCACTGCTAGAAATGGAAGTAAAGCTGAATTTGTTCATTGATCTTTTATTCTGCAACTGTGAATTCACTTTTTAGTCCCAGTAACCTTTTTGGAGATTATCATTTTCGATATAAACAACAATGACTACATGAAAAAAGAGTAACTTCAAGTAACAAATGTATAAAAGCCTAAAACAGTATCCTTCAATTTTCCCACTCTTAGTCTTCCTGCTTCTGTTGTCATACATTTTATTTCTACACGTTATAAAACTTAAAATGTTACTATTTTTGCTTTAAACAGCAATTTTCTTTTAAAGTGATTTTTAAAATAAGCAAAAACTATTTTTATGTTTACTAACATATATGCTATTTCCTGTGTTCTTAATTCCTTTGTGTAGATCCAAATTTCTATATAGTATCATTTTCCTCCTACCTAAAACATTTTTAAATATTTTTCTTTTTTTAATAGAGGAAGTTATTTGAATATCTTGAAGAGACCATTATTTTGCCTTTTTGGTTGTTGCTGTTGGTAGGAGACATCTGTGTTGACAATGTTTTTCTCTTTCAGTACTTTAAGACTATCACCCAATTTTTTCTGGCTTGAATTGTTTTTGTTGAGAAGCTTTATTGTGGTTTTCCACATGCCTCTTGTACTTTGGGTACATTCAGCTTCTTGGATTTGTAGGCTATAGTTGTTCTAAATTCATAAAACTTTTGACCATTATTTCTTCAAACATTTTTTCTGTCCCCCTCAATATCTCTCCTTCTTTTATCATGACTCCAATTACACGTATGTTAGACCACCTGAAGTTGTTCTATGGTTCACTGATCCTCTATTCTCTTTTTGTACAGTCTTTTGCTATGCTTCAATTTGGATAGGCTGCATTGCTATATTCTCAGGTTTACTAATATTTCCTTCTGCATTATTTAATGTGGTATTAATCCCATTCAATGCATTTTTTTTTTCAACTCAAATTTGGAATATTTTTCTATAAATTCAGTTTGGATCTTTTTAAAAAAAATCTCTTCCATGCTAATGCTTTTCTCCATCTTTTTGAACATATGGAGTATATTTATAATAGTTATTTACCAGTTGTCTGTATTAATTCTATCATCTGTGCTACTTCTACATACATAGCCAATGATTAATGTTCTTCTCATTATGGTTGGATTTTCCTGATTCTTTGTATGCCTGATAAATTTTTGATTGGCTGTAAGACACTGCAAATTTTATGCTTTGGGTGCTGGATTTTTGCTATTCCTTTATATACTATATATATTTTTGGTATTCCTTTATATATATATTTGGGCTTTGTGTAGGATGTAGTTAAGCTACTTGGAATCAGTTTAATTCTTTTGAAGCTTTATTAGGCAGGTCCAGAATAGGCTTTAGTCTGGGTCAAATTTGGCCCTGTTACTGAGACAATACACTTCTAAGGACTCTCTTATGTCCCATGTGTTAGGAAGTCTTTCTGCTTTGGCTGGTAGATACATGAACTATTCCTGATCTTCAGTGAACTTCAGAGATTGTTCTGTCTGCTCTTTCAGCTTCAGTAATTTCCTTGCATGTAATCTACTGATCAATACTCAGAAGACTCAAAGGAACCTTCCACAGATCTCTGGAGCTCTCTCTCTGTCTCTGAGCTCTCTTCACTGGTAGCCTGTCTGCAAATTCTAGCCACTTTGGTACCCCCCAAGCTCCAATCCCCATTTCCTCAACTCAGGGAGACTGCTAGGCTTTGTTTGGGTTTTCTTTCCCTGCAGTACAGCTGAAGCTCACTCTCACAAGCAAAGCCTGGACAATTGTTAGGCTTATCTTGTTTGTATTTCTTCTCTCAGGGATCACTGTCCTCTACTGCCTTTGTCCAATGTCTGAGAACCATTGTTTTACATATTTTTTTCAGTTTTTTAGTGTTTAAGATAAGAGGGTAATCCATCCTGTTATTTCATCATGACTGGATGTGGAAGTTCTGTTGTTGCTTTTTACATGCACTCAGGGCCAAAGTGTTTAGTCACACAGTTTGTTCACTGTACAGTCCCAGATTACAATAATTCCTTCCTATCCCTACCTAGATTTGAGCAAAGTGGCAGCCCTGATCACACTGATTATTCATATTGAACTGGTGATCAATAAATAGAAAATAACTCAACAATAACCCAAATACAGATAATCTATCTATGATTATGATGATTTAGTTGTGTTTGGCACTGAACAAGTCTTCTCATCAAATGAGTTTCCCACAGCAGACCAATGATATCATCAAAGTGTAATGCTTAAAGTATTCAATTAAAAATAACTAAATCCTTTATAACAGTTTCTGTGAGAAGATGGAATTGGAAATCCAACTAGAGATGGCAGGAACATATTTCTACTATTTATTAGTTTAGGGTACACATACACAGTATGAAGATTGTGTGTGTGTGGGGATTGGTATATAAGGGCCAAGACTATAAAAGTTCAGAATGGGGGCCAGGTAGAGACTTGTAAACTGCATATTAACATAGGGATACACCTCTTTTTATTAATCTAAAGGTATATCAAAAAAAAAAAAAAGATCTCTTTAGTTAATATATAGACTGGCCTGTGATGACAGCAAAATGAAATGTACTTACTCATCCAACTCTTCTTCTTCAGTTTTAGAACTATCAGCATAGAGGTACTTGGACATGTCCACGGGCCTTATATTTTTTCTTTTTGTACACTGGGGAGGAGAATCCTTTACAGTAACAAAGGTTTCTGGCTCATCAAATGGGTTCAAATACTGCGGAGCCTGTACCTCTTTAAAGGGATTATAGCTGTTATTATAAAAAGATTCTTCTGGTTTTTTAGAAGATGCTGTTTCAGCGATTGGCTCTATAAAACAATAACAAAAGATGAATTAAATCAAATCAATATTACCTGATATTTTAAATTATCTCTGTGATTTCAAAAATATGCAATCTTGAGTTAATAAAATTATAAGGGGCTGACAGAGTACAAAGCAATACTGAAACAAGAATATAAGTTAAAGGGGCTAAAGAATCCTGACATTTAGATGATGTGGTATCTAAGATGTATGGTTACTTCTCCAGGAATGATGCTCCCCAAAATGGTATCTTTGGATAGTTAATATTTCATGAAAGCGCTTGGAATCTTTAATAATGTTGGTATTATGGTATGCTAATTTTAAAATTTTTAATCTTCCTAGAGGTACAATATTCCATTATTGCTTATTTGATTTCATTATATTAGTTTGTCATTCTAAACTGATACATAATAAATTTTTGTTTTTAAAAGAATATAAAATGGATTTAATTTTGAAATGATCTTTTTAAAAGAGACCATTTTAGGATCTAAACATTCATTCTGGAGTGTATAAAAAATAAACCCACACATCATCAAATTTGTTTTCTCAGAGTCTTTCAAGAGCAGGTATCTATATGCTACAAGTCCTTAAATCTTTCGAGCCTTTAATGAGACATCTGATTTCTCCAATGTAGTTTAGACCCAGTCAATACTTTATTTACTTAATATAGATTGAAGTATTACATTAAAATTATACTGAGAAGCTAATAGGCATGTTATTCCAAATTCTTCTAAATTTGATCATTTCAGATTGAATTTTCTTTAAAAAGTTACTCTTGAAAACCAAACTTTGACTATCAATACAAAAAGCAATAGTATAATGCCTTCCAAAAATACTTATGAAATGCTAAACATCAATTTTTTTTCTGTTTCTTCTTTTGTGTTTATTAAAAATTTTAAACAAAATTAGAATTTTTAATAAAACTGTCCATGGCTTTTGCTGATAAAAATAAATATCTTCCCAAATTGGACAAAAGTTCAGATAGCCAAAAATCATCACATAATTTAAAAGTAATTTTAATTGTAATATGCATCTTTAACAAAATAAGTTAGGAAAGTAATGCAGAAAATTGGTTGTTGAAATTCTCGAAAATAATTGTTTCATAAGTGACATTTCAAACAATTTAATCCAATTACTAAAAATCTCATGGTTGACATATTAATAATTCATATCAATTACTTTTATATTTTTAAAGTCAAATTACTTTTTTTTACATTTAAGTACTAGTCCAGAAAACTTATTTTACTTTTATATTAATACGAAGCAAAACAAACAAACAAAAAACTCCTGGATTGACGTTCCATACACAATGATGAAACACATTAGTATAAAATAATTCATAAAATCATAATAAATCAATATGGTAATACATTTTTAAATAGCCTTCACCAGAGAAAACACTTAATAACTATGTATCTTTTGCAGTAACAGTACAATATTCAAACTTAGTAGCAGTAGGCTTTACACAATGATGTCAAGCATTTTTTTCCTCATAGAGGAAGAGAGCATGCAAAATTTGGCTTATTCAATTTTTTTAAAACAAATATCTAGTCTCAAATGCTTAAGAAATTAATAAAATAGTTAATGGAAATACAATTTTTATTTTTCCTTTCTTGAAGGGTATTGTAAAAATTTTTCCAATCAAGTGTGCCAGTTATAAAACCAAAAATGGGAAAGTATACAAACTATAGCATAAGATATGAGGATAGAACAAGCAACAAAGGAGAGTTTAAGATAAGATTAACACATTTAATAAATAAGTAAACATTTAATAGATGGTCACCGAAACACACAGTGTCATGGATATAAGAACTGAAACTGTAAAAGTAAAAAAAGAAAGAAAAGAGTCATTTAAAGAACCTCAGCACATTTTTCCATCCCAAACAGTTTTGTTGCTTTAAGATACAAGTTTTTAATCAATAAAAATTATTGCTAGAAAAATAAGTATTCTTCTAATAGAATATTCTTATTCCACTAGGCATATAATTAGTTCTTTCTCCAATACTCATTACCACATTTTTTCTTATATCTATAACAATGATTAAAGATTCCGAATCAGATTTGCTAACCTCTTTTTAATAGAAATACACTGTATAATCTGGACAATCTTATGTATCTACTACTCTCTTCTGCACCTCACTAAACAGACCTACATATATTTAGAAAAATTATTTATCTGATTTTGAAGCAGAAAGCTCAAACAATGATATCTCAAAGTACTTTGAAAATAAAAATAACATCAATATACTCAGATGAATATGGTAAACAGCTGAAGAGCTGTGAGGTTTAAAGAAGACATAATCTGATTAAGAATTTTAGTTCCATCTCTACCTTCATTTAACTAAAGTTCCTATTCAAATAACCTAACTTCTCTGGGCCTCAGTTTCTTATGAAAAGAAGGAAATAGTTTCCTACCCATGAAAAGGAGTAGTTGAGCTAGGTTACCTCTAAGATTTATTGAAAGCTTTCGATTTAAAATATGTTTATAATATATAGACCACAAACAAAGTAAAATCTCATTAATTTAGACTTACTAATACTAATTTGAAATCTGGTAAGAAAGCCATCTTGTGAAGGATGGGAAGGAAAAATCGATTATACAATGATACTGTGCAAATTGTGAATCCTCATTTTCACCATGACAGGTAGTAAACAAAATTCTCTGAAGCTTATGGAGATTTTATAAGCAGGCAAAAAGATGGAAGCAACTGTTAATCACTCTTGCATTTACCTTAAGCAAAGAGTTGAATCAGAGGCCTCATTTCTTCAACAGCCCTTATCCAAGAGTTCATAAATTGTTGATAAGAAAAATGACTTGTTTTTTCTTCAAAAGTATGTTGTATATATGGTGGCAATGTTCTAAACTTTTTCTCTGTCCCATGCTATTCACATGGCAACTTGTGACTGTGAAAGTCTCACGTGACTCTCACGTGAGAGTAATGACCGTGATTCTCAGCTAGAGACATGGGGTGAGTAGTGGAGGGGCTCAACAGACTCTCTTAAAGTCAAAGTGGAAGAGTATAGAAGAGGAAAAACCACTCCCATCATGTCAATATTGTTATGTACTGCAACCTGACCTCACTTGCGAGACCAAACTAACGAGACTTTAAGATGTCAATGCTATTATCTCTAACATTAGAGATTTCCTTCTGTTTGACCAGACTAACAAAGAATTAAAAAATAAGTCCCAGGTAAATGTCTATGAAAGGCCTTCTTTTTTTTCTTTAAAAATAATTCAGTGGAAGCTATCCAGAATTGGTACTTAACACAATATTATCATTATTAAAAAAAACTGTCTTTTACATCTTTTAAAAATCTTATCCTGCCCCTATATAGTTGACTATATCAGGAATTTATAAGTAAAGAAAAAACACACCACGTTCTAAGTCAGGATCGCCGAATGGATTTAAATCTGCTACATCCGGATCACCAAATGGGTTTGAATTCACAGTGGCCAAGTCCTTTTCTGCTTCATCCAAAAAGTTAAGTTTGTTGATAAGCTCTGAAAATAAACATACTTATTAGCTCATTGTGGTTACGGATAAGCATAATTATAAGTCATAAATGAAACATTTCAAATTGTAAAAGTTCAAAAGTAACAATACCTGCAAATAATATGACACAGCATTTACCATTTAGATTCAAGTATTTTGTAGCAAACCAACAAATAAACCAAACCAACAAATAAAACAAATACATGCATATTAATTTGGAAATTATATCAGATAATGAACTATACTAAAAAAACTTTCATCTGAATCTAATTTGATTTAAAAATAAAGTACTAACATAGATTTAGGAAACATCCCTGTCTCCAATATGAATAATTCAAATGGATTTAATATAAACAAATGTTTTAAAAACAATATATTTATAAAATATAAACTCATTCAAATGTCACCATGTTACATGACCAAGTGTTATCTCAGCAGATATTTTAAAATCAGCATCTATTAAAGATCCTGATATAAGGCTTTGTTAAAGCTGGTAAATTCTATGATGTTGTTACCTGTTGGTGCACTACAAGTTACAAAGAAAACGTACAAGGAAAAGCACAGAGACAAAACTGACAGCTAAGTACAGGCAGGAGTCAACAGGAGCAAGTCACAGTAAATACAAGCAATTGGAAACAGAAAGGAGGAAAGCTCTTAGACCTTCAGAGGAACTGGCTGATTTAGCTGAAGGCATATTTGCTTGCTTTACGCAGTCATCTTGATCTTCATCTAAGCTGCTCAGAGCATTCAACTGGTTTACAATTTCTGTAAACAGAAGCCAGTCAAGACAAATGTAAGGTAAAGTCACTTAATTAAAGAGCAGTAGAAGCATGCTGTTACTCAAAAAGACAATGAGAGGGAATGTTTGGTTAATCAAGAGAATACATTTAGAAGATGTTATTTGATGAACTCTAACAGATGTATTAAACTGAATCTATTATGCTGTTCTCATATTTTAAAATAGAAAGCATTTTATTAAAACCTAGATTAACAACATAATAACTATGTTAATGAACATAAAACAAAGATAATAAATAACCCAAGAGGTTGACACTGACTTTCAGCAAGAACTTCTGACATTTGTATATAGAATTTTGCTTTAAAAGCATGTGTTAAAAATATAATTAAAATATCCTCTGATATTTATTTTACAGTATTCTAAATTTAAACTAAAGGTTTTAAGACTATATCTAAAAGAATCATGCACATAACAAGCACTGGTCCATGTACTAGAGTTTTAAGTCAGCATTAAAAATCAGAAAAGCAGAGAATAGTTACTATTTTCTACTCCTGTGTTCTAGGAAATCTATTCCCTTAAAGGAACTCTCGAGGTATTTGCTTTAGGAAATCTTTTAATTTAGCCAGTAAAATACAGAACAAAAAGACAGGGATGGAGAGAGAAGTCTTAAAATAATGATGGCATTCATTTTGTGCATAAATAGAATCCTTTACATGAGTCATGTATATTTTGACAGTTTCAAAATTTTGTGGTTTTGATTTATTAGGACAAATCAAACAGATCCAGATCTTTAAGTAAGAAAGGAGCAAAACAGTTAGAAACAGAAAATAGTCCTAAATTCAACCTTAAAAGACAGGTTTTTAATGTTGTAAATCTTAGTCTACATTCTAAATTTTATTTGAACAAAATGATAGAATGCACATTTGTAATATGGCTTAATCGATTCATCTGTTGAACAAATATTTATCTATGACTGTGCCAAGCAGTAGGCTAGATGGCTGGGACATAGGATTAAAAAAAGACATGGTTACTGTCCTCATAGAATTTACATTTTATAAGGACACAAATTAATATTGGAACAGACAAATTATTTCTAGAATATTAAGCTCTTAGAAATATGTGTTATTTTGTAGAACTTTGAGCTAAATATATATGAAAAGTTGATAAACTTATTGTGTCTTCTATTTTATCCTGCCAATAGCTTAAACTTCACTCTGGCTTAAGCTCACCTAGCAAATTCCTCAGTAGGTAGAATTCAGCCATAAGTCAGATTTTTTACCTCTCACTACTATTCACTGTCTTTTACAGTTTTTAGGAAAAAATAATGGAGTGGCAATTCAGTTAAGAGATTACTAGCCTCATGACTGATTTTTTCCCCATTCATTACTAGTTGTGTTTCTTTTTTAATTTGAAAATGACTTATTTTTAACTTTTAAAATATGAAATTTCAAAAAAAATAACAGCACCTAATATTTATTAAGCAGTGGGAAGAGATTTGCATACATTATCAGTTCGCCCTCATAAACATCCTAAGAGGTATTAATACCCATGTTTTATCCTGTATATTTATATCACTTACTTGCATTATCTTCCCTAATAAGCAATTACCAGCTCAAAAGTTTTTAAATAATGTTCAAACATTTGTAGTTTTCAATAGCTAATACATTTTAATTATTTTTTATTCTAGGATGTAATCTCAATGAGGGTAGAATCAATTGTTCATTAAACATCTTATACAATGAACACTGTAAGGAATACTGAAGAAATATTAGATTTGGTGCTTATCTTCTAAACATTAATATTCTCCCTTTTTTCCCATAGAATTTTAGGTATACATGGGCATTTATTTAAATACTATCAAGATGACTCTAATACATGATACATACATATTTATATTGTAATTTTTTGAATGCTTAGACTATTTCTTGGTGCTTCTGAAAAGCATTGAAGATCATTTTCTCATTAACCAATACAAAGTAATTCTTCACTGACTACAAATTTTCCTTCCTATCCTAGTGGTTTTTCCCTATTAATCCATAGCTTAAATAAATCCTTACTTCATTCCTAGAACTATCACTTCTAGAACTTTTCGCTCATATTAACAGAGTGAAAAGGTAATTTACATTATCTTTACCAAGGCTTTGTTCACTTGGTATGCAAATAAGTGTTAATCCAAATAACAAAAAAGAAGAAACCTCCAAAGAAAGATCATTTGTCTATTTAACAAACATTTACCAAGTACCTGTTATATGCCTGTAGTAGTGCCTGCCCTCAAGGCTTTACACTTTAGTGGAACAGATAGGCAAGTAAAGTAACATACAGTGTATGATAAATACTGCAATTGAGATATGCATCTTAGGCTCTGTGAAACTGGAAGAAAAACATAATTCAGTCTGAGCTCAGGGAGATGTCCCTGATTTCTCTACATTTTCGACAACACAAGACAAATAGACGTTATTATAAAAATAAAAGAGGAAATAAAGGCATTCTAGGAGGACAAAAGAGGCAAACGAGAACAGGACATATTTGAGGATCGCAAGTTGTTTGTGGTTTAAGATACCAGGTGTAGGGAATGATATGAGATTAGATTGGCAAGTGTCATGTCATGAAGTTACTGTGTACCAAATTTAAGAACACAAACTTTACACTGAGAACTGTGGGAATTCACTGCAAGATCAAATGTGTACGTTAGAAACATCGATTAGTAGCAACATGGCATCATCTGGAATACACACGATAGGAAAAAAGAAGATGAGTTATTCAGCATCACCACTCTATAAGGGAAGGTACTCAATAAATATTTCTTGATAAAAATTAAACAAAGAAGAAAGATTTAATGATTAATTTGAAACAGAGGATGGGAAAAAGAACCTAGGGCAAGTGCTAGGTTTCTGGCTTGGATGACTGTGAACGGTAGTTCTAGCACTGTTACAGGGCTATTTGGTACATTCCAAGTTTCAGGTGGCTGTGGAACTTTCCAATGGAGATTTTTAATAGGCAGTTACAGATGTCGGTCTGGAACCTAAAATAATTTTATTATGTATTTCTCCTGTTAAAAAGGACTTTTCTGTTTTCTTCTAAATTCCCTATAGTCAATCTATTTTACTTTTATAATCAGAAGAAAAGTAAGCTATTTAAAATAAGATTTACAAATATTGATTCCCAGTATTTTTTTTAAATGGGAAGCTCTCTTGACCAAAAATTGCCCAGCCCACTATATTTATAATACTTTATTATTTAATAAAGCCTCATTTCACTAAAAGCTTATACATTTGAAAGATTTTAATAATGCCAAGTAAATAGCACAGATTTCTACACTAGTACTACTCAAATTGAGCAATAAACCCGTGGTGCAGAACATTTAGTCCTTGTAACAGCGTTTCAGCCCGGACTTGTTTCACATTGATGGGAACAAGAAAGTAAACTAAATTAGATGTAGGTAATGGAAGCAAAGAGTAGAGTAATTTGAGTCTCTACCATTAGGAAGGCAAAAGAAGATAGAAATTGGCCACCAGAGATTATTAAAAGAACAAAAAAAGGGGGGAGGAGCAAGAAGTGTAGGTGTTTTTTTCTTTTAAGAAAGTACATCACTTGAGTTAAAAGAAAAAATAAACTGCCTGGAGGTAGATTATATCTACAAATCTTGCATCATCCTCACTTTTCTCTCTAAAGTATAACAAGATTCAGTACAGGTATATTTTAATTTATGATGGCCTAAGATAGTAACATTACAACTTCCTGACAGAGATCAAGGTCAAAAAGATTTTACTTTTCTCAATGAGTCCATAAATGTTTGATTTATGGATACATCTAACAGGTTTAATGATGTGATTTTTTTCAATCCCATATCAGATCATAACAGGGAAGGAGAAGCTGCTTCAGGTACACAAGTAGACACTATTTTCTCTCTCCTGGCTCTTCAGCCCCTCCCTCTCCAGGGAATCTTCCCAATGGATTACTAATATGAACAAACTGCTTCCAATTTTAATAAGTACCTCAATTGTTATTTACTTTAGTTGTGCCAGTCTCTTAGTCTTTCTAAGAAAATATCTCTAAAACATCAGTAACCTACAATTTCTCAACTACCGTTTACTTTTCCACTCACTGCAATCTTGTATCCTTACCTTTACTCTTCTTCTTAATAAAACTGCTCCAAGGTCACCAATGTATTTTCTAATTGTCAAACACACCAAATACTTTTTAGTTCTTATACTTAACTATCTGAGAATAAACAAATTAACCATTCTCTCCTTGAAATTCTTACTGTCTCTTCCAGGACACTAGTACCCTCTGATTCTCCTCTTAAATCTGATATTTCTGCCTTGGTCTCCTTTATTTTTTATTTCATTTTTTAACATTTTTCAGATTGTGAAAAAATAACATATACATAAAAAAAGCAATAAATTTCAAAGTACACTGCAACAATTAGTTGTAGAACAGATTTCAGAATTTGGTATGGGTTACACTTTCACAATTTTAGATTTTTACTTCTAGCAGCTCTATGGTACTGGAGACAAAAAGAAATATCAATATACTAATTCAGCATTCATACTCATTTGTTAAATCCGACCTTCTCTGTATAACTCCACCATCACCTTTGATCTTTCATTCTTTAGGGGTATTTGGGCAACGACCATTCTAACTTTTTCAAGTTGGAAGGAGCTGTTGATAATATGGGATAGGGGATGGAACCAGTTGATGTTCTTGAAAGGCTGGCCCCTTTGCATTTCAGGCCTTATGGTCCCGGGACCCATTTGGAGGTTGTAGCTTTCTGGAAAATTACCCTAGGGCTTGGAACCTTTGTAGAATCTTATGTAATGCCCTAGGTATTCTTTAGGATTAGCAGAAATGGTTTGGATTGGGGTTTGGCAAGTTATAATACTAGCAATGTCTAACTGAAGCTTGCATAAGAGTGACCTCCAGAGTAACCTCTTGACTCTACCTGAACTCTCTCAGCCCCTGATACCTTATTTGTTACACATTCTTTTGCTCAGGATGGAATTACTGATCCAATGGTACCAGGGTCAGACTCATCCCTGGGTGTCATCTCCCATGCTGCCAGGGAGACTTTCATCCCTGGATGGCATGTTCCCTGTAGGAGGGAGGGCAATGGTTTCACTTGCAGCGTTGGGCTTAAAGAAAGAGAGGCCACACCTGAGTAACAGAAGAGGTCCTCCAGAGGCTTTTATTCTCCTTTAAAGGTCAATATTCTTCTGTCTGCCACTTAAATATTTTTATTTCCTAGAATCCCATCATAGGTCTCATTCTGTTTTTCTCCTAAATCTGTTCTTTCTGGAAGAATTCATCCACTCTCTTAGTTAAAGCACAAAAATGCAGGTAAAATTCCCTAATAGGTAGTGAATCCTAGATCAGAATTTCCAACTTCCGAGTGGGCATTTCTACCATAAGGACCTGTGCTGGTTTGAAAGGACTATGTGCCCTAGAAAAGCCATGGTTTAATCATGATCCATTCTTGTGGGAGCAACCTTTTCTTTTAATCTCTATTCAGCACTATATGTTGGAAACTTGATTAGATTATCTCCACGGAGATGTGACACACCCAATTGTGGGTATTAACTTTTGATTAGAAGGAGATGTGACTCCACCCATTCTACGTGGGTCTTGATTAGTTTACTGGAATTCTTTAAGAGAGGGAGCATTTTGGAAAAAATTGGAAAGCAACAGGAGAGAGTGATGAGAACCACAAGAGCCCATGCAGCAGAGACCTCTGGAGATAAAGAAGGAAAACACCACTGGGGGAGCTTCATGAAATAAGAAGCCTGGAGAGAAAGCTAGCAGATATCATCATGTTTGTCATGTGCCTTTCCAGTTGAGAAAGAAACCCTGAGCTTCATAGGCCTTTCTTGAGTGACGGTAACCTCTTGTTGGTGCCTTAATTTGGATATTTTTATAGATTTGCTTTAATTGGGACATTTTCACTGTGTTAGAACTGTGAACTTGCAACTTATTAAATTCCCCCTTTTAAAAGTCATTCTGTTTTCTGGCATATTGCATTCTGGCAGCCAGCAAACTAGAACAGGATCCTAGACATTCTCCTCACACATACTACCTATGGAACAGAATTCGAGAGCTGTGCATCTGTCATGTTCATCTTGAACCTCTTGTTCATCTTGTACCTGATGTACCTTTTAGCACACAGCTTAATACAAATGTGTAGTACATGAATGAATGAACTGAATAAGAGTCATAACATCTGGCACTAAGTTTATAAAGGCAAAAAGATATTATACTTTATTATTAAATTATAGAAATCATATGCTTTGTTTATCTATGTATCTACCTATCCATTCACCCACCTATATATGTTCATTTATCTAAAGAAATGTCACAGTTTAAGCCACCACCCCAAAATTTGTTAGCTTAAAAGAGTAAATTATTATTATACCTCAGTTCTGTGGGTTGACTGGATTCAGCTAAGTGGTTCATGGTAGTCAGATGGTGGCTGGGGCTGGAGTTCCCTGAAGGCTTGACTGGGCTCAATGTCCAAGATGGTTTCTTCACTAACATGTCTCAGGATAGCTAGTCTGCTTTATATGGCAGCTGGCTTCCCCTGAACCATGTGTTTTAAGAGATCCAGGCAGATGCTATAATACATCTTATGACTTAGCCTTAGAAGTTACATGAAGCAATTTCCATTGTATTCAACTGGTTAAAAGTGATTTATAAGGCCAGTCCAGATTCAAGGGAGAAGACTATAAAATGGAGGCATGATTCACTGGAGGGCAATCTTTACAGACTAGCTACCACTTGGTATATCAACACCTGAGATCAATACATTAGAATGTTGGAAATAATTTATTTTCTTAGCACTCTAACATATTCACTATAATTTTAAAATGCTATCTTCTAGTATTTTACTTATGCATACATAGAAAAAGCACAAATCTTAAACTGTATGGTTCAATGAATTTTGACAAATATATATACCCAAGTGACCTAACATACAGAATATTTGCATGGTCCCCAAAAGTACTTTAATTTTAACCATTCTAGTGGGTATGGAGTCATGTCTCATTTAGATTTAAATTTGCATTTCTTTGATGACAGGTGAAGTCAAGAATTTTTTTTGTTTATTGACCAGTGATATAACTTCCTTTGTAAATCATCTGTTCAAATCTTTCCCCATTTTTCAAAAGTAGGGATATTTGCCTTTTATTATTCAGTTGTAGTACATTTTAAAAAATCTATTCTGGATACAAGACTTTTGTCAAATATATGCCTTGTGGATATTTTCTTCTAATCTGTGACTTGCCTTTCATTTTCTTAATGGTGTATTTTGATGAGTTTTTTTCTTTTACACCAGGAATTGAACCCAGGTCTCCAGTCTGGCAGGTGAGAACTCTGCCACTGAGCTGCTGTTACCCGACTTTTCATGAGTTTTTATATTTTGAAAAAGTCTAATTTATAAAATTTTTTTCATGTTCTCACTTTCTGTGTCTAAGAAACTGCTGCCAATTTCAGGCCACAAAGATATTGTCCTCTTTTTTTTTTCCTTCCAGAGGCTTTTACAGTCTTGTAATTGAGAAATTAGGATTTAAGGGATGATTTTCATTATTGAATCATATTCCTTTTTGCTTTCTGGAAATTGGAGTAGACAGAAGGAAATACCTGAAATCCTTAAACTATAATTCATCTATCCTAATATCTGATAAGATTGTAAAAGCCCTTATTTTGTGCCTTTGTGACTGTAAGAACTGTCACAAACTTTTTTTTTAACTTCATTTTTTTAAGTTATCTGTAAGAACAGACTGTAAGACTGTTACTCCCTTTATCTGGTCATTTTCTTGTGGGGCAAAATCCTTGAAGCTAATGAAGAATTTGAAGTCAGTCATTAACTAGCTTAAGCCCCAGACATTTGTAAATCATAATAGCTAGATTCTGCTATTGAAAGATAACTTTTCTTCCTTCTTTTTAACTTACACCTTTAGTATTGAAGTGATAGCTCTGCCTCCCCTCCTTTCAGCTTATGTTGTCCTATTGAAATGATAATGATAACACTGTCTCTTTTTCTGCTTTCAACTTGCCATCTAAAATGACCATTTTCCCCTTGATAAAATCCTTAAAAACCTTGAACCCCCTAAACTTGGGGAAACAGACTTTGGGCTGCTAGGCCCTCTGCTCTCCTACTTGATGTGTAGTAATAAACTCTTTCTCTGTTTGAAACTCCAGTATCTCAGGAATTGGTTACTGAGAGTTCTTTCAGGCAAAAGAATCCATGGCGTTTGTCCATAAACAGTCGTGGCTTCCACATTTAGGTCTACAATCTACCTTGAATTAAGTTTGTGGAGAGGTAGGAGCTCAGGTTCCTTTTTCCAGATGGACATCCAGTTGTTCCAACATCATTTGTTGAAAAGACTTTCCTTTTCCTACTTAGTTATGCTGGCACCTCTGTTGAAAATTGATCAGGTAAGTTTCAAACTCTATTTCGTTGCATTGATCTATTTCTCTATCTTCATACCAGTATCATGCTATCTTGATTAGTATAGCTTTCTAGTAAAACAGGTAGTATTAATTCTTCAGTTTTGTTCTTTCTCAAAATTGTTTTGGTTATTCAGACCTTTTGTACTTCTAATTATATTTTAGAATTGGCTTTTTAATAACTTTTTTTTTTAAGTCTGCCAGGGTGATGACTGCCACTGAATTAAATTTATAGATTGATTTTAGAAGTGACATCTTAAAAATATATCCAATCAATGAACATAGGATCTCTTTCTATTAAAGTCTTATTTACTTCCCCTCAGTAACGTATTAGTTTTCAGTGTAGAAGTTTTTCACATTTTTTGTTAAATTAATTTAACTTTATTCAAATTTATTTATAAATATTCTATATTTTCTATCTCTATATATGGCACTATTTTAATTTCATCAATTTTATTTCCTAAATACTTTTTGTTCATCTATTTTTTCATTTTTTGTTCATATATTTCACTCATATACAAAAGATTTCTCTATGTTGATTTCGTATCATGTGACCTGGCTAGGATCAACAGTACTATGTTGACTAGAAGATTGTTCCCAATCTTAGGAGGAATGACTGAAATATTCAATGTTTCACAATTAAATATATTAGCTGTAGTCTTTCATAGATGCCCTTTATCAAACTGACAAAATTCCCTTTGATTAAAACTTTGTTGAGAAACTTGATATTGAATTTTGTCAATGTTCCTTTCTGCATCTGAGATGATTTTATGGTTTTTCACCTTTAGTCTGTTAATGTGGTTAAATCAATTTTGTATTACTGGGGTAAATCCTCAGAAAATTCCCTTGGTGCTTAGATTATGGTCCTCTGTCTCCTCCCCTAAATAGTAGAGGGTTTCTAACTTCTCCTTCACAGCTCCCCCTTTAACCTCAGCTCTGTCAGAAGAGTCCTCAGTGTCAGGAGAGTTTTCCCAGAGTCTTACAGGGAGCCAGATAACGCTTAGTTGCCTTCAAAATAAATAAATCAGCATTTGGGTTTAAGAGTGACTCAAAAAGTAGGCTAAATTTGTAGTCTTTGCCTTCTGTCACTTCTATGACTCACTGAGTTGACACATCTGGGTTCTGAACACTGGGAAAAGATATTCTTGTTGCCATCAGTCTCTCATCTTAGGGTCTCAAACTCCTTTAAGAAGGAGGTAGATCTGTTGCCTTATATAACTTTTAGCTCAAGGGATCAGAATTGTTCTACCTTTCTGCTTCTCCCTCAATTCCCACCTTTAATATGTAGATAACAAATGCAGTTTTTCCAGAAATTCTTAATCTTTACATAGACTCCAAAATTGGTAGCCAATTTTACTTCACTGATTCCAGAGCAATCCGATGTTTTTGTTCCTGAGACCCATATAAACCAGAGTCTCCTAGGTACTATATGGTAGATGTCCATATAAAAACCAAAAGAAAATTAATGGATGTCCTGACTAAAGCCCCATATTTATTCTGAGGAGCCTTCTAATCAAAGGCGGACTTGTTCATCCTTATTCCTGGCCCTAACAAGCAGTACGTTTTTTTTTGCAGTTATCTGAGATTTTACTTACAAGTGAAACAATTACAATCATATGAAAAATGCTTATGATGTGGTGTTGAGTGAAAATATGTAGAGAATTATATATAATACATGAGAACAACTGTGTAGGGATGTACAAAATATTATGCTTAAAATACTGTAAAGAAAAACATCAGAATATAAAGAGCTATGTTTTGAGTTTGTCCAACTAGAAGATTTCTTTCTCTTTTTTTTGACTTTTCAAAGTAAAAAAAAAAACTACTATTTTATAATAACACTTCTAGAGAGGTCTGGCTATATGACAGTTTACAAGACAACCAAAACCTGGGAAATCTCAACATTCCCCAGCTGATCAGTAGGGAGCAAACATCAGCTATTTACTGTGTTAATTAAGACTATATTCTTACACATTTATTTATTCTCACCTTTTCCTTCTTTGCTATCAGGTCAGCTAACTGCTCTACGAAAGCCAATCTAAACATCACCATCTCTATGAAATATGTATTTCTTGTTTTATGTGTCCCTAAAAGCTTCTTTTTTAAACAAATTTTTATTAATAAAATCAATCAATATACAACACGAACATTCTTAACGTATGAACATTCCATACTTGCTGTGCAATCAATGGCTCACAATACCATCACATAGCTGTATGATCATTTCTCAGAACATTTACATCACTCCAGAAAAAGAAATAAAAAGAAAAAAGAAAAATCTCATACATACCATACCCCTTATCCCTCCCTCTCATTGACTGCTAGTATTTCCCTCTACCCAATTCCTTTTAACATTTGTTCCCCATATTATTTATTTTTTAATCCATATTTTTTACTCATCTGTCCATACTGTAGACAAAAGGAACATCTGAACAAGGTTTTCACAATCACACAGACACTTTGCGGAAGCTATGTCATTACACAATCTTCAAGAAGCATGGCTACTGGAACACAGCTCGACAGTTTCAGGCACTTCTCTCTAGCCTCTCTAATACACCTTAAACTAAAAAGGGGTTATCTAGATAATGTGTAAGAATAACCTCCAGGATAATGTCTCGACTCTTTGAAATCATGAAATCTATCAGCCACTTGACACTTTATTTTGTCTCATTTCTCTCATTCCCTTTTCAGTCAAGAAGGTTTTCTCAATCCCTTGATGCTGAGTCCCAGCTCATTCCAGGATTTCTGTCCCACATTGCCAGGGAGGTTTATACCCCTGGGAGTCACACCCCACATAGAGAGGGGGAGGGTAATGAATTTGCTTACCATGTTGGCTGAGAGACAAGCCACATCTGAGCAACAAGAGGTTCTCTGGGAGTGACTCTGAGGCCTAATTTTAGGTAGACCAAGCCTACCCTTTGCAGAGATATGTGTCATATGAACAAACCCCAAGATTGAGAGCCTGGCCTATTGACTTTGTTGGCCTCACTGTTTGTGAGAATATGAGGCCTTCTCCAAATGGAGAAGTTGAATTTTCCCTCTTTCTCACCATTTCCCCAAGGGGACGTCACAAATACTTTTTTATTCGCTGTTCAAATCACTCTGGGATTTATTCGGGCATCACTTTGGACAAACCTACAAACTCTCATGCCCTCCTCAAGGTTCCAATGCCTTATGGTGTTCAATTAAACTGTCCATATAAGTTATATTAGGAGATGCACTGGTCAAAATGTAAATTTTGTACCAAATAAACATTTCATGCTTTAGTCTCACACATAACTTAAAGTTTTAAAATATGTATTACCATCTATTTTCAACACCCTGCAATAATGACATTTCTTTGTTCTTCCTCATACAAAAGC
Source organism: Tamandua tetradactyla (assembly GCF_023851605.1). Lineage (NCBI taxonomy): Eukaryota > Metazoa > Chordata > Mammalia > Pilosa > Myrmecophagidae > Tamandua > Tamandua tetradactyla. Next base: position 35,713,530 of record NC_135343.1, on the reverse strand, counting down.
ATTTTTTGATTTGTACATTTAGTCATGATCATTGCACACTCTAGGCATTCTGAGATTATACCATTTCAATCTTTACCGTCTGTCTTTCCTTCTATTTCATTTGTGCCCCCAGCCCTCCTCCCTCTATCATTCTCACATTCAGCTTCATTCAGTGTACTAACATTATTGTACTACAGTTAGGTAGTATTGTGCTATCCATTTCTGAATTTTTACAATCAGTCCTGTTGCACAACTTGTATTCCTTCAGCTCCAATTACCCAATATCTACCCTATTACTATCTCCTGATGACTTCTGTTCTTAATTGAAATTCTCCAAGTTTACTCATTAATGTTAGTTCATATCAGTGAGGCATTAAGTATTTGTCCTTTTGTTTCTGGCTAATCTCATTCAGTATAATGTCCTCAAGGACCATCCATGTTATTATGTACTTCATAACTTTATTCTGTTTTACAGTTGCATAATATTCCATCATATGTATATACCACAGCTTGTTTAGCCACTTGTCTGTTGATGAGCATTTGGGCTGTTTTCATCTCTTGGCAATTGTAAATAATGCTGCTATAAACATTGGTGTGCCAATGTCTGTTTGTGTCCTTGCCCTCATGTCCTCTGAGTAGATACCTAGCAATACTGTTGCTGGATCATATGGCAATTCTATACCTAGCTTCCTGAGGAACTACCAAACTGCCTGTATTAGTTAGGATTCTCGAGAGAAACAGAATCAACGGGAAATATTTGTAAATATAAAATTCATAAAAGTATCTCACACAACCATGGGAATGTAGAGTCCAAAATCTGTACGACAGGCCGTGAAGCTGACGATTCTGATGGAGGGTCTGGACAAACTCCACAGGACAGGCACGCCGGTCGAAGGAGGAAGAGAACCTCTCTTATGAATCCTCCTTAAAAGGCTTCCAGTGATTAGATTAAGCATCATTCACTAAAGAAGACATTCTGCTTGGCTGATTACAAATGGAATCAGCTGTGGAATTAGCCAATGTGACCATGATTTAATTACATGAAATGTCCTCAAAGCCAATGGCAGGCCAGCACCTGCCCAACCAGACAAACAGGTACCACGATCTGGCCAAGGTGACACATGAACCTGACCAGGACACTGCCTTCCACAGCAGTTGTACCATTTGACATTCCCACCAACAGTGGATAAGTGTGCCTCTTTCTCCACATCTTCTCCAGCATTTGTCGTTTTCTGTTTTATTGATAACGGCCATTCTGGTGGCTGTGAGATGGTATCTCATTGTGGTTTTGCTTTGCATTTCCCTAATAGCCAGGGAAGTTGAGCAGCTTTTCAAGTGCCTTTTGACCATTTGTATTTCTTCTTCTGAGAAGTGTCTGTTCATGACTTTTGCCCACTTTGTAATTGGGTTGTTTGTCTTTTTGTTGTTGAGTTGAACAATCTCTTTATATATTCGGGGTTTTAGACCCTTATCTGATATATTGCTTCCAAAAATTGTCTCTATAGGCTGTCTTTTTACTTTCTTGACAAAGTTCTTTGATGCACAAAAGTGCTCAATTTTGAGAAGTTTCCATTTATCTTTCTTTCTTCAATGCTTGACCTTTAAGTGTAAGATCTAGGAAACTGCCTATTATAAGATGTATAAGATATTTCCCTACATTTTCTTCTAAAGGTTTTCTGGTCTTAGATCTAATATTTAAGGCTTTGATCCATTTTGAGTTGATTTTTGTGTAGGGTGTGAGACATGGATCCTCTTTCATTCCTTTGCATGTGGATATAAAGTTCTCTAGGAACCATTTTTTGAAGAGACTATTCTGTCCCAGGTGAGTTGCCTTGACTGCCTTATCAAAGATCAATTGTCTATAGGTGAGAGGGTCTATATCTGAACACTCTATTTGATTCCATTGGTCAGTATATCTATCTTGATGCCAGTACAATGCTGTTTTGATCACTGTCGCTTCATAATACGCCTTAAAGTCAGGTAATGTGAGACCTCTGACTTCATTTTATGGTCTCAGGATACTGAACTATTCAGGGCAACTTACCTTTCCAGATAAATTTGGTTATTGGATTTTCTACTTCTGAAAAGTACGTTTTTGGGATTTTAATTGGTATTGCATTGAATCTATAAATCAATTTAGGAAGAAACGACATCTTAACTATATTTTTTTAAGAATATGAACATGGTATGCCCTTCCATTTGTTTAGGTCTTCTGTGATTTCTTTTAGTAATTTCTTATAGTTTTCTTTGAATAGGTCTTTTGTATCCTTAGTTAAATTTATTCCTAAATATTCTTATGCTTGTACTTGCAAATGGAATTTTTTCTTAATTTCCCCCTCAGATTGTTCATTACTAGTGCATAGAAACACTACATATTTTCGAGTGTTGATCTTGTAACCTGGCACTTTGCTTACTCATTTATTAACTCTAGTTGTTTTGCTGTGGATTTTTCAGGGTTTTCAACATATAGTATCATATCATCTGCAAACAGTAGCAGTTTACTTCTTCCTTTCCAATTCTGATGCCTTGTATTTCTTTTTCTTGTCTAACTGCTCTGGCTAGAACTTCCAATGCAGAGTTGAATAACAATGGTGATAGCGGGCATCCTTGTCTTGTTCCTGTTCTTAGGGGGAAAGTTTTCGTATTTCCCCATTGAGTATGATGTTAGCTGTGGATTTTTCCATATATTCCCTTTATCATGTTGAGGAAGTTCTCTTCTAATCCTATCCTTTGAAGTATTTTTAGCAAGAAAGGATGTTGAATTTTGTCACATGCATCAATCGAGATGACCATGTGGTTTTTCTGCTTTCATTTGTTGATATGCTGTGTTCTAGTTTGCTAGCTGCCAGAATGCAATATACCAGAAACGGAATGGCTTTTAAAAAGGGGAATTTAATGAGCTGCTAGTTTACAGTTCTAAGGCCAAGAAAATGTCCCAATTAAACAAGTCTACAGAAATGTCCAATCAAAGGCATCCAGGGAAAGATACCTTGGTTCAAGAAGGCTGATGAAGTTCAGGATCTCTCTCTCATCTGAGAAGGCACATTGTGAACACAGTCATGGTTTCTCTCTTGGCTGGAATGTCACATGGCAAGCACAGCATCATCTACTAGTTTTCTCTCCTGGCTTCCTGTTTCATGAAGTTCCCCGGGAGGTGTTTTCTTTCTTCATCTCCAAAGCACTGGCTGATGGACTCTGTTTCGTGGTGCTGCAACATTTTCTGCTCTCTCTGAATCTCCCATTCTCCAAAATGTTTCCTCTGTTATAGGACTCCAGTAAACCAATCAAGACCCACCCAGATGGGTGGAGACACATCTCCCCTAATCCAGCTTAACAATCACTCTTGATTTGCTTACATCTCCAGGGAGATGATTTAATTACATACAGTATTGAATAGGGATTATTCTGCCTTTATGAAATGGGATTTTGATTAAAATATGGCTTTTCAAGGGTACATACATCATTCTAAACTAGCACATTCCACCCTCTGGACCCTAAAAAAGACATGTTTTTCCCATATACAAAATACATTAATTCCATTACAATATCAGAAAACTTTAAAGCATTTTAGTAATAATCAAATGCAATACAGGTTAAAACCAGTACAAAGTCTGATCAAAGTTAGGTACAAGCATGATCTGTGCTCAGGCAAATTCTCCTCTGTCTCTGACCTTTGAAAACTGATAACAAGTTATTTGCTGCCAACATACAAAGGAGGAACAGTCATGGGATACATATACCCACTTCTATAGGGAGGAAGGAACACAGTAGTCACTGGACCCATAAAGTTTCGAAAACCCACAGGGCAAAGTCCATTAGATTTCAAAGTCTGAGAATCATTTATCTTTGGGGCTTTGGAAAGCGGCAGGCCCACCTTTTCCAAAAGTCTACTCAGAGGCCTGCCTCTCTCTGAATGCAACCTTGGGGAACATTGGGGAGACCACCTTTTTCTTGGCTCCTCCCTCTCCAAGCATTGGGGCCGCACCCAAGCTCTCTGCCATCTCCAGGGCACACGCTCAACCCCACCATGTGGTAGCAGCCAGGCTTTCCCCAAACCGCAAGGAATGTACTTCACCCTCTCCAAGGCCTGAGGTGGCATAACAGTTCCACTGCAATGAGGTGGAAGGCCCATCCCTGCCCTTGGGGCAAACACAACCTCTCCTTGGGCTTGGGTGGGTCCAATCTCCTGGCCCAAGGCTTCTTGACTTCAGAACTCAGCCTCCATGGTTCTGCCTCTGAAGTTATTTTTCCTCCAATATGCCCCTTCTTTGAACCCCCCAGTCCAGACTGGCAGCAGCTTTGTTTATACAGGTCCCACAGCACTCTCATTGGCTTTCTATGCAGTAGCCTTGAATCCTGCCCATCAGACATAAGGAGTTTCCACAAATCCTTCCTGAATAACTCCATATCCAATCCTGGCTTTCTCTGAAATGGCTGGCTGATTCCACATTTGGTTAAATCCTCACACATTTTTTTTCTCTGAGGTCTCCACTTCTGGAGGCCCAGAATTTTTCAGAACTTCAATTTCTGGTCTCTTTGTACCCAAGAGTTCAGTCTTCAGCTTATCTCTTTCCTGTCGCTATAAGCTATGAGGAGAAACCAGGCTGTACTTCTCACATTTAATGTGGAGATCTCTTCTGCTAAATATCCAAGTTCATGGCTTTTAAAATCTGCCTACCAGCCAAAGCCACTAATCAATTTTGCCAGATTATGTGCTATTTTAAAACAAGACTTGCTCTCCTTCCAGTCTACAATAACACGTCTCATCTCTGTCTAAAGCCTAATCAGATGTATTTTTAGAGTCCACATTTCTACCAACAGCCTCTTCAAAGCATTCTAGGCCTTCTCTATCAAGCTTCTCACAACTTCTCCAGATTCTTCCCCTTATCCATTTAAAAAGCCATTCCAACATGTTTGGTATTTGCAAACTGCAGCAGCACTCCACACCTTTGGCACCAAAACCTGTTCTAGTTTGCTAGGTGCCAGAATGCAATGCACCAGAAATGGAATGGCTTTTTAAAAGGGGCATTTAATAAGTTGCTAGTTTACGGTTCTAAGGCCGAGAAAATGTGCCAGTTAAAACAAGTCTATAAAAATGTCCAATCAAAGGCATCCAGGGAAAGATACCTTGGTTCAAGAAGGCTGATGAAGTTCAGGGTCTCTGTCATCTGAGAAGTTTCTCCCTTGGCTGGAAGGGCACATGGTGAGCACAGTGTCATCTGCTAGTTTTCTGGCTTCCTGTTTCATGAAGCTTCCCAGGAGATGTTTTCTTTCTTCATCTCCAAAGCACTGGCTGATGGACTCTCTGCTTTGTGGTGCTGCAGCATTCTCTGCTCTCTCTGAATCTCCCATTCTCCAAAATGTCTCCTCTTTTATAGGACTCCAGTAAACCAATCAAGACCCACCCAAATGGGTGGAGACACATCTACTCTAATCCAGCTTAACAACAACTCTGGATTTGGTTACATCTCCAGGGAGATGATCTAGTTACATACAGTATTGAATAGGGATTATTCTGCCTTTACGAAATGGGATTTTGAATAAAACATGGCTTTTCAAGAGTACATACATTATTTCAAACCAGCACATCGTGTATTCATTAATTGATTTTCTTGTGTTGAACCATCCTTGCATACCTGGAATGAATTCTACTTGGTCATGGTGTATAATTCTTTTAATGTGTTGCTGGTTTTATTGAGGATTTTGCTAGAATTTTGTTGAGGATTTTTGCATCTATATTCATTAGAGAGATTGGTCTGTAATTTTCTTTTCTTGTAGTATCTTTGCCTGGCTTTGGTATGAGGGTGCTGTTGGCTTCATAGAATGAGCTAGGCAGCCTTCCTTCCTCTTCAATTTTTTTGAAGAGTTTGAGCAAGATTGGTACTAATTCTTTCTTGAATGTTTGGTAGAATTCACATGTGAAGCCATCTGGTCCTGGACTTTTCTTTTTTGGGAGCTTCTTAATGACTAATTCAATTTCTTTACTTCTGATTGGTTTATTGAGGTCATCTATTTCTTCTCAAGTCAATGTTAGATGTTCATGCCTTTCTAGGAAGTGGTCAATTTCATCTACATTGTCTAGCTTATTAGCATAAAGTTGTTCATAGTATCCTCTCATTACCTCCTTCATTTCTGCAGGGTCAGTGGTTATGTCTCCTCTACCATTTGTGATTTTATTTATTCAAATAAAATAAATAAAACAAAATCAAATCTCTCTTCTTCTTTTTGTAAACTTTGCTAAGGATCCATCAATGTTTTTTATTTTTTTCATAGAACCAACTTCTGGTTTTGTTGATTTTCTCGATTCTTTTCATGCTCTCAATTTCATTTATTTCTGCTCTAATCTTCACTATTTCATTCCTTTTGCTTGCCTTGCTGTTAGTTTCTGTTGTTTCTATAGTTCTTCCAAGTGAACAGTTAAAAACATTCCTCAATTTTTGCTGCTTTTTCTTTTTTGATATAGGCATTTAGGGCAATAAATTTTCCTCTTAGCACTGCCTTTATTTTGATATGTTGTGTATTCATTTTCATTTGCTTCAAAATATTTACTGATTTCTCTTGTAACTTCTTCCTTGACTCACTGGTTGTTTAAGAGTGTGTTTCCAACTTCATTCCTTTATGATCTCAGAAAGTGTTTTGCATGATTCCAATCTTTTTAAATGTATTGAGACTTGTTTTGTGACCCAGCATATGGTCTATCCTTAAGAACGATCCATGAGCACTTGAGAAAAAGGTGTATTCTGGTGTTGTGGGGTGTAATGTTCTATAAATGTCTGTTAAGTCTAGTTTGTTTATTGTGTTATTCAAATTCTGTTTCTTTACTGATCCTTTGTCTAGTTGGAGCCTGAGAAGCCTTGCAGGTGTATCCGAAGAGTAGTCAAACCATAAAACACAGCCACAAATGGATCCTGTCCATTGATGAAAGCAGGGAATTGAAGTCTCCAACTATTATGGTAGATGTGTCTATTTCTCTTTTCAGTGTTTGCCTCATGTATTTTGGAGCACTCCAGCTCAGTGCATAAATATTTATGATTGTTATGTCTTCTTGTTGAATTGTTCCTTTTTTTAATACATAGTGCCCTTCTTTGTCTCTTTTAATTGTTTTACATTTGAAGTCTAATTTGTTGGATATTAGCATAGCTACTCCTGCTTTTTTCTGATTGTTGTTTGCATGAAATATCTTTTCCCAACCTTTCACTTTCAACCTATGTTTATCCTTGGGTCTAAAATGTGTCTCCTGTAGACAGCATATAGATGGGTCGTGTCTTTTAATCCATTCTGTCAGTCTATCTCTTGTGATTAGGGAGTGTGGTAGTTAGATTCTGTTGTCAACTTGGCCAGGTGAAGGCACCTAGTTTTGTTGCTGCGGACATGAGCCAATGGTACATGAACGTCATCTGTTGCTGATTTACATCTGCAGTTGGCTAGGAGGTATGCCTGCTGCAATGAAGGACGTTTGACTTAATTGGTTGGTGCTTAAATGAGAGACCAAAACGTAGCACAGCCTAAGCAACTCGGCATTCCTCATCTCAGCATTCACAGCTCAGCCCACGTCTTTGGAGATGCAGAAAGAAGTCACCCCATGGAAAGTTGTTGGAACCCAGGGGCCTGCAAAGAAGGCCGGCAGAGACCATCCTGTGGCTTCCCATGTAAGAAAGAACCTCAGTGGAAACTTAGCTGCCTTTCCTCTGAAGAACTAACAAAATAAATCCCCTTTTATTAAAAGCCAATCCATTTCTGGTGTGTTGCATTCCAGCAGCTAGCAAACTAGAACAGGGAGTTTAATCCATTAATGTTTTGTGTTATTACTATAAGGGAAGTACTTTCTTCTACCACTTTGCCTTTTGGCTTTTATATGTTTTATCTAATTTTTCTTCTTTTTACCTTTACTGATAGTCTTCATTTCTACACTCTTCTCCACACCTCTCTGCTGTCTTTACCTATCTGTCTCTAGTAGCTCCCTTTAATATTTCTTGCAGAGCTGGTCTCTTGGTCACAAATTCTCTCAGTGATTTTTTTGTTTGAAAATGTTTTAATTTCGCCCTCATTTTTGAAGGACAATTTTGCTGGATATAGAATTCTTGGTTGGCAGTTCTTTTCTTTTAGTATCTTAAATATATCATACCACTGCCTTCTCGCCTCCATGGTTTCTCCTGAGAAATCTATGCATAGTCTTATTGGGCTTCCCTTGTATGTGATGAATTGTTTTTCTCTTGCTGCTTTCAAGATTCTCTCTTTTTCTTTGACATCTGACATTCTGATTAGTAAGTGTCTTGGAGTATGTCTATCTGGATCTATTCTCTTTGGGGTATGCTGCACACTTTCTGGATCTGTAATTTTAAGTATTTCATAAAAGTTGGGAAATTTTCAGTGCTAATTTCCTCCATTAGTTTTTCTCCTCCTTTTCCCTTCTCTTCTCCTTCTGGGACACCCACAACATGTATATTCATGCGCTTCATGTAGTCATTCAATTCCCTGAGTCCCTGCTCATATTTTTTCATTCTTTCACTTATATTTTCTTTTGCTTGTCAGATTTCAGATATCCCATCCTCCAGTCCACTAATCCTATCCTCTGCCTCTTGAAATCTAACATGCAGGTTTCCATTGTTCTTTTCATCTCTTCTACTGTGCCTTTCATTCCCATAGTTCTGTGATTTGTTTTTTCAGACTTTCCATTTCTTCCTTTTTTTCATCCCTTGCCTTCTTTATATCCTCCCTCAATTCATTGATTTGATTTTTGATGAGGTTTTCCATGTCTGTTCAAATATTCTGAATTAATTGTTTCAACTCCTGCATCTCATTTGAATTGTTGGTTTGTTCCTTTGACTGGGCCATATCTTCAATTTTCCTAGTATGATTCATTATTTTTTGCTGGCATCTGGGCATTTAATTTTTTTAATTAGTTTATTCTGGAGATTGATTTTGCTTTTCTTTTATCAACTCCAGTATTTCACTTGAAGTGTTGGTTTTTTCCTTTGACTGGGCCATATCTTCAGTTTTCCTAGTATGAGTCATTATTTTTTGCTGGCATATGGGCATTTAATTTCTTTAATTAGTTTATTCTGGAGATTGATTTTGCTTTTTTTTACCTAGGATTTTCTTGCTGAATGACTTTGTTCTTCTATCTGATCTCTGACATTCAGTTCCGCTTATTATAGAATTCTACTTTAGGTTTTGCTTTAACAGATCAGAATTTTTCAGTTCTTGTTTTCTTGTTTCTTGCCCTGCCTGTTGATGCCTTTTTTTCCCCCCTTAGGAGGTGTACTTAGGTATTATAGACCCCAGTCAGATTTTCCCAGACCAAACTGGCCTCCTCTCAGGAGGAAAGAGTCACCTGCATCAGTTTCCCCTGAGGGTGAGATCCATCAGGCTGAAAGACTTTCAACCTATGAAGCCTCTAGACTCTGTATTTTTCCTATCTTGCCCAGTATGTGGTGCTTGTCTGCCTGCAGGTCCCACCAGCATAAGGTGATGTGATAACTTTAACTTCAGCAGACTCTCCCTGCTGGGGTGTGGTTGAGACAGAGGAGAGGTTTAGGCTGGCTTTAATCACTTCAGTTTTCCAGACCCTGGAGTCTGAATTACTTGAGGGAGGGATTCCACCTGAGCTGGGTCCCACCCCTCTCCTAGGGAAGGCATAGCCTCCAGGCAAGCTTTCAGACAAGATTAATTCTGCCCTTGCCTGGGCAGTTGAGCCTGAGAAGCCTTGCAGTTGAATCCAAAGAGTAGTCAAACCATAGAAACACAGCCACAAAAAAAAGAAGAAGAAGAAAATCCCCCTTTTCAGAGCAGGACCCCTGTTCCTCGGGTTTGCCAACTAAGAGCTTATATTGGTACATTGCTCTGTGTATCTCCAGGTCCTACACGCCCCCTCCTATCCTTCAGGGCCCAAACCCTTTCAAGTGTTTTGTGCTGTCCAATCCAAAAAAGCCTGTTTTTTGTTTTTTTCTTTTTCCATCAGCCCTGCCCCCTCTGCATTAGGGCAAAACCCAGCAACCTCAGCTTTTACTCAAGGTTCAGCTGAGCTGGGGGCCTAGTTTTAGCAGTCAGATTTGTTAGTTAATTCCACAAATTTGAGCTTGGTTGTTCAGCCCCCTATTGCTAGTAAAGTCTCTTTCTTTTTCCCTCTGGGAATCAGCCTGTGGGGGAGGGGGGAGGGGTACCAGCCACCGCAGCTTGGGGGACTCACAGTTCTATTGGTGGGATCGGAGCTGGTCCAGCTTGTCCAGACTGTTACACTGTGTGTCTGATCACTGATATGGCCCCAGCGGTTGTTCTGTAGTGTTCCTGGTTATTTACTAGCTGTTCTCAAGGACGATTCAAATCCCACACCTCACTAAGCTGCCATATTGGTTCCTTTTCCCTAAAGGTTTTTTAACCTTTAATGGTTAAAAATTTTTTTTACTTGAGCCCCTAGTTGGTATTTGGCTGTAGGAAATTCAGTTCCAATCAAATTATTTCAGAGGCTCCTAGGGTGGGGAAGAGGCTTCCAGCTCCCAGTTATGACTTGTCAGCTCTTATGACTTCTTTTTGCTGTTACATTGCAAGCAGTATATTTAATGTCATTGGACTGAGCACACTAACATCAACTCTAGCTCCTCAAGTCTAAACTGGTATCTCCCATACCACCATCTGTGCTATTAGACTTTCTTCCCTGAAGGTAGCCAATATGGCAATCTCTCTTCCTCCTCCTGAGTTGATTTTACAAATTATGGGGAAAAGATTAACAAACACCAGGCAACACTGCTGTGGTAAAAATGACTCTTAATTGATAAACCTCATCTGGATAGGAGGACTGTGAATGGACTATACACCTGATGGAAGCTTTGAGTTTCTAAGAATGTGGAAATTCTTGTAATTGGCCATGTCTCTTACAGGGACCCTGGAGCTATACCTGAGACTGTTACAAGAGATATTACCTCCTGTAGGGCATCAGGATTCTCAACCAAGGTAATCCCTGTTCCTAACTACGTGGATCATGTCTTCTTGAACTTAAGCTGTCATTTTTGAGAAAGGGCCAGAAAAGAGTACTTGAGCTGCTGTAAGGACTCTGGTGACAGAGAAAATGTCCTGCTAGCATGTTGTGTTTCCTGTCCAATATTCTTCTAAATAATTGTAATGCTAAGTACAGCCTACTCAAATCAAGTGAGTCTAAATGTCTGGTTGAACCTAAGGAAAGCCCATCATGATCTTTGTAACAACTGCAAGAAGACCAGGAGTTTTTCAGATATCTCATAGTGTCTGAGTTTCCCCAATAATACTTTGCTATACACTGCCACAGTTGAACCTAATATTTTGTCATGTATGCAAGAGTCTTTTATCCTTCCTGTTAGTGTTTATTCAGAAATTTAACATGATAGTAAAGATGGTCACACCACCAAATACTGGTTCAAGTGTTATGAGCTCACCATATAGATGTATGCACTAACTGCTTCCAAACTACTTATAATTTTTAATACTTGCTGCAGTAAACTTTCCATTGAAAGGCTTTGATCCTCCAACTCCAACATCTATCATTTCTGCTATGCTTCAGTGATTTTTCTGACTACAATTCAAAATTCTCCTTTCCACTTACTGGTGCTGCACTTCTGTATGTTGCATCAGTTTTTGGTAAATATGCAACATCAATAAAAGATTCTTCCCTGAGAGCCAGTCCAAAATATGTTTCCAGTTAATACAGGATTTTGTCTCAGAGAAGATGTTTTAGCTTCTGGGCTGCTAAAGTAAATATCATACAATGGGTTGGCTTAACAACAAGAATTTACTGGCTCACAGTTTCAGAGGCTACAAGGCTTGCTTCCCTCAGGGTAGGTACCTTCTGACTGACCATCAATCTTTTGAGTTCCTGGGCTTTTCTGTTACATGGCAAAGCACATAGTGGTGTCTTTTCCTTTCTCTTCCAGATTTCCTTGACTTCCAGATTCTGGCTGCTCCCCATGGCTTCTCTTTCTCTTTCTATATTCAATTTCCTTTGCTTATAAGGAATTCAGCTATACTGCATTAAGGTACACCCTCTTTCAGTTTGGGCACTCCTCAACTGATGACATCTTCAAATGGGTCAACATCCACAGGACCAGGGGTTGAGACCTGAACATGACTTTGCAAAGGACATGATTCAATCCCCAGCTAGAGGATAAGGATCTTTGACCTATTCAAGCATCGATACTGCAGATTTACTTTTGCCTTCCAGCAAAGACTAATTTTAGAATACACATTTTGTTAATTACCATTGATTTGAACAGCAACTTTCCAGAAGAAAATATCAAATAAATTAGTAGTTTCTAGGGGCTAACATTACCTTAAAAAGATACACAAAATAATTCTAAGTCTATTCTCTCAATAAGTTTGCAGCTTAGTTGGAAAAATACTCATGATTTTTACTGAAATAATGTGATTGCATATAATGCATATTGAAATGCAATATAAACATTTAACTAAGAGTGGCAAAATTTAAAATAATGATTCTTTCTCCATAAAAATTGTGTAATAGTAACAACTTCAAAGCTGGCAGTAAGAATGAATATAATTGCATATAAGTTATTGTCACTTTAGCTGATAAATAAAAAATACCCACCAAACTTTATTTGTACCATATTTATAAAATATAGGCATTTGTATGCTCTTGAGCTATTATTTTAAAATCACTTTTGTTAAATTTTAATGCCTTCTTTAATATCCTAAAACAACTTCACCCATATTTTTTTAAATGATGATACTGCTGCTTAAAATATATTCTTGGAAGTTAATAACAGGAATAAAACTTACATGTGCTAACATGCAACAAATAAAGCCAAACAACTGTCATAATATGTTGTGCTACTAATTTAAGTGACTGCACTCTCAAATTATAATAGAAAATATTCAGAAAATATTAAAGCAAAAATATGCTACAATGACCATGGAGTACCTGACTGAGGACATGCCTCTAGCCACTCACTGTCCCTATTCCTCTATCCCCTCAACACATACATTTTACATTCATTACTTGTGGAAAACCAGTCTTCTTGAGATTTAAATTATGTGTGTCTTTCAAAACACATTCTTTCCCTAAAATGGGGCCACCCAACCCTGCATGAAGTAGAATATGATTAGAGGTCAAAACGAATCAAACAAGAAAATAGGCCAGACTGATCAGTGTGGGCTATGCTAGGAGGGGGAAGACACATTCATTCATGTATGGTCTTTCAATTAACACATATTAGATTCCCAATGTTTCAGATAATGTGCTAGATGTGAGTGATGAAAAAATGATTAGAACATAGGCTCTACCTTGGAGGAATTTCATAAAACAAGGAAAAGAAACATGCAAATAGTAGCATGCCAAAGAAACACTGAGTTATCAAAAGTTGCATTAAAACAATTTCTTTAATTAGGGGCAGAGAATTTTAGACTATCTAAAAGAAAGTTACTGCTCCTACAGGAATTTTAGGGAAAAAAAGTAGAGGTGCATGTTTAAGCAATGAGGGTTTAGCTGTAAAATCTAATTATCATAGAATGTTTTCATTAAATCTACATTTTGCTACAAAAACAATGTCCTTCTTTCCTTCAATACAGAACTTGTAATAAAGTCTTAACATTTTTTCTCTTACTTCTGTTATCAAAACAGCATAACATTGGTCAACACAATTATGAATATGTGTAGTTTTTAAATTTCTTCTCCCAGTCCTAGTGTCCAATAAAGCTATCTATACAAAGAACAAATCATATTCTCTAGTTAAAAGATCAAATTATATTCCATTGGAGTTATAAAAACTCATGCTGAAGGAGAGTTTCTGAATTTGTACATGGTAAAGTAATAGCATAAAGGACGGAGTGGTTGGATTTAAGAGGGGGTGAGCATAAAAAAAGGCTTCTTAGAGTGTGTAACAACATAATTAAATGATTAAGGGTAGGTAGGTCATTGGCAGTGGTAGGAGAAGGACATCCACTTAGACTTCCTGAAATATTCCAGCTAGCCAAATAATCTAAACAAAGAACTCAAACAGGGGAAAGACATGGCATTTAAAAAGTACTGCGCAATTGTTGCTGGGAACATTATGAAACATAATGCAAATGTCAGAACTGCTGTTGAAAAAGAATATAAAATAAACATTTTATTGAAATAAGTATAATAATAATAACTATCAGGGGCTGAGAGGAAGGGTTAGAATAAGGGGAGGAAGAGAATGATTGAATATCTCATCTTATATATACAGAGAATCAACACCTACATTTTAATTTTTAGTGTTAAAAGAGAAATCTTGGTTCATTTGCACATCTGTCTAGTTTTCTTTCTTCTAGAGAATACTATTTAAAATGAAAATAAGATGTGTAACTTCCAAATCACAATATATAAAATATCTAAATAAAGAAAATCTGAGGATGGTAAAATGTAGGGGGTGGGTGGGAAATAAAGCCCCCAAATAAAGGTATAAAAAAAAATACATGAAACTAAGTATGTCAGTTATGAAAAAAATACATAACTACTAAAAGGCAAAGATTATAAGGTTAGATTGATCAAATGCTGTTTATACTTAAAATAACACAGATACGTAAAAGTAAAGTTATAAATAAATACACCAAGAGAATATAAATATAAAGAAAGCATGGGTTACCAATATCAACATTAAGCAAAATTTTAAGGCCAAAAGCATTAAATGTTACAAACTCATACATTACAATCCACAATGAGAGAATAAATTTTAAGTTATGAAATAATTTAACATTGAAGTTCTCTGTCTTTAATAGATGAATTACATAAAAATAAGAATATAAATAACTGCACAAGATAATTAGAAGAATAACCCAAGGAAAATGGCAGAACAGGGTGCACTGAGAATCAGTCCCTCACTAAAACAATCACAGACTGAGAAAAAATTGACACAATCAACTTTTTTTCAAACTCTGGAATCTAATTTGAAATTTACAGCAAACAAGGGACTGCTTAATGAAGAAAGGGGAAGCTGAATTTTGGTAAGAGAACACTGTGTTGTTTTTCCCATCTCACTACCATGCTCTATTCCTTAGCATAAGGTGCTGGTGGGGACGGTGGGAACGGCCACCCACATTTACATTGATCTGGTTCACTGAGGATTCACAAGTCTTACTTTTGTTTTTCACTACCTGCCCACTCCTCAGGCTGGAGTGGATTTCTGGACAGTGGTAATATCTTTTGAAAGATTCAAGGCCATACACGCTCCATGCCCACCTGCAAAAAGGGAATGCAGACAGGACAAGTAGCTGACAGAACCCATAGACTTGGGAACAGGAGTTTGAGGGGAAAGGTTATTGAGGGAATAAGGGCTGAGAAGGGTCACCACATATACAAGGAAAAACAAAGTACAACACACAAGTCCAGGATAGAATATGTGCTGGTTTGAAAATATTATGTACCCCAGAAAAGCCATGTTTTAATCCTGATTCAATCTTTTGGAGGAAGCCATTTCTTTTCATCCTAATTCAATACTTTAGGGAGAAATTTTTTAATAGATGACCACCACAGAGATGTGACATGCCCAATTGTGGGTGTGACCCTTTGATTAGATGGAGACATGACTCTGCCCACTCCAGGTGGGTCTTGATTAGTTTACTGGAGTCCTTTAAAAGAGGAAACATTATGGAGAGAGCTGAGCTGACAAAGATGCCGACACTTGTAGAACAGAGCCACAGATGTTTGGAGATGCTTGGAGTCCATCAGACATAGCTATGAGATATTAAGCAAGCCAGAACCTGGAGAGAGCCAAGGGAAGCCAAAAGCCAGCCCCAGAGAAGCAAAGTAAGGAACCCCCCTACAGGAAGAGAGGCTGAAAGCAATGGAGCCCAGGAACAAGGGACCAGCAGATGCCAGCCACGTGACTTACCAGCTGACAGAGGTATTCTAGATCCATCAGCTTTCTTAAGTGAAGGTAACTTCTTGTTGGTGCCTTAATTTGTACACTTTTACTTCCTTAGAACTCTAAACTTGTAACTTATTAAATTCCCTTTATAAAAGCCATTCCATTTCTGGTATATTGTATTCTAGCAGCTTTCAAACTAATGCATGCTCAGAAAAAGACCTAAGAGGTTCTTAGGCTTCCATTACTCATGGATCTATGGGCTCCACATAAGCATAAGGTGAAGGCTAAGGTGTAGTTGAAGGCAGCCTGGCTTAGTGCTGAAGGAGTGCCCAAGCTCAGAACCAAGCTGCAAAGATGGGGAAAGTACTTTTTTTTTCTTTTTGGTTCCAGGTGTTTAAGGAAATCTCTGTCAGTTCTTGGCTGACCACTGAGATAATGGAACAGAGTCTTTAGTGACCACATAAGATAAGAATTCAGTCCTTGCAAAAAATAATTTAGGAAAGTTGTTAATCAAATGGACAACTAAAGCCATCAAAAATCAACAAAAGAAAATCCTGGGGAAGGGGGAGAATCTGATTTCCAGAGTTACTACACTGCAATATTCAAAGTGCCCAATTTTCAACAAAAAATTTCGAAGGCACATAAATTCAGGACAGTATGGCCCATTCACAAGGACAAAAAACCGACAGAAACTATTCTTGACAAACCCAGACTTACTAGACAAAGACTCTAAATCAACTTTAAATATCCTCAAAGCACTAAGGAAAACATGTACAAAACAGTAAAGGAAACCAGGAACATGATGTATGAAGAAAATGATAACACCAATAAAAAGACAGAAATTATAAATGGGAACTAAACAGAAATTCTGAAGCTGAAAAGTACAATAACTGAGATGAAAAATTCACTATAGAGGATTAATAGCAGATCTGAACATGAAGAAGAAAAGAGTCATTAAACTTGAAAATAGGTTAACTGCAATTATCCAGTCTGAGCAAGAGAAAGAAAAAAGAAAAGCAGACAGAGCAAAAGAAATCTGTGGGACACCATAAAGTGTGCCAACATATCCATTATGGGAGTAGGAGAAGAGAGAGAGAAAGGAGCAGAAAGCATATTTGAAGAAATAATGATTGAAAACTTCACAAATTTGATGAAAGATATGAATGAACCTACATTCAAATAAGTTCAACGAATATCAAGTAGGATAATCTCAAAGAAATTCACACTGATACACATTATAATTTAGCTGGTAAAAGCCAAAAACAAAAGGAGAATCTTAAAAGCAACAAGAGAGTAATGACTTATAACTTACAGTGGATCCTAGGATTAACAGCTGATTTCTCATTAGAAACCATGTAAACTGAAAGAGATCAGGATGCTATATCTAAAGGCTAAAAGAAAAAACTGTCAATCAAGAATTCTATATCTGGCAAAATATTCTTAAAAAAAATGATGGTGGGTGTGATGGTGGCTCAGCAGGCAGAATTCTTGCCTGTTATGCTGGAGACCCAGGTTCTACTCCTGGTGCCTGTCCATGCAAAATATATATATATATATATATATATATATAATAATAATGTTGGGCAGGCAACAGTGGCTCAGTGGCAGAGTTCTCGCCTGCCATGACGGAGACCCGAGTTCAACTGCCGGTGCCTGTCCATGCAAAAAAAAAAGAAGGTGAAATTAAGACATTCAAAGATAAATAAAAGCTTTATTTATTATAAAAGTTTTGGGAGTTCACTACTAGCAACTTGCCCTACAAGAAATGCTAAAGGGAACACTTCACATTGAAAGGAAAGGACAGTAAATAGTGGCCTGAAGCCATACAAAAAAACAAAGAACTCCAGTAAAGTCAACCACACAGGTAATATGAAAAGCCATTATTATTTTATTTCTGGTTTATAACTCTTTATATTTCCTACATGACTTATAAGACAAATGTAAAAAAAGTTAAGTCTATTAAGGGCCACACAATTTATAAAGACCTAATTTGTAGCAACAACACTGTAAAGAGGGTGGGCAGAGCTGTATAGGATCAGAATTTCTGTATATTATTGAAGCTAAATTGGTATGAATTCAAACTAGATTGTTCTAAATTTAGGATGTTAATCCTAATCCCCATGGCAACCACTAAAAAATATAAATGAAAGGAAATGAGAAGAGAATCAAGATAGTACACTATAAAAAATCAATGAAATATAAAAATCAGTAATGGAGGACATGAGGAACAAAAAGGTATAAGACATACAGAAAATAAATATAAATGAAAAGTTTGGTTTAATAGCTATATGCTGAATCCAATAAATAGAATATACAAGTAACAATTATGGAAAAGTTAAAAACTAGACTATAAAATTAGAAAACTCAATTTAAAAAAAAATTGAAATTGAAACAGGCTTCTGAATCTTATTCCAATGAAATTAAACTAGAAATAAACAAACTAAAAATAAACAAAACACATAGTAAAATATACTCTCCTAAAACCCTTGGATCAAAGAAAAAATCAAAACAGCAATCACAAATTAAAAAATTAAAAACTAATTTACAAAATTTGCACATAACAAAACATCTATCTTTGCACAGAAGTCAGATTATTTCCTTATGACAGATTTCTGGAAATGGAGTGGAAATGAAGATCACTGGAGTTGAACTGGGGAAGTCAAGTAAGTTTTGGGCTAATGAGTTAAATGGTTCATTCATGTGGGCAATGGAAATTCACCATATGAAAGCTGGTGACCAACAAGAACAAATTTTCCAACTCTGCAAAAAAGAAAACTCTTAGCTTCAATACTAATAGAACCAACCTGTAATTTTTGCTGCCTTTTCTTCTTGGTTCACTCGGTTCTCATCGTCTTCTTCATTATCTTCTTCAAAGTCATCTAAATTGCCAATGTCAGCCTGCTTCATACTCATCAAACTAGCCAAACTTTGCATGTCTTCATCCCTACATTAATGATTCAGAATATAATACACAGTTCATTAAATGACATTGTTGGAAAACAACAGTTTCTTAAAATATGAATATTAATATATTCCTTATTTCTATAAGATTAATGTTCTTTTAAACAGTTATGCTAGAATACTAAAAACTTAAATACTCATATTCATTCATTTTTAAATGACATTTTTAATAAGTAAAAAGAAAACAGGATTAAAACTAACTCGTTAGGAGTTAGTTTAGTTCTATGCTTCAAATCTAAGGAAGACTAAATTTTCTTCATGGGATTAAAGTAAATTTTCCTGATTATGAAGTCCAAAAACAAAAACATGTCCTAAAACAGTGGTATAGGTTGCAAATCAAATGCGATTTAGACTTTGCAATATGCCAACTTTCAAAAGGGGAATGAGTACAGAAGTTCTTAATCTAAAGCCCTCACCTTTTAAGTCTAGGCATAGAATTTCCATTTCTTCTCTCTTTAGACTTCCACTCCAAATATATATTATCCCTTTCACTATACCCACAACATGCACTTAACCTTTGATTTGACTGTATTCTATAATTGAGGGAATTTTTTTTTTTGGTCTGTTCTAGTTATGTTTACCTCTCACATTATCTGATTAGAATTTTACTCTTTTAGGAGATTAGAAGTGGGTCTAGGAGAATTATCTTCATGTAAAACCTATTTAGTGCTTAAGGGATTTTTAAAAAGGATAATGATTTCAGAAAAAGGTTTAGCTAACTGTACCTTTTTATGCAATTTTTGGGTGGATGGGACAAAGAATATGAATTGGCAAAAGTTCCTGTAGTTCTTTCATCTCTTTTATCCTAAACTTTTTAGTTTGAGTTCCACTCATGTCTCAGCTATATCAAACAGCTGTACTCTACAGACTACTTACACTGAACACTAATATAAAACGTACTTTACAGACTACTTACACTGAAGACTAATATAAAACAGTCATGACATCCTGTAATACACTACTTAAAATCTGAAACCAACTGTAATCACTTTTGTATTATTTTCCATCATTTGGAATAAAAAAAAAGTTTATAACAAGCTGTTCACATAATTCAGCCTCTGAAACAAAGAATGACGGAAAAGATTGGTATGCTGTAGGATGTTCTCAACTGCTACCAGTCTACTAAGTCAAAAGCTATTTATCTAGGTGTTTTGAAACACAATTTGAAGACTATTTGGCAAAAGAAACTCACGTGGCTTTTCCTTCGCGAAGGAAAATGCAAGATAAAGAAAACTGGAGAGTGGCAGACACAACTTTTTTAGACAATGGCTTGAATTTTAACTTGACATCAGTCTGAGTTGGCATAGGGCTTGCATACTGTTTCATGTTGATGTTGCTAGTAGCGAGAGCTTTCCTTCGACCAGAAGGGGATTCCTGAAAGGTAAACATTAATTACGTATTTTGGTCTTATTTGCTTTATATGTTTTTAAATACTATTTTGATACAATTGAATAAAAACTGGCAATTTTCTTCTCCAGTGAAATCCTAGAACACAACAATTAATTAAAATTATGTTGAAATTATGTCACAAGTAGTACATCTACAAGTAAGGCAGATACAAAATTGGAGAGAGCTGGCCCAGGCAGAAACAAGGGAAGAATAAACAACTCCTAAATACACCAGGAAAACAAAAGCAAGAAATAAGACAGAAAGTCTTTGCGGTTACTATGAGATGAGAATCTAGCATAGGACTAGCTATCATTGTATTCAAAAATTATTTTCCTTCCATTGATTATATTTAATGTAACCTAATGATATTTCTCCTTTCTGAGCACCTATAATTTGTTATAGAACTCCCAGCCTACATGGCATTCTACTCCATTTTTGCCTACAGTATCTGAATTCTACCTACCTTGTAACTTGGGCATTATTTCTTCTCAGGGCCTTTTCTGATTACTCTATTCCATAGTTCTCTCTCTCTTCCCTGAGACCACACATATCAAAGAAGACAAAGAATTGATTTCTCAGATCCTATGCCCATGGTAGACATTACTAACAAGCCCCAGCAGAGCTCAAAATTCTTCCAAACTGAGCTATTGCCAATACATCAGAACTAGAACACAAAATGAAACCTATTTACTCTCAAAGGTATTTAATACTACATTAATAGGCCATCTTGTTCTATAATTATCCTTTAAAGATTGATAGCCTAGGAGAACAATGAAAACAGGAGAGCAAAATAAGGAATGGGCATTAGCTCTGTTTAAGGAACTGTGTAAATGCTGGAGAGATATGATGATGAATAACACATAATTCCTGACTTTGTGCTCTAGTGGCAAGGGAAATTTTACATGTAGGATAATCTGTAAATAACTCAGAGGTTATATACCATCTTTCCTTGTAGCTACTGGTCTGAGATTTGAGACCTAAATGTAAGGCCTAATTACAGAGCTGTATGACCTTAAGCAAGTCAGTAAGCTTGAGTCTTGGTAATCTTCCCTATAAAATTAAAAAGGCTGTACAGAAATCCATTCAAGCTTTACAATTATTTTCCTTAAAATCACCTAATTTTTCTACCAAGGCAGGAAAAACCAATCATTAATAACTTTACATTGTTATTTAATAAACCTTTATTTTTCCTATGGTTGACAAAATTGCCTAAAATAAGGATACATTAATTTAATCATAATATTAAAGCAGCCTTTTCCAAATAACTGATAATTCTGCCCAGCAGAATAAGTAAAAATGTAATGTAGCATCCCCAAAGAATACCTCATTTTAAAATGTGGTCTTATCTGTCAGATTATGCACAGCAAATTTATACAGAACTATTAGTGCATGTAGATACCTTATGAATGAATTTCAAAAATGCATCAAGCACTTGAGAAGGATTTAAGCCCTCTCAGAAGAAATACTTAAGAATATGCAAATACCTTCAACTGAATCAAGTTGAACAGATGTGACTACCCCAAACAATACAAATGTTCTTTCCCTGGTCGCTACTGTCAATCAAAGAGTAAGATTAAGGTCCAAGGTTTTGACAATGTGCAAAATGAAAAAGTACGATCAGGGAGTATCAATTTATTACACTGATATGAACAATAATCTCTTATTGTACCTTTAGAATAGCTAACAACTTCTACCTACAATATAGGATTTAAAGTCTTTATTTTGAAAGTATGACATGCACACTGCCACACATTATTTTCAATTTTTGTTAAACAAATTGGTTTCATAAAGTATGACACTGTCCCTTAATAGTAATTATTTAATTTTATAACCAAATAAAATAGGAAAATTGAGATAACTTGTAAATGAGCATAAGCGTGAAATCTCAGTTAAAGGATGTTTACTGCAAATGTAGAGTTTTGATGATTCACATTCCATCAACTTAATTTTTAGACTAAAAATAATGGAAAAGTTTTTCTGCTGAACTCAGTTTTATGGCAAAAGAGTGTTTCATGTATTTGGTAAATCAGTGTCTGGAACAATAGGCATAAAAACTACTGATTTCTAACTGCAATTAGCAGTACCACTGAATTAAACAATTGTTTGCTCAGCAATAATAAAAACAGTTCTTTGTTGCATAGTGCAGGCAGGTGAGCAGAATAGAGCTCTTTTAAGAGCCTACTACATCCTTTCCCAATACTAATACAAAACCTCACTAGAGTTTGTGTCCTTGATGAAAAGGACTGTGAATGGTGTTTCTGGTGATTCTTTACCCATTTCAAACACTGTCAAAATGTCTGCTTGAAATTAGTGGAGTGAGCATCAAGGTCACAGTGTAATACATCCCTGGGAACATTCCCCCTTAGAGACAGCTAAATAAAAGAACAGATTCAATTCATTTGGAACTCTGGAGAAATAGAAACTGGAGAAAAACTCCACAAACACTGAATCAAAGAAAAAAAATCCCACCTAAAAAGAAGAGGTGGGAGAACCGTTAGGACTTGGCAGTCTGCATCCCTCCCCCACACTTGGTTCTATGTAATTTACTAGACGCAGAGCAGCAGCACTTCAGCCTGGGCACCTACTGCCGTAGATGCTAACTAGAGGGCCACCCAACACAGTGATGCAGAGTGCCACACACACTCAGGCATGGGGACCCCAGGCCATATGGACAGAAGGTAGGACTTTAGCATTTGGCATGCATGCACATACAAAGTGGTCCCAGAGGATCAAGAACAACTTGGAGAACTATTGGTAAGCTGTGTACACTCCTTATTCTAGTGAACCTAAACAAACAAACAAAAATACCTTGATGTCTTTTGACACTGACCCCACCTGGTTTCATGGGTCCGAATCTCTAATGGGGAAGTAACTGAAGGCTGAAAGCCTGCAGGAAAAAGGGAAACTCAACTGCTGTAAGGCAGGACAGACCCTCAGCTGAAAGCTGGAATGAAAATATGGCCCAGAGGTCAGAAGGGGAGTTGAGCAAATCTTGGCTGCTGGGAAGAAAATCTGTATAAAATCCAAGAGAACAGACCAGGACCCATAGAGGAAGAACAGAAGAAAGGAAATTCTCTCCTGTAGAAGAAAGAGTTGCATATAACAGGGTAATCTTAAATTAAGCATACTGCCCATGCTCAGGGTAAGAGGCAGGTATAGAAAGACCTGAGAAAATCCTAAAAGCTAAGCATTGGTTGCTCTACAAGTTCTGAGTAAGTGAACAAAGCATTGAAGAAGGGTCTTAGCACACAAATAATCTATCCTAAAACCCTAGGTGGGAGGGAGAAATTGACTTCCAGAATTAGCTTATCAAAACAAATGTCAGGCATCAACAAAAGATAATAAACCATTCTAAGAAACAGGAAGAGATGGCTCATTCAAGGGAATATATGAAAACTTCAGAGAAAACATAATGGATGTTCCTCTCTTGGTGTTCAATTCAAGGAGCTAAAGGAAAATATGGAGAGAAATAAACCAAATATGCACATAGAACTAAAGAATATAAAGAAGACAATATGTGAACAAAAAGAAGAATTAGGAAAATTTAAAAAGAACCTAATAGAACTTAAAGGGATTTAAAAAAAATTTAATAGAGATTAAAAATACTAGAGGCATTCAACAGATTTGGCAGGCAAGAAAAGAATCAGAGAATGACAAGATAGGACAATCAAAGCCACGCAATCGGAAGAGCAGATAGAGAAAACAATGAAAAAAAAAATGAGCAGAGCCTAAGGAACCTGTGACAACATGAAACATTCTGGGAGTCACAGAGGGAGAGAAGGAAAAAGGTGCAGAAAATTGAGGGAATGATGGCCAAAGAAAAATCCCAAATCTCATGAAAGACAGAAATATACATGTCCAAGAAGCACAGCAAACAAAAAACAAGATAAACTGTAATAGTCCTCCTCTAAGATATATATTAATCAAAATGTCTAATACAAAAGATAAAGAAACATTTATGAAAGCAGCGTGATAAAAATGATTCATCACATACAAGGAAAAACTCATTAAGACTAAGTGCCAATTTCTCATCAGAATCCAGGGGGACAAGAATACAATGGTATGACATATTTAAGATACTGAAAAAGAAAACTGCCAGCTCAAAAATCTTTATCCAGCAAACCTGGCCTTCAAAAATAAAGACATTCACAGATAAAAACTGAGAGAATTCATAGTCAAGAGACACCCTATAAGAAATGGTAAAGGGAGTTCTTCAAGTTGAAAGGAAAGAATGGGAGCTAGTAGTCTGGAGGTACGAAGAAGTGAAGATCTCCAGTAAAGGTAATTACATGGGTAAATGCAAAACCCAACAGAACAGTATTGTCAGTATGTAATTCTACTCTGTATTTCCTGTAAGATTCAGAATTCAATCCAATAAGAAATAATCATATTTCCATTTGTGGACATGTAAAATATAAAGAAGTAGTGTATAACAAAAGTAATATAAAGAGGAGAAACAGAGGGGTATAGAAGCAGAGACTGTATCCTATTGAAGTTAGACTGTTATCTTTTTGAGCTAAAGTTCATAGACTTATTAGATTATTTAATACAAACCCCAAGGTAACCATGAAGAAAGTATTTAAAATATATGCAGAAATGGACAAGAGAAAAGGATCAAACAATTACATCACAAAAGATAAAGTATACACAAAAGAAGGCTGCAATAAAGGAAAGGAGGGACAAATAAATTAAAAGATGAACAAGAAACACAGGGCAAATAGCTGTAGTCCTGCCTTATCAGTAATTACACTGAATGTAAAGGGATTAAACACCATGTGCTGGATTGAAACTGTTATCTACACCAGAAAAGCCATGTTCTTCTAATCCAATCTGTGGGTGCAGACCTATTGTGAGCTGGACTTTTTGATTAGGTGGTATCCATAAAGATGTGACCCCACCCATTCATAATGGATCTTAAGTAGCTCACTGGGGTCCTTTAAGAGAGGAACACATTGGAGAAAGCTCTGACAGACATTTAGAGATGCTGACAGAGCCATTTGAAATTAGGGGCCCGTAGAGATGGACAGCAAACACGGCCATGTGCCTTCCCCTGCGACAGAGAAACCCCAGATTCTATCAGCTTTTCTTGAGTGAAGGTATCTACTGGTTGGTACCCTAATTTGGACATGTTTATGGCCTTAGAATTGTAAATTCGTAATTTAACAAATCCCCTTTGTAAAAGCCAATCCATTCCTATATTGCATTCCGGTAGCTTTAGCAAACTGAAACACTCCATTTAAAAGACAATGGACAAAAAAAGCACATTCCAACTATATCCAAAGACACAAATAGGCTGAAAATATTCCATGCAAATAGTAACTCAAAAGATAGCTGGGGGAACTACATTAATCTTGGACAAAGTAGACTTTACATAAAGGAAAACTGTTGCAAGAGATAGAGGGACACTAGATATTAATAAAAGGGTCAATACACTAAGAAAAAACAACAATCATGAACACTGATGCTCCTAACCACAGTGCCCCAAAATACATGAGGCAAACATTGACAAATTGAGGGAGAAATAGACACCTCTACAATAATAGTTGGGGATGCTAATACAACACTTTTATCAAAGGATAGAACACCTAGACCAAAGATCAATAAGGAAATGGATAATGTGAAAAATACTATAAATGAACTAGCTCTAACATACATATATAGAACACTACACCCAACAAGAACAGAATACACATTCTCCTCAAGTACACATGAATCATTCTCCAGGAGAGATCACATGTTAGGTCACAAAACAGTCTTGGCAAATTTTAAAAGAATGAAATTATACAAAGCATCTTCTCTGAACACAATGGAATGAAGCTGGAAATCAATAATAGAGGGAGAACTAGAAAATCCCAAAATACAAAGGAGTTAAACAACACACACTTAAACAATCAGTAGTTCAAGGAGGAGAGTCATAAAAGAAATCAGAAAATATCATGAGATTAATGAACTATTTCATAGAAAATATATTTCAAAGTAAAATTAAGCAGAAAAAAGCATAGGGATATTTCATAACTCTAATCCCAGTTTCATGAGTTTTCACCCTTTAGAACCACTTAGTATAAATATTTACTCATCCAAGATGGATATCATTGCTATCATCAGTACTATAAAAAGGAATGAAATAAATGATTGCACTGTTATATTAGCATATCTGTACACCTTACAGTCCTTCTTTTAAGAACTAGAGGTCAGAGAGAGTTACTGATATTATTGTCAGGGTCCTAATGCTACTTCAGCTCAAATGCAGATTGGGTGAGAGGAAAGGAATGAGAAAAAAAAAATACAAAGGATTCCTAGAGGAAGGAAGTTAGATGACAAAAGTCAATAAAAAGCAAGGGTTTAAATGTTTCTGCCTCTGGGCTTATGTTTATTGATCTGTTTGTGAATCAGGTAATATTTGGAGGGGGAGTTAGTTCAAAATCCTTGAAACACAGGCAAGAATGTATACATTTTAATAACATAAGTATATTACTCTAAAGTAGATATTCAGTATTGAGGTATACATTTATTTATTTTCTCCATTTCAAGATTGGTGAGCACTAAATAAGCTTTAGTGTTCATTTTAAAACAACACCAAACAAAGCTAGGAGAGGTTATTAAGAATTTAGATACCTGGATCCCATCCCTAGAGATTTAAAAGTAGAACTAGAAAGGGACCTAGGAATCTGCCACATTTTTAATAAGTAATCCCCCACCCCTGCCTTGCACATACACATACCTCTACTACCAGGTGATTCTGGTATAGTTAATATAGAATCACACTTACAGAAATACTTCCCCCAGAAAGCTCTTACATAAATTTATTTTACTCAAAATATCTCACTCTCATTTTTCATAACTATTCTTACTGTTATAAAAAGACTTAGACTAGGGAAGATGGCCGACTAGAGCAGCTCGAGATTAGCCCTTCTCCATGGAAAAGTTAGAGAAGGGACAGAGGGGCGACTGAGGTGGCAATTTGGGGGTGTGGCTGACCTGGGAGAGCCTTCTGCACCACATCTGGCAGCCCTGGTTGCAGAGCCTGAGGAACTGAGAGGTAGAAAGCTGGAGCCTGGCACGGAGGCATGGAGGTGGGGAGCCGCGGAGCCCACGGGAGTGCATGGAAGGGAGCACGGGACTAGGAAGTAAGCCAGGCCACATTCTCTGGGTGCACGACCCTTACCACTGCAGCCCTGTGACAGGTGATTTACCCCACATCCCATGTACCCAAACCCCATCACTCACTCCCATTCCCCATGCTCTAGGTGTCCCCACCCCACCAGCCGCAGTGCAGGAACTTGCCCACACCACCACCCCAAGTGCAGCCCAACCCACCTCTCATGCTGCCCTCCTGAGCACTACCTCCTCCTCCCTGTTCCTTGCAGGCTATTGCCAGCACATAAAAGTTGTGTGCTAACCTCCATACCTAGGATACCCCCACCTCCCACCTATAGTGTAGCACAGTCTCACTCCGCCCTCCCTGAGCTCAGTGCATCAGTTTACAGCACTCCCAGGGCCACCAATGCATACAGGTCCCCAATCATGTCATTCAGCTCTGGGAACCGCACTTTACAGCAGTCCTAGAACTGCACATGCACATAACCCTCAGCCTCATTTCCCAGCTCTGAGAAAGTGTCGACCTGCACAACTGGGTCATATCTGACCCCAGTCCATGAAGACAGAACACCAACCTGTTGCCACAGTTCTATGCATGTGCACAAAGGGTCCCGTGCCTTACACCAGTGCAGACCAGGGTTATGCCACCCAAACTGGTGCACCCACACAGCTTCATCCTCCCTGGCCGCTGGGTACCCACATACATAAGCATCAGTGTAACATCCCCAAATGGCGCCATACCTGCTTTGAAACAAATCACTGTACTGAGTACTCCACCCTGTGCCCTGCTCCCTGCTGTATAACATCTCGCAAACACAAGGCCTTAAACTACTGAAAGAAATCAACTCTCAAAGTAAATCAATCAAGATATTTATTGTGACAAAGACAGTAGAAGATCATTAAGTATATCACAATGCAGACAGATATAGACCTGCCTAATGACCAAATTAAAACACCAGAGGAGACACAGATGGTGGAACAACTAATCAAAGATGTTCATACAACTCTACTTAATAAAATAAGTGAGATAGCAAATGACATAAAAGGAGATCAAGAACACAGTAGAAGAGCACAAGAATAAATGGAAAAATAGCAGAAATCACAGAGATTAAAGAATCTCGTTGACCAAATAAAAAACATACTAGAATCACACAACACTAGATTTGAAGAGACAGAAGAAAGAATAAGTGATCTAGAGGAAAGGATAAGTGACTTCAAAGACTTAAAACAACAAATGGCAAAAAAGATGGAAAAAACTGAAGTCCCATATAGGGGGGAGGGCAATGATTTCACTTGCAGAGTTGGGCTTAGAGAGACTAAAGCCACATCTGAGCAACAACAGATGTCCTCCAGTAGTAACTCTAACACATGCCTATAGGCAGTCTAAGCTTCTATGCTACCTACATAAGCTTTACAGGAGTAAGTTTCAAGTATGGGCAAAGTCCCCTGAGGGAGGGGAGAAAAACTATGGAACTTATGTAACTATTTAACCTTATCATCAGGGAATGCCCTGATACTGTGTCTAACTTTAGGGATACCCAAATCAATAGACTATGCCTTCGATCATGAGGCTTACTCTTGTGAAGCTTATGTAGGTAGCGGAGAAGCTTAGGCTGCCTATAGTCATACCTAAGAGTTACTTCTGGAGGACTTCTGTTGTTGCTCAGATGAGGCCTCAGTCTCCCTAAGCCCAACTCTGCAAGTGAAAGCATTGCATGATTTGGAATGAATTCTCCACCTCCATGTATTCTCACTGCTATCCAAGTTGTAACAATATCAACCAATAGGTGAATAATGTTTGCTGTACACATCAACAAAAATGGGAAAAGATGTTATAATAACTTTTCTAATAAAGAATGAGCTGATAATAAAATTAATAAGTATATTCTAATGAGACTTTTTTTTTAAACATTGTAGATTTTATCAAAAAAAGCATGCAGATAATCTCATCAATTTCCCCTCCTAAAACTAACAACATGGTATACAACATAATGGTAGCAAGCAATGTGGTCAAGTAGGGCTATTCTTTAGTTCATATTATAAGAACATGGAAAGGACATCTCTTGTCTAAATTATTAAAGTAATATCTTATTTACAGAATAGTTTATTGTGTGCTATTTCATTTATTATGAACCCCAATATGAATAAAATTGATACAACTCCTTCTCTATTAAAATGTCTATCTGCCTTTCTTTACCTTCTGAAGTATTACATAAACTAAATCACACATCAGAAGTTTAACTCTTTCTCCTATGTAAGAGGAGTGTGTGTATTTGAGGGAGGGGCTATTTATTACAAAGAAATTTCTAAATTATTCTGTCATGTACTAATACTTTAATTATCAGGTCTCTTACAAGACAGTGACAACTAAATAAATGCCATTATCATTAGAATTTATTAAAAACTTGTGAAATATACAGACTAAAGTGAAAAACATACTGAAAGAATAATAAAATGAATACTCTGAACACATCACCATTTCAGCTTAAGAAACAGGACGTATCAATATCCGAAAGGCAACATGTCCCCTCCTTAACTGCATCTTCCAATTCCCTCCTCCAGAGGTCAGTAACGTAACCTAGATTTAGTCCTTTCTACCCTCTTTCAAAATAGATTACCACTTATGCATATATCCCTAAAAAATATACTGTTTGATTATACATGTCTTTAAATTTTATACAATGAAATGACAACACCACCATTTTGCGGCTTATTCTTCATGTTTAGCATCATGTTCTGGATATTCTTTCTATGCTGATGTGTACAATTGTGATTTATTAATTTCCATTGCTCCCAGCATTCTACTCTATGAATATTCTATAATTTATCTATCCATTTTACTGTTGATGGACAGGGGGTTGCATACAGGTTCACTTATTTATTTGATAATATTAACCAAACTGCTGGGGATATTTTTATACTTACTTCTGGTGCCATGTAAATAATTTAGGACAGATTTCTAGGATGGGAATTGCCAGTCATAGGATATGTATATGTTCAACTTTACTAGAAAATGACAAATTGTTTTCCAAAGTAGCTGTATTAATTTACACACCCTGACAATTTCTGTTGTTCTACATTTTTACCAATACTTTTATTGTCCGTCTCTTTCATTTTTTCCAATCTAATTAAGTACTAACTCATGTTTTTAATTGCACTTCCCTGATAACTGATGGCATTGGTTATCTTTTCATAGTTTATTGGGCAAGTGTTTCCACCTCTGTGAAATCTTTTACTACTGTGTTATTTTTTGATTATGGATTCATATTAGTTATGTACACATTCTTGTACTGTGATGGTTAATTTGATGTGTCAATTTGGTCACGTTATAGTGTCCAGTTGTTTGGTCAAGCAAACACTGGCTGATTATTGCTGTGAAATATTTCATGGATTTAAATCATAAGTCAGTTGATTGTATCTACAGCTGGTTACATCTACAATCTAAAGAGGATATTGCTCTCAACAATGAGAGAAGTCTCAACCAATCAGCTGAAGACCTTAAAGGGAGAAATAGGCGGGCCGCGGTGGCTCAGCGGGCAAAGTGCTTGCCTGCTATGCCGGAGGACCTCGGTTCGATTCCCGGCCCCAGCCCATGTAACAAAAACGGAGAAACAGAATATAATAAAAAAAAACAAGAAAATGTTTAAAGATGTTTCCCTTTCTTCCTTCCTTCCTTCCTTCTATCCTTCCTTCCTTCTCTCTGTCTTTCCTTTAAAAAAAAAAAAAAAAAAGGGAGAAATAATTATTTCAGCAGTTAAAAAGAAGACATTCAACTTGCAATTGCCCTATAGATTTTGGATTTGCCAATTTCAATAATATCTCTAATTATCTATCTATCTATCTATCTATCTATCTATCTATCTATCTATCATCTTATCTATCTATCTATCAGTTCTGTTTTCTGAGGAATCCTGACTAATAGAGATTTTGAGTTTGGTTCCAAGAGTGGTTCTTCAAAAACAGAATCTTAAGGATGAGATTTCTGAGTTAGTTCTAGGGATTTTGGAATTGAGTCTGATTAGATTAACAGGCACTGATGACTACATTTCCAGTGATCAAGAAGGCACTTGTAGACCATGGCATGAGTTGGCAGTGGAGATAAATTGAATATTAAATACTGCTACTCAAATATTTATGAGAGGCAAGACTCTGGGTAACAATATATTTGATACTTTAACAGAGTTTTGTGGAGTTAAAAAGTATAACGATGTTGGTTGGTTATTCCTAAATATGCTGGATATAGTTCTTAAAGAAAGGGATGAGTTCAAAGCTTCAAAAATCCAGTTCAAGCACCACATGAAGGATGTGAAAGTTTCTATGTGTACTCTAAGAAATTCTTATTTCTTATAGCTATAGACTTGAGATTTTTGAAAACCAGACCCAAAGTCTTACAATGCAAGCAGATGAATTTCAATGTAAACTGAATTCCCACCCTTGCAGGGTGTCTGCTGTTAAAGTGAGGGCAATGATGGGGAAGGAATGGGACCCTGAAGATTGGAACAGGGACATATTGGCTGATAATGATGACTATGGGGACAGTTTAGCAGAAAGCCTAGATTCTGCTGAGTGTTCTTTGTCAGATAAACCCCTGATGATTTACCCTGAGGATTCAACCATTGACCACCAGTCTGCTCTAAAAAGTCAACCATCCTACCTCCATCTGAAGAGATTAACACTGTTGTACCAGGTAAACCTGTAATTGTCCCTCCTAAAGAAACAGTCCTTACACTTCTGTCTGAAGAAATTTAACCCTTTTTCAGCAAATGAAACTGTAATGGAATACCTTGAAGTAGTTCTGGCTTGCAAGACACTGCTAATTACTCTCATGACTGAACAGGTCAGGTACAAAGCATGACTCATAAAAGGGTATGATATACTCCAAAAGAAGCACACAATTTTTTCAATTTATATAGACAGAAATCAGGGAAATATGTATGGGAATGTATATCAAGTGTGTGAGATAATGATGAGAGGAACAAAAAGTTGGATCAGGCTGACTTTATTGATATGGGCACACAACACAGATATTCTGAATTCAATGTTGTAGCCCTAGGGGTTAGAAAAGACTCTAATGTCTGTTCAGGTGGCTTGCTGAAGCTCAGAAGGAAAGGTGGCCTATGTTACCTTAAATTGAAATGCCAGAATTGCTCAGGTACAATGGAGATGAGGGGATCCAAGGGCTTAGAGAGGTTGAAACGAGTGGATTTACTATGTAAGACTAGCTCATCCACCCAGGAATGTTCAAAGGACACACCTTTCACCAGGATAGTTGAATTATGTTAGGCGAAAGTATTATTTTTATTTAAAGATTAAGTATAGTTGGAGGAGATGTTCATGAGTGCCAAGCTGTTTGGTTAAGCAAGCACTGACCTAAATATTACTTTAAGGGTAGTTCATAGATTTAAAATATCAGTCAGTTGATTGCATCTATGGCTGCTTATACTTACAATTATCAAAGGAGTCTCCTTAACTGGAAAACTGATGCAAAAAGAATGTCTATCTCTACTTCAGTCAGCTAGCTTTCCTGGGGAAATCATCACAACTTTCATCAGTGTTCCCAGCTTGCAATTTGACCTATAGAATTCAGACTCGGCTATTCCAAAAGTTGCATGAGCCAATTCCTACAGAATATTACATAATGTTTACATACCTACATATACATACAAATATACATATACACATATATATACATATACATATATACAGATACATATTTATCCTGTTGGTTCTATATCCCTGGAGAATCCTAATACAGGTACCAAATACACTGTCACTTAAATGTGTTACACATATCTTCTAGTTTTTGGTTTGTATTTTCATTCTCTATGGAATCTTTGGAATGAGCCCAATTTCTTAATTTTAATGTAGATTCATCAACCTTTTTCCTTTATGGTTTGTGTTTTTTCATTCTGTTTAAGAAAATCTTCTGAACCTGATATCTTGAGGCTATTCTACACTGCCTTGTAAACCTTTTATACCTTTGCTTTTCCCATTTAAGAGTTAGGTGTAAATTTCATGTTTTCATTTTTTTAAAAAATTAATAGACATCATAGTATCATTTATTAATAGTGCAATGCCCACTGTTAAAAACCTGATGTCCATATATGCATGTGTCTGTTTCTGAGCTCTCTATTCTATACTACACTGACCAACTGCTCTGACCTTGCAACAGGACAATATCACCTTAACCACCAGAGCTTTATCTTAGATGGCTACTAGGACAAATTTCCTCCTCCTTATTTTATTATTCAGGAGTGCCTTTGGCTATTAGTGACTTGTTTTTCCAAAAAGTTTTAAGTTCTATGAAAAATCCAATAGTGGTTTGTCACGGTCAGGTGCATGTGTCAACTTGGCCAGATGGTAGTACCCAGTTGTCTGGTCAGACAAGTGCTGGCCTGTCTGTTGCTATGAGGATATTTCATGGACTTAAATCATGACCACGCTGGCAGCATCCAACTGGATGGAGTGTCTTCTGCAATGAGCGATGCTTAATCTAAACAGTGGAAGGCTTTTAAGGAGGACACAGAAGAGATAATCACTCTTCCTGCTTCAGTCAGCCAGCCTCTCCTGAGACCTTCACTGGCACTGCCAGCTTGTGGCCTGCCTTACAGATCTTGGACTCTTATATCTCCAAGGTTGCCCATCCAGCCTCTCCTGAGAGTTCATTGAGGACCTTCAGTGGAGCTGCCAGCTCACAGCCTGCCCTATAGACCCTGGACTCTAGATCCCCACGGTTACATAAGACACTTCTATAAATTGATATTTACAGATATCTCCTATTAATTTTGTTTCTCTAGAGAACCCTAGCTAATACAGGCTTCCAGGAAGATGGCAGAATAGGGTAGGTTGATTTCATCCCTCCTCAAAGGAACAGCTGGAGAAGTGCCAGAAAAACAACTGAGACACTGATTCCAGGGTGAAGTGACCTGGGAGGGTCTTCTACACCACAGAGGGAGGTCCTGGTTGCAAAAGCTGAAGAATTGAGACTCAGAGAACCAGAGATCATCCAGCTTGTGTATACAGTGTAACATGCCCCTTTCCAAACATAGGCCTGAGGCCCTCAGGAATGCACAGACAGGGAGATGGGGACTATCAAGTAGGTCAAACTGCGTTCCTTGAACACATTACAATCACCCATGCCACCCCCTCCCTGAGACCCAGACTCCCCACACCCCATGCACCTGAATGCTGTCATCTGCCCCCACACCATGCTCCAAGCACTCCCATCCCCCACACCCATGCACAGCCCTGCCTCACACACCTGTCCAATGCATGTGCAC
The DNA here is from genome assembly GCF_023851605.1 of Tamandua tetradactyla. NCBI lineage: Eukaryota > Metazoa > Chordata > Mammalia > Pilosa > Myrmecophagidae > Tamandua > Tamandua tetradactyla. The sequence continues at coordinate 35,679,008 of NC_135343.1, read as the reverse complement.
CCACCAAGCCTAGCCTGACACACCTCTCCCATGCAAGCACACATTCTTACCCTACTCCTCCCAAGACCTGCAAATGAGAGCCCAGCCCCTTGACTCCCACCTGCCCCTCCTTGCCCTCTGCGGATCCATATGGCAGGTGCTCATCTTCATACTGCAGCCACTCCTGCCCCCAGCCCATACATTGGGCAACCACACCCCCCCACCTGAACTCTATGCATCAACATCAGTGTCTGCCCCCTTGCCCCACGAGTGCTCACATGAACATCCTCAACTCGCCCAGCCAGCTCTGCACAAGAGCTGACTTGCGCATCTGGGCCACACCCAAGCCCAGCCCATGCAGGCACAACCCTACCCACTGACACTGAGCTCTATGCACACACACACACCAGGCCCTACCCTCAAGAACTATACACACTAGGGTCCCACCCCTCAGACCCACGCACAATCACACAGCCATATCCTCCTTGCCAGGTACCCATGCATCCCTGCACCAATATCTTGACCATGGTATCCAATGCTCTGCACACATATGCACCCTCATCAAACCCCCCAGCAGAGGCATCCTGCTCTCATACCTGGCAGGTGCTCAAGTTTGCATCTGTGCCACATAGCACTGGCAATGCAAACATGTGCACCCCTGCTCCACCCCACCCCTTGCACCTGCACACCTGTGCCAGGGCCCTACCTACCCAACATCACCCGCCATGGTTCACATACTGCAACCCTCACAACCTGTGCCCCACCCCTGCACACTCACGAATCTGCATCCCAGCCCCCTAGAACACTCCCCCTGTGTAAGGCCTCACCAGTGCACACAGAGGACAAACAAATGTCCTCTGTGCCCCATATACCAAAGCCTGATATCCAAAACCCCCACACCCCATAGCCCACACACATCCTGCCAGCACAACAGTCCCTGTGCATCTGCACAGTCTCCAACCCAACTCTCACCATGCCCTTCATAAGTGTTCCCAATGTCTCACCATATTCCTGTGTTCCAAGGCCTGCCTGAGCAGCACCCCACTCCCACAGCCCCTGCACTGCACATCCACAATTCCATGCCCTGGACTTCATGCTCAAAGGCACCAGTGTAGTGTCTCCAACCTGTGCCTCTACCTGTGCTGCAAACTGTCACCATACATGCTCTGCATCCTGTTCCACACTCATCTAGCAAATAGAAAACTTTAGACTACTGAAGGAAATCAACTTTCAAAATAACCTATCAAGATATTTACATGCCATGAAGGCAATAGAAGATCACTAAGCATGTCAAGATTCAGAAATATATAGCCCAGTCTAATGACCAAATTAAAATAACAGGGGAGACAAAGACTTTGCAACAACTAATCAAAGGAGTTCATATAACTCTACTAAATAAAATCAGTATGATGAGTAATGACATAAAGGTGATCAAGAAGACAATAGAAGAGTATAAAGAGGAATTTGAAAGAATAAATAGAAAAGTAGTGGCTATGAGAGATTAAAGATGCTGTAGACCAATAAAAAATATGCTAGAGACACAGAACAGCAGATTTGAAGAGGCAGAAGAAAGAATAAGTGAACTAGAGAACAGGACAACTGATTTCAAACACACATAACAGAAAATGGAAAAAAGGTGGAAAATTTGAATTCAATCACAGGGAATGATGGACAAAACAAAGCACAGAAATATAAGAATCACTGGTATCCCAGAAGGAGAAGAGAAGAGTAAAGAGCTAGGAAGATTACCTGAGGATATAATGGAGGAAAACTTCCCAACCCTTATAAAAGGTATAAATATGCAAATTAAAGAAGTCCACCAAACTCCAAACAGAATAAATTCAAATAAGCCTATCCCAAGACACATACTAATCAGTCTGTCAAATGTTGAAGAGAAGCAGAAAATCCTGAAAGCAGTAATAGAAAAACCATCAACTATATACAAAGGAAATCACATAAGACTGAGTTTGTACTATTCAGCTGACAAGATGGAGGCGAGATGGCAGTGGTACGATATTTTTAAGATACTGAAAGAGGAAAATGTCCAGACAAGAATTCTGTACCTAGCCAAATTGTCTTTCAATACTGAGGAAAAGATTAAAATTTTCATAGACAAACAAATGCTGAGAGAATTTTCAACAAGAGACAGGTGCTACAAGAAATACTAACGGGAATTCTACCAGCTGAAAAAAAAATACAGGAAAGGGAGGTCTGGAGGAGGGCACAGAATTGAACTGAGTCAGTAAGGGTAACTTAAAGGATAAAGGGAGAAAGATGGAAAATAATATATTGATCTGAAAAATAAAATCAAAAGGTTAAGATGGTAGATTCAAGAAATGCCTTCATAGTAATAACTTTGAATGTTAATGGAACAAGCTTACCAATTAAAAGATAAAGATGGGCAGAATGGATTAAGAAATATAATCCAGATATATGCTGCTTACAAGAGCCTCATCATAGACAAAAGGATATAAACAGACAGAATGTGAAAGGATGGAAAAAGATGTTCCATGCAAGCTGTAACCAGAAGAAAGCAGGAGTAGCTATAAGAATATTGGACAAAATAGAGTTTTAATGTAAAGACATCATAAGAGACAAAGAAGGACACTTAAATACTAACAAAGGAAACAATTCACCAAGAAGAAATAACAATCATAAATGTCTATGCTCCCAATCAAGGAACTGCAAAGTACATGAGACAAACACTGGCAAAACTGAAGGGAGTGATAGATGTTTCGAAATAATAGTAGGAGACTTCAGTATACCACTCTCTTCTATGGATGGAACAACCAGGCAAAGAATCGAAGGAAACAGAGAACTTAAACAATTTGATAAATGAATTCAACCTAACAGACATATACAGGTTGCTACACCCAAAACACCAGGATATACATTCTTCTCTAGTGCTCATGGAACATTCTCCAGGATAGATCATCTGCTAAGGCACAAAACAGGTGTTTATAAATTTAAAAACACTGAAATTCTTCAAACCACTTTCTCTGATAACAACAGAATGAAGATGGAAATCAATAGCTACCAAAGAATGAGAACTTTCACGAATATATGGAGATTAAATAACACACTTTTAAACAATGAGTGGGTCAAAGAAGAAACTGCTAATGAAATCAGTAGGTATCTGGAGACAAATGAAAACAAGAATACAGCATATCAGAACTTATGTGACGCAGCAAAGGCTGTGCTGAGAGGGAAATTTATTGCCCTAAATGCCTATATTAAAAAAAGAAAGAGAAAAAAATGATGACTTAATTGCTCACCTGGAGGAATTTGGGAAAAAGCAGTCAAATAACCCAAACCAAATAGAAGAACAGAAATGACAAAGGTTATAGCAGAGTTAAATGAATGGGAGAACAAACAAACAATAGAAAAAAATCAAGGGAAACAAAAAAAGTTGGTTCTTGATAAAATCAATAAAATCATTGAGCCACCAGCAAGGCTGACAAAGAAAAAAAAGCTGGGATGCAAATAAACAAAATCAGAAATGAGAGGGGGATTACCACAGACCCTGAAGCAATAAAAAAAAAATCCTAAAAGGATATTATGAACAACTGTACACCAATAAACCAGACAACTCAGACGAAATGGGCAAATTCCTAGAAACATACAAACAAGCTACACTGATTCAAGAAAAAATAGAAGATCTCAACAAACTAATCACAAGAGATTCAACCCATCATTCAAAATCTTCCTACAAAGAAAAGCCCAAGGACAGATGACTTCACAGGAGAATGTTATCAAACACTCCAGAAAAACTAACCTCAATCCTGCCCAAATTCTTCCAAAAAAACTGAGGAAAAAAAGAACACTACAGAAACTCATTTTATGCAGCTAACATCATTTTAATACCAAAACCGGGTAAAGATGCTACAAGAAAGGAAAACTACAGGACACATCCCAGATGTTTAGATGCAAAAATTCTCAACAAAATCAAATCCAACAACATATTAAAAGAATTATACACCATGAACAAGTGGGGTTTATATCAGGAATGCAAGGATAGTTCAACACAAGAAAATCAATTAATGTAATACAGCACATTAACAAACTGAAAGGAAAAAAATCACTTGATCATCTCAATTGATGCTGAAAAAGCATTCGACAAAATTCAACATCCCTTTCTGAGAAAAACACCTCAAAAGACAGGAATCAAAAGTTAACGTCCTCAGTATGATAAAGGGCATAAATAAAAAACCCACAGCCAGCACTGAACTCAGTGGTGAGAGACTGAAAGCTTTCCCCCTAAGGTCGGGAATGAGATTAGCATACCTGCTATCCCCATTATCATTTAACATTGTACCAAAAGTTCTAGCTAGAATAATCAGGCCGGAAAAAGAAACAAAAGGCATTCAAATTAGAAAGGAAGAGGTAAAACTTTCATTATTTGCAGATGACATGATACTATAGTCAGAAAATCCTGAGAAATCTACAACAAAGTTACTTGAACTAATAAACAAATTCAGTAAGATGGTGGGACATAAAATTTATGCAAAATCAGTAATAACTATACACAAGCAATGACCTAACTGAGGGGTCAATTAAGGAAAAAATTCCATTCAAAATAGCAACTAAAGGAATCAAATATCTAGGAATGAGCTTAACTAGGGATGTAAAGGATTTGTACCCAGAAAACTACATACCATTGCTAAAAGAAATCAAAGATGATCTAAATAGGTGGAAAGACATTCCCTGCTTTTAGTTAAGCTGTCAATTCTACACAAATTGATCTACAGATTCAATGCAGTAACAATCAAAATTCCAACAACCTAGTTTGTAGATTTGGAAAAGGTAGTTACCAAATGCATCTGGAAGGGAAAGAGACCCAGAATAGCTAAAAGGATCCTAAAAAAAGAAGGAACTGGGAGGATGAACACTTCCTGATTTTAAAACTTATTATAAACCACAGTGGTCAAAATAGCATGATGCTAAACAAGTGGAAAGACATTCCCTGCTCATGGATAGGTAGATTAAATATAGATAAGATGTCAATTCTACCCAAATTGATCTTTAGATTCAATGCAGTATCAAACAAAATTCTAGCAACCTACTTTGAAGACTTGAAAAACATAGTTATCAAATTTACCTGGAAGAGAAAGAGACCCCAAATAGCTACAAGTGTCATAAAAAAGAAGAATGAAGTGGGAAGATTAACACTTCCTGATTTTAAAACTTATTATAAAGCCATAGTGGTCAAAACAGCATGGTACAAGCACAAAGTAACAAGTATTGACCAATGGGATAGAATTGAGGGCATAGAAATAGACCACCACATCTATGGTCAACTGATCTTCGACAAGGCCCCAAATCCACTGAACTGGGACAAAACAGTCCATTCAATAAATGGGCATGGGAGAACTGGATATCAATAGTCAAAAGAATGAAAGAGTATCCTTACACCCTATACAAAAACTAACTCAAAGTGGATCAAACACCTAAATATAAGAACCAGTACCATCAAAGTCCTAGAAGAAAATGTGGGGAAACATCTTCAAGACCTAGTAATAAGAGATAGTTTACTAAACTTTACACCCAAATCACAAGCAAGAAAAGAAAAACTAAACAAATGGAATTCTTCAAAATCGATTGCTTTTGTGCCTCAAAGACCTTGCCAAAAAGGTGAAGAGGCAGCCAACGCAATGGGAGAAAATATTTGGAAATCACACATCGGTTAAAGGTTCGTTATCCTGGATACATAAAGAAATCATGAAATTCAACAACAAAAGAACAAACAACCCAATTATAAAATGGGCTAAAGGAATGAATAGACATTTTTCTGAAGAGCAAATAAAGATGGCTAAAAAGGACATGAAGAGACCCTCATTTTCATTAGCTATAAGGGAAATGTAGATTAAAACTACAATGAGATACCATGTCACATTTATAAGAATGGCTGCTATTAAACAAAGAGGAGGCTACAAATGTTGGAGAGGATGTGGAGAAACTGGCCACGTATGCACTGTTGATGGGAATCTATAACGGAACAGTTACTATGGAAGACAGTTTGGCAGTTCTTCAGAAAAGTAAATATCGAGTTGCCCTATGACCCAGCAATACCACCACTCAGTATATACTCAGAAAGGTCAAAAGCAGGGACACAAATAGACATCTCCACGCTGATGTTCATAATAGCATTATTCACAATCATCAAAAGATGGAAACAATCCAAGTGCCCATCAACAGAAAAGTGGATTAACAAAATGTGGTATATACATAAGCTGGAATATTATGCAGCAGTAAGACAAAATGACATCCTAAAGCACATGACATGATGATGAGCCTCAGGAACATAATGCTGAGTGAAATAAACCAGACACAAAAGGATAGAGACTGTATGATTTCACTTTTATGGCCACAGTAAAGGTAAAATAGAGGTTTATGATACAGAATATACGGTGCCTAGAGATACAGAGAAGCTAGAGAGGGGTGAATGGTTAGCTAATGAGGTTGAACTTAAATGTAAGGGGAATAGATAGAAGTGAAGGTGGTTCACGAGTGGTTCTATAAGTAACATTACCATATTGAAAGTGGGCAGGATTGAAAGGGGTTTTATAGACCCATGTCTCCCACCAATTACCACTACAAATATAATTTTTTTTCATGAAACACTGCAAAGGTATGAATAGTGTATAAAGAATGTAAAAGTATCGCTTCTCAGCCTTTTGGCTAAGATCAAGTGTAGTATCTGTCCTTATCAGTTTAATATCTGATATGTCCTCTATCTGAGGACAACATATTAAATTGATTTTTGGGAGAGGGAGTTGGAAAAGGATCTTGCTCCATCCACTCCACGCATCATCCTGGTATTGCAGTACTTCCAGGAATGGTGCTTATCCCTTTTGGGGATGTTTTACCAGTTAAAAAAAAAAAGCCCATCTTGTTTTCTGTTGTCTTGGTAAACACTTTTACTTTAAAATCTTAGTTAATTTTTACTTATGTTTTCTTTTAACTTTATAATAGTAGGTTTAAGAATTATAGAGCTTTGATGCATGACCAAGTTTTGTTTTACTTTTAGATTTCTGTCTTTAGAGAAAGAAAGGAAAAACCTTTTCTGAGCTTGTGTCACTGGTTTAAAATTAGTTCTGTGTTTCTTTTGCTAGGGTTCCAGGGGAAAAAGGAGGGTGGTAGGTGTGTTGTCTGTGGGAGAATCTTTTAAAATGATTACTTTTCATGCATGAAAATTTTTGTTTAGTTTGTGTTTTTTAATTGTTCATTTGTTTTTTAATTTATTTTGTTTTGTTTTGTTTTAAAAAAAGAATGTAAAAGTTCAGAGTATGGGGGAAAACTGTTATTGCATGCTTTGGGCTAAATTTAACAGGAAACCATAGACAGTACCACAGCAACACCAGGGGTAAATAATTGGGGGAGAGACAAGAGTTGCATAGGCTGCCATTTTACTTTCTTGACAATTTCTTTGTTGCATAAAAGTGCTTAAATTTTACGAGTTCCCATTTATCTACTTCTTTTTTCAATGCTTGTTCTTTGGGTGTAAGATCTGGGAAACTGCCTCTTATTATAAGTTTTATAAGATATTTCCTTACATTTTCTTCTAACAGTTTTATGGTCTTAGCTCTAATGTTTAGGTCTTTGAGCTACTTTCAGTTAATTTTTATATTATGTGTGAGATATGGATCCTCTTTCTTTCTTTTGCATATGGATATCCAGTTCTCCAAGCACCATTTATTGAAGAGGCTGCTCTGTCACAGGTGGGTTGTCTTGACTGCCTTATCAAAGATCAACTGTCCATAGATGAGAGGAACACTCAATTAAATTCCACTGGTCATTATATCTATCTCTATGCCAGTGCCATACTGTTTTGACCACTGTACCTTCATAATATGCTTTAAAGTCAGGTAGTGTGAGACTTCCCACTTCATTTATCTCTGTCAAGATGTTTTTAGCTATTCAAACAGCTATTTTTCTATTTCTGCAAAGTAGGTTTTTGGGATTTTAATTGGTATTGCATTGAATCTATAAATCAATTTACGTAGAACTGACATCCTACCTATGTTTAGTCTTCTAATCCATGAACAACACAGTATGCCTTTCCCCTTATTTAGGTTTTCCATGATTTCTTTTAGCAATTTCTTGTAGTTTTCTGTGCATAGATCTTCTGCATCCTTAGTCAAATTTATTCCTAAATATTTTATTCTTTTGGTTGATACTGTAAGTGGACTTTTTTTTGACTCCTCAGATTCTTCATTACTAATGTATAGAATCACTACTGATTTTTGGATGCTAATCTCGTACCCTGCCACTTTGCTGTTCTCATTTATTAGTTCTAGTAGCTCTGCTGTAGATGTTTCATGATTTTCAACATATAGTATCATATTATCTGCAAACAGTATGAATTTTACTTCTTGTTTTCCAATTTGGATGCCTTTTATTTCTTTTACTTGCTCTGGCTAGAACTTCCAGCACAATGCTGAATAATAATGGTGACAGCAGGCATCCTTGTCTTGTTCCTGATCTTGGAGGGAAAGCTTTCAGCCTTTCTCCATCGAGGATGATTTAGCTGTGGGTTTTTCATATATTCCTTTACCACGTTGAGGAAGTTCCCTTCTATTCCTATCCTTTAAAGTGTTTTCATCAAGAAAGTAAATTGAGACTTCCGGAGAAGATGGCGGCTTAGTAAGACGCACGGATCTTAGTTTCTCCTCCAGGACAACTACTAGGGGAGTAGAAACGATAGAGAACAGCTCCCAAAGCCACGACAGAGATAAAAAAGACAGCGTACCCCATCCTGGAATGGCTGGCTGGCTGAGAGAACCCACTCTGGTGAGATCGCCGAGGGGCGCGGGTGTCACCGGGCGGGGCGGCAAGTGGCCGGAGTCACTCCCTTCCCCCTCCCCGGGTCGGCTGGAAGAATTGGACAGGCGGTCCCCTCAAACCGCAGTGGCTGGCGCCCACACCACGCGCGGACCCCCGGAACAACTGAGAGAATTGGATCGGAAATCCCCAGGCCGCGGAGAACGGCGACAGGGGGGGCCTCTTCCAAACCCATGACTCCCCGGGAACATGCACTTTCCCGGGTGGGCCGCTGCGGCTGGCGCCCTCCCACCAAGCTTGGTGCCCCGGGCCGACTAGGAAATTCGGACGGGTGCTTTCCCGGGCTGCGGCGGCCAGCGACCCTCCCCGCGTTCAGACCCCGGGCCGGCTGGCACTCTTCCAAGCCGCTTCAGCTAGCGAACCTCCTGGACGGCGAGAGTTTTCCAAAGTTAAAGGACCCACAGCACCTTTTACTGGTGGGACCCGCAGACAAACGGGGCACCTACTGGGCAGGATAAGAAAAACAGAACCCAGAGATTTCACAGAAAAATCTTACAACCTTGTTGGGTCCGAAACCCAGGGAAATCTGACTAAATGCCCAGGCGCCAGCAGCAGAAGATAACTGTCCACGCTCAGAAGCTTGAGAATATGGCCCAGTCAAAGGAACAAACCAATAGTTCAAATGAGATACAAGAGCTGAGACAACTAATGCTGAATATACGAACAGAAATGGAAAACCTCTTCAAAAATGAAATCGATAAATTGAGGGAGGACATGAAGAGGACATGGACTGAACATAAAGAAGAAATAGAAAAACTGAAAAAACAAATCGCAGAACTTATGGAAGTGAAGGATAAAGTAGAAAAGATGGAAAAAACAATGGATACCTACAATGATAGATTTAAAGAGACAGAAGATAGAATTAGTGATTTGGAGGATGGAACATCTGAATTCCAAAAAGAAACAGAAAATATCGGGAAAAGAATGGAAAAATTTGAACAGGGTATCAGGGAACTCAAGGACAATATGAACCGCACAAATATACGTGTTGTGGGTGTCCCAGAAGGAGAAGAGAAGGGAAAAGGAGGAGAAAAACTAATGGAAGAAATTATCACTGAAAATTTCCCAACTCTTATGAAAGACCTAAAATTACAGATCCAAGAAGTGCAGCGCACCCCAAAGAGATTAGACCCAAATAGGTGTTCTCCAAGATACTTACTAGTTAGAATGTCAGAGGTCAAAGAGAAAGAGAGGATCTTGAAAGCAGCAAGAGAAAAACAATCCATCACATACAAGGGAAACCCAATAAGACTATGTGTAGATTTCTCAGCAGAAACCATGGAAGCTAGAAGACAGTGGGATGATATATTTAAATTACTAAAAGAGAAAAACTGCCAACCAAGACTCCTATATCCAGCAAAACTGTCCTTCAAAAATGAGGGAGAAATTAAAACATTCTCAGGCAAAAAGTCACTGAGAGAATTTGTGACCAAGAGACCAGCTCTGCAAGAAATACTAAAGGGAGCACTAGAGTCAGATACAAAAAGACAGAAGAGAGAGGTATGGAGAAGAGTGTAGAAAGAAGGAAAATCAGATATGATATATATAATACAAAAGGCAAAATGTTAGAGGAAAATATTATCCAAACAGTAATAACACTAAATGTCAATGGACTGAATTCCCCAATCAAAAGACATAGATTGGCAGAATGGATTAAAAAACAGGATCCTTCTATATGCTGTCTACAGGAAACACATCTTAGACCCAAAGATAAACATAGGTTGAAAGTGAAAGGTTGGGAAAAGATATTTCATGCAAATAACAACCAGAAAAGAGCAGGAGTGGCTACACTAATATCCAACAAATTAGACTTCAAATGTAAAGCAGTTAAAAGAGACAAAGAAGGACACTATATACTAATAAAAGGAACAATTAAACAAGAAGACATAACAATCATAAATATTTACACACCGAACCAGAATGCCCCAAAATACGTGAGGAATACACTGCAAACAATGAAAAGGGAAATAGACTCATATACCATAATAGTTGGAGACTTCAATTCACCACTCTCATCAATGGACAGAACATCTAGACAGAGGATCAATACAGAAATAGAGAATCTGAATATTACTATAAATGAGCTAGACTTAACAGACATTTATAGGACATTACATCCCACAACAGCAGGATACACCTTTTTCTCAAGTGCTCATGGATCATTCTCAAAGATAGACCATATGCTGGGTCACAAAGCAAGTCTTAACAAATTTAAAAAGATTGAAATCATACACAACACTTTCTCGGATCATAAAGGAATGAAGTTGGAAATCAATAATAGGTGGAGTGCCAGAAAATTCACAAATACATGGAGGCTCAACAACACACTCCTAAACAACAAGTGGGTCAAAGAAGAAATTGCTAGAGAAATTAGCAAATACTTCGAGGCGAATGAAAATGAAAACACAACATATCAAAACTTATGGGACGCAGCAAAGGCAGTGCTAAGAGGGAAATTTATTGCCCTAAATGCCTATATCAGAAAAGAAGAAAAGGCAAAAATGCAGGAATTAACTGTCCACTTGGAAGAACTGGAGAAAGAACAGCAAACTAATCCCAAAGCAAGCAAAAGGAAAGAAATAACAAAGATCAGAGCAGAAATAAATGAAATTGAAAACATGAAAACAATAGAGAAAATCAATAAGGCCAGAAGTTGGTTCTATGAGAAAATCAATAAGATTGATGGGCCCTTAGCAAGATTGACAAAAAGAAGGAGAGAAGATGCAAATAAATAAGATCAGAAATGGAAGAGGAGACATAATTACTGACCTCACAGAAATAAAGGAGGTAATAACAGGATACTATGAACAACTTTACGCTAATAAATACAACAATTTAGAGGAAATGGATGGGTTCCTGGAAAGACATGAACAAGCAACTTTGACTCAAGAAGACATAGATGACCTCAACAAACCAATCACAAGTAAAGAAATTGAATCAGTCATTCAAAAGCTTCCTAAAAAGAAAAGTCCAGGACCAGACGGCGTCACATCTGAATTCTATCAAACATTCCAGAAAGAATTAGTACCAACTCTCCTCAAACTCCTCAAAAAAATCAAAGCGGAGGGAAAACTACCTAATTCATTCTATGAAGCCAACATCACCCTCATACCAAAACCAGGCAAAGATATTACAAAAAAAGAAAACTACAGGCCAATCTCTCTAATGAATATAGATGCAAAAATCCTCAATAAAATTCTAGCAAATCGTATCCAACAACACATTAAAAGAATTATACATCATGACCAAGTAGGATTCATCCCAGGTATGCAAGGATGGTTCAACATAAGAAAATCAATTAATGTAATACACCATATTAACAAATCAAAGCAGAAAAATCACATGATCATCTCAATTGATGCAGAGAAGGCATTTGACAAGATTCAACATCCTTTCCTGTTGAAAACACTTCAAAGGATAGGAATACAAGGGAACTTCCTTAAAATGATAGAGGGAATATATGAAAAACCCACAGCTAATATCATCCTCAATGGGGAAAAATTGAAAACTTTCCCCCTAAGAGCAGGAACAAGACAAGGATGTCCACTATCACCACTATTATTCAACATTGTGTTGGAGGTTCTAGCCAGAGCAATTAGACAAGAAAAAGAAATACAAGGCATCAAAATAGGAAAGGTAGAAGTAAAACTATCACTGTTTGCAGACGATATGATACTATATGTCGAAAATCCGGAAAAATCCACAACAAAACTACTAGAGTTAATAAATGAGTACAGCAAAGTAGCAGGTTACAAGATTAACATTCAAAAATCTGTAGCATTTCTATACACTAGCAATGAACAAGCGGAGGGGGAAATCAAGAAACGAATCCCATTTACAACTGCAACTAAAAGAATAAAATACCTAGGACTAAATTTAACTAAAGAGACAAAAAAACTATATAAAGAAAACTGCAAAAAACTGCTAAAAGAAATCACAGAAGACCTAAATAGATGGAAGGGCATACCGTGTTCATGGACTGGAAGACTAAATATAGTTAAGATGTCAATCCTACCTAAATTGATTTACAGATTCAATGCAATACCAATCAAAATCCCAACAACTTATTTTTTGGAAATAGAAAAACCAATAAGCAAATTTATCTGGAAGGGCAGGGTGCCCCGAATTGCTAAAAACATCTTGAGGAAAAAAAACGAAGCTGGAGGTCTTGCACTGCCTGACTTTAAGGCATATTATGAAGCCACAGTGGTCAAAACAGCATGGTATTGGCATAAAGATAGATATATCGACCAATGGAATCGAATAGAGTGCTCAGATATAGACCCTCTCATCTATGGACATTTGATCTTTGATAAGGCAGTCAAGCCAACTCACCTGGGACAGAACAGTCTCTTCAACAAATGGTGCCTAGAGAACTGGATATCCATATGCAAAAGAATGAAAGAAGACCCATATCTCACACCCTACACAAAAGTTAACTCAAAATGGATCAAAGATCTAAACATTAGGTCTAAGACCATAAAACAGTTAGAGGAAAATGTTGGGAGATATCTTATGGATCTTACAACTGGAGGCGGTTTTCTGGACCTTAAACCTAAAGCAAGAGCACTGAAGAAGGAAATAAATAAATGGGAACTCCTCAAAATTAAACACTTTTTTGCATCAAAGAACTTCATCAAGAAAGTAGAAAGACAGCCTACACAATGGGAATCAATATTTGGAAACGACATATCAGATAAAGGTCTAGTATACAGAATTTATAAAGAGATTGTTCAACTCAACAACAAAAAGACAGCCAACCCAATTACAAAATGGGAAAAAGACTTGAATAGACACCTCTCAGAGGAGGAAATACAAATGGCTAAAAGGCACATGAAGAGATGCTCAATGTCCCCAGCCATTAGAGAAATGCAAATCAAAACCACAATGAAATATCATCTCACACCCACCAGAATGGCCATTATCAACAAAACAGAAAATGACAAGTGCTGGAGAGGATGCGGAGAAAGAGGCACACTTATCCACTGTTGGTGGGAATGTCAAATGGTGCAACCACTGTGGAAGGCAGTTTGGCGGTTCCTCAAAAAGCTGAATATAGAATTGCCATACGACCCAGCAATACCATTGCTGGGAATCTACTCAAAGGAATTAAGGGCAAAAACTCAAATGGACATTTGCACACCAATGTTTATAGCAGCGTTATTTACAATTGCAAAGAGATGGAAACACCCAAAATGTCCATCAACAGACGAGTGGCTAAACAAACTGTGGTATATACATACGATGGAATATTATGCAGCTTTAAGGCAGGATAAACTTATGAAGCATGTAATAACATGGATGGACCTAGAGAACATTATGCTGAGTGAGTCTAGCCAAAAACTAAAAGACAAATACTGTATGGTCCCAATGATGTGAATCGACACTCGAGAATAAACTTGGAATATGTCATTGGTAACAGAGTTCAGCAGAAGTTAGAAACAGGGTAAGATAATGGGTAATTGGAGCTGATGGGATACAGACTGTGCAATAGGACTAGATACAAAAACTCAAAAATGGACAGCACAATAATACCTAATTGTAAAGTAATCATGTTAAAACACTGAATGAAGCTGCATCCGAGCTATAGGTCTTTGTTTTGTTTTGTTTTGTTTTGTTCTTACTATTATTACTTTTATTTTTTTTCTCTATATTAACATTCTGTATCTTTTTCGGTTATATTGCTAGTTCTTCTAAACCGATGCAAATGTACTAAGAAACGATGATCATGCATCTATGTGATGATGTTAAGAATTACTGATTGCATATGTAGAATGGTATGATATCTAAAAAAAAAATGGACAGCACAATACTACCTAATTGTAATGTAATTATGTTAAAACACTGAATGAAGCTGCATCTGAGCTATAGTTGTTTTTTTCTTATATATTTTTGTATTTTTTATTTTTATTTTTTCTCTATATTATCATTTTATTTCTTTTTCTGTTGTCTTGCTATTTCTTTTTCTAAATCGATGCATATGTACTAAGAAATGATGATCATACATCTATGTGATGATATTAAGAATTACTGATTGCATATGTAGAATGGAATGATTTCTAAATGTTGCGTTAGTTAATTTTTTTTAATTAATAAAAAAAAAAGAAAGTAAATTGAATTTCGTCAAATGCCTTTTCAGCATCAATCAAGATAATTATGCGGTTTTTCTGCTTTGATTTCTTGATATGGTATATTACATTAATTGATTTTCTTATGTTGAACAATCCTTGTATACCTGTAATAAACCCCATTTGGTCATGGAGCATAATTCTTTTAATGTGCTGCTGGTTTCGATTTGCAAGACTTTTGTTGAGGATTTTTGTATCTATATTCAGTTGAGGAAGTAGTCTGTAATTTTCTTGCTTGTAGTATCTTTGTCTGGCTTTGTTATTAGGGTGATGTTGGCTTCATAGAATGAGTTAGGTTGCTTTCCTTCCTCTTCAATTTTTTTTGAAGCAGGATTCGTACTAATTCCTTCATGAATGGTTGGTAGAATTGACATGTGAAGCCATCTGGTCTTGGAATTTTATTTTGGGGGAGTTTCTTGATGACTATTCAATCTCTTTACTTGTGATTGGCTTGCTGAGTTCATCTATACCTTCTCAAGTCAATGTTGGTTGTTCCCACCTTTCTAGGAAGTTGTTCATTTCATATATGTTGTCTATTTTATTACCATATAGTTGTTCACAGTATTCTCTCATCACCTCCTTTATTTTTGTGGGGTCAGTGGCTGTGTCTTCTTTTCCATGCTGATTTAATTATTTGCATCCTCTCTTTTTCTTTTTTTCAATCTAGCTAAGAGTTCATTGGTTCTAGTGATTTTTTCATAGAACCAACTTTTGGTATTGCTGATTTTCTCAACTGTTTTCATGTTCTCAATTTCATTTATTTCTGTTCTAAGCTTCATTATTTCTTTCCTTTTGTGTTGTCCTTTCTCTAGTTCTTCCAAGTGAACAGTTAATTCCTCAATTTTTGCTCTTTCTTCTTTTTTAATGTAGGCATTTAAGGCAATAAACTTCCCTTTCAGCACTGCCTTTTGCTGCATCCCATCAATTTTTGTATTTGTGTTTTCATTTTCCTCAAGATACATACTGATTTCTCTTTAAATTTCTTCCCTGACCCACTGGTTGTTTAAGAGTGTGTTGTTTAGCTTCCACATACTTGTGAATTTTTTGGCCCTCTGCCTGTAATTGATTTCCAATTTCATTCCATTATGATCCAAAAAGTGTTTTGTATGATTTAAATCTTTTTAGATTTATTGAGACTTGCTGTGTGACCCAGCATATAGTCTGCCCTTCAGAATGATTCATGAGCACTTGAGTAAAATGTGTAGCTTGCTATTGTGGGGTATAATGTTCTGTAAATGTCTTTTGAGTCTATTCATTTACTGTATTATTCAAATCCTCTGTTTCTTTACTGATCCTCTGTTTAGATGTTCTATCCATTGATGAGAGCAAGGAATTAAAATCTCCACCTGTTATGGTTGAGATGTCTATTTCTCCCTTTAGTGTTGTCAGTCTTTTCCTCATGTACTTTGGAGCACTCTGTATTGTCTCTCAAAGTTTTGTCATTTTCCTCCACATAGGTCTTGTATGTATTTTGCTAGATTTATTCCTATACTACATTTTTTTTTGTTGGTAATGTAAATCATACTGTGTATTAAATTATATTTTGAATAAATTGCTTCTGGTATATAGAAAGGCAATTGAATTTGCAAACTTTTTTTAGGTAACCTTACTGATACTCTTTAATTTAAAAAATATAGATTTCTTTTTGGGTTTTCAATGAAAACAATCTATCATTTAGAAAAGTAGCTATTTGTTTCATTTTTCCAACATTTATATACTTTTCATTTCTGTTTTTTTGCCACTGGGTAGGACCTTCAGTATGAATTTGACTAGGAAAACTGAAGGAGGCCATTCCTGTATTATTTCTGGCCTTACATTGGAATGCTTTTAATTTTCCCCTTAAGTATCATATTTATTGTAGATTTATTTCCTTCCTTTGTCAATAAGGAAGTTCCATTCTATTACTATCTTGCTTTGAGGTTTTTATCTTTCTATTTCTAGTTTTTCTTCGTAAAAATGGGTGTCAAATTTTATCACTTTCCTTTTTTTTTCCCCTGTAACTACTGGGATGATTTAGGGTTGATTTTTTTTTTAATTTCAGTCTATTAATGTGGTAAATTAATAGCTTTTGTAAAACTAAAGCAACCCTAGTTTCTGGGAAAAATCCAATTAGGTCATGACATACATCTTTATTTTAATATATATTCCTGGATTTGGAGGCCAAATATCTTCATGAAATTTTTGTATTTATGGTCCTGGGGGAAATAGGCATATAATTTACCTCTTTTGCACTTTCCTTGTTCTATTATGCTAGCCTCATAAAATATGCTGATCTTCCTTTCCTATTTTCTGAAAGGCTTAAGGAAGGTTGGAATGATCTACTCCTTAAAAGCTGGTAGAAGGTAGCTATAAATTTATCTGGGCCTGCTGCTGTCTTGGTGAGATTTTTAATTATTGATATAATTTCTTTAATGATTATTAAACTACAATTGTATGTCTCCCCAAATCATTTTAAGTATTTTCCCTCCTCAGATATTTATCCTTTTTATCTAAGATTTCAAATTTACTGACAAACACTTTCTGAAGTATTTTTTATTATGTGTAATCTCTGAGGAATCTATAGCTTTGTACATTTTTTCACTCCCGATTCTGTTTATCTGTTCCTCCTCTCATTTTTTTACTAATTATTGTGACAGGTATTCTGTTTCATTGGGTTTTACAAATCAATAACTTTTGATTTTGTTGATCCTTTCTAGTGAATATTTATTTGATATTTCAGTAGTTTCGGTGTATCTTTATCATGTCCTTTCTCCTACTTTCCTTGAGTATATTCGTTTTAACTCCTAATTTTTGAGCATGTCTTCTTTTCTGGTGTAAACATTTATTTAAAGCTATATATCTCACACGTATTGTTATGAAGTGTTTTTGCTATCCTTAAATTAAATATTTTATTATTTTTATTACAAATTCTTTGACTCATGAGATGTTTAGAAACTTTAAAAGATCTACATGGTGTTTTTCTACATTTTTTGGTAATTACTTTCCATATAATTTCAGTCCTTCAAAATTTATTGATACAAGCTTATAGCCTAACCTATGATCAATTTTTGTAAATGTTTCATGGGTCCCCGAAAAGATTCTGCTGTTCAATTTTATAACAGGATCATTTTTGTGAAAAATCACCTATAGCATCAAATCATTGTATTTCCTACGTGGTAAGGAAAAGTAAAGTAATAGAATTTCAAATTTAAGGCTATGGAACATTTTCTAAAGTTCAAAAATCAAGGAATAAATAAGTGAAAGAGATGAGAAACTGCTTACAATCTGGGCAAAACTCCATGTAAACCCTTAATAAACCCCTTTCCCCAATTCTCCAGTCCTTGCCCTACACATACACCTTCATTTTTTTAGCACTTTCTACATTTACTTGTGGATAAACTACCTTCATTTCTCACAACTGGATTAGTGCAATCTCCTTCAAATTGATTTTACTGCTGCTTACTGCCTTTGCCCTGCTATCTATTCCCAACACTACAGCTATAATGATCCTGTTCAAGTCATATCATCTCACTCCTCTACTCAAAAGCCTCTAGCCATGTGCCAATTTGAAACTATTATGTATCCCAGAAAGGCCATGTTTTAATCCTGATCCAATCTTATGGGGGCAGCCACAAGATTCCTGATTCAATACTGTAAGACAGATACTTTTGATAAGATTATCTCCATGGAAGTGTGACACGCCCAATTGTGAGTGTGACTTTTTGATTAGACAGAGATGTGATGCTGCCCATTCAAGGTGAGCCTTGATTAGTTTACTGGAGTCCTTTTAAAGGGGAAACATTTTGAAGGAATCTCAGCTGTAGATACAGACACAGACATTTGGAGGCTGCAAATGCAGAGGCTGATGCCTGGAGACAAGAGACATATGGAAATGCAGATGGAGATGCTTCAGAGCTGACAGAGCCAACATAAGACTCATACATTTGGAGTTGCAGGGCCCAGTAGACATCACTATGTGTGTTGTCTAATGAGATGCTAAGCAAGCCAGAACCCACAGTGGTGTTCCACAGGAACTAAGTGAAGGCCCACAGACACCAAGTGAGGAATCCCTACAGGAAACAGATGCTGAAAACAACAGAGCTCCAGAGCAAGGGACCAGCAGATGCCAGCCACATGCCTTCCATGGCTATTCTGATGACAGAGGTGTTCTGATGGCATCAGTCTTTCCCGAGTGAAGGTAACCTCTTGTTGGTGCCTTAAGCTGAATATTTTCACAGCTTTTGAACTGTAAACTTGCGTCTTATTAAAGTCCCTTTTTAAAAGCCATTCCATTTCAGGTATAGTGCATTCCAGCAGCTTAATAAATTAATACAGGCTACATTGGAACAACAAAAGAGGTTTTCTGGGGATGACTCTTAGGCATGATTATATGTAGGCTTAGCTTCTCCTCTGCAGGAATATGTTTCACAAAGGCAAATTCCAAGATTGAGGGCTTGGTCTATTAAATTGGTAGTCTTCAATGCCTGTGAGAATATCCAGAATTCCCCAGGTGGGGAAATTCAATATTTCCACATTTCTTCCCAGTCCCTCAAGGGGGCTTTGCACATACTTTTTTATTTTCTGCTCAGAGAATTCCATGTACTTACGGTATTCAAATAATGTTCGTCATTTTGCAAGTAAAAAATAAGGTTCTGGGGGGAAAAGTAGCTAGCTTAGTTTACAATTCAGATAACTGCACAAGAGATTTTTCTTGAACAACTTTGTTCTTTGATATGCAGCAGTGCTTTCTGCAAATTCCCCTTTCTGTCACAGAGTATATTAAAAAGGTTGACATTCAAAGCTCAAAATTTAATAAAATTAATTTTTACTGTATTATCAAAAATATTCTTAAGTTGAACCCATATAGGGCTGGCTCATGGTTACAATTTTCAAGGGTGATTTGTCCCCACCTGTGCCGGTTTGAATCCACTGTAGACCCCACAAAAACCATGTCCTTTAATCCTCATTCAATATTGGTGGGTGGGGACTTTCTGATTGTGCCCATGGAGATGTGACCCACCCAACTGTGGGTGGTAACTTTTGATTAGATGGTTTCCATTGAGAAGTGTCTCCACCCCTTACCCATACAAGATGGGTTTGCTTACTGGAGCCCTTTAAGAGGGAACCAGTGTGGAAAAAACTTGCGAGCCCACGTACCCAGAGATCTTTGGAGATGAAGAAGGAAATCACCCCCAGGGAAGCTTCATGAAGCAAGAAGCCTGGAGAGAAAGCTAGCAGACTTCACCATGTTCATCACTTGCCTTTCCAGTTGAGAAAGAAACCCTGAACGTCATCAGCCTTCTTGAACCGAGGTACCTTTCCCTGGATGCTTTAAATTGGACATTTCTATAGACTTGCTTTAATTTGGACATTTTCATGGCCTTAGAACATGCAAACTTTCAACTTAATAAATTCCCCCTTTTAAAAGCCATTTTGTTTCTGGTATATCCCATTTCGAGCTTGCAAACTAGAACACCACACACTAATGCTAAGGAGAGAAGAAGAAATTTTTTTCATTTTCTTCTGTATATTGAGTTTATTTCTTCTTCATCCTTATGCCGACAGTAGCACTCTTTGATCTCAGCTTTATGCAACAAGAGAATCTTATTAGACCTTCTACCTTAGGAGGAGGGGAGAGGAGATGCTAGTGGTTTTTTTGTTTGTTTGTTTGTTTGTTTTCTGCATTTCCACATGGTTGTAAAAGTAGAAAATCAAGGTTTCAGTAGAAACTCTCAGTGTGAAAGTTTTGGTGACTGCTTTTCTTCCAAGCTTCCTATTTTAACTTGAATTTTTTTAAAAAACGGCTTTGGATTTTTTCCATCTGTGCCATTTCAGGAGTACATTTAAAAAGATAATTTTTTTCATATTTTACCCAAGTTTTAGCTGTTTTCCAAGAAAGGAGTTATTCATGCTGTCTAGTCTGTCACATTACCAGAAGCAGAATTTTTCATTTGAATTTCATAAGAATAGAATTGAGCATTTTGATAAAGAAATAACCATCACAACAAAACTCACCTGTCTTACACTTAATTAAGCTCTCAATATAGTAATTCTTAGTGAATTATCAGGATTGAGAATTTATTTTATTCAGATTCTTTAGATGTGCATCATCAGCATGATTATGTATGCTCGTTTTTTCTATTTTAGATGCCATGCCTCAACTACAACACAAGCAGTTAGTGAGCATCCTAATGATAAATGACTGCTTGCAGCACATATCTAGAGACTTCAGTCTAATGTTTGATACTGTTCATGTCTTTATCTATCTGAAGTCTAAATTCTTTTCTGAGCACTACGGACTCAAGGCACCAAGAAATGAAGCGGCAGACAGCGAAAATTCTGAACAAAGTTTTAAGGATATGTGACCTTAATGCTGGCCTTAAAATTCTAAGCTATTTAAATCTTGTCTTCTGGTTCATCACTATGTAAATTATTTCAGTGTGTGGAATCAACATACTCAGTTATTTGTGTAAATATCCACTCTTTACTGCTTCAAGAACCAAAATTTTCAAATGAAATAACGTGGAGCTGGAAGAATTTTCTTAATCCAATCTGTCATCCAATGCAAGAACACCTTTTACACCATCTCTAACAGGGAGTTATCAACTTTGTTTCCTGGTACCTTTTATTTAAATTCAACCTATAACTCCCACGACCTCATTTTTTCTACAACAAAATAATGTGGTATGTTACAAATAGCAAAACTAATGATTTTGTTTTATTTATTATGCAAATACTTATTAGAGCTTATTTTGTTCCTGGCATTCTCTCATTTAACTATGTGACAACACTTTAAACTTTATTTTCATACCTGGAAGTCAAAGAGTTTTAACTTTTTCAATATTCAATATTGTGATGCTGGTCCTTTGAGCTTTGAGCTTTCTCCGGCCATGCTGAAAAGATCTTGCTTCATCAGCAGACCAAAATAGAATATTACAGAATTTAATTTGGAGCCTATGGAGCAATTAACTGCTAAAGCAGACATGTCACAGGGAGCTTGCTCAACCACAAAGACTTAATTAGAAACCACATCAGGTAAAATAACCAACTTAGATGGTCGGATGGAAGAGAGTTTGATAGCACAAACGTAAATTGAAAAGGATCACCATAAAAATTTGTTTAGATGTGTACTCAAAACATTTATAAAAACTATTATATTGATATCAGAATAAAATCTAAACTTCTAAAAAATTCCAAATTAAAACCTTCAATCTTGTAAAAGCAAGGAAATTACAGATAGATATTCATTAAAACATAAGTTAAAGCATTCAAATCACAAGTTTAAAAGCCTTGAAGATTTTCCAAACTAAAAAAAATTCTTAAAGTGAACCTGAAATCAAGTCTACTATTAAGATGCTAATAGGCAATTTGTATCAATCCCTTCTCATCTAACACTAAAGAAAGCAATAAAAAGTTTACTCACAGTACTATACGATACTTAGTTTTTTGTTTTAAGTTGTAAACAGAAAACCACACTAGCAGATTTTAAAAGTAGTTTCCATAAGGTGTTCTAAGGAAAATATAATCATCTGTTAGTTTAAATAAAACCTGATACCCAAGGATTATGCCATTAGTGGCCAGGACTTGAATGTATGTGCTAATGACTCCCATATCTTTATGACTGAGTTCAAGTGTCCACTATCATTTTCACCAACATCACAAACTCAGCATAGCTAAACTGAAATCATTTCCACCTCACAAGCTATTTTTCCCTAAGGTTCTCATCTCAAGAATTGTACCACCATATACCAAGCAACCCAATCCCAGGATCACCGAACCAAGTTGGCTCTAGTTGTGAAATCTTTTCAGAATTTGGGCCCTTCTTTCCATCCCCAATGTCACTTCTTCCAAAATTCAAGCCCTGTGAACAGACTATACCAATAGCCTCTGCACTTCTCTTTCTGTAATCTAATATTATACATTTTTCCCAATTATATGAAAAAATTTACCAGAGAAATTACACAGAGAAGTACAAAAAAGAATCACTAAAAAACTTTACTACCTAGTTAAAACCACTGTTAATATTTTGATATATTTTCTCAAGTCTTTTTAAATAATTGAGATGATATTACTAATAGTTTTATAATCTGTTTTATGAAGTTACATCATAACTTTGCAAACCTAAATTTAGAAGCTGTGTATCATTCTGTAATATGGTTACACCACAAAATCACATTACTAATCCCATTAATAAGCATTTAGGTCATTTCAAATTTATAATTCTTTGATATGATGCTGCAATAAATATCTTTATGCCCAGAGTATTTTTAGTATTTCTAACTGTTTCTTAGGACAGATTCCTAGAAGGGGAATTTTTGAGTAAGGTATTTGAACATTTTTAAGATTTTATACATATTGCTACATTGCTTTCCAGAAAATTATTCCAAGTTATAATCTACAGTATACAACAGTGCCAGTCTCACTAACCATACCCACAACAGCATTATATATATGTATGTGTATGTATATATATATATATCCTTTCTAAGCTGTTAGGAGAAAACTTGTATCTCACTGATTTAATTTACATTTCTTTGATAACTCATGACCTTAAATATACTTTATGTACTTTCTCTTTTGTGAAACTGGTCATGCCCTTTATTCATTTTATTTGGACCTTAGTCTTTTTTAAACAAATTATTCCTAGAGCTTTTTAGTAATTGATAATATTTTCCTCTGATCTGCCATTTTTTTTACTGATATAGTTCATATTTACTTGCTTTGTCTTTTATTAACAACCTTTTGTTTTTCTTATTTCTCAAGCAATGCAAGTTCTTTTTTTTTTTTTTGGTGCACGGTCCACCACTCAACTACCCATGCACCCCATTATTTAAAAAATAATTTGAAAAGAAAGTACGGAGAAGGAGAGCATGAAAATTACATGTCAATCACAGAGACAAGTATATTATATTTTATTGTGTATTTTCTCTAGCTTATTTATATCCATTTCTAAGAAAAATTGTATCATACATTGTAATATTCTTTTGTAAACTCTCTTTTTTATTAACTGAATATACTTCTATATTAATAAATATTTCATCGCAGTGCCATCTTTTGGGGGGGGATGCATGGTCTGGGAAATGAACCCGGGTGTTCCACATTTAAGGTGCGCATTCTAACCACTGACCTACTCATGCACCCAAGACAGTGCCATTTTTTATTGCTACAAATATTCCATTTCATGGCCATAGTTTAATCCCATATTTTGGACATTTTAGTTGCTAAACATTTTTCATATTATAAGCAGCAATGAATTGAAAATCTTTTAAGTTAATTCTTTATGCTCATATTTAATTATGTCATTGGGATAAATTTCAATCATTTCAATAGAAAACCAGTAATCGGTATGCATGGTTCATCCACAGAAAACAATATAAATGGCCAACAAGCATATAATTTCAGCAGTTAACAAGGAAATGCAAATTGTCATAGTCAGTTTTATGTGTCAACTTGGCCAAGTGGTCGTACCTGTTTGTCTGGGTGGGCAAGTGCTAGCCTGTCTGTTGCAATGAGGACATTTCATAGAATTAAATCATGATCATGCCAGCTGCATCCACAGCTGATTCCATTTGTAATCAGCGAAGGGGAATGTCTTCTGCAATGAGTGATGCTCAGTCTAATCCCTGGAAGTCTTTTAAGGAGGATTGTGAAGAGACAGGCTCTCTTCCTGCTTCAGCTGGCGAGCCTTTCCTGTGGAGTTCATCCAGACCCTCCAGTGGAATTGGTGGTTTCCCAGCCTGCCCTGCGGATTTTGAACTGTGCGTTCCCATGGTCACATTAGACATTTTTATAAATTTTATATTTGCGAGTGTTCCCTGTTGACTCTGTTTCTCTAGAGAACCCTAGCTAATACATCTTGGTACCAGGAGGGGTTCTTAAGAAACAGAATCTTAAAAATGGGTTTTTATGAATGGTTGTCTACTCTTGACTGGACTCAAAGGCACTAAGGACTCTGACTCCCATAATCACAATGACACTCCCATTCCATGGAATGAGTTGGCGAAAGAGATAATCAAAATATCACCATTCGATTCTCCCGATGCTTCGCTTGTACAAAGCCAGGCTCTGGAGGATAATGTTTTTGACACCTTTACAGGGTTTTATGGAAATAAGAGGTATAAAGATGTTGACTGGTTGTTGTTAGATACACTGGATACATTAAGGAGTGAAAGGGATGGGCTTAAGGCCTCAAATGAGAAGCTTAAGCGCTGTCTGACAGATGTAGAAGTTTCTATGAGTATCCTGAAGGAAAATCTTATTTCCCGTAGCCGTAGACTTGAGATCTCTGAAAATCAGACTCAGAATCTTATTGTTAGAGTAGCAACTTTACAACGTAAACTGAAATCTCAATGTTGCATGGTGTCTGCCGTTAAAGTGAGGGCACTGATTGGAAAGTAGTGGGACACTGGAAAATGGGATGGTGACATATGGATTGATAATGATGTCAACCTCGGGGGTAAGGTTGAAACCCTAGGTCATGCTGAGTCGTTTCTAGATAACCCTGTAAAAGTATGCCGTGAGGACACAGCCGCCCTACCTCTAGCATGCTTTGAGGAGTTGGCCACCCAAACTCCTCCTGAAGGGATTAGCCCTAGAGTGATTAATCCTGTTTCACCAGATGAAACTGCAAATAAATGCCCTGGAGCAAATGGCTTGGAAGATATTTCTAATTCTTTTCAGGACCCACCCCCAGCATCCCTCATTTCTTCCAGACCTAAAACTAGACTAAAGTCCCACAGGCCCACAAGGGTGACGTAAAAAATTTCACACATGAGGATGTACACTATACTCCAAAGGAACTGTGTGAGTTTTCTAATTTATATAGACAGAAATCGGGGATTATGTGTGACGATGGATTTTAAGGGTGTGGGATAATGGTGGGAGGAATATAAGGCTGGATCAGGCCAAATTTATTGATATGGGCTCATTAAGTAGAGATTCTACATTCAATGTTATAGCTCGAGGGGTTAGAAAAGGTATTAACATTTTGTTTGGATGGTTGGTTGAAACATGGATGAAAAGGTGGTTGACATTAACTGAGGTTGAAATGCCAGAACTTTCCTGGTATATTGTAGATGAGGGGTTCCAGAGCCTTAGAGAGATTAGAATGTTAGAGTGGATCTATCATGCAAAGCCTGCTCTTACACCCCAGGAATGTCCAGAGGATGCACCTTTTACCAGAACAGTGAAAAATAAATTTGTGAGACTAGCACCATCATCTCTGAAGAGCTCTGTGGTTGCACTTCTCTGTAGGTCAGATATTACTGTAGGAACTGCTGTCACTGAGCTGGAATCCTTAAACACAATGGGATGATGGGATCCCAAGTTGGCAGAAGCCAGGTGGTAGCACTTAATCGCCAAAGACAGGGTAGACGTGGCTATTATAATAGACAGCAAACTCAAAACAGGAGTCAAAATTATATAACTTGCAGAGATTTGTGGCATTGGCTAGTAAATCATGGGGTACCTAGAAATACAATAGAAGGGCAGTCTACTAAATTCTTGCTTGAGCTGTATGAACAAAAGAGTTCTAGGTCAAGTGAACAGAAGTCTAACCTGAATTACAAAAACACAGTCATGGCCCCTTAATCAATTTCCAGACTTGAGACAGTTTACAGACCCAGAGCCCCTTGAATGAAAGGGAGGCCAGGTTCCTTTGGGGGAGAATCATCTTACACTGCTACAAATTTACATTGTTAATCTTCCTACAAGCCTTCCCTAAGAAGACCGACGGCCTTTTACCAGGGTAACTATGCATTGGGAAAAAGGAAATGATCAGATATTTTGGGGATTATTAGACACTGGTTCAGAAGTGACATTAATTCCAGAGGACCCAAAATATCACTCTTGTCCACCGGTCAGGGTGGAGGCTTATGGAGGCCAGGTGATCAATGGAGTTTTAGCTCAGGTCCATCTCACAGTGGGTCCAGTTGGCCCCTGGATCCATTCTGTAGTTATTTCCCCAGTTCCAGAATGTATACTTGGTAAAGACATACTAAACAACTGGCAGAATCCCCACATTGGCTCTCTAACTAGGGCAGTGACGGCTACTATGGTGGGAAAGGCCAAGTGGAAGCCACTAGAACTGCCCCTACCTAGCAAAATAGTAAATCAGAAGCAAGACCAGATTCCTGGAGGGATTGCAGAGATAACTGCCACTCTTAAGGACTTGAAGGATGCAGGGGTAGTGATTCCCACCACATCCCCATTCAACGCTCCTATTTGGCCTGTGCAGAAAACAGATGGGTCTTGGATGATGACAGTGGATTATCGTAAACTCAACCAGTGGTAACTCCAATTGTAGTTTTGCTGTTCCAGATGTGGTATCATTGCTTGAGGGAATCAATACATCCCCTGATACCTGGTATGCAGCTATTGATCTGGCAAATGCTTTTTTCTCAATAGCTATTAGTAAGGACCACCAGAAACAGTTTGCTTTCAGTTGGCTAGGTCAGCAATATACTTTCACTGTCCTACCTCAGGGGTATATCAACACTCCAGCCCTATGTCACAATCTTGTCCGCAGGGACACTGATCATTTCTCCCTCCCACAAGACATCACACTGGTCCATTATATTGATGATATCATGTTGATTGGACCTAGCAGGCAAGAAGTAGCAACTACTCTAGACTTACTGGTAAGGTATTTGCGTGTCAGAGGAAGGGTGTTAAATCCAACAAAAATACAGGGCCTACCACTTCAGTGAAATTTCTAGGTGTCCAGTGGTGTGGGGCATGTTGATATATCCCTTCTAAGGTGAAGGATAAGTTGCTGCATCTGGCCTCTCCTATGACTGAAAAAGGCAGAATGCCTAGTTGGTCTTTTTGGATTTTGGGGACAACATATTCCTCATTTGGGTGTGCTACTCTGGCCCATTTATCGAGTGACCAGAAAAGCTGCTAATTTTGAGTGGGGACATGAACAAGAGGAGGCTCTGTGACAGGTCCAGGCTGCTGTACAAGCTGCTCTGCCACTTGGACTGTATGATCCAGCAGATCCAATGTGCTGGAAGTGTCAGTGGCAAATAGAGATGCTGTTTGGAGACTTAGGCAGGCCCTTTAGGAGAATCACAATGCAGACCCTAAGGATTTTGGAGCAAAGCCTTACCATCTGCTGCAGATAACTACTCTCCTTTTGAGAAACAGCTTTTGGCCTGCTACTGGGCCTTAGTAGAGACTCAATGCTTAGCCAACCATGGGCCACCAAGTTATCATGAGACCTGAGTTGCCTATCATGAGCTGGGTGTTGCTGACCCACTAAGCCATAAAGTTGTGTGTGTGTGCAGCAGCACTCTATTGTAAAATGGAAATGGTATATACAAGATAGGGCCAGAGCAGGTCCTGAAGGCACAAGTAAGTTACATGAAGATGTGGCCCAAATGCCCATCATCTCCACTCCTGCCATATTACCTTCTCTTTCCCAGACCAGAGATATGGCCTCTTGGGGAGTTCATTACAGTGAATTGACTGAGGAAGAGAAACTCAGGCCTGGTTTACAGATGGTTCAGCATGATATGCAGGTACCACCCAAAAGTGGACAGCTGCAGCACTAGAACCCCTTTCTGGGATGTCCTTGAAGGACAGTGGTGAGGGGGAATCCTCCCAGCAGGCAGAACTTCGAGCAGTGCACCTGCTTGTTCATTTTGCTTGGAAAGAGAACTGATCAGAGGTATATTTCTGTACTGACTCATGGGCTGTTGCTAATGGTTTGGCTGGATGGTCAGGGACTTGGAAAGAACATAATTGGAAAATTGGTGACAAAGAGGTCTGGGGAAGAAGTATGTGGATAGACCTTTCTGAGTGGGCTAAAAATATGAACATATTTGCGTCCCATGTGAATGCACACCAGAGGGTGACTTCAGCAGAGAAAGGTTTTAACAGTCAAGTGGATAAGATGACCTGTTCTGTGGATACCAGTCAGCCTCTATCCCAAGCAACTCCTGTCATTGCCCAATGGGCTCATGAACAAAGTGGTCATAGTGGTAGCCCGTGGGCTCAGCAACATGGATTTCCACTCACCAAGGCTAACTTGGCTACAGTCATTGCTGAGTACATAATCTGCCAGCAGCAGAGACCCACACTGAGCCCCCAATATGGCACCATTCCCCCCAAGGTGACCAGCCAGCTACATGGTGGCAGGTTGATTACACTGGACCACTCCCTTCCTGGAAGGGGAGTGATTTGTCCTAACTGGAACAGACACATAATCTGGATATGGGTTTGCTTTCTCTGCATGCAATGCTTCTACCAAAACTATATCCATGGACTTATAGAATGCTTTATCTATTGTCATGGTATTTCACATAGCATTGCTTCTGATCAAGGAACAAACTTCACAGCAAATGAAGTGCAGGAATGGGCACATGCTCATGGAATTCTCTCGTCTTACCATGTTCCCCATCATCCAGAAGCAGCTGGACTGACAGAATGGTGGAATGGCCTTTTGAAAACTCAATTGTGGTGCCAACTAGGTGGCAATACCTTGAAAAGTTGGGGTAATGTTCTCCAGGAAGCTGTATATGCTCTGAATCAGTGTCCGCTGTACGGTGCTGTTTCTCCCATAGTCAGGATCCATGGGTCCAAGAACCAAGGGGTGGAAGTGGGAGTGGTACCACTCACTATTACCCATAGTGATCCACTAGGAAAATTTTTGCTTCCTGTCCCTGCGACCCTGAGCTCTGCTGGTCTACAGGTTTTAGTTTCAAAAGGGGGAGTGCTTCTACCAGGAGAAACAACAATGATTCCATTGAACTGGAATCTAAGACTGCCACCTGGTCACTTTGGGCTACTCATGCCCCTGGATCAGCAAGCCAAGAAGGGGATTACATTACTGGGTGGAGTGGCTGACCCTGACTATCAGGGGGAAATAGGACTGCAACTACACATGGAGGTAAAGAAGAGTTTTCTTGGAATATAGGAGATCCCCTAGGGCGTCTTTTAATACTACCATGCCCTGTGATTAAATCAATGCAAAGCTGCAACTACCGAATCCAGGCAGGACTACCAATGGGTCTGAAACTTCAGGAATGAAGGTTTGGGTCATACTACCAGGCAAAGATCCATGGCCAGCTGAAGTGCTTGCTGAGGGTAAAGGGAACATGGAATGGGTAGTGGAAGAAGGTAGTGATAAATTACACTGCAACCACATGATCAGTTATAGAAACGAGGACTGTGATGCTGTTCTGTTCTTGTTATACTGTTTAAGTTGTAAGATATCAAGTTTAAGAATGAATATTACCCAAGGACTGGCACCCTATTCTGGAGAGAGTTAATTTGTTTCCAGCTATACACAGGACAGTTGAGTACTGTTAGGTAAAAGAATAAAAAATGCTTCTTTTAATGTTTCTTATTTAGAAATTAGATATGGTGTAAGGTTTTCTATATAGCTGCCAAGTTGACAAGGGTGGACTATCATGGTTAGGTTCATGTGTCAATTTGGCCAAGCGGTGGTATCTGTTTTTCTGGTTGGGCAAGCACTAGCCTGTCTGTTGCAATGAGGACATTTCATAGAATTAAATCATGATCATGTCAGCTGCATCCACAGCTGATTCCATTTATAATCAGCCAAGGGGAGTATCTTCTGCAATGAGTGATGCTCAGTCTAATCACTGGAAGCCTTTTAAGGAGAATTCAGAAGAGATAGGCTCTCTTCCTGCTTTGGCTGGTGAGCCTCTCCTCCAGAGTTTGCTGGCTTTACAGCCTGCCCTGTGGATTTTGGACTCTGCATTCCCACAGTCATGTGAGACACTTTTATAAATTTTATATTTGCAAGTGTTCCCTGTTTCTCTAGAGAACCCTAACTAATACACAAATTGAAGTGGTAACAAGACAGCATTTTACCCAGGAGGGCGACAAAAATAAAAAGTGTGGTAATATCCAGAGTTGATAAGGATATTTCAAACACTGTTTGTAGGAATATAAACAGTTACAGCCTTTTATGAGGATATTCTTTATCATAAAAACTATCAAAATAAATGTGCCTTTTGACTTAACAATTTCATTTCTGGGAATCTATCCTATAGATATTCATGTACATGTGCATAAATTGTCAATGCATCAACACCATCAAATAAACTGGAAATACCCAAAACACCCATTAGCACATGAGTAAATAAATAATCTTGATATAAAATATTTCTGGACCACAGAAAACTGCAGCAATTGTACACTTGTAAAATGAGAAAAGTACATTATGCAACAATAAGTAATGTTCTATTTAAGCACAATAAGAAAACCTAAAAATATATGTATGTTTATGTAATTTCATGAAAAACTGCCTAGAATTGAGAGTGGGGAAACATTTCATTTTTTTTACCATCAATGTTTCTTTATTTTTTGACTGTTTTACAATGATCATCTATTCTTATCCAAGTATCTTGAATAATTTGCTAAAAACTGTGTGTATGGTGGGACGGGAGAGGAACAACAGACATTAAGGAAAGATGGAGAAAAATAACGAAGCTAAGTCTTCTCAAGCTCAGCATTACCAGTATTTTGGACTGAATAGCCATTTGTTGCAGGGGCTGTTCTCTTCATTGCAGGACGTTAATTAGCATCTCTGACCTCTACACACTAGATGCCAGTGGTACACCCCTCAAAGTCATGACAAATGTCATTCTGACATTGCCAAATGTTCCCTGAATGGAAAATTCACCCCCAGTTGAAAACCACTGAGTTAAGGTATCAAATCTCTGGTAAATTTCCCCTAGTTCCTCAGCCAAAGTTAGTTCCCTGCACCCAATTCTGTATGATATCAATTATTAGTTTGTTTCCTTTTTTGTCTCCACCAGACTGTGTCTTCTAGGCAGGTGTTTGGTCTACAGCATCTTTAATCTCTGTGATATGTGCTATTACTCTATTTATTCTCTCAAATTCCTCTTTATGCTCTTCTAGTGTCTTCTTGATCTCCTTTATGTCATTAGCCATCCCATTTATTTTATTTAGTAGAGTTTTATGAATATGTTTGATTAGTTGTTCCAATGTCTATATCTCCTCCAGTGTTCTAATTTGGTCATTAGGCTGAGCTATATCTGTCTGCATCTTGATATGCTTTGTGATTATCTGTTGTCTTCCCAGCATGTAAATATCTTGATTCGTTACTTTGGAAGTTGATTTCCTTCAGTAGTATAAAGCTCTGTATTTGTAGGATGGATTTGGAGCAGAATGTGGAGTACAGGGCAGGGTATAACAGTGCAATGATGCAGTGCAGTGCAGGTACAGGCAGAGGTTGGGGACACCACACTTGCGCCTTTGAGCATGGGGTGTGGGTTGCAGAATTGTAGAGGTGTGGTGCATAGGCGGTGGGTACGTTGTGCAGCTCAGGCACACCTTAGAGTGCAGGAGCAAGGTACAGCCTGGGGGCCATAGAGCTAGAGCATTCCTAATCCTACTTTCCCCATCTGTGCACTCCTCAGGTCTCAGGACTTCTATTTGGAAAGGGGTGCATTAGGCTGTTTGTGCCAGCTGGATGGTCTCTGGTTCTCTGTGACTCAATTCTTCAGCTTTAGACTGAAGGTCTTCTACACCTCCCTATGTGGTGTAGAAGACTGTTCTGGGTCACTAACACCCTTGAATCACCATCTCAGTTACCTTCCCATCCCTTCTCTAGCTGTTCTTTGAGCAAGGGTGAACTTGACCTATTCTATTTCATCATTTTCCAGGAACCCTGGGTCAAAATACTTTGAAGTGCTGAAAGGAAACAACTTCCAGCCAAGAATTTTATATCCGATGAGACTTTCAAAAATGATGGAGATATCAAGACATTCTCAGATAAACAAAAGCTTAAGGAGTTTATTACCACTAGAACTGCCTTACAAGCAATGTTAAAGGGAGTTCTCTAGACTAAAACAAAAGGACACTCTATAGTGGTTCAAAGCAGCTTAAAGAAATAAAGACCTGTATTAAGTAACCATTTGGGTAAATAAAAATGCCAGTGTTATGTAGTGTATCGGTATATAACTCCACTTCTTACCTCCTACAAGTGCTAAAAAGTAAATGCATAAAAAGTAATGATAAATCTACATACATTGTATGTACAAAGCCGTAAGTGTAAAGAAAAAAAAAAAGGTGGGGATTCAGAGGGGTATAGAAAAAGTATATGTGTATGCTATTGAAGTTAAGTTGGCATCAAGCGAAATATGCTTGTTATATATTTAGGATGTTAATTTTAACCCTAAGGTAACCACAAGGAAAACAGATTAAAAATACATACAGATAAAAATGAGAAGGCACTCAAAATGGTACAACACACACACACAAAAGTAAACATAAAAGTAGGCATTAATAGAATTGAGGGACAAAAAGGAATAAGACTTACAAAGGCTATATATACAACAAAAAGGCAGAAGAAAGTTGGGTATTATCAATAGTATTTTAAATGTAAATGGATTAAACTCTCCAGTCAAAAGGCAAAGACTGGCAGAATGGCTAAAAAAGCATGATCCAATTATATGCTGTCAATGAGATTTTCACCCTAAGTTCAAATATTAAACTCTCCAGTCAAAACGCAAAGACTAGCAGAATGGCTAAAAAAGTGTGACCCAATTATATGCTGTCAATGAGAGTCTCACCCTAAGCTCAAAGATTCAAGTAGTGCAAAAGTGAAATAATGGCAAAAATGTATCCCATGCAAGTGGTACCCAAAAGAGAGCTGGGGCAGCTATAATAATACTAGACAAAGTAGACTTCAAGTAAAAAATGGTTATAAGGGGAAAAGACAGTTATTACATACAGATAAAGGGCACAATTCAACAAGAAGATGGAACAATTATAAATATATATGCACCTAACAGCAGAGCCTCAAAATATATACAGCAAATACTTACATATATGAAAGGAGACATTCATGGTTCTACATTAACAATAGGAGACCTTAACATATCACTCCCAATAATGTATAGAACTTCTAATGCGAAGATCAATAAGGAGGTACAGGACTTGAATGATGCAAAACCCAACTAGATCTAACAGACATGTAGAGAACACTGCACCCAAGGAAAACAGAGTACATGTAATTCTAGAGTGCAAATGGATCACTCTCTAGGAAAGACTATATGTTGGGTCACAAGACCAGTCTCAATATATTCAAAAATATTGAAATTAAACTATGCATACTCTCCAACCACAATGTAATGAAACTAGAAATTAACAGAGGAAGTAATGGAAAACTCACATATATTAGAAATTAAATTAAAACTTACAAATACGGGCGGGCCGCGGTGGCTCAGCGGGCAAAGTGCTTGCCTGCTATGCCGGAGGACCTCGGTTCGATTCCCGGCCCCAGC
Organism: Tamandua tetradactyla; assembly: GCF_023851605.1. NCBI lineage: Eukaryota > Metazoa > Chordata > Mammalia > Pilosa > Myrmecophagidae > Tamandua > Tamandua tetradactyla. The sequence continues at coordinate 35,644,798 of NC_135343.1, read as the reverse complement.
CCATGTAACAAAAACGGAGAAACAGAATACAATAAAACAAGAAAATGTTTAAAAAATGTTTCCCTTTCTTCCTTCCTTCCTTCCTTCTATCCTTCCTTCCTTCTCTCTGTCTTTCCTTTAAAAAAAAAAAAAAAAAAAAAAAAACTTACAAATACGTAGAAATTGAATCTATAAACAATTTATAGATTCAATGCAATCCCAATCAAAGTTCCAACAAACTTCTGTGTAGAAATGGAAAAGTCAATCATCCAATTTATATGGAAGAGTACATGACCAAATAGTTAAAGCCATATTGAAAAATTAAATTTAATCCAGAAATTAAATCAAATTTCTGGATAACTGTGGTAGGTAGATTCAGTTGTCAACTTGGCCAGGTGAAAGTACCCAGTTATGTTGCTGTGGACATGAGCCACTGATATGTGAACCTCATCTGTTGCTCATTACATCTGCAGTCAGCTAGGAGGCATGCCTGCTGCAATGAATAATGTTTGATTTAATTGGCTGGTGCTTAAATGAGAGAGGTCAATGTAACACAGCCCAAGCAGCTCAGAATACCTCATCTCAGCACTTGCAGCTCAGCCCAGGCCTTTGGAGCTGCGGAATGAAATCACCCCGGGGAAAGTTGTTGGAACCGAGAGGCCTGGAGAGAAGGCCAGGAGAGATCACCCTGAGCCTTCCCAAGTAAGAAAGAACCTCAGTTGAAAGTTAGCTGCTTTTCCTCTGAAGAACTAATGAAATAAATCTCCTTTTATTAAAAGCCAATCCGTCTCTGGTTTGTTGTATTCCAGCAGCTAGCAAACTAGAACAATAAGCATACCAGAAAATAAAATAAAATAAAACTACAGACCAAGCTCTCTTATTAATATAGATGCAAAATCCTCAGCAATATACTAGGAAACCAAATCCAACAGCATATTCAAAGAATTATACAGAATGATCAAGTGAGAATTTTATTTGATATGTAAGGACTGGTTAAACATGAGGAAATCAATTGATGTAACATATTAACTGATACAGAAAAGGCATTTGACAAAATCCAGCACTCTTTTAGATAAAAACACTTAGAACACTAGGAACAGAATGAAACATCTTCAGCATGACAAAGGACATATTATGAAGAGCCCAATGCTAACATCTTACTTAATGGTGAAAGACTGAAAGCTTTTCCTCTAAGATTTAGGAAAAAGACAAGGATGCCCACTGTCACCCTGTCAATCAACATTGTACTGGAAATTCATACACAGCAATTAGACAAGAAAAAGAAATAAATGGCATTCAAATTGGAAAGGAAGAAGTAAAACTTGCACTATATGCAGATGATATGATCCTATATATAGAACATCCTGAAAAATTCACAACAAACTCTTAGAGCTAATCAATGATTTTCACCAAAGTGGCATAAGGATACAAGATCAACACCCCCAAATCAGTAGTGTTTCTATACAAAAGTAATGGACAATCAGAAGATGAAATTAGGGGGGAAAATTCCATTCAAAATAGTAACTAAAAGAATCAAATATGTTAATAAATCTAACCAGTACATAAAAGACATACACAGAAACCTATAAATCACTGCTAAAAGAAATTCATGGAGACCTAAATAGATGGAAGGATATTCCATGTTCATGGATATGAAGACTAAATATCATTAAAATGTCAAAACCACCCAAAGCAATTTATACATTCAATGCAATCCCAATCAAAGTTCCAACAACTTTCTTTGTAGAAATGGAAAAGTCAATCATTCAATTTACATGGAAGAGTACATGACCGAATAGTTAAAGCTGTACTGAAAAAGAAGAATGACGTTGTATGGCTCATACTTCCTGATTTGAAAATTTATTATAAAGTCACAGTCATCAAAATAGCATTATGCTGGAACAGGACAGACATACAGACCATGGAATAAATTGGGAGGTCAGAAATTAACTATCACATTTATGACATTTGATTTTTTAATTTTTTGTATGCTGTATGGCGGGGTTACATTTCATTCTTTTTCCACGTGAGTATCCCGTTACTGCAGCACCATTTGTTGAATTTTTTGCTTGTTTGTGTTTGTTGGTTTCTTTGTTTGCTTGTTTGGAAAGTGCATGGGCCAGGAGTCATACCCGGGTCTCCTGCATGGCAGGTGAGAATTCTACCACTGAACTACCCCCACACCCTCTAGCAACTGATTTTTGACAAAGGATTGAACACTCAACTGGAAAAGAATAATCTCTTCAATGAATGATGTGAGGAAAAAAAAGATCTCCACTTAAAAATAAAAGAAAGATCCATACCTCACGGCTTTACAAAAATCAACTCAAAATGGAAAGTTCTAATATAAGAGCTAGAACTATTAACTAGAAAAAAAAATAGGGAAGCATCTTCCCAATCATGTGTTAGCCAATGGTTTCTTAGACCTGACACCCATAGTACAAGCAATAAAAGTTAAAAGATAAATGGAATCTCATCAAAATTAAGAAGTTTGTTCCTCAAAGGATTTCATCATGAAAGCAAAAAGACAATCTATAGAATTGGAGAAAATATTTGGAAACTACATACCCAATAAAGTTTTAATATCCAAAATATATAAAGAAATTCTTTCAACTTAAGAACAAAAAGGTAACCTAATTTACAAACAGGTAGATGACTCGAATAGACATCTCTCTAAAGAAGATAAGCAAATAGCCAGCAAGCACATGAAAAGATGTTCAACATCATTAGCCATCAAGAAAGTGCAAATCAAAACCATAATGAGAACATTTCCCACCATTAGAATGGCTGCTAATAAAAATACAGAAAAGACCAAGAGGTAGATAGGATGAAAAGAAATAGGAATACTCATCGTTGTGATGGCAATGTAAAATGGTGCAGGTGCTGTGGAAAACAGCTGGTGGGTCCTCAGAAAGCTAAGTTTAAAACTACCATTTGACCTGGTAATTCAATTTCTCACTATGTTCCCAAAAGAACTGAAAGCAGGGGACTCAAACAGTCTGAAATCAGTTCTGAATATTGATGTTCATAGTGGCATTATTCACAATTGCCAAAAGATGGAAGGCACTAAAGTGCCCATCAACTGATGAATGGATAAATAAAATGTGGTAAATACATACAATGAAATATTATTCAGCCATAAAAAGGAATGAAGTCATGACACATGCAACAACATGGATGGCCTTTGAAGACATGTTGTATGAAATAAGCCAGACACAAAAGGACAAATATTGTATGATCTCACTAATATGATCTAATTATAATAAGCATGCTCATAGAGTCAGAATCTAGAATATAGGTAGGTTACCAGGGGAAGGGGTGGAGCTAGGCAATGGGAATGCAAGGTTTAATATGTACAGAATTCCTATTTGGAATGTTGGAAATGTTTTGGTAATGGATGGTGGTGATGGAAACACAACATTGTGATCATAATTAACAGCACTGAAATATGTATATGAATGTGATTAAAAAGGGAAATGCTAGATTGTATATATGGTAACAATAAATTTTTTATAAATCCATGGACTTTCACTACATAAACAGTGAATCCTAACTTAAACCATGGACTTTAATTAATAGTACAATTATTAAAATGTGCTATTATCTATTTTAAGAAATGTTCCACATCAGTGCGAAGTATTGACAATAGAGTGGTATAAAGGAATCCTGTATTTTATGCATGTTTGTTTTGTTAACACGCAACCTCTCTCTAACAAAGAAAAATATAAATTTATAAAATAAACTCTATGGACAGGAAGAGTATAAATGGTAACAAAATTTAGGTAAATCATGCTACTTAATAACAGGAATATAAATATTATTTTAAGCATTAGAAATAAATATACTAAGGGTTGTATGACAAAAATTAAAAGCCCCTCAAATGTCTGATGAAGACAGCAGCGACGGTGAATGAGTTGCATTTCGGAACGCACATGTATTTTAGAACAATTTTAATAACATTACCACCTGAAAAATGGCAGGTGTTATAATAGTATTTCCACTATTCCATATATTTAACAACACTCCTTTTAGGGTGCATGTAACATAATTATAACTTTGGTATAAAGAGTGAAGGTGCCAGCTAGTTAAAGTTCAACTCCAAGGGCAGTCAGTAGTCTTAATTCAGAAGCCAAATGCAGGGAGTATTGTTTCAGAGACAATCACATCCTAGAGACAGTGATCACCAGTATTTATTTTATTCATTACTTGATCAAGCCTTGAGCCATTTCTAATTATTCTAGTGAATGTCAGAAATGGTGGTTCTGATATAGGTAAAATGAATAGATTGTTGGTTAACACGAATGTTAAAATGAGCTTTTATAGTTAAAATTAAAACATGGAGAATTGTGAATTAGATAAAAATAGTTCTCTATCGTTGCATAAATAGGGTATAAAAAGTCAGCTAGGTTTATGGCATCTCTTAGAGATACTAGCTGGAGTTGACCCCTTAATAGCCTCTCTCTAACCATTCATTGGTTTGGGAACATTTCCAGCTGCCAGATGTCAAACAAAAGGATAACTGAATCCTGCCTTGTGAATGCTGTGCATCTAGGCTCTATGGAACCCTTTATGCAAGGTGATGGTCAGAATGCCTAATATGAAAGAGAGCTGGAAGCTTCCCTCATGGACCTTACAGAACAGTTAGTAAAAAAATTGCTTTGTGCCTGCATGCTAATGAAAGTTTCACTAGAAAGTATCTCTATGACCGAATGTAGTCATTTCATCATAAGCTGGTAGTAAGGTTGTGGAGAAATACCTTCAAACTTTTCTGTGACCACCATTATCTACCTTCTTAAAAAAAGACAAAACAAAATTTGTTTGCTGTACATGAACAGCCTAGTTTAGGTTACTTCACAACAACTACAGATTTTTGTTCTGTGATACAGTTTAAATAGTCTCCAGACAATTGTCAACTATAAAACATAACCCTACTATTTTTTAAAACATTTTTTATTGTGAAATATAACATATATGCAAAAAAGCAATAAATGTGAAAGTACATTTTAACAAGTAGTTATAGAATAAATTTCAAAGTAACATTTGAGTTACAGTTCCACAATTTCAGGTATTTCCTTCTAGCTGCTGCAAGACACTGGAGACTAAAAAAAATATATATCACTATAATGATTCAGTAGCCATACTCATTTGTTAAATCCTATCTTTTCTGTTACAATTCTTCCTTCTCATTTGATCCTTCTCCCAATCTTTAGAGATATTTGGGCAGTGACCATTTTAACTTCTTCATGTCGAAAGGGGGTGCTGACATTATAGGGTAGGAGGGTGCAACTGGCTGATGTTATGGAGAAACTGGTACCTATGGGTTTCAGGGCTTTTCAGGCACAGGAACAAACTGGAGGTTTAGGTTTCTGAAAAGCAAACTTAGTGAATGAAACTTCTATAGAGTCTCATATAGACCCTTGTGCATTCTTTAGGGTTTTCAGGAATACTGTTGGTTGGCATACTGTGGCATTTTCCAATATCTAGCTGAAGTCTGCATAAGAGTAACCTCCAGAATAGCCTCTCAACTCTATTTGAAATCTTCCAGCCACTGATACCTTATTTTGTTACATTTCTTTTTCCCTTCTGGTCAAGGAGACATTGTCAGTCCCATGATGCCAAGGCTAAGCTCATCCCTGGGAGTCATATCTCACATTGTCAGGGAGATTTATACCCCTGGAAGTCATATCCCAAGTAAGGGGAAGGGTAATGAGTTTATTTGCAGAGTTGAGCTTACAGAGAGAGGGGCCACATCTGAGCAATGAAAGAGGTTCCTTGGAAATTACTTTTAAAAAATATATTTTTATTGATAAATCTTTACACACACACTCCTGTGCTGGTTTGAAAGGATTATATATACCCTAGAAAAGCCATGTTTTAATCCTAATCAATCTTATGGGAGAAACAGTTTCTTCTAAGCCCAATTCAGTACTATAAGCTGGAAACTTGATTAGGTTATCTCCACAGAGATACGACTCAATCAATTGTGGTTATTAAACTTGATTAGATGGAGATGTGTCTCCACCCATTCTACATGGGTCTTGATTAAGTTTAACATAATCAAGAAATCCTATAAAAGAAGAAGTATTTTAGAGAAAGCTTCAGAATGCCACAGCAGAGGTGAGTAGAGCCATGAGTTGTTCTAGTTTGCTAGCTGCCGGAATGCAATGTACCAGAGATGGAAAGATTTTTAAAAAGGGAAATTTAATAAGTTACAAGAATACAGTTCTAAGGCTGTGAAATTGTTCAAATTAAAGCTAGTCAATAGAAACGTCCTATCTAAGGCATCCAGATAAAGATACCTTGGTTCAAGAAGGCCAATGATGTTCAACGTTTCTGTCTCAGCTGGAAGTCATATCCCAAGTAAGGGGAAGGGTAATGAGTTTATTTGCAGAGTTGAGCTTACAGAGAGAGGGGCCACATCTGAGCAATGAAAGCTCAGATGAGGCCGAGAGAATCACAGAGTCCACCAGCCAGTGACCTTTGGAGATTCTGAGAGAGCAGAGAAAGATGACAGAACACCACAGAACCATGAAGCAGAGAGTCCACCAGCCAGCAACCTTTGGAGATGAAGAAGGAAAACGCCCCCTGGAGAGCTTCTAGAAGTAAGAGGCCTGGAGAGAAAGCTAGCTGATGCTGCCATGTTCGCCATGTGCCGTTTCAGCTGGTGCTTTCTCTGGATGCCTTAGATAGGACATTTCTATTGACTAGCTTTAATTTGGACAATTTCACAGCCTTAGAACTGTATACTTGTAACTTATTAAATTTCCCTTTTTAAAAATCATTCCATCTCTGGTACATTGCATTCCGGCAGCTAGTAAACTAGAACAACTCCATACACAATGCACAATCAATGGCTCACAATATCATCAAATAGTTGTGTATTCATCACCAGGATCATTTTTAAGAACATCTGCATCACTCCAGAAAAAGAAATAAAAAGGAAAAAATAAAACCTCATAGCTACCATGCCCTTACCCTCCTTATCACTGACCACTAGTATTTCCATCTATCTAATTTATTTTACCCTTTGTCCCCCCTATTATTTATTTATTTTTTAATCCATATTTTTTTTACTCATCTATCCATACCCTGGATAAAGCAGCATCAGACACAAGGTTTTCATAATCCCATAGTCACACTGTAAAAATTGTATCATGATATAATCATCTTTAAGAATCAAGGTTACTGGAGCACAGCTCAACAGTTGCAGGTACTTTCCTATAGCCACTCCAATACAACACAAACTAAAAAAGGGATATCTACATAATGCATAAGAATAACCTCCAGGAAAATATTTTGACGCTGAAATCTCTCAGCCACTGAAACTTTGTCTCATTTCTCTCTTCCCCCATTTTGTCAAGAAGGCTTTCTCAATCCCTTGATGCTAGGTCCCAACTCATCCCAGGATTTCTGCCCAATGTTGCCAGGGAGATTTTCACCCATGCGAGTCATATCCAACGTAGCTGGGAGGGCAGTGGGTTCACCTGCTGAGTTGGTTTAGAGAGAGAGAGATGCCACATCTGAGCCATAAAAGAAGTTCTCTGGAGGTGACTCTTAGGCAAAATTTTTAAGTATGCTTAGCCTATCCTTTGCAGTATTAAGTTTCGTAGGGGTGAACCTCAAGATCAAGGGCTTGGTCTATTGATTTGGTTGTCCCCATTGCTTGTGAGAATATCAGAAATTCTCCAAATGGAGAAGTTGAATATTTCCTCCTTTCTCCCCAGTCCCCCAAGGGGACCTTTCAAGTACTTTTTTATTCATTGCCCAAATTACTCTGGGATGTTTCAGGGCATCATATTAACCTGTCCAAACCAACAAGATCTCATGCCCTATTCAAGATTCCACGTACTTAATGGTGTTCAATTAAACTGAATATAAAAGTTAAATTAGGAAATGCACAACCCAAAATATAAATTTTGCACCAAATAAACATCTCTCCCTTTGGTCTCACATAGAAGTTGACATTTTAAAAGATGGGCCATATCATCCTTTACCCTGTATTCTGATTTACCTTAGTCCTATCGAGATCAGTTTCATTCATAACTCTATTTGAAGTCTGATCACTTTCTCAACTCTAAACAGTTCTGGTATGGGGTAACTGCTGACTTTCATAGCTTCAGAGCTCTAACTCTGAGTCTTAGGTGTCACATAAATACTCAAAGTTTCCGGGAATGACCAGTTTAAATACAATCAGTTCAGTATTTCAGAATTTAGAAAATAACAGTTACAACTTCTGAACATATGTGACTGCTGTAAGAGCTTACAATCTAGGACCTTTTACAATAGGCTCCAACGTCATAGCCCATGCTCTCGACTTCAGTTACCAAATTTTATATTATAGTTAGTCCATATGATTGAGGCATGATAATATTTGTCTTTTTGGTCCTGACATGGAAATGGCTCTTAGGTATAATAATAAATAGGCTTAGTTTCCCCATTACAGAAATAAGTTTCATAAGATCAAGCCTCAAGATTGAGGACTTGGTCTATTGACTTGAGAGTCCCTATAAGAGAGTATGAGAAATTTCCTAGGTGGGGGAGTTTAATAGATCCATATTTTTTCTCCAGTCCTCAAGGGACCTTGCAAATACTTTTTTATTATCTGCCCAACATACTCCAGAAAATCAGGATACAAGATCTCCTTCCCTATTCTAGGCTCCATATGTTTAGGTTCTTTAAATGAACTGACCTGACAGGTTAAGTCAGATTGTGTGTTACAGAAAATGTAAATTTTGGACAAAATAAACATCTCTGCCTTTGGTCTCACACAGAAGGTGAAGTTTCAGAATACACACAATATTATCCTTTACCCTATATTCTGATTTACCTTAGTCCCAACCAGATTAGCTTCAGTTATATCTCTAATTGAAGTCTGTTGTCTTTTTTGACTTCTTTAACAGTTGCAATATGTAATAATGCTGACTTTCAGGGCTGCAGTACTCTAACTCTAAGCCTTAGCTTAGGTATCCCGAGTTCCAGGGAAATGCCAGGTTATATACATGGAGCACAGCATCTCAGAATTTAGAAATAACACTTAAAACTCATAAATAAATGTGACTGCCTAAGAGCTTCTAATCTAGATCCTAACTTCCCTATAAATATTTTCTAAACGAGACCATACAATATCTGTCCTTTTGTTTCTGGTTTATTCTGCTCAGCATAATGTTTTCAGGGATCATTCCTCTTGTTGCATACCTCCTAACTTCATTCCTTTCTGTAGTCTCACAATATTTCATAGTATGTTTATGTCACAGTTTGCCCTCGTGCTCCTCAGTCGATGTACCCTTCGGGCACCTCCATCCATCGGCTATAATGAATAATGCCACCATAAACAGTGTGCTAATGTCTATTTGAGTCCCTGCTTTCAGTTATTCTGAGTAAATTCCTAGTAATGGGATTGCCTAATCACATGATGACCCTATATCCAGCCTTCTGTGGATCTGTTACATTACTCTCTGGAGGGACTGTACCATTCTGCTACCCTACCAACACTGAAAAGGGATATCTTTCTCTCCACATTTTTTCTAGTACTTGAATCTTTCTGTTTATTGATTTATCTTGAATCGGCAGATTTTGTTGAGATATTTTTATATAGCATATATTCTATCCAAAATAAATAATTAGTCTTACAGAATCCTCACTTAGCTGTACAATCATCATCACTCTCAATTTTAGACAATTTTCACTGCTCCAAAAAGAAAGATAACAGATAGACACAACCACACCAATGAGAAAATCCAAAACTCCTTGTAATTCTTATCTCCCATCTGCAATTTCTAACCCTATGGTTTTAAAAATTTCTTAACCAGCAAATATTAGGATACAGTCCCTGATTTTTATAGCATGTATAGCTAAAAACCTCTACCCTCATACCATTGAAAAAAAACTCTCTGATGTATTTAATATTCTTTAAAGGGTCACTATAGCGTTTGTGTTAAAAAGGATAATTTAGTGGTAGAATTCTCGCCTTCCATGAGGGAGACCTGGGCTCATTCCTGGTCCATGCACTTTCCAGAAAAACAAACAAATAAATAACATTTAAGAAGGAAAGACAGGAAAGTTGGATTATTTTTGTCAGAGACATATTAAACAATTTCAAATTATAAGGTAGATGAGATTTTTTTCAAGGACATCAGAATGTATGAGGACAATCTAGGGTTACAGCATCACACATATAGCCAGTTTGTGCAAAGAAGTGGAGAATAAATAAAAGACCCAATTATGGGTTGCAGATGACTGGTATAAGAACTACTGAATACCTGAATTTGTCTAAGCTGCAAATAGCACATTTTCTTCTTCATGTGCTAAAACAGCAGCTTGCATTTTACCACATGAGTACTGCTAATAGGTGAATAGCATGTTTGAATTTGAATGAGGTGGTTTCTAAAGGAGACATTGTAGTCACACAGAGCTCTCCATTTCCTCCTCCAAGTGACTATATTAGCAAATTGTATGGACACCTCCAAACCTACCTGAAGGGCTACGTATAAAATATATCATTATAATACATATTTCTTTCTTGCACATCCAAATTCTGGTAACATAGAATGCAGTGAATTAAATGTTTTCTCAAAAGTTATTGTCCCCGCACAGGTAACTAAAAGAGTATGAAAGGTGAGGTGAAGGAGGTCTCCAGGTCCTCAAATAGATACCCCAATGTCACCGCGTCTAGTGTGTAATTAAATACTTAAATAAATATTTTGTAGAGTTGAGCTTGCTTCAGGGAAAGTTACAGGATCTTCTTTCTTTAGATTAAAAAAAAAATCATATAGATAATTACCATAGCTTTCTGTGATGTTTTAGGTACAGTCTTGCCTAAGAGCAGAAAGCTAAGCAGGTGATTTCTTAAAGTACTTTTCAGCTCCAGGGTAATAAAAATACACTAAACTTTCTGAAGCTGTAAAACCATAACTAACCATTAAAATTTAAAACTGAACAATCATATTCTGTTAAAGTATAATTCTCTAAAATACAGGGCAAAAAATAAAAAGAGGTAAGATAAAGATCAATTAACATTTTCAGCTAAAAATCAGCAAACATTGTTAAAATGTAAGATTTAACACTTCAAATTACTCCTATGTCAAATAAAGAATTTACCTAGTTACAGGGAACTTTTTCAATAAGAAATTATGGATAACAGATGGTTTGTGTGGTTTATCTACTATACAGCCCTCTATAAGAACTGTATAATCTCAGCAATCCTAATCATTTATGGAATTATTTCCTTTAGAGCATTTAATATGAAACCTTGAAGAGGTCACTAGAGTGACAACATATCTCATGAGATCTTTTCCTGTAGTATAAATGGCTAAGCATTGCTTACATCATGGATTTCTATAACACTAGTTCCTGCTTAAGTCAGATCAATTACAACACAACTAACCATGATGATGATTTACTGTGTCAGACACTGTTTTAAGTACATGTTAAGTCACGGCACTCTTATGAAATAAGCTGTCTTATTATCCCCATTTTATACCTAAGTAAACAGAGAGGTTCACTGTCTTTCCCTGGATCACACAACTAGAGAGTGTGAGCCTTCACTCTTCACCCCATACCTGACCCCCACTACCAGTGCCTCTGAAGAAGAAAAGACAAATTACTGCAACTGGAAGCTTGCAGAGAGAGGAGCCAACATTTTCGCAATACATTGTTCTATGAAGTAAAAACTATCTTTCAATTCCACTTATGTCTCCTTCTCTATTTCCACAACTCCAGACACCCTTTGCAGAAAAAAATGATCCATATTTTTACCTCATTTGACCAAACAACATTTAGAAAGTCTATGACTATTTTTAACATCTGTTTAAGTGAACTATTTTGAGATAATTATTTATTTGATCTTTATTAATGTCTTGTTAAGTAGGTGAGGCTGATGTCATTATCCCTGTTCACAGGAGAGGAAGGAAAACTTAGGCCCAGAAGGTTTAAATTGCAGTAAGTTTATCAAGACAGATCTAAAAAAGTTTGATGTGATAATTTAAATGCTATCGTAAGTTCTACTACCATTTTCATTTGCAGGTTTTTGTTTGTTTGTTTGTGTGTTTTGAGGTAGATGTAGACCAAAGAGTTCATGGCAGGATATCTTCTACTCCCTATTAGGCAAAAGGGGTTTGCCTGTCAAGCAAAAGAGATTATGATAAAATAAGTTAAATGAACGTGCCCCTTCACATATTACAGTAACCCACCTGGCAGATATATTTTTGTTTATCTGTTAACATAGTAGCAAAGGTAAATATCTTAAAACATAGTATCTTTGAAGACTAAAGCCTTAAAGAGAATTTTTATTTGGAGTACATTATCTAGCAAGGGTTATTTCAGGTTAACTATTGACAAAAATTCCAATCTGCTTCTGTTGCTTTTATGCAATTATTACCATTCTATGGAAATAACTTTCTGTCGATCAAATTGTGCCCATGGGGCTGGAACATATCTAGCATGCTCAAATTATAACTTGTGCTCAAATTATAATATAAGCAACAAAAGCTACTACTACACTACTGCATGCAAAGTGATCTGATATAAAGCCATGCATAACTAAGAAACAGAAAAACTGGAAGCAGTATTTCAGTCCTTTTAATAACACAGAAATTTGTATATAAAGTCTACATGTTCAAATTTTGGCAGTCAGTAAATATTCATTGCATAGGACAAAAAATGTATAATTATTTAGTTATATTTTCTTAAATGCTTGGCTATTCTTTTTCTTTTTGGCATGGGCAGGCACCGGGAATCGAACCCGGGTCTCCAGCATGGCACACAAGAACTCTGCCTACTGAGCCACCGTGGTCCGTCCACTTGTCTAGTTTTAAGAAGAGAATAGGATCTCTTTACGGGGCTCAAAAGTTTCATGGGAGCTAGGGATGATAAAACCAATACACCACTCTTCATAATGTTTTAAAACGTGTGTGTACGTATATGTGCGTTCAGAAGAAGTGGTGCAGGGGGAAGGGATAATTAAGAAGACAAAGGAAAAGATCTGCCTCTGCTTATTTTTAGAAATTTGGAAAAGTCAGAAGTCATGGAAAGAGGTGTTTAACAAAGATAAAAACTTGAACTTCATTAAACCCATAACCAACATCACATAATCTGTAGGCTTTATTCACAGGGGTTTTGAGAGGATGAATTAACATGAAACATGTGAAAGTGCTTTGTAAATGGTTTACGCTATACAATTCAAAGATTAAATGGCATTGGAACTTTAAATAAACCATGATTCATTTATGCTTAAAATTCTACATTTATAAAACCCTAACAATAAAAATTTTAAGTTTTATTTTGGAAAAAATAACACCTAAAATTTTTACATTGTATTTCATATATACTTAAAAACTATCAATGTATACAGTTAAGTGAAGAAAAGCAAGTTATGAAACATTATTATTCTGCTCTTATTGTGATTAAAATTTGGCATGTGCATTTCTGGAGATATACATAAAAACCTAATAGTAAGTTCCCTGGGGGAAAAAATTCCTTTTTATTCTTTCGTACAAAGTTGAAAAAAACACTTTGGTCATCTATTATCTTCTACTATTTTTTCAATTAACAATCAATTTTAAAAACTAATAAGGAAATAAAACGGGGAAATTATTCACTTTCTTGTTTTACTACTGAAAGCTTAGTAAAATTCAAGGCATAATTCAAGAAAAAAATGCAAGAAAACTTTTTGAAAAGGCAACAGTATGTTATCTCAGGCATTTTATATATGTACGTATATTTTTTCTTTATTAGAGAAATTGTGGATTACAGAACAATCAGGCATAAAATACAGGATTCCCATACACCACCCTATTGTTAATACTTTGTATTGGCATGGAACATTTGTTAAAACTGATGAAAGTATATTTTTATAATTGTACAATTAACTACATAGTCCATGATTTAAGTTTAAGTCAGTACAGTTTCATGGATTTTGTGTTTGTGTAGCGCAGTTTCATGGATGCTTAAAAAAATTTTTATTCTGTTCCCATATATACAACCTGATGTTTTCCCTTTTACCACATTCATATATATATTTCAGTGCAGTTAATTATATTCACAATATTGTGCTACCATTGTCACCATCCATTACCAAAACATTTATTCCCATCATTCCAAATAGGATACCTGTACATTTTTAAGCCTTAACTTACCGTTCTCTAGCTCCACCATGACCCCTAGTAACCTATATTCCAGATTCTGACTCTATAAGTTTGCTTATTATAATGACTGCATATAAAAATATGTAATGTTTCATGAAATTGCATGTTATCCTTGCACAGAGGCCACACTAACCTTCCCTGTAACATTCCAATTTTAGTGTATGTGCTGCTGAAAAAAGCACATAATATATATAATATATTTATTAATATAAAATAATAATATATAAAGTTTATACACACACATACACACAGAAATTTAACAATTATTTATTTTTCGGTTCCCCCAAATCCCACGGTCCCTTCTTAGAACTGGATACAGCTATACAGTTCATAGCAATGGCATGGGTAGCTTCAGTGTCAGAATTCAAATTTCATATTCATTTGTATGAATATTACTGCCTTATGTATTTTTAAAAATAATTTCATATTTCTGAGGCATGGAGGTCTATGCTTTACAATTTCTTGAGACCATTCTTATTTGGCTGTTTTAGAAGTAGTTCATTTGTCTTATTTTCAACGGAAAGAAATTCCCTATACATGAGAATTGTATGGTCATGACATTTCAATAGCAAAAACACCATATTTTAAAATAGGTTTGATCAGTTCCTTACATTTTTTATCTTTTCATTTAAAATCAAGAATTGTATTGATTTCTTCAGAAGATAATACAGTGCCATGAGAAAATGTATTTTTAAAAACCTGTCTATTATAGCAACATACATACAACTCAAATTTTCCCATATTAAACACTTTTCAGTATACAATTAGTAGTATTAATTACATTATTAATTGATAAAGAAAAAATTTTTTAAGTTATCAATATATTGTATTACATATTCTGTAAAGGGAAAAATACTCATCTAGTATAGGAACTGAATCAGGAAATAAAATATAAACATTCATTTTTGACACATTTAGGCAGAATACCAAATAGTAAATCCTACTGATTATACTAAGAAAAGAGAAATCAGATCTTCAGAGTAGTTAGGCTACCTCAAAAGGCAAAGCGTTTTGGTTCCTGGAATGCCTTTCCATCTGCAGCTTTAATGACATCCAAAAAATCCAATTCAATGATAATTCAGAAGACTTGATCTACAGCCTAATATTCCTACTTGAAGGTAGGAATTCTAACTTAACTATAGAGGTAGATATTGTGTAGGATTAATAGAAGGTAACAAAGATAATTCAAATAATGCTGGAAAGGAAAATTTATGTAGGGTCACACAGTTCCATGTATATTTCTAGGCAGAGTCCCAAACAAGCTGTTTAAAATGAACTAAAATCAGTACAGGAATCTCTAGAAGGAATTGATGTATTCTAGTAAAAGTAAAGTCCTAAAATTAAATACTAAAATTAAATACTGAACTCTACTTTATCATGATTACCATTTTAAAATGGAACTGCCTGCTAGGAAAAGATGTAAGGGAGGGATGAATTATATGGAAGTGGTTTGTTGGGGAAAAAAGAGTAGAAAGGACCAGCTGAGAAGCATAATGGGCAGAGGGGCAGTAAAGACTGATATTACAGAATTTATTATTTCTCTTTGGTTTACGAGTTCTTTGAGAAGAATGCTAAAATCATAGGGCAAAAAAATCAACCCAAATTTATACGATGTCTGCTCTTGCCATTTTTTAAGACCAAAATCCTTATGCCAGGCTACCAGTGTGTATTAGGGAAGGGTAAGGAAGCTAGGTTTTATCAAGGCTTACTGACCTTGGAAAAATTAAAGGAAAAGAAAAAAAAGGCCATTATCTACTTATTCAA
Organism: Tamandua tetradactyla; assembly: GCF_023851605.1. NCBI lineage: Eukaryota > Metazoa > Chordata > Mammalia > Pilosa > Myrmecophagidae > Tamandua > Tamandua tetradactyla. Next base: position 35,628,914 of record NC_135343.1, on the reverse strand, counting down.
ATTTTAATACCAAAAAAAGAGGCAAAGAATAATTTTAACAGAGAAAAAAAAAAGTAGACTGGATTCTGAGAGCAAGTATAGATTGGTGAAGATGGGCTTGAAGTTGAGGCTGGTTTTGGAGTTAGTGGAAGCAAAAGCAAGCACAACAATAGAACTGCTCTGATGTCTTGAGAAACTTTATTATAAAGAAGGTGGTCTAAGGATTTGGCAAAGAATAACTACTACTGCAGAGTTTATCCAACCTAGAAATTAGGAAAAATGCTATGTGCCCTTTCTTTATCCAAAATAGGCTTTGTGAACTTATCTATTTAGTATTTTAATTTTGGTAAAAATGTATTTAAAGAATATTTGATACTAAATATGGAAGAAGCAATTATGATTATTTTATTTAATTTTTAAATATGCAGAGATAACTATTTTTTAAATATACATTTATTAGAGTTAAAAATAACTGTATTGCAAAAACACAGTTTCCCAAGTTCAGGGTATTTGTAAACAAGTACACAAATTTAGCCTAAACACAGTCCCTTTAGCACCTCTATTTTTCAGATGCACAATGTTTAAAACACAATATTCAAGGTTTTCTTCACATAGGAACATATAGGAAGTCCGTGAAAAATGCAAATTGCTATCTGTCCTGTCTTAATAATTTTTATAAAATCAATTTTCTAAATAAAACTTTGTCCAGCTAACAAGAAATATTAATCATAGCAATTTAGCTCCTTATAAGACCTGTTTTATTTAAAAGACAAGGCAGTCAAAACCAGTAATACGCTTTAAACCATATTGTGACTGATTTTTGAGTAGATATTCAAGAATCAGTTTCATCAATACAGGATGGGGTTTGGGGTGAAAAAAAATAAAGGCAGACAGAGAAGAAATGCTATGGATTATTTAGAAAGCAGCCATTAAGGAACATAGAAGGCTAAATTTAAAGTCAAATTCTCAGATTTCCATTGTATTCCTGGTAGTAATGATAGCAACTTGTAAAGAAAGAAAAGAATTGGAAGGAAATTAGATGTGGGGGCAAGGATAAGACGTACCAGTGGCATATGACATGGGACTGTCTAGGACCACTTGATTTACAGTACACAAGACTTCAAATCCAGGGCATAACCTCACAGACAGTTCCTCTGACATAAATACAGATTCCTTTTCCTCTCATTTTCCCTCATTATTAACATATGTTTGGTACTATTATTTCTTCCTATATTTCTTCTCCACTATAATTGAGTGGAGCTCAATTATACCCCTTTCACATTTTTCTTTTACATTAAAGAATAAAGAAATTTATTTGGTCTTCTATATTTCTCCCTTCTTTCTTGATCATACATTGCACTAAGCCATTATTTACAAATAACTGTTATTACTAGTCTGGACTTATTAAGTTTCCTGAAAGGTAATAAGACCTTTCTACTAAATTAAACCAAACCATCTCAGGTGGTTCCCTTTTATTTTATTTCGTTTTTACCACACACCCACCGTAGTCATCACTTTCATTTTATATGATCTACTTGTTGACATGTATCTTTTGAAATCTACTTCTAACCTCAACTCTGAACCTAGTCACAAAAAGTGTCCGTGAATCAACCAGATCATTCCAAAAGCCTGAGTGACTGATGGGTTTTGTACAATAATCTGAAGCCCTATAGATTTTCACTGGGTCAAGCTCACTGGGGTAAATTCCAAACTGAGAGTCACTCCAGCAAGAACAGAAATCCCCTCATAGCTCACACCTGGGAAGCATCTCTGTAAGTGGCTGAAAATAACTCAATCATTGTGGAAACGTCGAGTTCATAAACACACTACTTTACATACTTATGCAAAAGCATCAATTCTAAAAGCACTTCTATAAAAGTCTGAAAATAACACAGGCATAATGTACATTTTAAAATAAATGTACTAATGCTAATTAGCTAATGCTAATTAATCTACTCTAAATGCAAAGAATAGCAACCTCAAAAATGATATAGCATGCATATATGTTCAAAACAAGAACGACTGTAAACTAAAATCAGTCAATGTATTAATATGATGGGGGTTATTCATAACTTTTCCTTTTAACGTTTGATTTAATATATCCATTTATTTCCATTATGTTGGTTGTGTAATATGATTTTTTTTAAAAAGATCCATTGAGTTCTAATAAAAATAAGTCTAAAGAACAAAAAAATCATAGGTATCAATTTTAATTGCACATTATACCACAGAATATATTTCAACACATATCCTTTTCAGATATGAAACTAAGAACATTGTAGACAACGGGCTTAAATGTCTCACTCCACATTTTACTGAGAACAAAATTGACTGGGTACCCATTTACCCATTTATTGGGCATTTATGAGTGAACAGCACTTAACTGGCTACTATGAGTTTTCAAAAAAATATATAAATAACTTTTCCCACCCTCAGCCTCCTTAAAATTAGCAAGGAAGGACAAGGCTATCATCTGAAAAATTAAATAACAGCATAAGACTAAACTGAAGGAAAGCCACAGAGTTAGTATATGAGTAAATGACAAATTCATTTTTCAAACACACATTAAGGGTATATTACTTGTAAAGCATTATTTTAAGTGTGGAAATCAGTTATACACACTTAGACTTTTAACTCCAAAAATAAGCAAAAATATGGGATACTTAAGGAGAAAGGATATGATCCACTAATCTATCAGGACTGTAGGACATTATGGCTCACAGAGGTAGATCATTATGTTAAAGTACAATCATGCCAGCTCACACAACTGGAAATTCATGCCCTATTCTTTAAATTGGCTTAGACAGCAACATATGTAGCACTTTAATTAACTACAACAATTGGCATACTTTAAAAGTAGTGCAGAGATCTGAAATAATGCACTGTAACTAGTACTTGTAAGCCAATATTAATTCAATCTAACCTATATATAACAATGGGTACAGTGTTGCATTTAGATTATAGGGAGAAACTTGGGTATAATACAACTATATTCAGAAACTGAAACAAAAATGCTTTATTAGCAAAGTTCAAATCAGTAAGCAATAAGTAGAGTATATGCATTGCTGTGAATGTTTAAAAACTTACACATTAACATTAAAACAGACATACACATACACACTCAATTCTATTTTAAAGAGATCTCAAACTCAGACCTCTAAACTACCACTATAAATATTGTTAAAGAACTTTTGGTCTTTATATTGACCAAACTATTTCAACACTTTCTTATTTTAATAATTTGTAAATATAAAACTAAATATATATCTTAATCGTTCTAAAAAGAAAACTTAAAATGGCCATTTCTTTATATGTATTGAAAACATCATTAAAAATTCAATACCTTAGAAAACTAGCAACAACTTTGTTACCTAACAAACTTACATCATAATACATTCAAAATTTTTTATACTTGGGTATTTTCCACATAATTATAAAATAATTTTTTTTGTAATGACCATCTTTTAAGATAAAAACTAAAGCATTCCCTAGTTTATTCTGATCATATTTCATTTAAGAATCTACCTCTGTAATATAAATCTTTATCTATCTTTGATCACAAAATGCCTTTTCTTATATCAAATTCCATTTTTCTAAAACAGCTGAATTATGTCTATTTGTAGAAATATGAAAAGCAAACATTTAAATCATATTATCACATACATGTATATACTTAAAGTTGGTAGATAGAACCTCAGTCTGGGAGTGAAGAAAATGAATGAAAGCGAGTAGTTTGCTACTAATTAGCAAAATGACTTCAGACTAGTTACTAATCATGTCATCTTAGTTTCCTTATCTGCAAAATGAGGAAGACTTTATGATTTCTAAGCCTCCCTCCAGCTCTAAATTTCTATGATTTGAATATTTTAATTAAAAACCCACATTTTCATTTTCTAGAAACTAGGTTATAAAATTATAGAATAATAGTATAGTGGGTTATAGCTTAATGAAAACAACAAAGATATCACAGCACTAATTTGAAATATTTAACTGTCAGAAAGCAATGCTTTCAAGATAAAAAATGCAGGAGCAACAACTGCATATGGTTGTGCTGATTTAACAATGGAATGAACACTGATATCTACAAGATACTTCATTTATGGTATTACTTGCAAAAATACTTAATCTGTAAAGATAAAACTTGTAGACAAGTAACAAGAATTCACTGAAATGTTTTAGACCTTACTTTTGAAATGTAGCTCTTTTATACTCTGCATAATTCACATGTAGAAACTAAAAGCATTTAAAATGTATGATCACTAAAACCACATCATAATATAAATGTGTATAGGAAGAAAACTTTATTTCTTTTAATAACACATTACCAACTACATAATACTTATACAAATTAACACTTTTCTGTAATATTGAGAAATTCCCTAAAGGGTTAATGTTCAAGCATGTCATTAACAAACATCTGACTAATAAATAAAATATAACCTTAAATAAAGGCAAACAATGCACTTCCTGCTATTCACCTGGATACAGGTTTTACTGGAATTTAATTTTCTTACAAAAGTATATATTTTCAAAGAACATGAAACCATCTGCACATTTTTCAAAACAAACAAACAAAAAACAGAGCAAAACCCTTTGTGCTAGCAATTGTCGCAGGACTATATTTTGACATTTTTAACAGCCTGACAAACCACTCTGTTTGCTTTCTTCTGCCAATACAAATTAAGCCAAGGAGCAGTTTCTTCATTTATTTCATTCAATGTCACAAGACTACACCATGTCAGGGTAAAAGTCAGTCATCAATAATAACACATGCAGTTGCTATAACTGAAATATAAATGTTCACCTAAGCCCCTGTTTCAAAGACTGGCCCACTGAAACTTATTTAATAGGACCTATAAAACTAGAAGGATGTGGGAAGACTATGTACTATTAAATACCCATTTCTCAGCAAACTTTTCTCACTAACATCACAGAGCAAATTAAAGAAGGCCCTTAGAAAACAAATAAGCTTTAGATAGATGGCATCTTAAAGGTTTTTTTTCTTCCTAGTAGCTTTAACATTTTCACGTTTTCTAAACTTGCAGGAGTATTACCCCACAGGCATCCATGACAGCATCATGAGGTTTCAGATTTAGAGTGGGTGGTTGGATAAAGTTGGACACTGACCAGTTTTGTGTGTGCTGAAAGGCACCAGGCTGGAACATTGTATTTGGCAACTGGTTATGAGATTGCCAATGCAGTGAGTTGGAAGATGTATGCATTGGCACTCCATGTGGAACTTAAAAGGTTACTGCAGTCTTGACTTTGGCAGCTGCCTTCTTTAGGTGATCAAGAAGAGTTACGAGTGAAATCCAGAATCACATCTATGAAAACCAGAAGTTGTGCATGTTTAAGGCACTGCCAATCCTTCAGTTCTCAGAAACAGAAAGCATAGAGCAGTCCTTAGGGGGATTACATAGTAGAGAAAGAGTCATACTTTAAAACACTCAGCTAGGGCAGTACGACAGTGGCTCAGTGGCAGAATTCTTGCGTGCCATCCGGAGACCCAGGTTCGATTCCCGATGCCTGCCCATGCAAAACAAAAAAACCCACTCAGCTAATTTAACTCTATAACTTTCAGGGTGGCGTCTAAGTAAAAAACTCAGCAGATGTAACTGCACAAATGGGCGAAATAACTCTGTAATATTTAAGTATGAATATCATCAAGTTAAGTGTCCCATGCTCTTTACTATATATATGTCTGTATATACTCTGAACCCTCTGACTTCAAAAGCAATTTGTGATGACAACTCAGTTTCATGGAACAGTCATTAATGGTAGCAGCCAAAGGACTACTCTATGCTTTCTGTTCTTTTTTTTTTTTAAACTTTTTTAATTAATTAAAAAAAATTAACAAACAAAACATTTAGATATCATTCCATTCTACATATACAATCAGTAATTCTTAATATCATCATATAGTTGCATATTCATCATTTTTTAGTACATTTGCATCGATTTAGAAAAAGAAATGAAAAGACAACCGAAAAAGAAATAAAACGATAATAGAGAAAAAAAGACTATACATACCATACCCCTTACCCCTCGCTTTCATTTACCACTATTTCAAACTGAATTTATTTTAACATATTTGTTCCCCCTATTATTTATTTTTATTCCATATGCTCTACTCTTCTGTTGATATTGTAGCTAAAGGGAGCATCAGACATAAGGTTTTTTTTTTTTTTTTTTTTTTTTTTTTTTTATTAACGGAAAGAAAAAAAAGAAATTAACACAACATTTAGAAATCATACCATTCTACATATGCACTCAGTAATTCTTAACATCATCACATAGATGCATGATCATTGTTTCTTAGTACATTTGCATCAGTTTAGAGGAACTAGCAACACAACAGAAAAAGATATAAAATGTCAATATAAAGAAAAGAAATAAAAGTAGTAGTAATAGTAAAAAACAACAACAACAAACAAACCAACAAGCAAACAAAAACAAAAAAAAACCCTATAGCTCAGATGCAGCTTCATTCAGTATTTTAACATGATTACTTTACAATTAGGTATTATTGTGCTGTCCATTTTTGAGTTTTTGTATCTAGTCCTGTTGCACAATCTGTATCCCTTCAGCTTCAATTACCCATTGTCTTACCCTGTTTCTAACTCCTGCTGAACTCTGTTACCAATGACATATTTCAAGTTTATTCTCGAATGTCCGTTCACAACAGTGGGACCATACAGTATTTGTCCTTTAGTTTTTGGCTGGATTCACTCAGCATAATATTCTCTAGGTCCATCCATGTTATTACATGGTTCACAAGTTTATCTTGTCTTAAAGCTGCATAATATTCCATCGTATGTATATACCACAGTTTGTTTAGCCACTCTTCTGTTGATGGAGATTTTGGCTGTTTCCATCTCTTTGCAATTGTAAATAACGCTGCTATAAACATTGGTGTGCAAATGTCCGTTTGCGTCTTTGCCCTTAAGTCCTTTGAGTAGATACCTAGCAATGGTATTGCTGGGTCGTATGGCAATTCTATATTCAGCTTTTTGAGGAACCGCCAAACTGCCTTCCACAGTGGTTGCACCCTTTGACATTCCCACCAACAGTGAATAAGTGTGCCTCTTTCTCCGCATCCTCTCCAGCACTTGTCATTTTCTGTTTTGTTGATAATGGCCATTCTGGTGGGTGTGAGATGATATCTCATTGTGGTTTTGATTTGCATTTCTCTAATGGCCAGGGACATTGAGCATCTCTTCATGTGTCTCTTGGCCATCCGTATTTCTTCTTCTGGTAGGTGTCTGTTTAAGTCTTTTTCCCATTTTGTAATTGGGTTGGCTGTCTTTTTGTTGTTGAGTTGAATAATCTCTTTATAAATTCTGGATACTAGACCCTTATCTGATATGTCATTTCCAAATATTGTCTCCCATTGTGTAGGCTGTCTTTCTACTTTCTTGATGAAGTTCTCTGATGCACAAAAGTGTTTAATTTTGAGAAGCTCCCATTTATTTATTTCCTTCTTCAGTGTTCTTGCTTTAGGTTTAAGGTCCATAAAACCACCTCCAGTTGTAAGATCCATAAGATATCTCCCAACATTTTCCTCTAACTGTTTTATGGTCTTAGACCTAATGTTTAGATCTTTGATCCATTTTGAGTTAACTTTTGTATAGGGTGTGAGAGATGGGTCTTCTTTCATTCTTTTGCATATGGATATCCAGTTCTCTAGGCACCATTTATTGAAGAGACTGTTCTGTCCCAGGTGAGTTGGCTTGACTGCCTTATCAAAGATCAAATGTCCATAGATGAGAGGGTCTATATCTGAGCACTCTATTCGATTCCATTGGTCGATATATCTATCTTTATGCCAATACCATGCTGTTTTGACCACTGTGGCTTCATAATATGCCTTAAAGTCAGGCAGCGCGAGACCTCCAGCTTCGTTTTTTTTCCTCAAGATGTTTTTAGCAATTCGGGGTACCCTGCCCTTCCAGATAAATTTGCTTATTGGTTTTTCTATTTCTGAAAAATATGTTGTTGGGATTTTGATTGGTATTGCATTGAATCTGTAAATCAATTTAGGTAGGATTGACATCTTAACTATATTTAGTCTTCCAATCCATGAACACGGTACGCCCTTCCATCTATTTAGGTCTTCTGTGATTTCTTTTAACAGTTTTTTGTAGTTTTCTTTATATAGGTTTTTTGTCTCTTTGGTTAAATTTATTCCTAGGTATTTTATTCTTTTAGTTGCAATTGTAAATGGGATTCGTTTCTTGATTTCTACCTCAGCTTGTTCATTACTAGTGTATAGAAAAGCTACAGATTTTTGAATGTTGATCTTGTAGCCTGCTACTTTGCTGTACTCATTTATTAGCTCTAGTAATTTTGTTGTGGATTTTTCTGGGTTTTCTACATATAGTATCATATCGTCTGCAAACAGTGATAGTTTTACTTCTTCCTTTCCAATTTTGATGCCTTGTATTTCTTTTTCTTGCCTAATTGCTCTGGCTAGAACTTCCAACACAATGTTGAATAATAGTGGTGATAGTGGACATCCTTGTCTTGTTCCTGATCTTAGGGGGAAAGTTTTCAATTTTTCCCCATTGAGGATGATATTAGCTGTGGGTTTTTCATATATTCCCTCTATCATTTTAAGGAAGTTCCCTTGTATTCCTATCTTTTGAAGTGTTTTCAGCAGGAAAGGATGTTGAATCTTGTCAAATGCCTTCTCTGCATCAATTGAGATGATCATGTGATTTTTCTGCTTTGATTTGTTGATATGGTGTATTACATTAATTGATTTTCTTATGTTGAACCATCCTTGCATACCTGGGATGAATCCTACTTGGTCATGATGTATAATTCTTTTAATGTGTTGCTGGATACGATTTGCTAGAATTTTATTGAGGATTTTTGCATCTGTATTCATTAGAGAGATTGGTCTGTAGTTTTCTTTTTTTGTAATATCTTTGCCTGGTTTTGGTATGAGGGTGATGTTGGCTTCATAGAATGAATTAGGTAGTTTTCCCTCCACTTCGATTATGTTGAAGAGTTTGAGGAGAGTAGGTACTAATTCTTTCTGGAATGTTTGATAGAATTCACATGTGAAGCCGTCTGGTCCTGGACTTTTCTTTTTAGGGAGGTTTTGAATAACTAATTCAATCTCTTTACTTGTGATTGGTTTGTTGAGGTCGTCTATTTCTTCTTGAGTCAAAGTTGGTTGTTCATGTCTTTCCAGGAACCTGTCCATTTCTTCTAAATTGTTGTATTTATTAGCGTAAAGTTGTTCACAGTATCCTGTTATTACCTCCTTTATTTCTGTGAGGTCAGTAGTTATGTCTCCTCTTTCATTTCTAATCTTATTTATTTGCATCCTCTCTCTTCTTCTTTTTGTCAATCTTGCTAAGGGCCCATCAATCTTGTTGATTTTCTCATAGAACCAACTTCTGGTCTTATTGATTTTCTCTATTGTTTTCATGTTTTCAATTTCATTTATTTCTGCTCTAATCTTTGTTATTTCTTTCCTTTTGTTTGCTTTGGGATTAGTTTGCTGTTCTTTCTCAAGTTCTTCCAAGTGGACAGTTAATTCCTGCATTTTTGCCTTTTCTTCTTTTCTGATAAAGGCATTTAGGGCAATAAATTTCCCTCTTAGCACTGCCTTTGCTGCGTCCCATAAGTTTTGATATGTTGTGTCTTCATTATCATTTGCCTCTAGGTATTTACTAATTTCTCTTGCAATTTCTTCTTTGACCCACTTGTTGTTTAAGAGTGTGTTGTTGAGCCTCCATGTATTTATGAATTTTCTGGCACTCCGCCTATTATTGATTTCCAACTTCATTCCTTTGTGATCCGAGAAAGTGTTGTGTATGATTTCAATCTTTTTAAATTTGTTAAGATTTGCTTTGTGACCCAGCATATGGTCTATCTTTGAGAATGATCCATGAGCACTTGAAAAAAAGGTGTATCCTGCTGTTGTGGGATGTAATGTCCTATAAATGTCTGTTAAGTCAAGTTCATTTATAGTAATATTCAGGTTCTCTATTTCTTTATTGATCCTCTGTGTAGATGTTCTGTCCATTGATGAGAGTGGTGAATTGAAGTCTCCAACTATTATGGTATATGTGTCTATTTCCCTTTTCAGTGTTTGTAGTGTATTCCTCACGTATTTTGGGGCATTCTGGTTCGGTGCGTAAATATTTATGATTGTTATGTCTTCTTGTTTAATTGTTCCTTTTATTAGTATATAGTGTCCTTCTTTGTCTCTTTTTACTGTTTTACATTTGAAGTCTAATTTGTTGGATATTAGTATAGCCACTCCTGCTCTTTTCTGGTTGTTGTTTGCATGAAATATCTTTTCCCAACCTTTCACTTTCAACCTATATTTATCTTTGGGTCTAAGATGTGTTTCCTGTAGACAGCATATAGAAGGATCCTGTTTTTTAATCCATTCTGCCAGTCTATGTCTTTTAATTGGGGAATTCAGTCCATTGACATTTAGAGTTATTACTGTTTGGATAATATTTTCCTCTATCATTTTGCCTTTTGTATTGTATATATCATATCTGTCTTTCCTTCTTTCTACACTTTTCTCCATGTCTCTCTCTTCTGTCTTTTTGTATCTGACTCTAGTGCTTCCTTTAGTATTTCTTGCAAAGCTGGTCTCTTGGTCACAAATTCTCTTAGTGACTTTTTGTCTGAGAATGTTTTAAATTCTCCCTCATTTTTGAAGGACAATTTTGCTGGATATAGGAGTCTTGGCTGGCAGTTTTTCTCTTTTAGTAACTTAAATATATCATCCCACTGTCTTCTAGCTTCCATGGTTTCTGCTGAGAAAACTACACATAGTCTTATTGGGTTTCCCTTGTATGTGACGGATTGTTTTTCTCTCGCTGCCTTCAAGATCCTCTCTTTCTCTTTGACCTCTGACATTCTAACTAGTAAGTGTCTTGGGGAACGCCTATTTGTGTCTAATCTCTTTGGGGTGCGCTGCACTTCTTGGATCTGTAATTTTAGGTCTTTCATAAGAGTTGGGAAATTTTCAGTGATAATTTCTTCCATTAGTTTTTCTCCTCCTTTTCCCTTCTCTTCTCCTTCTGGGATACCCACTACACGTATATTTGTACGGTTCACATTGTCCTTGAGTTCCCTGATACCTTGTTCAAATTTTTCCATTCTTTTCCGGATAGTTTCTGTTTCTTTTTGGAGTTCAGATGTTCCATCCTCCAAATCACTAATTCTATCTTCTGTTTCTTTAAATCTGTCATTGTAGGTATCCATTGTTTTTTCCATCTTTTCTACTTTATCTTTCACTTCCATAAGTTCTGTGATTTGTTTTTTCAGTTTTTCTATTTCTTCTTTATGTTCAGCCCATGTCTTCTTCATGTCCTCCCTCAATTTATCGATTTCGTTTTTGAAGAGGTTTTCCATTTCTGTTCGTATATTCAGCATTAGTTGTTTCAGCTCCTGTATCTCATTTGAACTATTGGTTTCTTCGTTTGACTGGGCCATATGTTCAATTTTCTGAGCGTGATCCGTTATCTTCTGCTGGCGCCTGGGCATTTAGTCAGATTTCCCCGGGTATTCGACCCCACAGGTTGAAAGATTTTTCTGCGCAGTCTCTGGGTTCTGTTCTTCCTATCCTGCCCAGTAGGTGGCACACGTGGCACACGCCTGTCTGTGGGTTCCACCAGCGAAAGTTGCTGTGGGTCCCTCAACTCTGGAAAACTCTCGCCGTAGGGGAGGTTCGGCAACCGAAGCGTCTTGGAAGAATGCCAGCCGGCCCGGGGTTCCAAACGCGGGGAGGGTCGCCGGCTGTCGCAGCACAGGAGAGCGTCCGGCCAAATTAGCTAGTCGGCCCGGGGCACCAAGCGTGGCGGGAGGGCGCCAGCTGTCGCAGCCCGGGAGAGTGCACTGCTCCCAGCCGACGGGGGAGTCACGTGTTTGGAAGGGATCCCCCGGTCACTGTTCTCCGCAGTCTGGGGATTTCCGACCCAACTATCTCAGTTGTTCCGGGGGGCCTCGTGTGGTGGGGGCACCAGCCGCCGCGGCCTAAGGGGACCGCCTGTCCAATTCTACCAACTGGCCTGGGAAGGTGGAAGGGAGGGACTCCGGTCGCTTGCTGTCCCACCCAGGAAAGCCCGTGCCCCTTGGTGATCTCACCGGAGCTGGTTCTCCCAGATAGTCAGCCGTTCCAGGATGGGGTACGCTGTCCCTTTGATTTCCCTCGTGGCTCCGGGAGCTGCTCTGTATTATCTCCACTCCCCCAGTAGTTGTTCTGGAGGAGGAAAGGTGAGGGCGGCAAGGCTGTCGAGGCTGGTGGCGGAGGAGCACGGTGAAGGCGGGGGAAGAGGGCACCGTGTTGGTTGGAGAGCAGCCGGAGCAGGAGGGGGAGGAGGGGGGTAGGGAGGTCGGGCGGCTCGGCTGCTGCGGGGCGCGTGCGCCGCGCGGCGGTCCGGCGGAGAGAGAGAGGGGGTAGGGAGGTCGGGCGGCTCGGCTGCTGCGGGGCGCGTGCGCCGCGCGGCGGTCCGGCGGAGAGAGAGAGGGGGTAGGGAGGTCGGGCGGCTCGGCTGCTGCGGGGCGCGTGCGCCGCGCGGCGGTCCGGCGGAGAGAGAGAGGGGGTAGGGAGGTCGGGCGGCTCGGCTGCTGCGGGGCGCGTGCGCCGCGCGGCGGTCCGGCGGAGAGAGAGAGGGGGTAGGGAGGTCGGGCGGCTCGGCTGCTGCGGGGCGCGTGCGCCGCGCGGCGGTCCGGCGGAGAGAGAGAGGGGGTAGGGAGGTCGGGCGGCTCGGCTGCTCCAGACATAAGGTTTTCACATTCACAGAGTCTCATTGTGAACGCTGTATCAGTGTTCAATCATCATCAAGAAACATGGCTACTGGAACACAGCACTATATTTTCAGGCAGTTCCCTCCAGCCTCTCCACTACATCTTGAACAACAAGGTGATATCTACTTAATGCATAAGAATAACCTCCGGGATAACCTCTCAACTCTGTTTGGAATCTCTCAGCTATTGATACTTTGTTTCATTTTACTCTTCCCCCTTTTGGTCAAGAAGGTTCTCTCAGTCCCTTGATGTTAATTCTCAGCTCATTCTAGGGTTTTTCTCAGTCCCTTGATGCTGAGTCTCAGCTCATTCCAGGATCTCTGACCCACGTTGCCAGGAAGGTCCACACACCTGGGAGTCATGTCCCACACAGAGAGGGGGAGGGTGGTGAGACTGCTCATCGTGTTGGCTGGAGAGAGGGGCCACATCTGAGCAACAAAAGAGGCTCTCTTGGGGGTGACTCTTTGGCCTAAATTTTAAGTAGACTTGACCTATCCTTTGTGGGGTTAAGTTTCATGTGAACAAACCCCAAGACTGGGGGCTCAGCCTATAGCTTTGGTTGTCCACACTGCTTGTAAGAATATCAAGAATTCGACTTGGGGAAGTTGAATTCTCCCCGCTCTCACCAATCCCTGAAGGGGGCTTTGCAGATACTTTTCCACTCACTGATCAAATCATTCTGGGATTCATCGGGGCATCCCTCTGGACAAACCAACAAAATCTCATATGCTACCTGAGATTCCAAGTACTTATGACATTCAATCAAAAGTATCTACATGAGTTATATTAGCAAATGCTCTAGTCAAAATCTAAATTTTGTAACAAACATTTTTTGCTTTAGTCTCACACATAAGGTGACATTTTAAAGTATAAATTATCATCCATTTCATGCTTTCTGTTCTTGACTATTATAAATAAAGGACTACCATGCTTCAAATATGCACAGTTTATGCTCTTTGTAAGTATGACACTAGATCTCATCCTTAACTCTTACTATCACTTAAAATGACAGCTGCCAAAGTCAAGCCATTTCCAACAGGACATATGCTTTTCACCACAACTAAATCAAATATCGTTTCTCATCAGGTCTAAAATAAAGCAAGACAGATTTTTTCATGCACAGGTGAGTGGTGTTATCAAAGATATGTGCTGCAGTATTCAATAGAGTGCCATAACATGCCTTCAACATTTGCAAACGGTAATAAAGGTACCAAAATGGTATGAACCATCGGGTATGACTAAATATGAGTTTTTGTTACAGATTAAACCAGTTGGTGGGCCTTAAGAAATAGGTACAAGGAATCTAAATACAAAGCTATTAAGGGTGCATGGTTGGTTCAGTGGTTAGAATGCCTGTCTTTCATGCAGGAGAGACCCGGGTTCGATTTCTGGACTATGCACCCAAAAACAACAACAAAAAAAGCTATTAAGGGGCGGGCCGCGGTGGCTCAGCGGGCAAGAGTGCTTGCCTGCCGTGCCGGAGGACCCCAGTTCGATTCCCGGCCCCAGCCCATGTAAAAAACAAACAAACAAACAAAATATAATAAAACAAGAAAATGTTTAAAAATGTTTCCCTTTCTTCCTTCCTTCCATCCTTCCTTCTTTCTCTGTCTTTCCTTCCCTTCCTCCCTCTCTTTAAAAAAAAAAAAAAAAAAAAGCTATTAAGTAAAGTAATTTTTCAGTAATGAAACTGAAAATAATAGTTTTGCTTTTCTGGGGGGAGGGGGGGGGGCGGGTGCATGGTCCGGCAATCGAACCTGGGTCTCCCACATGAAAGGCGGGCATTCTAACCACTGAACTACCCGTGCACCCTAGTTTTTTTTTAATTAAAGGAAGGCAAAAAAACAAAAAAAAGGCTCTCACAAATAAACATAATAAAATTGAAAGAAATGTACATAGTCAACTGGAATTTCAAGCTTCTCAGTCTTAGAAACAGAGTTCTTTGGGGTTTTCTAGTTTCTATTAAAACTTTTCTTTTTTAACATAAGAAAATGCCCATAGCACCATTGCTACTGAGTGACAGAATAATAGACACATGTTATATTTATCCCTCACCTACACTATTAAAATTTAGTTTTCTAAACTTAGTCAATTTGGTTTTAAAGAAGAGAACATCATAAATACATACGAATTATCACATCTTCTTTAATGAGTAAAAGTTGAGAAGTTTAAATAGAGGAAATCCACAAATATTTGATATAATATTGAGATAGAAAAGAAAGTCCATGCAAACTCTAAAAATATACTATTTCATTAGCTAGAATATTTTCAAGCAACATCAGAAGAATACTATAGAACTACTCTATAATTATAAAAATATTCTTAGTATGTGAAATAAAAAAAACAATTCTCAACCACTAAATTTCACAAGACACATTATTTAAAAATCCTTTTTTCCTGGCACTAAAACTAAGCTGTCACTAAAGAGAAGCAGAAAAGATTCCATAAAAGCCCTCTATCTAAAATACGATTAGTATTTTGATGTAAAGAAACCACCTCCTCCCACCCCCCCATCACAACCTTAAAGAGTTGCTACTTAAATATTAGCCAGTGCTCTGCGAACCATTTTATATTTAAATTGGATAGTTCTAAACATCACACATATAAAAAGTATTGTCTGACACACTGCCATTTTGATGATAAATTGCAATCTATAGCTCAAATAATTCTACCCAGGGATTAACATTTCAGAGGCTGAGCCAGAGATTATGTGTGTGGATCTTGAATTTCATCATCTCCCTTTGGCACAATAGCTTATTCTTCCTTTTTCATCTATTCTCTCATGAAGGGTCAGGAAAGCTTAGCCTTGCCATTGCATTCATTTCATCTCTACATTAACAAGATACCTTGCAGTCTTTAGTTCTTATGTGTTATTCCATTACAAATACTAGACAGCACTATGCTATGGGGCTAATGAGGTTTGTACCAAATCAAAGGGTGCCATCAAGTGGTTATAATACTTTAAACAGCATTACACCAAATGACTATTTCAGACAGACTTTCTTTAATACAGACAAACTCTGTCACTCCTCTGAGAGAACACAAGTAATGGGAGAACACAAGAAATGAATCCATATTCATTTTTGCTCTTTATTTTCTAACCTCTAGAATTGCTTTTCTGCACTTTAAATTTATAAAGTACAATTTCAGAGCCACAGTTAGCATTAATATTTATGTCAGCAAATTACCTAATGATATTTATTAGGCATAATTCAATCATGGCAGCACTACTGGGAACTAAAGAAGTTTATCATTCAAAATTCATGATTAGACTGATAGGTGCTTATTTATGAAAATAAGCAATACTTAGTGCACACACTTAAATAAAGACAGCATCTTGTCAGATCCGTTTCCTATTACTAATGAAAAAGAGCCAGTATTATTTGTTCTAGTCCATGCAGCCATGCCTAAAGTTCTAACAAGGAACCTAGCCATTTGGTGTGAGAATGTCTTTTCAGATATTTAGAAAAATTTTCAGTCTATTACTCAACCTCCTACAAGGGTCATTTAGAGTTTTTTGAAGGTAGGAAAGAAGATCTGTTCTTAGAAAATACATACAAGATAGAAATTCAAAATGACCACATTCTGCAGAGCTGTTACTGTGACCCATTCCTATACTATGGGAACTCACAGGTTTAAAGCATCTTCAGAACTGTATACTTAATTCTGTTGCATACAATGTAAATTATCCACGTCCTAAGATTAACCAAGATATAGAAATTTAAGTCAGAAAGGCTGACTTGATCTTTAAAAGATTTAAGGAACAATTCCATATGGCAGCCAACTCTATCAAAACTAACGATCTATATGATGGCATTCATTAATTTTCTGCAAAGCTATTGAAAATTCTATACAAAAATACTTTTTAACCCACATGTTCTTCTAGAACCTTATCACTCCCCCATCAAGAGGTGGGATCTAATTTCCGCCTCCTTAAATCTGGGTAGGTTTGTGGCTGGTTTGTAACTAACAGAATACGCAGAAGAAACACAGTGACTTCCAAGGCTAGATCAGAAAAGGTAACGCAATTACTACTTTGAAAACTGGAAGTCTTTCTTTTTTTTTAACTTTTTTTATTGCATAATATAACATACAAACAAACCAAAGAAAGAAAAAAAGCAACAGTTTTCAAAGCACTCTTCAACAAGTAGTTACAGGATAGATCCCAGACTTTGTCATGGGCTACCATACCATCGTCTCATATTTTTCCTTCTAGCTGCTCCAGAACATAGGAGGCTAGAAGGAGTAAATATTTTTTTATCATCATAATCAACTTTTTTTTTCATTTTTTTGAAAAATAACACATATACAAAAGAACAATAAATTTCAAAGCACAGCACCACAATTAACTCCATCATCACCTTTGATCTTTCTCCCACTTTTTAGGGGTGTTGGCTATGGCCATTCTAACTACTTCATGTCGGAAGCTGCTGTCAATAATATGGGGTAGGAAGATGGAACAAACTGATGTTCTGGAGAGACTGAGCCTTCTAGGTTTCAGGACTTATGTGATCCAAGAACTGGAAGTCTTCTAAATCTTCAGCAGCCACATATATTGTCTGACTGTCTCAAGGTCACCACACTGTGAAAAATACAAACTAACTCACCCAAAGAGATGAAATAGAGAGGCCATGAGACTACAGGATGTTAAAGAGATGCTTGGCAGCTCCCAATCGTTGGCCCCAGCCTTTCCCCTACCCCTGAAATGTTTTAGTCATAGCCACTTCTGACTACAACTGCATGAGAGATCTCAAGCCAAGAACATCCATCCAAGCCTTTCCCAAATTCCTGACCCACAGAAACTGAATGATAACTTGAACAGTGATTACAATCTGATATATTAAGCTGGATAACTAGTGGCAGATGATTGTTACGTTCCGGCAGATGGTTAGCAGACTTCAACCTGTATTAGTGCATTACATACAATAGCATATTACACATAATAACACATACATTACACATAATAACACATAGTTGATTACATATGGGAGTACAATAGGTGTACTAGTTTTAGTTTGTTAATGCTGCTGGAAAAGCAATATACCAGAAATGGGTTTGCTTTTATAAAGGGAATCTATTAAGCTACAAGTTTACAGTTTTAAGGTCATAAAAATATCTAAACTAAGACATCCAGAGAAAGACACCTTGACCCAAGAAAGGTCAATCTGGGAAGACACATGACTGGCGTCTGCTGGTCCTTTGGCTCCTGGTTTCAAACAGCTTCCCCAGTGGCATTTTCTTTCTGTATCTCCAAATGTCTCTGTGTCAGCTCTGAAGCTTTTCCTTAAAGGATTCCAGTAATCAATCCACTTTGAATAGGCAGACATCTCCCAATTGTGGAAGGGTCACATCTCCATGGAGACAATTTAATCAAAAAGATCCCACCCTACAAGATTGAGTAAGGATTAAAAAACATGGTTTTTCTGGGATACATAAGAGTTTCAAAGTGGCAAACCATGGAATACAGAATGATAAGTACAAGCAGAGGGGGCAAAAAAAAAAGATAAGTGCCAATTCTGACGCTTGAGGAAAGGTTGATGTGATTTGGAAAGAAAGAAAAGAATTAAATTCTTATGCTTTATTGACCTTAAAACATAGAGAGAAAGCTTTAAAATATTTGAAGACAATCCACATAAAAATACTAGAAATCAATGTAAGAGACTGTAGGTTATTTCATAAAAGTGAAAGAAAAGACAAAGCCTTAAGATATATACATTAATAAGAGAAAGAGGGAAAAATATTTACTTAAAGGAATATGACTTGTAAAAAAATTACTGCTATATACAACTGCTTCCTGGATATCTTTTTTCTCCCCACAACCCCCCCTCACTACCCAAAGTCTTCCCCATGTTGTATTCTATATTGTTTTAAAGCACAAGTATCTAACATTCAAGTTAGAAAACAAGAATTCATCTTAGATTCCCTGACCTTCCTCAATACACAGAGCCAATTAGTCAGAAGAACTGATTTCATCATCTTTCAAATACCTCCTGAATCTCTTTTCCCTCTTCTCTGTCTATAAGCGCTAATGCCACTGTCCTAGTTCAGGCCCACATAATTTATTACCTGGATAAGTGAATTAATTGTTCATCTGATCTCCAGGCCATCCCTCAGTTTTATATATCTCAACTCATTCTCTAGAGCAGTAGTTTTTCAAACTGGACTATGACCCATTTTCAAACTGGACTATGATCCTGGAATCAATTTAATGATTTGCAAAATCAATTAGGTAGCTTGCAACCAGCATTCTCAAACATCAGGATAAAACAGGAAATACCAGAGCATTCCACAATACTAGTGTGCCAGTTTAAAAGTATTATGTATCCCAGAAAAGCCATGTTTAATCTGATCCACTCTTGTAAGAGCAGCCATTTCTTTCTTTCTTTCTTTTTTTTTTTTTTTAACTTTTTTATTGTATAGTACAACATATATACAAAGCAAAGAAATAAAAAAGCAATAGTTTTCCAGGTACTCTTCAACAAGTAGTTATAGGATAGATCCCAGAGTTTGTCATGGGCTACCCATAAGATCCTCTTAGATTTTCCTTCTAGCTGCCCCAGAGTATAGGAGGCTAGAAGGCTTAAATATTTTTTACCATCAGAATTGACTTTTTTTGGTGAAAAATAAAATATATTCAAAAAAGCAACAAATTTCAAAGCACAGCACCACACCATAATTAATTGTAGAACATATTTCAGAGTTTGACATGGGTTACAATTCCACAATTTTAAGTTTTTACTTCTAGCTGCTCTAAGATACTGGAGACTAAAAGAGATATTAATTTAATGATTCAGCATTCATATTCATTTGTCAAATCCTATCTTCACTGTATAAATCCACCATTACCTTTGATCTTTCCATCCCTCTCTTTAGGGGTGTTTGGGCTATGGCCATTCTAACTTTTTCATATTGGAAGGGTCTGTTGCTAATATGGGGTAGGGAGATGGAACTATCTGATGGAGAGGCTGGGCCCACTAGGTTTCAGGACTTTTCTGGACCAGGGACCCATCAGGAGGTTGTAGTTTCTGGAAAGTTACACTAGTGCATGGAACCCTTGTGGAATCTTATATATTGCCCTAGGTGTTCCTTAGGATGAGAAGCCATTTCTCTTAATCTGGATTCAATACTGTAGGTTGGAGTCTTCTGATTTGATTAGATGTGACATATCCATCAAATGTGTCATGTGGCTGTGGTCATGTGGCTGTGACCTTTGATTAGAGGGAGATATGACTCCACACATTACAGGTGGATCTTGATTAGTTTACTGGAATCCTTTAAAAGAGGAAACATTTTGGAGAGAGTCAACAATGACAGAAACAGAGCCTAAAGAAATGACAGAAGCCTCAGAGCTGACAACAACTTCACAGCAGAGTTGACACAGATGCAGACACATGGAGAATAGAGACATGGATGTTTGGAGATGTTTGGAGCCCAGCAGATGTTACCATGAGATTAAGCAAACCAGAACCTGGAGAGAGCCAAGGGAAGCCTAGAGATGAAAGCCAGCCCTGAGGAAGTAAAGTTAGGAACCTCCACAGGAACAGAGGCTGAAAGCAATGCAGCCCGGAAGCAAGGGATGAGCAGATGCCAGGCACATGACTACCCAGCTGTCGGATGTGTTCCTGACCCACTGGCCTTCCTTGGGTGAAGGTAACCTCATGTTGGTGCCTTAATTTGGACACTTCCACTTCCTTACAACTGTAAACTTGTACCTTATTAAA
The DNA here is from genome assembly GCF_023851605.1 of Tamandua tetradactyla. Lineage (NCBI taxonomy): Eukaryota > Metazoa > Chordata > Mammalia > Pilosa > Myrmecophagidae > Tamandua > Tamandua tetradactyla. The sequence goes on along the minus strand of NC_135343.1, from coordinate 35,608,431 downwards.
TTCTCCTTTAAAATTTAAAGCCTGTTCTGGCATATTGCATTCTGGCAGCTTACTAACTAACATAATTAGTAAGACGTATTTCATGAATCTTTTATTAGTTATATATAGGTACATATATACGTGTGCTGGATAATAATGTAAAATTATTTCCTACTGTCAGTCACAGTGAATAAGTTTAAAAGCTAAAACTGATCTCTCAAAATAGGAATCTTTAATCATGTTACCTCTCTGCTTAGAAATTTTCTACGGCTCCTCATAACTTACTAGAATCATGAATCAGAATAATGCAGGGTACTTTACTAACAATATCATTTCTTCCCTCTACCTCCTGGGCAAATCTGTGTTTTAATAAACTCACAGATGATTTCTGATGGACAGGAGGTATGACACACACAGAGGCTTCAGGGAAAAATTTCTTAGTATGGTATATAAGGCCATATAACAGCCTGGCCCTTGCTCATCTCATTAGCTTCAACTCCTGCTGTTTCCTTTGAGTACAAAGTTGCAGCAATTTTCTCTCTCTTTGTCCTTGTTGAGGCTGTTCCCTCTGTCCTTACTCCAGAACTCACTCTCCTCAAATATCTGTCCCTATCTTGTAGGTGAACTTCTACAATTTACCCTTTTTTCTTTTTTTAACTTTATTTACACACACATATCCACAAACATACCAGACTACTGTCTCTGAAGATTTGTAATTTTAGATATCTTTTATAAGTAGTGTCATACAATATTTGTCCTTATGTGTCTTTTTTCACTGAGTATAATGTTTTCAAGGTTCTCCCATGTTACAGCAAGTCTCAGAACCTAATGCTTGCTTAGGGTCAAGTAATATTCCACTGTGTGAATGTACCATATTTTATTATTCATTGGATGATGAAGACTTTGGGGTTGTTTCCACCTTTTGACTACTGTGAATAATGCTGCTATAAACATTGGTGCACAAATATCTGAAACCCTATTTCACATTTTTTTCAGTATATTCTTAGAAGTGGAATTGATGGGTCATATGGTAATTCTATATACTTAACTTTTTAAGCCATTTCTTTATTGCTTTCCACTGTGGCTGTACCCCTTTACACTGCCTCTAAAAATGCACTGGAGTCCTAATTTCTCTGCATCCTCTCCAAACTTGTTATTTTCTATTTTTTAATAATAGCCATTCTTGTGGTTGTGTGGTATGCCACTGTAATTTTGATTTGCATTTTCCCAATGACTAATGATGCTGAGTATCTTTTCCTGTGTTTATTGGCCATCTGTATATTTTCTGTGGATACTGTCTATTCAAGTCCTTTGCACATTTTAAAAATTTGCTTATTTGCTTTTCATTGTTGCATTGCAAAAATTCTTTATATATTCTGACTATTGTCCTATTCTTTTGGTAACCTTTTCGCTTTCAATAATGATCTCTGATGTGTAAAAACTTTAAATTTTGATGAATTTCAATTTATCTTTTGTTTCTTTTGTTGCTCATGTTTTTGGTGTCATATCTAAGAATCCAATACCAAATTCCAAGTCATGAAGACTTGCCCTTATGTTATCTTTGGAGTTTCATAGTTTTAGCTCTTCTATCTTGGTCCTTCATCCATTTTTAATTCATTTTTGTATATGGTGTGAGGTATGGGTTTTTCATTCTTTTGCGTGTGGATATACAGTTTTTCCGATACCACTTGTTGAAGAGACTCTTCTCCCCCCACTATATGTACCTAGTTACATTCTTATAAAAAATCAGTTGGCCATAAGATATGTAGGTCTACTTCTGGGACTTTCAATTCTGTTCCACTGGTTATCTTTATGCCAGTACCACACTGTTTAAATTATTGTAGCTTTGTAGAATAATTTGAAATTAGAAGTCTTAGTCCTCCAACTTTGTTCTTCTTTTTCAAGATTGTTTTGGCTATTTGGGGCTTCTGAATTAAATATGCTTAAGCTAAGTGTGAAAATGCAAGTTGTATTTCCAAGCTGAGCAATAAAATCCAAAAGCCTTCTACATCAAGCTGCCAACTAGGGGAAGTTCAACATAATCACCCACTTGGGTTATCACAGATAGTAAAACTCAACAAGCTAACTTATTAGTGAATAGTTTCTGTCAACTCATATACTTAGATACTACCAGACACTTCAGAGCACAGGCTAGTGTCTAAGATTTCAGTCTCATTCAGAAATGCAGTATGAGAATATGTTAGAATAATTAGGTGTGCAGGTTCTAGAACCTGGTTATGACAACTTTAGAAAACCACTTCATTATATTTTATTACATCCCACCTTTGACACCTTATATGAGGCTCATTAGTTTACCAAAATCCCAAAGCTTTTTGACTTCAAAACCTATCATGGGCGGGCCATGGTGGTTCAGCAGGGAGAGTTCTTGCCTGCCATGCTGGAGACCTGGATTTCATTCCTGGTGACTGCCCATGCAAAAAAAAAATAAAACCCTATCACTTGCCTCCTTAACAAGCCCCTTATGTGAAACTAATGCAAATTTTTATTCAAATTTAAAAAAAACTATTTTAATAGGGACAAGTACTTCTTTATACCGCTACTAACTTCAAACATAAAGAATGCTCTATCTGAGGACTGGTGGGGCTGTGCCCATGCCTTGCTGACAATGACATACATAAATATAATTACATCAATATCACTGGTGCCCATTGTTGCTCAGGAAAACTGGTTTTAAACCATAAGGTGGCTAGACCAATAATGAGTTCTACAGCTGTGGATTCATGTCAAAAAACTCATTTATAAAGATTTCTAGTAGGAAAATGGCTGAGTAAAGTACTTCAAGATTAGCCTTGCTCCACAGAAAAGTTAGAGAAGGGACATGAGATATTGGCAAAACTGAAGGGAGCAACAGATGTTTCAACAATAATAGTAGGAGACTTCAATATACTGCTCTCCTCTACAGATAGAATGACCAGACAGAAGATCAATGAGGAAATAGAGAAGTTAAATAACTTGATAAATGAATTAGACCTAGCAGACATACAGAGGTCATTGCACCCCAAAGCACAAACTTATACATTCTTCTCTAGTACTCACTGAACATTCTCTGGGATAGATCACATGCTGGAGCACAAAACAGGTCTTTATAAATTTAAAAATATTAAAATTATTCAAAGAACTTTCTCTGATCACAATGGGATGAAGCTGGATCTCAATAACCACTGAAGAACAAGAACATTCACAAATACATGGAGATTAAATAACACACTCTTAAACAACAAGTGGGTCAAAGAAGAAATTGCTAGAGAAATCAGTAGCTATATGGAGATGAATAAAAATGAGAATACAACTTATCAGAACTTATGGGATGCAGCAAAGGCTGTGATGAGAGGGGAATTTATTGCTTTAAATACCTATATTAAAAAACAAGAAAGAGCAAAAATCGAGGACTTAACAGTGCACCTAGAGGAACTTGAGAAAGAACAGCAAACTAACCCCAATGCAACTAGGAGAAGAGAAATAACAAAAATTAAAGCAGAGATAAATGAATGGGAGAACAAAAGAACAATAGAAAGAATCAATAAAACCAAAAGTTGGTTCTTTGAGAAAATCAATAAAATTGATGGGCCACTAGCAGGACAGACAAAGAAAACAAGAGAGAGGATGCAAATAAACAAAATCAGAAATGAGAAGGGATGCATTAGCGCAGAACCTGAAGAAATAAGATAAATCATAAGAGGATACTATGAACAACTATACGCCAACAAACAAGACAACTTAGATGAAATGGACAGATTCCTAGAGACATACAAACAAGCTACACTGACTCAGGAAGAAACAGAAGATCTCAACAAATCAATCACAAGTAAAGAGATTCAATCAGTCATCAAAAATCTTCCTACTAAGAAAAGCCCAGGGCCAAATGGCTTCTCAGGGGACTTTTATCAAACATTCCAGAAAGAACTAACACCAATCCTGCTCAAAATCTTCCACAAAATTGAGGAAAAAAGAACTCTACCTAACTCATTTTATGAAGCTAATATAATTTTAATACCAAAACCTGGTGAAAATGCTATAAGAAAGGAAAACTACAGGCCACTCTCCCTAGTGAACACAGATGCAAAGAGTCACAATAAAATATTTGCAAATCAAATCTAACAGCACATTAAAAGAATTACACACCATGATCAAGTGGGGTTTATACAAGGAATGCAAGGATGGTTCAATACAAGAAAATCAATTAATGTAATACAGCATATTAACAAATCAAAAGGGAAAAAAATCACATGATCATCTCGATTGATGCTCAAAAAGCATTCGACAAAATTCAGAACCCTTTTCTGACCAAAACACTCCAAAAGATAGGAATCAAAGATAGCTACCTCAATATGATGAAGGGAATATACGAAAAATATATGAAAAACCAATAGACAGCATCATGCTCAATAGAGAGAGACTGAAAGCCTTCTCCCTAAGATCAGGTACAAGACAAGGATGCCCACTGTCACCACTGTTATTCAACACTGTGCTAGAAGTTCTAGCTAAAGCAATCAGGCAAGGCAAAGAAGTATACGGCATCCAAATTGGAAAGGAAGAAGTAAAATTCTCATTATTTACAGACAATATGATACTGTACATGGAAGATCCTGAGAAATCTACAGCAAAGTTACTTGAGCTAACCAACAAATTCAGCAAGGTGGCGGGATATAAAATTAATGTGCAAAAATCAGTAACATTTCTATACACAAGCAATGACCTAGCTGAGGAGTCAGTTAAGGAAAAAAATCCATTCAAAATAGCAACTAAAAGAGTCCAGTCCTTAAGAATGAACTTAACTGGGGACATAAAGAACTTGTACACAGAAACTACATAACAGTGCAGAAGAAATCAAAGGAGATCTAAATAGGTGGGAAGACATTCACAGTTCATGGATAGGAAGGCTAAATATAGTTTAAATTGATCTACAGATTCAACACAGTGCCAATCAAAATTCTAACAACCTACTTTGAAGATTTGGAAAAGCTAACTACCAAATTCATCTGGAAGGGAAAGAGAACCCGAATAGCTAAAAGCATCCTAGAAGAGAAGAATGAAGTGGGAGGATTAACACTCCCTGACTTTAAAACCTATTATAAAGCCACAGTGGTCAAAAACAGCATGGTACTAGTACAAAGAAGGAGCACCAACCAATGGAATTGAATGGACAGTACAGAAAAAGACCACCAAAGTTATGGTCAACTGATATTTGACAAGGCCCCCAAATCCTCTGAACTGGGACAAAATTGTCTTTTCAATAATTGGGCATGGAAGAACTGGATATCAATAACCAAAAGATTGAAAGAGGACTCCTATCTTACACCTACACAAAATTAACTCAAAATGGATCAAACACATAAATATAAGAAGTAGCACCATAAAGTTTCTAGAAGAAAATGTAGGGAAACATCTTTAAGACATATTAACAGAAGGCAGCTTCCTAAACTTTACAATGAAAGCACAAGCAATAAAAGGAAAAATAGATAAATGGGAACACCTCAAAATCAAATGCTTCAGCAATTCAAAAGATTTTGTCAAAAAGGTGAAGAGGCAGCCAAGTCAATGGGAGAAAATATTTGGAAATCACATATCGGACAAAGGTTTGATTTCCCGTATAGACAAAGAAATCATACAACTCAACAACAAAAGAGCAAACAACCCAATTATAAAATGGCCTAAAGATATGAATAGGCATTTTTCTGAAGAGCAAATGCAGGTGGTTCAAAAGCACATGAAGAGATGCTCATTTTCACTGGTTATAAGGGAAATGTAGATCAAGACTACAATGAGATACCACCTCACACCTATAAGAATGGCTGCTATTAAACAAACAGGAAACTATAAATTATAAAAGTTGGAGAGGATGTGGAAAAACTGGGACACTTACGCACTGCTGGTGAGAATGTATAATGGTGCAGCCACTAAGGAAGACTGTTTGGCCGTTCCTTAGAAAACTAAATATTGAGTTGCCATGACCCAGCAATAACACTACTTGGTATATATCCAGAAGAGCTGAAAGCAATGATACAAACAGATGTTTGCACACTGATATTCATAGCAGCATTATTCACAATCACCAGAAGATGGACACAAACCAAATGACCATCAACAGATGAGTGGATCGACAAAATGTTGTATATACATACGATGGATTATTATGCAGCAGTAAAATAAAATGACGTCCTGAAGCACATAACAAGATGGATGAGCCTTGAGAACATAATATTACACAAAATTAGCCAGAAGCAAAAGAATAGATACTGTATGATTCCACTTTTATGACCAGCATAAAGGTTTAATCAGAGGCTTATATTATAGAATATAGGGGACTTAGAGCTACATAGAAGCTAGAGATGGGTGAACTGTTAGCTAATGAGGTTGCACTCCAATGTAAGGGAGTAGATAAGAGTGAAAGTGGTTCTCTAGTGGGTCTATAAGTAATGTTACCATATTGAAAGTGAACAAGATTGAAAGGGGTAGTATAGACCTACATGTTCCACTGATTAACACTAGAAATATAAATTAGTTCTCATAAGAATTACTTCAAAGATATGATCCTTGTATAAAAAGTGTTTAAGTCCACGGTACAGGGGTAAAACTGCTATTGCATACTATGAGCTATTTTCAAAACCATCAGTACTACCACAGCAACAGCAGAGGTAAATAATGGGGGAAGGGACAAGTGCTAAGAGGAGGTTTAGATTTCCTAATTGGCGAGGGTGTGTTTATTGGTTTTCTTTCTCTCGGGAACAATGAAATTATCTAAAATTGAGAATGTTGATGGACTGTGGACTTTGGGCCCTCTACATGATACCCCATCAATGCGGGTGGCTGAAGGACGTACTGACGGAGAAGTAGATTGGAGAACGATAGTACATACTTATGAATGAAGGTTGTGATGCTACAAAAAGGAACAAAGTCGTGAGGCATGCAGTGGCGTGAATGAACTTGTGGGACATTTGGTGAGACAAAATAAGCCAGAAACAAAAGAACAAGAACGGTTTGGTCACCTTCAGAAAATGCCTATAAGAAAACAGGGGCCTAGATTGTAAGCTTTTAGAGCAGCATATTAAGTCTGGAGTGGTGATTATTATTTCTGGATTTTGAGAGGCTGTTTTATATATACACCCTGATTATTTAGAGAAGAGAACAAAGCCGAGCAGGTTGGGGTTAAAGTAATTCAGAACATAAGGGCAAGGAAGACAAGTTTCTATATTTTAGAACCACATATACTCTCTGAGACCAAAGGAAGAAAGGTTTATTTGATCTGGAACTGAAATTTTCTGTAGTACATAATCTAATTCAATCTATCTGTTTAGCTCATTTGAACAACTGAAACACAGGGAGTACAGAATAAGAAAGAGGATTAAAGAATCCTATATAGATTATTGTAATGTCTGGATACATCCTAGAGTATATTAAAAGCAGATAATCAAAAAGTATTGGCAAAGTCCCCTAAGGGATGGAAGAAAAATATGGAACTATTAAACCCCTGATACTGTGTCAAACTTAAGGTACACCCAAATCAATAGGCCATGCCCTCGATCATGAGGTTTATACTTGTGAAGGTTATGTAAGTAGCAGAGAAGCTTAGACTACCTATAGGTATGTCTAAGAGTTACTTTTGGAGGACCTCTTTTGTGGTTCAGATGTGGCCTCAGTCTCTCTAAGCCCAACTCTGCAAGTGAAATCATTGCTTTCCCCCCTATGTGGGATATGACATTCAGCAGTGAAAGTCTCCCTGGTGACATGGGAGATGATTCCCAGGCATGAATCCCGAACTGGTACCATGGGATTAACAATTCCATCCTGACCAAAAGGGGAAAAGAAGTGTAATTAATAAAGTGTCAGTGGCAGAGAGAGTTCAAATAGAGTCAATAGGCTACTCTGGAGATTGCTCTTATGCAAGCTTCAGTTAGACCTTGCTACCTACCTATCATAACCTGCCTACACCTAACCAGAACCATTCTAGCCAATTCTAAAGAACACCTAGGGCAATACATAAGATTCCATAAGGGTTCCATGCACTAGAGTAACTTTCCAGAAACCTACAACCTCCAGATGGGTCCCTGGTTCAGACAAGTCCTGAAACCTCGCCCAGCCTCTCCAGAACATCAGATAGTTCTATCTCCCTACCTCATATTAATAACAGACCCTTCCAATATGAAAAATTTAGAATTGCCATAGACCAAACACCCCTAAAGAGAGGGATGGAAAGATCAAAGGTGATAGTGGAGTTACAGAGAGAAGATAGGATTTAACAAATGAATACGAATGCTGAATCATTAAATTGATATCTCTTTTAGTCTCCAATATTTTAAAGCAGCTAGAAGTAAAAACCTGAAATTGTGAAATTGTAACTCATGTCAAACTCTGAAATGTGTTCTACAATTAATTGTGGTGCTGTGCTTTGAAACTCATAGCTTTTTTGTATATACGTTATTTTTCACAAAAACAAGAAGGAAAAAAGTCGATTGTGATGCTAAAAAAAAGTATTTAAACCCTCTAGCCTCCTATACTTTGGAGCAGCTAGGAGGAAAAATAGGAGAGGATCATATGGCAGCCCACGACAAACACCAGATCTGTCCTGTAACTACTTATTGAAGAGTGCCTTGACAACTATTGCTTTTTTGTTTCTTTGCTCTGTATATATGTTACACTATACAACAAAAAATGTTAAAAAAAAAAAAAAAGATTTCTATACATCTCCTTCAAAAACAGGTTAATGGGCAGATCCCCGATTTGTGCAACAGAATTTTAAAGGCGTAGTTCCCTGTTGGTCCATCTTATATCATACTTTTGTTTTAACAAAAGGTTTTTTAAAATTCTTTGACAATATGGGGAAAGCCTATTAGCACTTTTTGTCCTAAGTGCATAATGAAAATATGGCAATCAGCATTTTTATAGAGTAGAGCGTTACTTGATAAGATTAATTTGAATGTTTTCTACAGTTATCTTTACAAATAAGAGAAAGAGTCTTTGTCTATCAAGCAAAAGCTGAAATAATCATAACTTCAAACTTAAGGATACAAAGAACCTAGGTAATGGATTTATTAAAGCTTTGTACATTCAATTTAGGTTTTTGACACAGTTGGATAAACAAGATTATTTATAGATTTAGCCAACATACATAATTGGTCTAAAAATTTCAATAGAAGGATAAATTTTAAAACCACTTTCAAGACCATCTCTATAAAAGTGACTTTCCCAGGAGAATATACCTGATGTAATGTAACCTGTTATCATCTTAATTGGCAGAGGTTCAAAATGCTAGAGCTGTGTACCCTTCTCCCACAGCAAGTTTGCTCTAAGGGTCATTATAATACAAACTCCACAAGGAAAATAATTTCAGTATTGTTTTCTCTTGGTAGAGAAAAAAACTTAACTTGTTTATGAGACTAATTCATGACACAATGAAAAGCTACACTAACTAATTCAGATTATTACTAATAAAAGATGATGCTGGTATGAATAATTCATATATTCTAGAGTCTTTATAAATAAAATCTCCATTTAGTGTCTGCATTATCAGCTAGAGGATTAGTTAACGTGGTAAAATGAGAACCCATGCAAGGTATAATGCAGCACAGCATTTTATTACTATTTGAAAATAAGCACAGTCTAACTAGGAGAAAACCAACTGACCTCTAATTTACACACACCTTAATGACAAGACTCGCTACCACATGTGAATGCTAAATATTTAATTTAAAATTGTTGACACCTTTTTATATAGCAATATATAAAGAGCTTTTAAATGCATATAGTATATTCTATAGCTGCAGGTTTATCTTTATTTCTCCTTTTTGTAAACTAAGTTAAATTGTGGTTAAGACATATATGTTAATCCTTGAAAAAGCCCAAACTTGGGCCAAGTCATTACCAGTTTTACTGCAAAGGGACTTGTACACATTTATTTACCTTAATATTTACCCCAAAAGTTATTAACTTACAGAAACATTATCATAAGAAGCAAGAAATATCACCCATACCTTCTGTGTATCAATAACTTGATACACCTTAGCAACAGTGCTCTCATATCACTGAGGTCTAGGAGTAGTCACTTTTCACGTTCATCATGAATGACTACAGTACAAATGTAACATAGTATAAATAATTTCTTATAAAAGAAAGCCACAAGTTAAAAGTATTTTACAGAATTTACTATAAAATACCATAAAAACTTTTCACTTAAGTTCTTTCTCCCTGTATCCAGTGAGCTAACTAGACGTCTTTGGGCATGACGGTAACTCTCAGTGTTGATGGCACACAGACTGATATTTTCAAATAAACCCACCTAGTGTACTTCACTAGCCTCCTGAAGTGCACCAATGGTGGCATTCTGAAACCTCATGTCAGTTTTGAAATCCAGGACAGTCTCCCTCACCAATCACTGGAATCATACCTTCTAGATCAGAAGCTTAGCTAATTTCTGGTAACGATGAATCTCTTACTATGCAGTGATTCCAGGCTTGTAATGATGAGGGTATTTTCACCCAACAGGTAGAAGGGGTGCTTTTCTGGCCAGATTTAGTGGCCACTTGTTTACAAGGGGGGTTTTCCCATCAGTGGACTGATGAGTAGTCTGCTTGGTTCAGGCCATTTTATAAACCCAATGCCTAAATCTTAGCCTCTGTCTGACCAACCCACTGCATTTTCTGCTGCCCTATGAAGAGCTGCAGTCACAAAACAAAGCTCCCTCAATGACTGAACAATCTGCTCTGTGCCTCTAGTACAATATTGAATAGCAGTTGTGAAAATAGTCATCCTGTCTAGTTCCTGATCTTAAGGAGAAGTCTTTTACCACTTAGTATAATATTAACTGTGGATTTTTCATAAATGATCGCTATCATTTTAGGAACATTCCCTTCTATTCTATTCTGAGCATTTTTATCAGGAAAGGGCACTGGATTTTGTCAAATGCCTTTACTGTATCTATTGAGATAATCATGTGTTTTACTCTTTTATTCTATTTATGTGATACATTACATTAATTGTTGTATGCTGAAACATCCTTACATTCCATATATCCCACTTGAGCTTAGTTTTAATATGCTGTTGAATTCAGTTTGGTGGTATTTTGCCAAGGATTTCTACATCTATAGTCAAAAGGGAAATTGGTCTGTAATTTTCTTTTTCTGTGCTGTCTTTATCACATTTTGGTATCAGCCTTTGGTATTTAGCCTCAGAGAATAAATTTTCCCATTTAAAATAGATGATTTAAATTGTTGGTATACAATTGTTTATAACATTCTCATTTAATACTTTGCATTTCTGTAAGCTCAGTAGTATGTCACCATTTTCAATTCTGATTTTAATTATTTATATCTTTTCTCAGTCAGTATGCCTAAAGCTTTATCAATTATATTCATTTATTTCAAAGAGCCAACTTTTTCTTTTGTTAATGTCTTCACTGTTTTTCTATTCTCCATTTCCTTGATCTCTGCTTTAATCTTAATTATTTCCTTTTAACTTAGGATTTATTTTTGCCCTTTTTCTAGTTCTCAAGATGTGACATTAGGTTATACATTTGAGATCCTCCTTTGGATTTAAAATAGTCATTCATAGCTATAAATTTCCCTCTAAACACTGTGTCCCTGCATCTGCTAAATTTTGGCGTGTTGTGTCTTCATATTCATTCATCTCAAAATGCTTTAAAATTTTTTATAATTTCTTTAACCCATTGGTTGTTCAAGAATGTGTTTTTAATTTTCACATATTTGTAAATGTTTCGGTTTTCTTTCTGTTATTGATTTCTAGCTGTATTCCACTGCAGACAAAGAACTTAATTAGTATGATTTCAGTATTTTCAAATTATTGAAACTTCTCTTTTGCCCTAGCATATGTGATCTATTCTGGAGAATGATTCTGTGCACACTTGAGAAAAATGTGTATTCCTGCTGTTGTCAGGTGAAGTGTTTCATATATATATTTGGTTTATAGTGTTGTTCAAGTCTTCTATTTCTTTGTTGGCCTTCTGTCTAAAGGCTCAACTAGCACTAAAAGTGGTGCATTAAAATCTCCAACTGATATTGTGAAAGTGTCTATTTCTCTCTTCAATTATGCATATTTTCTTGTTGAATTTGCCCTTTCATTGATATATTATAATGTCATTCTTTGAATCTTATACAGTTTTCACTTCAAGTCTGTTTTGCCTGCTATTAGCAAAGCCACCCAAGCTCATGCTCTATCTCTTTTAATGCAGTTTTGAGATACATCCACACACCATACAAAACATCCAAAGTATACAATCACTGGCTCACAGCATCATCACATAGTTGGGCATACAAACCATGATTAATTTTACAACATTTTCATTACTTCAGAAAAGAAATAAAAAGAAAAAAGAGACAGAGGTAGGGCAAGATGGCAGCACAGTGAGGTGTGGAATTTAGTTTGCCCTCCAGAGCAGCTAGTAAATAGCCAGGAATGGTACAGAACAACTGCTGGGGGAACATCAGAGACCTGACGCACAGTGTACACCAGTCTGGATAAGGCGGAATAGCTGAGGTCCTACACAGAACTGTAAGTCCCCAAACCATGGAGGCCGGCACCTCATCCTCTTGTGGGGGGGTTCCCCAAGGGGAAAGGAAACAGACTTTACTAGTAGCAAGGGCTTGGCTCAACCAAGCTCCACTTGCAGAATTAAATAACAAATTCTGACTACTGAAAACAAGCCCCCAGCACAGTTAAACATGTAATAAGCACTAAAGAGTTTTTGCCCTGGCAGAGACGGTGCAGAGCTGACAGGGGGGGAAAAAAGAGGCTTTTTGAGTTGGATAGCACAAAATACTAGAAAAGGGCTGGAACTCAAGAAAAGGGGGCACATGAAGCCTGGAGATACAAAGAGCCACATATCAACTCAAGGCCTTGATTGAGAAAACCATGGAATGGGGGCCCACCTATGAAAAGGCATTTTTCCTTTTTTTTTTTTTTTGTAACTTCTTAAACAGCTTATTAGACAGAACTGCAAGCACTCTCAGACTCCAGCACTGCCCCAGGCAAGGGTGGAACTAAAGCTTGTCTGAGAGACAAAGTAACTAGTTAGGTGAAGGGGGTTAATTCCCTAAAGAGTATATCTTCCCTAAGAAAAGAGGGGCAGGAGCCAGCTCAAATGGAATCCCTCCTTCAAGGAATTCAGGCCCCAGGAACTGGAAAACAGAAACAAACAAAGTGATCCTACTTCCTCACCTCTATCCCAACAACACCCCTGGCAGGGAGAATCTGCTGAAATTAAAGGCACCATATCACTTTATGCTGAGTGGGAACACACTGACAAGCACCACATATTGGGCAGGACAGGAAAAGCACAGAATCTAGAGGCTTCATAGGAAAGTCTGTCAACCTGCTGGGTCTCATCCTCAGGGAAAATTGGTGCTGGCTACTTCTTCCTCTTGAGACATGGGCCTGTGTGGTCTGGGAAAATATGACTGGGATCTTTAAGATTTGAGGAGACCCTCCTCAAAACAAAACAAAACAAAACAAAAAGACCCCATATAGGCAGGGCAAGAAACAAAAAAACAAGAACTGAAAAATTCTAATCAGTTAAACGAACCTATGCTAGAGGCCTGGAATAAGTTGAAATGAATGTCAAAGAACAGAGAGAACAAAGCCATTCAGTAAGAAAACCCTAGGTAAAAGGGTAAAAACAGCCTCCAGAATAAATTAATTAAAGAAATCAAATGCCTACACACCAGCAAAATATGATGAGTCATACTAGAAAAATCGAAGGTATGGCCCAGTCAAAAGAACAAACCAGCCCTTCAAATAAAACACAGGGGTTGAAACAACTAATTCAGGATGTTTGAACAGACATGGAAAATCTCATCAAAAATCAAATCAACGAGTTGAGGGAAGATATAAAGACACTGGGTGAACAAAAGAAGAATTCATAACTCTGAGAAAACAAACTGAAGTATTTATCAAAATGAAAGGCACAATAGAAGAGGTGAAAAAAACAATGGCAATTGTATAATGATATAGTTTTCACAATGTGACTGTGTGATTGTGAAAACCTTGTGTCTGATGCTCCTTTTATCTACCTTGTCAACAGATGAGAGGAACATATGGAATAAAAATAAATAATAGGGGGAACAAATGTTAAAATAGATTTAGTTTGAAATGCTAGTGATCAATGAAAGGGATCAGTAAGGGGTATGGCCTGTACAATTTTTTTTTTCTGTTTGTTATATTGTTCTGTTGTCTTTTTATTTCTTTTTCTGAATTGATGCTAATGTTCTGGGAAATGACCATGATGATGAATATGCAACTATGTGATGAATTGCTGAGTGTATGTGTTGGAAATGTTTGTTTCTTGTAATTTTTTTTAATTAATAAAATTTTTAAAAAATGCTAAAAAAACCCCAAAACAATGGAAGCCGACAACAATAGATTTGAAGAGGCAGAAGAAAGGCTTAATGAACTTAATGAACTGGACATCTTAAATCCAACATAAAAAATAAATATCGGCGGGCCGCGGTGGCTCAGCGGGCAAGAGTGCTTGCCTGCCGTGCCGGAGGACCCCGGTTCGATTCCCGGCCCCAGCCCATGTAAAAAACAAACAAACAAACAAAATATAATAAAAAAACAAGAAAATGTTTAAAAATGTTTCCCTTTCTTCCATCCTTCCTTCCTTCTCTGTCTTTCCTTCCTTTCCTCCCTCTCTCTTAAAAAAAAAAAAAAATAAATAAATAAATAAATAAATATCAGGAAAAGAATGTAAAAATATGAGCTGAGTCTCCAGGAACTGAATGACAATATGAAGCACATGAATATGTATGTTACAGGTGTCCCAGAAAGACAAGAGAAGGGAAAAGGAGGAGAAAGACTAATAGAGGAAATAATCATTGAAAATGTCCCATCTCTTATGAAAAACATAAAATTACAGATCCAAGAAGTTCAATGTACCCCTAAACAGAATGATCCAAATAAACCTACTGCAAGACACTTACTAATCAGAATGTCAAATGTCAAAGACAAAGAGAGAATTTTGAAAGCAGCAAGAGAAAAGCAATTCATCACATTCAAGGGTATTTCAATAGACTATGTGTGGATGTCTCAGCAGAAACCATGGAGGCGAGAAGGCAGGAATATGATACATTTAAGATTCTAAAAGAGAAAAACTGCCAGTGAAGAATTCTATACCCAGCAAAACTATCATTCAAGAACGAGGAGTAGATTAAAATATTTTTAGACAGTCACTGAGAGAATTTAAAGGAAGTACTACAGGCAGATAGAAAAAGAAAGGAGAGAGAGATCTGGAGAAGAGTGTAGAAATGAAGTCTATCAGTAAAGGTAAAAAGAGAAAAAAAAAATAGTCATGACATATATTCTAGTTTGCAAGTTGCCGCAATGTGATACACCAGAAACAGAATGGCCAGACTCTACCCAATCCCCAAGGAATGTGCTCCACCCCATTCAAGGCCTGAGGCAGAACAACTCTTCCACTGCACTGCGGTGGAAGGCCCATGTTCTGCCTTTGGGCCAAATTCAACCACTCCAAGTACTTGGGTAGGTCCACTCAACTGCTCTGAGGTCTCTTGACTTTATACCTTAGACTCCATGGTTCTGCCTCTGAAGACATTTTATCTTCACCTTGTCCCTTCTCTGAGTCTTTACTCCAGACTGGCAACAGTTCCATTTATACAGTTCCCTCAACACTCCTATTGGCTTTCTATGTGGTAGGCAAAGATCATGCCCATCAGACAAAAGGAGTTTCCACAAATCCTTCCTGGATAACTCCATCTCCAATCCCGGCTTTTTCTGAAATGGCTACCTGGTTCCATGTTTGGTTAAATCTTGACATGGGGTACTATTCTCCGGGATCTTCCCTTCTGGAAGCCCAGAATTTTCCAGATAATCAATTCTTGGTTTCTTTGTACCCCAGGGTTCAGTTCTCAACTTATCTCTTTCCTCTCACATTTCACTATAAGCTGCAAGGAGAAACTAGGCTGCAATTTCCACATTTAACTCAGAAATCTCGTCTGCTAAATATCCAACTCCATGGCTTTTAAAGTCTACCTTCCAGCCAAACCACTAGTAAATTCTGCCAAATTATCTCTCATTTTAAAACAAGGATTGCCCTCCTTTCAGTCTGCAATAACACACCCCTCATTTCTGCCTAGAGCCTTGTCAGAGGTATCTTTAGAGTCCACGTTTCTACAAACAAAACAGTTTTTTCAAAGCATTCTAGGCCTTCTCGATCAAGCTCCTCACAACTCTTCCAGAATCCTCCCCTTATTCATTTAAAAAGCCGTTCCAACATTTTTGGTATTTGCAAATGGCAGCAGCATCCCACTTCTCTGCTACCAAATCTGTTCTAGTTTGCAAGCTGCTGGAATGCAATACACCAGAAACAGAATGGCTTAAAAAGGGGAATGTATTAAATTGCAAGTTTATCATTCTAAGGTTGTGAAAATGCCCAAATTAAGGCAAGGCTATGAAAATGTCCAAATCAAGCCAGCAAAAAGAGATTACCTTCATTCAAGAAAGGCCAATGAAGTTCAGGGTTTCTCTCACAGCTAGAAGGGCACATGGAAATGTCTGCTACCTTTCTCTCCCAGCTTCTTATGTCATGAAGCTCTCCTGGGGGCATTTTCCTTCATCATCTCCAAAGTCTCTGGCTGCATGGGTTCTAAAGCTTTTTCCAAAACTGTTCCCTCTGAAAGGGTTCCAGTAAGCAAACCCTACCTTGAATGGTTGGAGACACATTTCCATAGAAACCATCTAATCAAAAGTTACCACCCACAAATGGGTAGGTCACATCTCCATGGATAATCAAATAGCTCCTATGCAGAAATATTGAAAGAGAATTAAAGGACATGGCTTTTCTGGGGTATATAGCAGATTCAAACTGGCACAACATGTAAAAACCAAAAGGTGGAAGAAAGTATGGCCTTTAGTGTAATAATATGAAATGTTAATGGTTTAAACTTTGCAATGAAAAGACATAGACTGGCAGAATGGATTTAAAAATAGGACCCATCTATATCTTGTCAAAGGAGACTCACTTTAGACCCAAGGAAGAAGAAAAAAATAGGTTTAAAGTGAAAGACTGGGTAAGAATATTTCCTGCAAACAACAATCATAAAAGAGCAGGAATAGCAATACTAATACCTGACAAATCAGACTTCAAATGTAGAACAATTAAAAGAGACAAAGAAGAAAACTATGTATTAATAAAAGGAACAATTCAGCAAGAAGATACAACAATGACAAATATTTATGCAAAAAGCCGGAGTTTTTGCATAAATATCATTTGCCTCCAAAATATATGAGCCAAACATTGACAACACTGAAAGGAGAGATAAATGCCTCCCTCTACCATAACAGGTAGAGACTTCAATTCACTGCTGTCATCAACGGACAAAACATCAAGACAGAATATCAATAAGAAAACAGAAATTTTGAATAATAACAAAGAATGAACTAGACTAAACAGACATTTACAGAACATTACACCCCACAACAGCAGGATACACATTTTTCTCAAGTTCTCATGGATCATTCTCAAGGATAGGCTTATGCTGGGTCACAAAGTGAATCTCAATAAATTTTAAAAGATTGAAATCAAACAAACCACTTTCTTGGGTAATAATGGAATGGTCCATAACAGGCAGTGGGCCAGAAAATTCAGAAATATATGGAGGCTAAACAATACACTGGTAAACAACCAGTGTGTCAAGGAAGAAATTATTAGAGAAATCAGTAAATATCTTGAGGCAAATGAAGATGAAAACCCAGCATATCAAAATTGATGGGATGCAGCAAATACAATGCTGAAAGGGAAATTTGCTGCCTTAAATGCCTATATTAAAAAAGAAGAAAGAGCAAAAACCAAGGAATTAATCATTCACTTGGAAGAACTAGAGAAAAAACAGCAAACTAACTCCAAAGCAAACAGAAAGAAATAACAAAGATTAGAACAGCAATAAATTTAACAGAATATGAAAACAATTGAGAAAATCAACAGTACCAGAAGTTGGTTCTTTGAGAAGATCAACATACTCAATGGACCCTTAGTGAGGTTGACAAAAGAGAGAGAGAGAGAGAGAGAGAGAGAAGATGCAAATAAATAAAAATCAGAAATGGAAGAAGAGACATAACCACTGACCATGCAAAAATAAGGGAGGTAATGGGAAGACACTATGAACAACTATATGATAAAAAACTAGACAACACAGATGGAATGGACAACTTCCCAGAAAGGCAGGAACAACCAACCTTGACTCAAGAAGATGAAGACGATCTCAACAAACCAACCCTCCTCAAACTGTTCAAAAAAAAACTGAAGAGGACAAAAAACTACTTAACTCATTCTATGAAGCTAAACTTACCATAATACCAAAGCCAGACAAAGATACTACAAGAAAAGAAAATTACAGACCAATCTCTTTAATGAATATAGATGCAAAAAGCCTCAACAGATGACTTACAAATCGAATCAAGAAGCACATTTAAAGAATTATACACCATGACCAAATGGGATTTATTCCGGGTATGCAAGGGTGGTTCACCATAAGAAAATCAACTAATATAATACATTATCAACAGATAAAAGCAGAAAAACCACATGATCATCTCAATTGATGTAGAAAGGGCATTTGATAAAACTCAATATCCTTTCTTGATGAAAACATTTCAAAGGATAGGAATAGGGCGGTGTGACAGTGGCTCAGTGGCAGGATTCTTCCCTGCCATGACAGAGACATGGGTTCAATTTGCCCATGCAAAAAAAAAAAAAAAGGATAAAAATAGATGGGAACTTCTGCAACACATTAAAGAGAATACATGAAAAACCCACTATTAACATCATTCTCAATGGGGAAAGACTAAAACCTTTTCTTCTAAGATCAAGAAAAGACAGGGATACCAACTACTATCAACATTGTTATTCAACATTGTACTGGAAGTTCTAGTCAGAGCAACTAGACAAGAAAAAGAAATAAAAAGCATCCAAATTGGAAAGCAAGACGTAAAATTCTTGCTGTGTGCAGATGATATAATACTATACGTTGAAAATCCCAAAAAATCTACAACAAAGTTACTAGAGCTCTGAATACAGCAAAGTGGCAAGGTACAAGATAAACATCCAAAAATCAGTAGTGTTTCTATACACTAGTAATAAGCAATCTGAGGAGGAAACCGAGAAAAGAAATTCCATCTACAATAGCAACCAAAAGAATAAAATATTTAAGAATAAACTTAACTAAAGATACAAAAGATCTATGAATGGAAAACTACAAGAAATTGCTCAAATAAATCATGGAAGACCTAAATAAATGGAAGGACATGCTGTATTCATGGACTGGAAGACTAAATATACTTAAGATGTCAATTCTACCCAAAATGATTTATAGGTTCAATGCAATAACAATTAAAATCCCAACAACTTGCTTTGCAGAAATAGAAAAACCAATAACCAAGTTTATCTGGAAGGGCAGGGTGTCCCAAACAGATAAAAATATCTTGAGAAAGAAAAATGAAGTGGGAAGTCTCACACTACCTGACTCTAAAGCATAATATGAAACTACAGTGGTCAAAACAGCATGGCACTGGCATAAAGATAGATATACTGACCAATGGAATTGAATTTAGTGTTCAGAAATAGACCCTTTCATCTATGGACAACTGAACTTTGATAAGGCGGTCAAGCCAACCCACCTGGGACAGAGCAGCCCCTTCAATAAATAGTGCTTGGGGAACTGGATATCCATATATGCAAAAGAATGAAAGAGGATCCATATCTCACATCCTATACAAAAGTTAACTCAAAATGGATAAAAGACCTTAACATTAGAGCTAAGACCTTAAAACCTTTAGAAGAAAATGTAGGGAAATAGCTTATAAATCTTGTAATAGAAGGCAGTTTCCTAGACCTTACAACCAAAGCACGAGCATTGAAGAAAGAAATAGATAAATGGGATCTCCTCAAAATTAAACAACTTTTGTATATCAAAGAACTCTGTCAGGAAAGTAAAAATGCAATGGGAGAAAATATTTGGAATATTTGGAAACCACTTATCAGATATGGCTTTAGTATTCAGAATATATAAGGAGATTCTTCAACTCAACAACAAAAAGACAAACAACCCGATTTAAAAATGGACAAAAGACATGAATAGATACTTCTCAGAAAAGGAAATACAAATGGCTAAAAGGTACATGAAAAGATGTTGAACTTTACTGGCTATTATGGAAATGCAAATCAAAACCATAACGAGATATCATCTGACACCCAACAGAATGGCCATTATATAAAAAGAAAAAAAAAAGAAAAGAAAACGTTAAGTGCTGGAGTAGATGTGGAGTAGTGGCACACTTATTCACTGTTGCTGGGCACGTAAAACAGTACAACCGCTCTGGAAGGCAGTATGGTAGTTCCTCAGGAAGCTAAGAATAGAATTGCCATATGATCCAGCAATCCCAAATGGACATTTGCAGACTGATGTTTATAGTAACAACATTCACAATTGCCAAGAGATGGAAACAGCCCAAATGTCCATCAACGGATGAGTGGCTAAATAAGCTGTGGTCTATACATACAAAGGAACATTATACAGTTGTAAGACAGAATATAGTCTGTCTTTATTGTAAGACAGAATAAAGTGTGGATGAACCCTGAGGACATTATGCTGAGTGAAGCTGGTCAGAAACAAAAGGACAATACTGTATGGTCTCACCAATATGAAGTAACATTAATGAGTGAATTAAGAAAGTTGAATTAAGAACACAGGTGATCAGGAGATAGAAGTAGGGCACTTGGTGCTGAAGGAATAATGATTGTGTAACAGAAGTGACTGTAAAAATTCAGAAACGGATTGTACAGTACCACATGGTTGTAGCACAATATAAATACACTGAATGAAGCTGAATGTGAGCATGATTGAGGGAGAAGAGTTGGGGGCATGTATGAAGCTAGAAGGAAAGAGAGAGCATAAAGACTGCAACAGTATAACTTAGGAATGCCTAGAGTGGACAATGATGGTGATTAAATGTACAAATATACAAACGTTTTTGCATGAGGGAGAAGAAATGAATGTCAACATTGCAAGGTGCTGAAAACGGGTGGTATATGCGAAAAAGTACAATGAATGCAAGCTAGGGTCTAAAGTCAACAGTAACACTGTAATATTGCTTCCACTGAATGTAGCAAAGCCATTATGCCAAAAGTAAATGTCAACAGGCAGGAGGCATGGGGGAGGGTTATGGATTTTTTTGGAAGAAAAAGAACTCTTCATATAGATTATGATGGCAAAGGCATGTCTAATTTACTTAGATTGGATTGTATGATGTGCAAATAAAACAAAATGAACAGAGAAAACAAATGAGCAGAGAAGATCTACCTATTCAATGTCCATAGGGAAACTGAGAATGCAGCCCCATGGACAGTAGTATGGTGGTTCCACAGGATGCTAGGGGTAGGGTTGCCATATGATCCTGCAACCCCACTGCTCAGTACATACCTGGGGGAACTGAGTGTGGGGACACGAATGGACATTTGCACACTGGCAAATGTTTATGGTAGCAGTGTTTGAGATTTATAATGGTTGGAGGTGGCCTAAGGGTACATCAACTAAGGAAAGGAAGGGGGAATTGTAGTGTACACTTAAAGTAGACTACTAAGTGGCTGCCAGAAGGAATGAAGTTGTTAGGCATGCAACTAGGTGAGTGAACCTTAAGGATTGTATATTGAATGCAATGTCAGAGACAAAAAAAAAACAAATATTATCATGCTTCATTCATATGGACTAACTATAATATAAAACCTCAGTGAACTAAAGTCGAGAGCATGGGTTAGGAGATTGGGGCCTATTGTAAAGGGTCTTAGATTACAAGCTCTTATAACAGCCATATATACTCAGGAGTTGTAACTGTTATTTCTTGATTCTGAGATACTGAGCTATTTGTATATAACCTGGTCGTTCCCAGAAACTTCGGGTATTTATGTGACACCTGTATTAAAATATTACTTTTAATTAGAGTCCACAGTTTGCAAAAGGTACAGATATTCCCATATACTCTCTATTATTACCTCCTTTAAATAGTTTCATATACTTTGCTCTAGTTCATGAAAGAACTTTTTAATATTTGTACAGTTAATCATGGATGTTTTCCACTACAAGATTCACTGTGTATGACACATCCAAATAAACGTTTGTATATTTGTACATTTAATCACCATCATTGTGATTCTCATGTTTTAACCTCCAATTTTCCCTCTGGTGACATACACGACTCCAAACTTCCCCTTTCTACCACATTCACACACCATTCAGCACTGTTAATTATTCTCATGATAACATGCTACCATCAGCTCTGTTCATTTCCAAACATTTAAGTTAAACCTAGTAAAGCATCTGCACATGTTAAGCAACTGCTCCCAGTCTTTATCCTCATTCTATATCCTGGTAACCTATATTCTATATTTTCTGTCCATGAATTTACATATTATAATTAGCCTATATCAGTGAGATCATACAGTATTTGTCCTTTCGTGTCTGACTTATTTCACTTAATATAATGTCCTCAGGGTTTAACCATGTTGTTACATGCTTCAGGGCTTCATTCCTTCTTACTGCTAAGTAATATTCTACTAAATGTTTTTTGTTTGGTTTGGTTGATTTATATGGGCAGGCACTGGGAATCAGGGTCTCTGGCATGGTAGGCAAGAACTCTGCCACTGAGCCACCACTGCCCGCTCGCCATCAAATGTATATACCACATTTGTTTATCCATTCATCTGTTGATGGTCACTTGGGTAGTTTTCATCTTTTGGCAATTGTGAATAATGCCATTATGAATATTGATGTGCAAATGTCTGCTTGCATCCCTGCACTCAGATCTTCTAAGTCCTGAGTATCAGGATTACTGGGTAATAAGGAAATTCTATCCTCAGCTTCCAGAGGAACTGCCAAGCAATCCTCCACAGTAGCTGTACCATTTTACAATCCTGCCAGCAGTGAATAAGCGTTTCAATTTCTCCATATTCTCTTCAACACTTGTGGTTTGCTGTTTATTTAATAGTGGTCATTCCAGCAGGTGTGAGATGATAACCCATTGTGGTTTGGATTTGATTTCCCTAATAGCTAGTGAAGTTGAACATATTTCCACGTGCCTTTTAGTCATCTGTATTTCCTCTTGGGAAAAATGTCCGTTTATGTCTTTTGCCATATTTAAATTGGGTTGTCCTTTTATTGTTGAGTAGTTGTAGGATTTCTTCATATATTGTAGATATCAAACTCTTATCAGATAATGTGGTTTCCAAACTTTTTCTCCCTTGAGTTGGTTGCCTTCACCCTTTGACAAATTCCTTTGAAGCACTGAAGTATTGCATTTTGAGGACTTCCCATTTATTCTATTTTTTCTTTCATTGCTTGGGCTTTGGGTGTAAGGTATAAGAAACAACCATCTACCACTGTATCTTGGATCTTCTAGGAGTTTTACAGCACTGGTTCTAATATTTAGGTCTTTGATCCATTCTGAGTTAATTTTTGTATAGGGTGTGAGACGGGGTCCTCTTTTTTTCTTTTGATTATGGAAATCCAGTTCTCCCAACATCATTTATTGAAGATAAACATATCTGCTGAGAGAAATTAATGAAGACCTAATAAATGGCAAGACATTCTAAGGTCATGGATTAGATAGAACCCTTAACATTGTTAGGATAGCATTACTACCTAAAGAAAGCAATCTACAAGTTCAATGCAATTCCTATCAAAATTCCCACAGACATTTTTGCAGAAATGGAAAAGCCAAGTCTCAAATTCATAAGGATCTGCAAGTGGCCCCAAACAGCCAAAACAATTTTGAAAAAGAACAAAATTGGAGGACTAACACTTCTGATTTCAAATTATTCTACAAAACTACAATTTATTGAAGAGACTGTTTTCTTCCAGTTGACTAGATTTGGAAGCCTTGTCAAAAATCAACTGGCATAAATCTGATGTCTATTTCTGATTAGATTCCATTGATCAATATGTCTATTTTTATGCCAGTACCAAGACGCTTTGACCAGTATGTCTTTATAACATGCTTTTAAGTCAGGTGGCATTCTTCATTCTTCCTTTTCAAGATATTTTTGGCTAATCAAAGCCCCTTTCCCTTCCAAATAAAATTGATAATTAGCGTTTCCATTTCTGCAAAGTAGTTTGTTGGAATTTTGATTAGCATTGCATTGAATTTGTAGAATTCAATTGCATTCAATTTGTAGAATTCAGTTTGGGTAGAACTGACATCTTAATGACATTTATCCTTCCAATCCATGAACACAGAATGTCTTTCCATTTATTCAGGTCTTCTTTAATTTCTTTTAGCAATGTTTTGTAATTTTCTGAGTACAAGTCCTTTACATCCTTGGCTAAGATTATTCCTAGATCTTTGATTCTTTTCAGTTGCTACTGAAAAAGAAATTTTTCTTGACTACCTCCTCAAGAAAAATGAGATAGCTCATTACTGGTACACAAACTAGCACCGCTGATTTTTGCATGTTGATCTTGTATCCTGTCACTTTGCTGAACTCACTTATTAGCTCAAGTAGTTTTGTTGTCATTTTGGGGGGGATTTTCTAAGAATATTATCATGTCATCTGCAAATAGTGACTGTTTTACTTCTTCCTTTCCAATTTGGGTGCTTTTAATTTCTTTTTCTTGCCTATTTTTTGAGCTGGACCTTCTAGCATAATGTTGAATAGCAGTGGCGACAGTGAGCATCCTTGTCTTGTTCCTGATCTCAGAGGAACAAACTTTCTGTCCTCACCATTGAGTATGATATTAGTTGTGGATTTTTCACATATGCCCTTTATCATTTTGAGGAAGTTTTCTCCAATTCCTATGTTTTGACGTGTTTTTATCATGAAAGAAAGCTGAATTTTGTCAAATGTCTTTTCTGCACCAATCAAGATGATCATGTTTTGTTTTTTTCCTTTTGATTTGTTAATGTGGTATATTTCCTGGTTGAACTACCTTCACATACCTGGAATTAAACTACTTGGTCATAGTGTATAATTCTTTTAATCTGCTGGAATTCAATTTGCAAACAGTTTGTTGAGGATTTTTTGCATCCATTTCATTAGGATAATGTCGGCTTCACAGAGTGAGTTATGTAGTGTTCCCTCTTCTTCAATATTTTGGAAGCATTTGAGCAGGAACAGTATTAATTATTCTTCCAAGGCTTGGTAAAATTTGCCTGTGAAGCCATCTAATCCTGGGATGGCTTTGTTGGTAGGATTTTGATGATTGACTCAATCTCTTTACTTGTAATTGGTTTGTTGAGTCCTTCTATTTCTTCTTGAGTCAGTGGAGGTTGTTCTTGTATTTCTAGGAAGTTCTCCATTTCATCCAAATTGTCCAGTGTATGGGCAGACAGTTTTTCATAGTAAACTCAAGATCTTTTTTATTTCTTCAGGGTCCACTGTAATGACTCCACTCTAGTTTCTGATTTTATTTATTTGCAGCTTCTTTCTTTTTGTCTTTGTCAGTTTAGCTAGAGGGAGATTTTATTGATCTTCTCAAAGAACCAACTTTCGGTTTTATTGACTTTATTGTTTTGTTTTTTTTTAATTCTCCATTTCATTAATTTCTGCTCTAATCTTTGTTATTCCTTTCCTTCTGCTTGCTTTGAGGGTAGTTTGTTGTTCTTTCTCCAGTTGTTTAGTTAAGTCATTGATTTTAACTCTTTCTCCCTTTTAATATAGGCATTTAGGGTTATAAGTTTCCCTCTCAGCACTACTTTCCTCATTAGTTTTGATACGCTGTATTCTCATTTTCATTCATCTTGAGATATTTACTGATTTCTCTTGAAATATCTTCTTTGACCCACTGATTGTTTAAGAGTGTGTTAACCTCCATATATTTGTGTGTTTCCCAGTTCTCCATTTGTTATTGATTTCCAGTTTCATTCCATTATGGCCAGAGAAAGTGTTTTGTATAATTTCAATCTTTTTAAATTTATTAAGACCTGGAGAATGTTCCAGGATAATCCCCATGCTGAGAAGAACATATCTCCTGCTGTTTGGGGATACAATGTTCTATATATGTCTGTTAGGTCTAGTTAATTTATCATGTTTTTTAGGTTCTTTGTTTCTTTATTTATCCTCTGTTTAGATATTCTGTATATTGGAGAGAGTGGTATGTTGAAATCTCCCACTATTATAGTAGAATCTTCTGTTATTCCCTTCAGTTTCACCAGTGTTTGACTCGTGTACTCTGGCCCTCACTGATTAGGAATATAGATATTTATTATTGTTACTTCTTCCTGGTGAATTGCCCCTTTTATTAATATATACTAACCTTCTTTATCTCTTGACATTTTTGCATTTAAGTCTACTTTGTTTGATGTTAGTATAGCTACCCCAGCATTTTTTTTTTTTTTTTTTTTGGTTACTACTTGCATGGAATATCTTTTTTTATCCTTTCACTTGCAACCTATGTGTATCTTTGGGTCTAAAGTGAGTCTGTTGTCAACAGCATACAGATGGATCATATTTTTAAATCCATTCTGACAATCGGCGTCTTTTGATTGGGGAATTTAATCCAGTAGCATTCAAAGGTATCACTGTAAAGGCAGTTCTTAATTCAACTATCTTATTTGGTTTCTACTCGTCAAATCTATTTTTCCTTTCTCTTTTTATCCTTTAAGTTACCTTTACTAATACTCTTCAATTTTGTACCCTCCTCCAGACCTCTCTCTTCTGTCTTTTCTTTTCAGCCAGCAGCACTCCCTTTAGTAGTTTCTGTAGGGCCAATCCCTAAGAACAAACTCTCTCAGCTTCTGTTTATCTGTGAATATTTTAAACTCTCGCAGTTTTGAAGGACATCTTTGCTGGACAGAGAATTCCTGGCTTGTAATTTTTCCCTTTCAGTATCTTAAAAATATCATGCTAGTGCCTTCTCACCTCCATGGTGCCTGATGAGAAATCAGGTTCATTTGGCTTCCCTTGTGGGTAGTGAAACAGTTTTCTCTTGCTGCTTTCACAATTTTTTCCTGCCCTTCAGCATTTGATAGTCTGATTACTGTGTGTTCTAGAGTATGTCTATTTGGATCTATTCTCTTTGGAGGATGTTTGGCTTCTTGGATTTGCATTTTTATGACTGTTATAAGGATGGGGAAATTTTTATTCATTATATCTTTGAATAGTCTTCCTGGACCTTTTCCCTCCTCCTTCTGGAACACCCATGATGCATATGTCTGTGTGCTTTGTGTTGTCAATCAATTCCCTGAGATGCTCATCAAATTTTTCCATTATTTCTCCATTTCTTCTTTTATCTGTTTGAAATTGGTTGATCTGTCTTCTAGCTTGCTGATTCTTTCTTCTGCTTCTTCAAATCTGCTGTTGTGTCTCCAGTATATTTTAATTTCATCTACAGTATCTTTTATTTCCATAATGTCTATTATTTTTCTGTATGTTCCTTTAAACTCTTCTTTATGTTCTTCTAGTTTCTTCTTAACATCCTTTCTCTCTTTATAAACATTTTCCTTCATATCTTTCAATTGATTCAGGAGATTTATTTGAACATCTTTGATCAGTTGTTCCAGATTATGGTCTTCTCCAACTTTTTAAATTTGCTCCTTCAACTGGGTTATTTCTTCTTGGGTTTTAGTATACCTAATGATTGTTTGCTGATATTTGGTCATCAGATTACCTTGATGGGTCTTGTTCTGGTTTGCAAGCTGCTAGAATGCAATATACCAGAAATAGAATTGCCCTTAAAAAGGGGAATTTAATAAGTTGCTAGTTTATAGTTCTAAGGCCAAGAAAATGTTCCAGTTAAAACAAGTCTATAAAAATGTCCAATCTAAGACACCCAGGGAAAGATACCTTGGTTCAAGAAGGCCGATGATGTTCAGAGTTTCTCTCTTGGCTGGAAGGGCACATGGCAAAGTCTGCTAGCTTTCTCTTCCAGCTTCTTGTTTCAAGAAGTGCCCCAGGAGGCATTTTCCTTCATCTCCAAAAGGCTCTAACTGGTAGATTCTCTATTTTGTGGTTCTGCAGCATTATCTTGTCCTTCTCTGCTTCCTCAGAATCGTCAAAGGTCACTGGCTGGTGGACTTTATGGTTCTCTTGGCCTCATGGCTCTGCTCAGCAGTGCTGTCGCTTTCTTGTCATTCTCAAAAGGCATTCTCTCCAAAAAAATGTCTTTTCTTTTATAGGATCCCAGTAAACTAATCAAAACTCACGCAGAATGGGTGGAGACATGTCTCCATCTAATCACGTTTAATTCCCACAATTGATAGAGTCACATCTCCATGGAGATAACCTCATCAAGTTTCCAACCTACAGTGCTGAATAGGGATTAGAAGAAACTGTTGCTCCCACAAGATCGATTAGGATTAAAACAAGACTTTT
The DNA here is from genome assembly GCF_023851605.1 of Tamandua tetradactyla. NCBI lineage: Eukaryota > Metazoa > Chordata > Mammalia > Pilosa > Myrmecophagidae > Tamandua > Tamandua tetradactyla. Next base: position 35,580,110 of record NC_135343.1, on the reverse strand, counting down.
CTAGGGTACATAAATCCTTTCAAACCTGCATAGGTCTATTCTGAATGCCAGTTCCTCTCTCATCTAGGATTTAGTTGTTGCCTGGATTTGAATTATGACATTGCTTTGACTGTTAGGTTGTCAGTATTTCTCAGCCAAAACAGGGCTGGGTAACTGTGCAGGGGGTATAGACCAGCTCTGATAGGCCTGGGATAGGGTCTGGAGAGGTTCTGTGAAGCCCTGAAAATTTCCCTTGCCCTTTTCAGCCTGCCCATCAGATGGGGCTCTTTGATGACTTCATCATCCTCAGAAATTGTTTACCTTCTGGTGCCCTGCAGCATCTGACCAGGAGGGGCTGAAACCACAGGATTCCTGTGCTTTCACTTCGCTGACCAATATCTAAGTGTGGGAGTCTTCCTCATCGTACTTGGGGTGTAGGCCTCCCCTGGTTGCCACCATCTACAGCCTTCCCCCAGAAAAGGATTGGGATGCCAACTGCTTTTTCCATTATGAGTTGGGGATGGGTACCAGGTGTTAGTCTTTGTCCATGTTTCTCAGACTCTTTGTCCTTCACTGATCTGGGACTTGAAATGTCCTTCCCTGTTCCCTAAGTCCCAAACAGTTTGAACAGTTTTTGCCTAACTACTTGTTGCTTTGGGGAATGATTCAGCCTTTCCCTCCCTATTCTTCCATGTGGGAGACTCCTCCTTGTTGCCCTTTTATATTCCACCCTCCTCAATGGCTTAAGTCCTGCCATGGGTCCCTGTGGGCTTGGGTCTCTCTGCCTAGATACAGGTAGGGATCTGTCTCACTAACGTGAGAGATTTTGGGTCTCTGTTCCTGGTGGGAGGGATCCCAGCTGCTGCTGCTGAGCACTTCCTAAATTGCCAGAAACTGGCAGTCCAGGATGGAAGTTTCCTACTTGATATTTTTTATCTTTCTTCAATTCAGCATTTGTGAAATCGTTCTCCAGTCTTTACATTCCTCCAGAGTTCCGAACAAGTGAGAATTATCCTTTTAGGTTGTTGAATCTCTGGGGAGAGGTTTTCAGTAACTGTTTATGTTGCCATGTTGAGGACCTCCCCTACTTCCTTTTGATTACTATTTTTATGGAATGTTTTATTATGTTTACCTTTTACTTTGACTTGTTTTTGTCTTTGTATCTAAGGTCAGTCTTTTATAAACAGCATATAGTTAGGTCACGGTTCTTTATCCATTCTGCCAATCTCTGCATTTGGCTGGAATGTTTAATCCATTTACATATATATAACTACTGATAAGGCAAGACTTACTTCCTCCATTTTTCTAAATGTTTTTGTAAATCTAATAGCTTTCTTTCTTTCTTTTCATTTCTTTCTTTCTTTTCTTTCTTCCATTACTGCCTACCTTTTTGTTTAGAGGATCTGTTATAATGAGCCATTTTGAATCACTTATTTACTTTTGTGTACAGTTTAGATACGCTCTTTATACTATGGAGATTATACTTAACACTCTCAACCTATTATAATATCACTTATATCAACTTAAATGCAGTACTCTAAATATACTCTGTTCCTATGACTCTCCACTCTTCCCTTTATTCATGTCATAAATTACATCTTTACATATTGTAAACCCAGTAACAGGGTTTAGCTTATTCTCATGCATATGCATTTTTTAAGTTAAACATTAATAAAGATGCACTTTTATTTCTGATTTTCATTCCTTCAGTAAACTGAGTACCAATTATATGGCAGGCACAGTACACATTGCAGGCACATAACTGTAGAACTAAATTGTTTTCCAAAACAAAACAGATGTATACTTCTTTGGAACAGAGAAATACCTATGGACACTGAGATTTTTTCATATTTATAAAAATGTTACATAATTTTAATTTATAGGAATAGTTACATGACTCCAAGGAATTACAAAATAAATGTCTTTATTTTCAGCAGTGAGTAAAGGAGCAACACACCAAGAAGCATGAGAAATGCCTTGGAAATGAACAGAAATAGATCTTAACTTTATATACATATTCTCTTGTGAACAAGAGATTTATTTTTGTGGACAGTCTTCTATAATCTCTCTGAATTTTGTATGTTGTTGACAGTTTGCATATATGTCTGTACATTAGTATATCTTACAGTAATACCACTATTTCAGAAAAAAAAGAAAACTCAACACTTGATGTATAGTTCTACAAATGGTATTTCTTTTTCCAAACTAGTTGAAATTGCAGAGAATATTTCTTTAGAAACATATGCAGAATCTGGAACTATATTTTCATATAGTGTATGGTACGATTTGGCACTTTTAAAATTAATTTTCCAGAGTATTATTTGAAATTGCAGAAACAAAAAATAAAGAAAACATCAGTCACGTTTTAGAGACAGCAGAGTGTAAATTTGTGAACCATATCAAGGCTAATTTCATGTGTTCTTTGTATAATAAATGTCAAGTATATTCCAGCTATTGTACATTATGTAAATACTGTAAATAAAAACAAATAATAAATCAAGTGCTTGTTATAATTTATAGTCTTAAAGGTGATTCTTTACTTCCTCTCTAACAAGTTAATTGCTGGTAATCCCTGATCTACAAATCAACTAAGATCATTACACTAACAGAATGTCACAGAATAAATAAGGCATACATAAATGAAAATTAAAAGGCTAAAATTCCCTGAAAAGGACAATTAAATTCATTTTTTTAACAGTAGAGGCTATTACATAGCGATGGCAAGATTTAAGATAGGCCTTTATCTGGTAATGAATATTCCAAGAAAGTTTGCATCCCTGAATCCCTGAATTTCCTGTGATGTTGTAATTATGAAAACTAAAACTAAGAGACCATAAATCCTTTAAATGGTCCCAGATTTTTATATTTTAAGCTCATCTGACTGGATACAATTTTAAAAGGTTAAGGTGAATTCAGCAATTAGTTTCTATGTTCATATGATCTCTTATAAATAGATTAAATTTTCTGAATATAAACCATGAGGACAAACATGATGTTAAGGTATGACAGTTTGAGCCTAAAATAACCATGTAAAAGTTAACGAAATATATGCTTTTAATCTATAAACATATAAACATAAATGCACAGAAGAAAAGTAAGAAATTTCTTTGAGATTATTAAATTACTGAAATAATAAGGCAGGGTGTAACTTTTGAAGCATTCTTAAGTCTGTTTTCTAATTGCACTTAATTACTTGGCCTTTTCTTATTAACCTTTCATTTTAGGGGTACCAAGATCAAATTCAAATTTTTTGATCTCTAGAAATAGTTTTTCAAGATAAGACTGTCATCAAATAATTCATTAGTTCAAGGAAATTATTGTGGAGCTAGACAAATGGTTACCAAATCTTTCAGTAATCATGTAACGGTGGTCATTTTTGTCTTCTCATACTTCTTTGGTAGAGTGGCAGGAAAGATAACTCTCATCATAAGGGGCTAATGAGACAAAGATATAAATGTTTCATACATAACATATGGGACCCAGAAGAAATAAATGCCCTAAATGAAGTTTCACATCATTTATTCTTGTAGCCTTTGGGTGAGTATTGGTTTTTTGGGTTTTCTTACGATTTCAGATCACCATGATGCAGAAGTTTAGCAAATTAGTATAGTCAATTACCTGTGCTACAAGGGGGCATAATTTGAGAAGTGTCATGTCTAAATATGAAGAGAAGAAAGCTGGAATCAAATGAGGAACTATCACACTCCACCAATATAGATAATAGGTACACAAAACATAGCACATTCTGGCTACACTGATCTCTCTTCTTTCACAAATTGGACATTATGTGTGGAAACAATGTATTCATTTTCATCCTTTTACTTTCTAACACCAAAGATAAATATGCTCATGCAACATCACAGATCATTTGAAAGGGAAAATAAAGGCATTGACTTTTAATGCTTCTCATTTGTTTATCAATAAAAAAGCTGGTAGACAATATCTCAAATGTATTTCTATACTCCCCAGTGTATTTTGAAAACAACGTTTTCTGTTATACATCCAAGGGAATTTGAAATTACATTTATCTCAAAGTACTCAGTAATTACCTATAAATGAACACTGATAAAATAACACAACATATTATTTAAGGTCATTGACATAATAGAATTCTCTTTTTCTAGCTCCCCCCCTTCCTATCTTTTTAACATACAAGTGTGCACTATGGGTATGTGTGAATCAAAATACTTCCAATCAAGATTGTGAACTACTATGACTAGGGGGATATATAATTCAATAAAAGGTCCTGGGGTGAAAAAAATAAGTACTGTAGGTGAAGAGAGGACATCTGTCCATCAAGTTATACATAGCTTAACACAGAGTTATGTTATTTAAAAGTCTCAATGGGCTCAGATATTAACCTGGGCCTGAAGGTGATGTTTTAATTATTTACTAAGACCATAATTAAGCATATTAGAAGGCTAGCCGTCACTGGATAGTACCTTAAGATTAAACACTGAAAAGAAATGATTGTTACAAAACATTATATTTTGTGATTTACTATTTTGTTTGTTCCTCTATTTTGTAATTGGAGCAAGAGAAGAAGTTCAACTTGATTAAGAACATTTAATGTACCCCATAAGCTATGTGAATCAAAGAGTTTTATTAATTCTCCTGTAAACCAACACTGATTTCCAACTACAATTATTTTTTAAGATAAAAAACAATGTGGCCTTGAGCTATGAAACATTACACATTTAACACATGGATTGACTGAAAAACCTAAAACATCACTGTAAAGATGTTAATCAAGTCAGCCTTCAGCAATGAATGGATGCAGCTTTACTGTGACTTCTCCAAGAACTCTTTGCAGCACCTAACACACTGCTGGTACATAGTCTCAAAGTCAGGCCGATTCCCATAATAGGGATCTTCAATAATAAAGTTGTTTTTGTGGATCATAGCTCCCAAGTAGTTCAATTTTTGCTTTGCAGTTTTAAACTTCACTACATTTTCTATTCAAATCTCTCAGACTGTGTAAAAATCAAACTTCAAGTTTAGCTTTCACAAAGATGACACAAGCAGGGAAAGGGGAGGGCCTCTGATGCAAGCTTAGAACCGGTGCCAAATCCCTAATGACCAAGGTCATTAAAAATGTAAAACATAATCAAAGGGGAACCTTAGGTGGGAAGTTCAAATTAGTTAGATTTCTAGGATAGGCTGTGACCTCTGGAGTATCCAATCAGTGGAGAAACAGGGGAGGGACTGTGGTCAGGCACAGTTAAAACTGTCTTGGTGTTCTATTGTTTGGCATGTGAGCCACCATTTTGTGTTCAGCTAGGTGCCCGTTCTTGCAAGATCGTGAATAAATTCTTTCCTCCTCCACAATCAGATGAGTGTTTGTTCTCCTTCAGGTACAGCGTTCTTTCTAATAGATTGCTTTCATCCAGACACGGTATATAATCAAATGTGGCAAAGTCTTCTTTGGTAACCTGCCAGGCAACATGACTCACGGAAATATAATGCTTCTTCATGCAATTTTGCCCTCGATAATTAGGAGGAAATGTTACGGCACTCTCTATCTTCCAACTGTTTAAAACATTTTGATCAGTTACAAGTTTTCTGAAAACTGATTCTGCAATGAATGACTGAGAAACGTTACCCAGACATACAAATAACACCAACTTGGGTAGCTGTGCTGCCATCTTCTCAGGAACAGAGAGAGTCATAGAGTAGCACTTGAATTTTAAGCCTTATAAGAACGGCATTATATATGAAAAATGCATTAATACTGTCATTTATATTTACCCATATAGTTACATATACCGGAGGTCTTAATTTCTTCATATGGCTATCTTATGTACTTTCCTTTCAACATGAAGTACTCCCTTTAACATTTCTTGTAAGGCAAGTGTTCTAGTTTGCGAGCTGCTGGAATGCAATATACCAGAAACAAAATGGCTTTTAAGAGGGGGACTTTATTAAGTTGCAAGTTTAAAGTTTCAAGTCCATGAAAATGTCCCAATTAAAGCAAGTCTATAAAAATGTCCAAATTAAGGCACCAAGAAGAGATTACCTACACTCAAGAAAGGCTGATGAAGTTTAGAGTTTCTCTCTCAATAATAACTGGAAAGGCACATGGTGAACATGGCAATGTCTGCTGCTTTCTCTCCAGGCTTCTTCTTTCATGAAGCTCGCCTAGGGTCATTCTTCTTCATTTCTGTGGTAGTTAGATTCAGTTGTCAACTTAGCCAGGTGAAGGTGCCTAGTTCTGTTGCTGTGGACATGAGCCAATGGTATGTGAACCTCATCTGTTGCTCATTACATCTGTAATCACAGTTAAGAGGCATGCCTGCTGTTATGAATGATGTTTGATTTAATTGGCTGGTTCTTAAATGAGAGAGCTCAACATAGCACAGCCCAAGCAGCTCAGCATACCTCATCTCAGCACTCGTAGCTCAGTCCAGGCCTTTGGAGATGCAGAAAGAAATCACCCTGGGGAAAATTGTTGGAACCCAGAGGCCTGGAGAGAAGGCCAGCAGAGATCATCCTGTGCCTTCCCATGTAAGAAAGAACCTCAGTTGAAATGTTAGCTGCCTTTCCTCTGAAGAACTAACGAAATAAATCCCCTTTTATTAAAAGCCAATCCATCTCTGGTGTGTTGCATTCTGGCAGCTAGCAAACTAGAACAATCTCCAAAGGTCTCTGGCTGCATGGGCAATGCTGGTTCTCATGGATCTTGGAACTCTGTAATTCTCTCCAAAATGCCTCCTCTTTTAAAGGATTCCAGTAAACTAATCAAGACCCACCTGGAATAGGTAGAGTCACAACTCCATGGAAGCCTTCTAATCAAAAGTTACTACCCACAATTGGATGGGCCACATCTCTATGGGCACAATCAAAAAGCTCCCAACCAGCAATACTGAATGAGGATTGAAGGACATGGTTTTTCTAGGGTCCACCAAAGATTCAAACCAGCACAACAAGTCTAGTGGTAATGAACTCCCTCAGCTTTTGTTTATCTAAAAGTGTCTTCATTTCTCCTTCACTTCTGAAGGACGATGAAAAATTCATTGCTCAATATATTATTCTTGGATAACAATTTTTTTCTTTCAATACTTTAAATAGGTCCTCCTATTGCCATCTGCCCTCCATGGTTTCTAATGAGAAGCTGGATGTTAGTCTCATTTAAGATCCCTTGTATGTGATGCATTGCTTCTTTCTTGCTGTTTTCAAAGTGCTGTCTGTACTTAGCACTTGACAGTTTGATTATAATGTGTCTTGCTGTAGATTTCTTTTGGTTCATCCTACGTGACATTTATTGAGCTTCTAGGATTTGTATCATTAATCAGATTTGGGAAATTTTCAGTCATTGTTTCTTTGAATATTTTTTCTGCCCCCTTCATCTCTTTCTTCTTCAGGGACTCCCAGAATGTATATATTAGTAAACTTGCTGGTGTCCCACAGGGCTGTTCCCTTGTTTTTTTCCTTCATTCTTTTTTTTCTCTGCTTGCCAGACTGGACAATTTCAATTATCTTATCCACAAATTTGCTGATCCCTTCTTCTACCTCCTCCAATTTGTTGTTTAACCGCTTTATTGAATTTTTCATTTCAGTTAATATCATTTTCAACTGCAGAATGTCCAGTTAGTTTGTCTTTCTAATTTCTATCTCATTACTGAAATTCTCATTTTGTTTTTATAGTGTAAGTCTTTTGAGTCATAATTCATATGCCAACCACCCGTTTGGGCTCTCCACACTTCTGATAAACCTGATTACTCCCTCACATCCTCAGTGGACCTCTCTTATCTGCCTCTTTTCTAGCATCATCACTGTTATTTCCATTATTTGTCTATAGATTTGCCTTGATGATGAAGCCAAGAAGTATCTGAGGACATAAACTGTTTTATTTGTATCTCAATGTTTGGGAAAACAAAAAATATTTGTTAGATGCATAACTAATTTCAGAGTACCCAGTATAATGAAATTCAAAAAATGATCAACCTATGACCCAATGAACAATGGTCCCTTTTACACATTTTTGATTTGAAAAGAAAAAAGGAGTCAGCAGAAAAAAATCGTAACTTGGGGGAAAAAACCTAGAGTAAAGAAGGCAGGAATACACATATTGGTGATTTTGTTGACTGAAGAGGTATAATGTGTACAAAAATGAAAAAAAAATCCCATGATTTATTTCGATCTAATTATGAGTTTTATACCCATTCATGTTATTTGACACTTTTCTCTAGGTTTAAGGAGAAAAGGAAAATTCTTCACATTTATTTAACTAATTGATTTATTTCCCAACTGACCCTAATTTCAAAAAAAAAAATGCAATAACTTAAGAAATTGGATATTATAAATTAGCCTAGGACAAAAAAGAAGAAATGAAAGAAAAAGCAAGGAGAAATGTCTATCAAAAACTTCTGACTAAAAGAAGTTACAGAAGTGTCTTCCCTTATATTTACCCCCTCCCTGAAATAAAAGGATAGCTCTGTGCTTCTTAGCAGGTAGGGCTTATTTTTAGGTTAAAGAGAGAGAAAGAGAGAGAGAAAAAAATATATTTAACACTTTCAAGATATACTTTTCCTTTCTCAAATGTTCTGACCAGTCTAGTTTATTCCAGTGATTTGGCTGGAATAATTAACAAATGCCACAAGTCAATGCAGATTTCCAGAATATGACAGATGAATAATTTCAGGAAAAGTTATTCAGGGAAATAAGGAGAAACTTCTCCTTCCCTGCCATGGCCACCACGTACAAATTATCTAAGGATATTCTATGACTAGTTCATTTGATTAAAGTATACAAGAAGCAAGCTGGAAAGATAATAAAACACAAATGTCATCATTATTTTCATTTTGTGATCCTCTTGATCACAAGATGGTAATATAGTTAGGTCCCCTAAGGTTTAGGAGACATGGGTTCTAGCTTTAGTTCAGCTACTACTTTTAACTTAAGAATTATCTTCCTTTTACCTCTGCTTCTGGGTAAAGAAAATACTATTATCAGACAAATTTCAAAGGCAAGATAGGAAGAAGACGAGTGACAATGTATCTGTGAATTGTTAGGAGTTCTTCCAAAATAATTTTATGTAAAAGACTAAAAGTATCATATTTACTAAAACTACATTTTATCATGCTAATGAACAAAAGATTGTTATTACAAGACACTGTACAGTCAGCAGTTTTTAGTTTTCACAATGCTGACAAGTCAACTGTTAAATCCAATTTATATAAGGTCAGAGACACAAATAGGCAAAAATACTCTGTTAAACTAAGGATGTAAAAAAAAAAAACTTTAATAACCACACTGTGAAGAAAAAAAGAATTCGAAAGGAAAGTTTTAGAAAACAATCAGGTACTAAAATAGAAAAAAAAAAGAAAACCTAAATTAAATAAAGACTATAGATATTCACAGAATGTTGTAAAAATTTTACTTATTAGTATCTGGAGAGCACAGAGGTATTATAGTATTACAGTTTTGTATACTCAAGTTGATAATTTTTTACAAAGCATCTTAAGTGCACATGTAACATGGTTTCTCTCCTCAGTCACATTCTTTTTTTTTTTTTTTTTTTTTTTTATGACCCGGTTGTTCTTTTCCCTCTGAATCTTGAAAGTTAATGACTCTCCATCCTTCTTAAAAGAACACAAACGGCAATGTCACCATCCTGGAGTCCATTATTCTTGCCTAACCTCAGTTGCTCTAACACGTGGAGAATCCTCTGGGTCACAGAGGGATAAAGCACCACCTTGGATGCCGTCAGCTACTGTAAAGGTCAAGCTGATGGTATTTATAGGCCCTGAAGGATCCCCGGAGAGTACTCAGCATTAGCACCCAATTTCACCCTACCTCTTCTGCGATTTCTCTGCCTGCTTCAGCTTTGCTGCTTGCACCTATTTCTCACTAGAGGGTGAACCACTTCCCTGGCATCTAAACAGCTGGAGGTTGTGTAGGGAAACAAGTAGGCTGGACATGTGTTCTACAACCCATCTGTCCTAGCAGTACAAACCTAAAATTGTGAAATTGTAACCCATACCAAACTCTGAAATCTGTTCTACAACTAATTGTTGTAGTGTGCTTTGAAATTTTTTGTTTTTTTTTCCGTATATAGGTTATTTTTTTAAAAAAAAGAAGAAACAAGTAGAATGTGATGAATGCTCAGCTACATGATGATACTGCGAATCACTGATTGTTACACTTTGGTTGACTACATGGTATGTGAATATATAATATACCAATAAAATTGCATTAAAATAAATTTTTTAAACGGCCCTAAATCTGTTCAAAGAGCTAAAAGAAAACATGGATAAAGAACTAAAGGCAGGGCAGGGGGGCGGGGGGAGGCGGTTGGGGAAGCAAGCCCCAGAACTGCCCCTCCTTGGAGGAGAGGTAAGGAGGTCACTATAACTACTCATATGGCAGCCGTGGAGTCCATGCTTAATAAGTTGAAGAGGATGGCTATGAAAGTAACAGCTCTTGTCCTTAGTGCTATAATGGGAAATCCTATCACCAGAGAATTTGGTGTTGGTCAACACATTGCCAGTAGTGCAACGGGCTAGCTTGGAAGAATTTTTTTTTTTCCATTAATTAAAGAAAAAAAGAAATTAACACAATATTTAGAAACCATTCCATTCTACATACGCAATCAGTAATTCTTAACATCATCACATAGATGCATGATCATCATTTCTTAGTACATTTGCATCGATTTAGGAAAAGAACTAGCAAAACAACAGAAAAAGATATAGAATGTTAATATAGAGAAAAAAATAAAAATAATAATAATAGTAAAAAAAAAAGAAAAAAAAAGACAAACAAACAAACAGACAGACAAAAAAAAAAACCTATACCTCAGATGCAGCTTCATTCAGTGTTTTAACATGATTACTTTACAATTAGGTATTATTGTGCTGTCCATTTTTGAGTTTTCATATCTAGTCCTGTTGCACAGTCTGTACCCCATCAGCTCCAATTACCCATTATCTTACCCTGTTTCTAACTCCTGCTGGACTCTGTTACCAATGACATATTCCAAGTTTATTCTCGACTATCGGTTCACATCAGTGGAACCATACAGTATTTGTCCTTTAGTTTTTGGCTAGACTCACTCAGCTAATGTTCTCTAGGTCCATCCATGTTATTACATGCTTCATAAATTTATTCTGTCTTAAAGCTGCATAATATTCCATAGTATGTATATACCACAGTTTGTTTAGCCACTCGTCTGTTGATGGACATTTTGGCTGTTTCCATCTCTTTGCAATTGTAAATAACGCTGCTATAAACATTGGTGTACAAATGTCCGTTTGTGTCTTTGCCCTTAATTCCTTTGAGTAGATTCCCAGCAAAGGTATTGCTGGGTCGTATGGCAATTCTATATTCAGCTTTTTGAGGAACCGCCAAACTGCCTTCCACAGTGGTTGCACCATTTGACATTCCCACCAACAGTGGATAAGTGTGCCTCTTTCACCGCATTCTCCAGCACTTGTCATTTTCTCTTTTGTTGATAATGGCCATTCTGGTGGGTGTGAGATGATATCTCATTGTGGTTTTGATTTGCATTTCTCTAATGGCCAGGGACATTGAGCATCTCTTCATGTGCCTTTTGGCCATTTGTATATCCTCTTCTGAGAGGTGTCTGTTCAAGTCTTTTTCCCATTTTGTAATTGGGTTGGTTGCCTTTTTCTTGTTGTTGAGTTGAACAATCTCTTTATATTTCTGGATACCAGACCTTTATCTGATACGTCATTTCCAAATATATCTCCCATTGTGTAGGCTGTCTTTCTACTTTCTTGATGAAGTTCTTTGATGCACAAAAGTGTTTAATTTTGAAGAGCTCCCATTTATTTATTTCCTTCTTCAGTGCTCTTGCTTTAGGTTTAAGGTCCATAAAACCACCTCCAATTGTAAGTTCCATAAGATATCTCCCAACATTTTCCTCTAACTGTTTTATGGTCTTAGACCTAATGTTTAGATCTTTGATCCATTTTGAGTTAACTTTTGTATAGGGTGTGAGATATGGGTCTTCTTTCATTCTTTTGCATATGGATATCCAGTTCTCTAGGCACCATTTATTGAAGAGACTGTTCTGTCCCAGGTGAGTTGGCTTGACTGCCTTATCAAAGATCAAACGTCCATAGATGAGAGGGTCTATATCTGAGCACTCTATTTGATTCCATTGGTCGATATATCTATCTTTATGCCAATACCATGCTGTTTTGACCACTGTGGCTTCATAATATGCCTTAAAGTCTGGCAGTGCGAGACTTCCAGCTTCGTTTTTTTCCTCAAAATGTTTTTAGCAATTCAGGGCACCCTGCCCTTCCAGATAAATTTGCTTATTGGTTTTTCTATTTCTGAAAAGTAAGTTGTTGGGATTTTGATTGGTATCGCATTGAATCTGTAAATCAATTTAGGTAGGATTGACATCTTAACTATATTTAGTCTTCCAATCCATGAACACGGTATGCCCTTCCATCTATTTAGGTCTTCTGTGATTTCTTTTAACAGTTTTTTGTAGTTTTCTTTATATAGGTTTTTTGTCTCTTTAGTTAAATTTATTCCTAGGTATTTTATTCTTTTAGTTGCAATTGTAAATGGGATTCGTTTCTTGATTTCCCCCTCAGCTTGTTCATTACTAGTGTATAGAAATGCTACAGATTTTTGAATGTTGATCTTGTAACCTGATACGTTGCTGTACTCATTTATTAGCTCTAGTAGTTTTGTTGTGGATTTTTCCGGGTTTTCGATGTATAGTATCATATCGTCTGCAAACAGTGATAGTTTTACTTCTTCCTTTCCAATTTTGATGCCTTGGATTTCTTTTTCTTGTCTAATTGCTCTGGCTAGAACCTCCAACACAATGTTGAATAATAGTGGTGATAGTGGACATCCTTGTCTTGTTCCTGATCTTAGGGGGAAAGTTTTCAATTTTTCCCCATTGAGGATGATATTAGCTGTGGGTTTTTCATATATTCCCTCTATCATTTTAAGGAAGTTCCCTTGTATTCCTATCCTTTGAAGTGTTTTCAACAGGAAAGGATGTTGAATCTTGTCAAATGCCTTCTCTGCATCAATTGAGATGATCATGTGGTTTTTCTGCTTTGATTTGTTGATATGGTGTATTACATTAATTGATTTTCTTATGTTGAACCATCCGTGCATACCTGGGATGAATCTTACTTGGTCACGATGTATGATTCTTTTAATGTGTTGTTGGATACGATTTGCTAGAATTTTGTTGAGGATTTTTGCATCTATATTCATTAGAGAGATTGGTCTGTAGTTTTCTTTTTTTGTAATATCTTTGCCTGGTTTTGGTATGAGGGTGATGTTGGCTTCATAGAATGAATTGGGTAGTTTTCCATCCACTTCGATTTTTTTGAAGAGTTTGAGGAGAGTTGGTACTAATTCTTTCTGGAATGTTTGATAGAATTCACATGTGAAGCCGTCTGGTCCTGGACTTTTCTTTTTGGGAAGCTTTTGAATGACTGATTCAATTTCTTTACTTGTGATTGGTTTGTTGAGGTCATCTATGTCTTCTTGAGTCAAAGTTGGTTGTTCATGTCTTTCCAGGAACCCGTCCATTTCATCTAAATTGTTGTATTTATTAGCGTAAAGTTGTTCATAGTATCCTGTTATTACCTCCTTTATTTCTGTGAGGTCAGTAGTTATTTCTCCTCTTCCATTTCTGATCTTATTTATTTGCATCCTCTCTCTTCTTCTTTTTGTCAATCTTGCTAAGGGCCCATCAATCTTATTGATTTTCTCATAGAACCAACTTCTGGTCTTATTGATTTTCTCTATTGTTTTCATGTTTTCAATTTCATTTATTTCTGCTCTAATCTTTGTTATTTCTTTCCTCTTGCTTGCTTTGAGATTCGTTTGCTGTTCTTTCTCCAGATCTTCCAAGTGGACAGTTAATTCCTGCATTTTTGCCTTTTCTTCTTTTCTGATATAGGCATTTAGGGCAATAAATTTCCCTCTTAGCACTGCCTTTGCTGCGTCCCATAAGTTTTGATATGTTGTGTTTTCATTTTCATTCGCCTCGAGGTATTTACTAATTTCTCTTGCAATTTCTTCTTTGACCCACTCGTTGTTTAAGAGTGTGTTGTTGAGCCTCCACGTATTTGTGAACTTTCTGGCACTCCGCCTATTATTGATTTCCAACTTCATTCCTTTATGATCCGAGAAAGTGTTGTGTATGATTTCAATCTTTTTAAATTTGTTAAGACTTGCTTTGTGACCCAGCATATGGTCTATCTTTGAGAATGATCCATGAGCACTTGAGAAAAAGGTGTATCCTGCTGTTGTGGGATGTAATGTCCTATAAATGTCTGTTAAGTCTAGCTCATTTATAGTAATATTCAGATTCTCTATTTCTGTATTGATCCTCTGTCTAGATGTTCTGTCCATTGATGAAAATGGTGAATTGAAGTCTCCAACTATTATGGTATATGAGTCTATTTCCCTTTTCAGTGTTTGCAGTGTATTCCTCACGTATTTTGGGGCATTTCTGATTCATTGCGTAAATATTTATGACTGTTATGTCTTCTTGTTTAATTGTTCCTTTTATTAGTATATAGTGTCCTTCTTTGTCTCTTTTAACTGTTTTCCATTTGAAGTCTAATTTGTTGGACATTAGTGTAGCCACTCCTGCTCTTTTCTGGTTGTTATTTGCATGAAATATCTTTTCCCAACCTTTCACTTTCAACCTATGTTTATCTTTGGGTCTAAGATGTGTTTCCTGTAGACAGCATATAGAAGGATCCTGTTTTTTAATCCATTCTGCAAATCTATGTCTTTTGATTGGGGAATTCAGTCCATTAACATTTAGTGTTATTACTGTTTGGATAATATTTTCCTCTAACATTTTGCCTTTTGTATTATATATATCATATCTGATTTTCCTTCTTTCTACACTCTTCTCCATACCTCTCTCTTCTGTCTTTTTGTATCTGACTCTAGTGCTCCCTTTAGTATTTCTTGCAGAGCTGGTCTCTTGGTCACAAATTCTCTCAGTGACTTTTTGCCTGAGAATGTTTTAATTTCTCCCTCATTTTTGAAGGACAATTTTGCTGGATATAGGAGTCTTGGTTGGCAGTTTTTCTCTTTTAGTAATTTAAATATATCATCCCACTGTCTTCTAGCTTCCATGGTTTCTGCTGAGAAATCTACACATAGTCTTATTGGGTTTCCCTTGTATGTGATGGATTGTTTTTCTCTTGCTGCTTTCAAGATCCTCTCTTTCTCTTTGACCTCTGACATTCTAACTAGTAAGTGTCTTGGAGAACGCCTATTTGGGTCTAATCTCTTTGGGGTGCGCTGCACTTCTTGGATCTGTAATTTTAGGTCTTTCATAAGAGTTGGGAAATTTTCAGTGATAATTTCTTCCATTAGTTTTTCTCCTTTTCCCTTCTCTTCTCCTTCTGGGACACCCACAACACGTATATTTGTGCGGTTCATATTGTCCTTCAGTTCCCTGATACCCCTGTTCAAATTGTTCCATTCTTTACCCGATAGTTTCTGTTTCTTTTTGGAATTCAGATGTTCCATCCTCCAAATCACTAATTCTATCTTCTGTCTCTTTAAATCTATCATTGTAGGTATCCATTGTTTTTTCCATCTTTTCTACTTTATCCTTCACTTCCATAAGTTCTGTGACTTGTTTTTTCAGTTTTTCTATTTCTTCTTTTTGTTCAGCCCATGTCTTCTTCATGTCCTCCCTCAATTTATCGATTTCTTTTTTGAAGAGGTTTTCCTTTTCTGTTCGTATATTCAGCATTAGTTGTCTCAGCTCCTGTATCTCATCTGAACTATTGGTTTGTTCCTTTGACTGGGCCATATTCTCAATCTTCTGAGCGTGGACCGTTATCTTCTGCTGGCATCTGGGCATTTAGTTAGATTTCCCTGGGTGTCGGACTCAACAAGGTTGTAAGATTTTTCTGTGAAATCTCTGGGTTCTGTTTTTCTTATCCTGCCCAGTAGGTGGCGCTCGTGGCACACGTTTGTCTCACATGTTTGGAAGGGATCTCCCCCGGTCACCATTCTCCGCGGCCTGGGGATTTCCAATCCAATTCTCTCAGTTGTTCCGGGGGGCTGCGCGTGGTGGGGTCGTCAGCCGCCGCGGCTTGAGTGGACCCTGTGGCTCCTTTATTAATTCCCCTATTGGTGTTTGGTTGGACCCAGTCCCTGCCACTGTCGGAAATTCCCTCCTCTCCCTAGAGGGGTGTCGGTCGCCAGCCGCAGCGGCCGGGAAATTCGCCCCTGGACCAGGAAGCCGCGCGCGGGGGAGTGGCGTCGGTCGCCGGCCTCCGTGGCCTGGGGAATTCGCCATCGGACCAGGAAGCCGCCCGTGGGGGAGGGGCGTCGGTCACCGGCCTCCGCGGCCTGGGGAATTCGCCACCGGACCAGGAAGCCACCCGCGGGGGAGGGGCGTCGGTCGCCGGCCTCCGCGGCCTGGGGAATTCGCCACCGGACCAGGAAGCCGCCCACAGGTGGGCCACCGCAGCTTGGGTAGCCCTCTGATCCGAGACTCGTAGCCGGTCCAGGAAGCCGCCCGCAAAAGAGGGGCGCCGGCCGCCGCGGCTTGGGAAACTTGCCTCTCCGAGACTCTCAGCCAGCCCGGGAAGGAGGGAGCGAGGAGCTCCGGCCGCCACAGTGCCACGGCTCGGGGAATCGCGCGCCGCTCGGGGATCTCACCGCAGCAGAGTCTCGCAGTCAGACTAGCCAGTCCAGACTGGGGTACACTGTGTGTCCATTCCCTGCCATGGCCCCGGGAGCTGTTCTGCACTGTTTGTGTTCACCTAGTAGTTGCTCTGGAGGAGGAACTAAGACGCATGTACCTTACTAAGCCGCCATCTTGTGAAAATGCAAATACTTTTTAATCTTCTGCCCAAATTACTCTAGGATGTATCAGGGAATCATACCAATCTGTATAAGCCCTCGCACACAAACCTTTACCTACATTTTTAAGAGATTTCAATCCTTACAAATCCATCCAGGCATGGACCCCTAAAGATCCAAAGACTCAAGATTAAGAGACCTTGCTTGGCTATGATACCAAAATGGTTGTGATATCTGTTACCAAATAGTCCATCACTTGCCGATTTGATCTAAATATTAATTTCTAAAATTATTTTTGTGATGGTATTAAAGAGTGCTTTGTACACTCATCCGTCTCTACCCCCCAACACATTTTTCAAATCT
This sequence comes from Tamandua tetradactyla, assembly GCF_023851605.1. Taxonomy (NCBI): domain Eukaryota; kingdom Metazoa; phylum Chordata; class Mammalia; order Pilosa; family Myrmecophagidae; genus Tamandua; species Tamandua tetradactyla. The sequence goes on along the minus strand of NC_135343.1, from coordinate 35,562,977 downwards.
TTAATTTACCAAAAGCAATACAGAGCAGATGATCCCAGTGTTCTCAAAACCATCACACTTCTGCATCAGAATTCTGATTCAGTAGGTCTGGGTTGGGGCCCAGGCATCTCTATTGTTAAAAAGTGACACAGATGATTTTAGGGCCAATGAACACTGACATAAAACCAACAAAATAGTTCTTTCCTTCAACGCTTACCTATTATGTACCATGTAAATTTGTAGATTTACAGCAAGTATATATTAAATTTTTGAATTTCTTAATTATTATATAATTCAGTTAAATGATCCTAAATTAACACAGCCCTAGAACAATCAACAACTTTTTTAAAAAATGAAATATTCAAGAAAGTAACCTACTAAACTACATACTCACAAAGAAGCCATGACATTGCTTGCCTCGAGACCTTTGCTCAAGTTACTTCAGCCACATGGAGCACTCTCCAAATTCCCTACTAATTATCAAAACTACTTAATTTCTAATATGGATGAATGCTGATATCATATACTAGAACACACATTCCCGGCAAGACCAGAGGCAGGACCCAATAATTAAACATATTCATATTCTATGTCTAAAATATTCAGAAATATTTAGACTGTATTCATATTAATACAGTCAAATGAACAAACCTTTACACTAAGTAGAATAAATACCATGAAAAGCCTCACTTTGGTTTAGGTTAGGTTTTGCCACCAAATTAGTTTGAACCAAATTTCCAAAACAAAATAACAATTAGAAAAAAAATCTTTAAGAAGGAGAGATTTTTGGATTTTGAAGTTACAGATAAAGGATTGTGAAAACTTCATCTTTTAGGTCTCAATTTATATATCACTTTAGAGACTAGGTTAAGTATTCTTTAAATTGTGCACATATAACACCCTATGTTTACTCCTATTTTAGTGGTTGCCTATTAATCTCCCCCAGACCAAAAGATAACTGGAGCCAAGGACCACAACTTTTCCACTCTTCTATTCCCCATACCTAACCAGTATCTACTGCAGGGTATCCATTTAATAAATATCTACTGAATGAATGAACAATTTTGAGTACTTCAATTTTTATATTAACTGTACCATCTGCTTGATCTGTAAGGTACAATTAACATCAATAAAGATGAGACTGAACTTTCACATAGTGAACTGGGACAAAAATCAGAAAATCCAATCAAAAAGACTACATTTACATTGTGATAGTATGAAAACTGTACTTTGTTGTTGCAAAATAAAACTTCTCCTTAAATTTGTTAATTAGGACATTCTACAAATTAAACTACTATATGAAATAAATTATCTGACATGCAGTAATTTATTCACTGTTTTAAAACAGGACTTATTGCATTATGCAAATATAAACACACTACAGTTAACTTTAAATGTCAATCCATATGAGGTCCCTTACTGAGTCAGAAATTTTTGAATGTAGGATCTGAAAATAGAACTTGCCTTCTCTAATTAATAAGCACTACTAAATTGACAATTTTTTTTTAATTTTTTTATTGTATAGCATAACATATATACAAAGCAAAGAAATAAAAAAGCACTAGTTTTCAAAGTACTCTTCAACAAGTGGTTATAGGAAAGATTCCAGAGTCTGTCATGGGCTACCATACAATCCTCTCATATTTTTCCTTCTAGCTGCTCCAGAATATAGGAAGCTAGAGGGTATAATACTTTTTTACCTATCCATTTTATCACAATCGACTTTTTTTCCTTCTTTTTTTGGTGAAAAATAACACATATACAAAGAAGCTATAAATTTCAAAGCACAGCACCACAATTAGTTAAACACATTTCAGACTTTGGCATGAGTTACAATTTCACAATTTTAGATTTTTACTTCCAGCTGCTCTAAAATACTGGAAACTAAAAGAGATAACAATTTAACAATGCAGCATTCATATTCATTTGTTAAATCTTATCTTCTCTGTATAACTCCAACATCACCTTTGATCTCTCCATACCTCTCTTCAGGGGTATGTGGGCTATGGCCAATCTAAATTTTTCACATTGGAAGGGTCTGTCACTAATATGGGGTAAGAAGATGGCACTATCTGAAGTTCTGGAGAGGCTGGGCTAGGTGTCAGGACTTATCTGGGCCAGAGACCCATCTGGAAGGCGTAGGTTTCTGGAAAGTTACTTTAGTGCATGGAACCCTTGTGGAATCTTATATATTGCCCTAGGTGTTCTTAGGACTGGCTGGAATAGTCCTGGTTGGGGGTTGGCAGGTTACGATAGGTAGCAAGACCTACCTGAAGCTTGCATAAGAGCAACCTCCAGAGTAGCCTCTCAACTCTGTTTGAACTCTCTGCCACTGATATTTTATTAATTACATTTCTTTTCCCCTTTTTGATCAGGATGGAATTGTTGATTCCACAGTGCCAAGTCTGGATTCATCCCTGGGAGTCATCTTCCACAAAACTGACAAATATTTTTAAATGACAGATAAACAAGATCAAAATGAAAAACTAAAGTATTTAAGAAGTTACATAAGAACCTTAGGATTCTTAGGATTGTGACAGGGTCAAAACACATAAGATTATTCTTGGCCATAACTTTTATTTTTATGTACAACAATGGTTTCTTTAAAGCCTAAGGGTTATTTGAGAATAAAGGAGACAGAGTTTTCCTCTAGAAGAACAAAACTTCTGAATTAGAACATCTCACCAAATATTTAATGTAAGAAAAACCAAGAAGGAAAAAAGTTTATACATATCCATATGTATTATATATTTTTCTCTAAAATATAAATAAAAAAGAGTGAACAGGTTGACATAGCTTACTTTAATCCCTAGACATATCTAGAATATACTATCTAATTTGCACAGATAGTCAGTCACCATTCACATAATCATATACAACAGAAAGTTGACACAGTAATAAAAGACCAGAAAAAGCTGCCTGAACTATGAGCTACCTATTCTAAATGCAGTTTAATTCAGGTTGAAGGAGGGGAGCTTTGTAGCTTCCAATATTAAGTTAAATTTCTTCTATGTAGAAAACAAGAACAGATAATACCACTTTTCAAAAATCAAAATAATTAATTTTGAATCTTAGACCTAACAGATCAGAAAGATCACCTAAAAGGAAGTTTCCAAAATTTAAAAAAGTCTGTAAGTGGTTCACCTTTTCTGACATGCCACTATCCTTTAAAAAGTTCCTAAGCTGATGATGCTCAAAGGTGGCCTTGACTATTTACAGAAGAAATTATAAGATATTTGAGATTTACTTTAATCTGCTCAAACAAACAAAATGGAGGAGTGCTAAAATAAGTTTGGCAAAGTATTAAAAGATTGCTGAACCTAGGAGATGGGGGGTGATTATATTATTCCCTCTTCTTTTGCATGTTTGGAAATAAGAAAAAATATTTTTTTAACTTGAGGTGTTAAAAGACATGGCAATCCCACTAATTGGGATATACCCTGGACGTGAATAGACATTTGCACACCAATATTTGTAGTGGCATTATTCACAATTGCCAAAAGATGAAGGAATGAAGTCCTAAAGTTTGTGACTAAAGTTAATAGTAATATTTTAATACTCTTTCATTCACAGTAACAAATGTTACCATATCAATACTATGGGTCAATAATAGGGAGGGATAAGGACTATGGGAGAATTGGGGTTTTCTTTTCTATTTTTAATTCTTTTCTACAGTAATGAAAATGTTCTAAAATTGATCATGAGGATGTATGTACAACGATGTGATGTTATGTTGAGCCAATGATTGTGTACTTCAGATGGGTTGTATGATATATGAACATACCTTAATAAAATTGCATTAAAAAATGGGTCTTGATTAGATTCATCTGTACTGCTAAATTTGCATGAAAAAAAAATGATCAGAACTCCACTACACACTGCTTTCAAATTTCTGAACTATGTAGAAATTTTAAAGAGTCCTAGACTTTGGGATTGTAAAAAAAAAAACAGAGAGAACAGGGTGCACCACAGTGGCTCAGAGTGGCTCAGAGAACAGCAGGCAGAGTTCTCGCCTGTGATGCTGGAGACCCGGGTTCGATTCCGGGTGCCTGCCCATGTAAAAGAAAAGAGAGAGAGAACAAAGTTGAGAAGTTTAGATCAAAAGAATGGCTTGAAAGAGACCTAACAATACAGAGATCTTCAACTTATCACTCTTCATCAAATGTACTCTAGTCAATATTGTATAGGACAATATAGTCTAAGCAACTTGCCATTCTGGCTAAGCACATGACTTTTCCTGCCACCAAGCAAGAGTAAAAGAATTCTGCTCCCTCACTTCCTTCTCACTCAGCAGCTGGGAAAAGGGTGGAGAAACGATAGCATTTCCTAAGTACACAGCTGAATGAACTACAGGAAAAAAAGAATTTTAAATACACATATATTACACAATACTAACAAATAAATATTGGCATTATTGGCTAAACTGTCTCTTGAGTGGCAGCCTGAGAACCTAACCTCTCTTTAGTCAATGAATTAAGAGAAGAACAAAAAATCGGGACTATTGCCTAAAGGAAGTTTATTCCTCTTCACCCACTCCGTGGCACTTTCACATAGAAGGAATGTCAACAGGTATTGATTAGGTTCAAGAAAGTTCACTGGGCCACATTCCTAGAGTAAAGTTGATCTGTGGCTTTCTTTATGGGTGTTATCTTTAGCAGACTTTGCTTTTGGGGTTACATAAATTCATAGAATAAAGTAAAAAATTTTTCCTTTCGTTCCTTTCATGTCCAATCTCACCTCCTCACTATTGCTTCAATCTTAGAAGAGGGAGCTTAGCAAATAGAAAAGCCAAACAAATGTTAGGTAAAATAAAGATGCTCACCATTCTCCTTGCTCTTTAACTATAGATTTCAGGCCAGAAGCAGTTCTACATTGCAGGTGAGAGAAGATTTCATCAAACTCAGAGTTCAGAATTTTAACCATCACATAGCACTGGATTTCATTTCATTTCATGCACTGAGAATTGACCAGAGCACCCATTTTTTTAAATCTGAGAGTGAAAATGTTTAAAACTAAAACCTATGGATATAATTTACACATATAATCTTGGAGTCTATGGGTTAACAATTTAGTTGGGGAATTTAAAACACCATAAAGGAAAATAATTTTGTTTTCTACATATAACCGCTATGGTTTCACATGACAAAAAAAAAAATTAATTTTCTGGATGAAAAGACATAATATTATAGTAGATACAAAAGAGAAAGATATTGTTTTGTAATAGCCATTCTTGATTAACTATACTAAATAAATAATCCAAAGTAAAGGATAATTTAATACTCATATTTGTTTTTAAGGTATATTTGTATATTAATATTCTGAATCCATAAACATAAAAATAAACCATCGGGCCTCGAGATAGATATTAATAAATTATCAACATGTTTAATTTTAACTGGTTTATAATCTTGGATTAATTCATAAGGGAAAATGTCAAATCTAAAGCTGAAATCTTTAAAAAGATGAAAACAGTTTTAAGTTTTAATCAAAGTGAGACGATTCCAAGTTGCCTTGCATTTCCTTTGAGCCAGTGGTCAAAGTCCAGAAATTACTGAGAGGCATAAGTGAGGTTAAATGAGTGGGAAAACTAAAATCCTGCAACAGTAAATTTAGAAATCTAACTTGCACTCCTTTATATTCGTCTATGTCTTCTAGAAAGGAACATTATAAAAATAGCAACCCCTCACTATGCTGGATGCTTAATATACATATTGTTCTAATATTTAATAACCTATAGAATAAATATTAATACCATCATTTTATACCTCAGTATGTAAAAGATTAAAAAACTGTCTAAGGTTACAAAGGTAACAAGGGGCAGAACTACCTCTACAGTTTCGATTTATATTATATATAAGTAGCTTTCTGTTCCAAAGAAGAAAGCTTAGACAAAATTTGGGAAATCTTTGTGACCAGAAACAAATGAATCAATAAAATGAATACAGCATTATCTCAATTTATATAAAGAGACAGAAGGTCACCTTGAGAAAAAAATATTCAAAATTACAGTGACTGATAAATTCTTAATTCTGGAATTCCATTTTATAATGTCTAGCTTCTATCAAGTAAGACTGAATATCAATAATATTAAAGACCGCCTTTAGTATTCTAGTATATAGATGTTTCTTAGATTTACAATTAAAGGGGGCTGATTAAAACTTCTCTATGATTCTACCGTTTCAAATTATTTCCCTTCATCTTTGTCCCTAAGGGAGGTGGGTGCTGCAAAGGCCCCATCAAAAGACAGATAAAATCCTTAGTTAGCTGTACACCCTTGAACAAGTTACTCTACCTCTCTAAGCCTCATTTTCTTTATCTGTAAAAGATGGTTATTAAAATCTGGCTTACAAAGTTATTGTAATAAGTACATGAGATAATTTTTATAAAATATATTTATATTATGTTTTATACATAATGTGTATAAAACAGCTCCTGATACACAGTAAGTGCTCAGTAAATTTATTAGAGTTATATTTTGAAGACTTCTCTATTTTATTGGGATAGTCACTCTTTTACTAAAGTTACTATTAACCATTAAGGGTAAAATCTCAAAGCTTTTGCACTAACTGTAGGATTAAAATACAGAAGTACAGAGAAAAGAAAGGTACTAAAACTTCATTCAAAAAGTGTGCCTTTTCTGAGTCAGAACAATTTACTACAAGACTTCCAAACAATATCCAGATCTTATTAGAGAAAAAGAGAGACTGAAAGATCTTTAGTCCTTTGGAATATGCATGTGATGTGGAAACAATTAAAACAGAAGAGCAGAGTAGAACTCTAATGTAACATGTTATTCCCACATGATTGTCTACAGGAATAGAACTACTTTTCTAGTTAAGAGTAGATTTCCTCATTCACCACAGAGGGGAGCTATAACCTAGGAAAAGGTTTGTAAGAGTCCCCAAAATATTTTTACTCTCCCACCTTCACAATATTCATTGCCACAATTGTCTCATTAAAATATCTTTTAAATTAACTTGATGAGCATAACTCAATTCTATTTTGGAAACCTTAGAAAGAATAAGAAGACTCATTAGGTCCACATAATCATGAGAACAGGATCCCCACCCCTCTTCCCTGCTTAATTTTCTTCCATAGCACTTACCTAACATACTAAATATCTATCACATATTTAAAATACATTATTTATTTTTATTACAAAACATAGTGTGTATTTCACATGCTAATTTTTATTACTGTCTCTCATACATACACACACACACCCAGAGAAATGTAAACTTCATAAGGGAAGACACGTCTATCTATTTTATATGCTACTGTATTTCCACTGGCTAGAACAGTGCCCAGCACACAATACATACTCAATGAATGTTTACTGAATGAATGAATCAATGCTGGTTCATTTAATTGAAAGGTTAAAAATGCTGGGCAGGCCACAGTGGCTCAGCAGGCAGAGTTCTCTCTTGCCATTCTGGAGACCCGGGTTCAATTCCCAGTGCCTGCCCATGACAAAAAAACAAACAAACAAACAAACAAACAAACAAAAAAACCCAGAAAAATGACAAGTGCTGGAGAAAATGTAGAGAAAGAGGCACACTTAATCACTGTTAGTGGGAATGCAGAATGATGCAATTGCTCTGGAAGACAGGTTGGCGGTTCCTCTTAAGTATAAAAGTGCCATATAACCCAGCAATCCCATTACTAGGTATATATTCAGAAAAACTGAAGGCAAGGACACAAACAGACATTTACACAGCAATATTTATAGTGGCATTATTCATGATTGCCAAGAGATGGGAACAGCCCAAATGTCCATCGATGGATGAGTGGCTAAACAAGCTGTGATACATACATACGCTAGAATATTACAACTGTGGAATATATATAGATATATATACACACGATGGAATATTACACAACTGTAAGACAGAATGAAGCATGTAGCAACATGGATGAATCTTGAGGAATTATGCTGAATGAAATAAGCCAGAAACAAAAGGACAAATACTACACAGTCTCACTAATACGAACTAACATTAATGAGTGAACTTTGAGAGTTAAAGTTAAGAACATAGTTATCATGAGGTAGAAACAGGGTAGAGATTGGGCATTTGATGCTTAAAGAGTACAAAATGTTCAACAGGACTGATTGTAAAGATCCAGAAACTGATAGTACAATATTTTCTGATGGTAGCACTGAATAAAGCAGAGTGTGAGTATGGTTGAGAGAGGAGGGCTGGGGGGCAGGTATGTGACCAGAAGGAAAGATAGAAGATAAAGACTGGAACAGTATGGTATAACATAGCAATGTCTACAGTGGACAATGATGGTGATAAAGTGTACAAATAAATGCATGTTCTTGTATGGCGGAGAATAAATGAATGTCAATATTGCAAGGTGTTGAAATGGAATGGTATATGGGAAAAAAAATACAATCGATAGAGACTAGGGTCTACAGTTAACAGTAGCATTATAATGTTTCCATTGAATGCAACAAAGGCAATATGCCAAAACTAAATTTCAATAAGTGAAGATATGGGGATGGGGGATGGGGTCCTTTGGAGAAGAAAAGGAAATGTCCTTATATGGACCGTGGTAGTAAAGGCAAGGCTATGTGATTATACTGGGAACCACTGATTTTTTTTTACTTAGGTTGGATTGTATGATGCATGAATAAAACTGTTTAACAATGAACAGAGATACAACAGCTGGAGAAAACATGGAGAGAGAGATATACCTCTTCACTTCTGACAGGGAAGCAGAGTGCTGCAGCCCCTCTAGAGGGCAGTGTGGTGGTTCCACAGGAGCACGAGGTGGGCAACCCAGTTGCTATGAGTATACTTGGAGGAATTGAGAGTGGGGACACAATGGACATTTGCACATTGGTGTTTAAGGCAGCAGTGTTTGCAATGTACAATGGATGGAGTAGCCAAAGGGCACATCAACTGAGGAATGGAAGAGGAACTGTGGTACATGCATACAAACGACTACTGAGCTGCTGCAAGAAGGAATGAAGTTGTGAGACATGCAACTAGGTAAACAAACATTAAGAACAGTATGCTGAACTAAATAAACCAGAAATGAAAAGATATTATCATGCCTCATTTGTATGGACTAATTATAATATACAACAAGTGAGAATTTAAATCGAGAGTATAGGTTACCAGGTGAAGGCCTATTGTAAAGGTTCCTAGATTGGAAACTCTTACAGCAGTCACATATATTCAGTCACATATAGTCACATATACAGCAGTTGTAACTGTTATTTTGAAATTCTGATATGCTGAGCTATTTCTTATAACTTGTTTGTTCCCCAGCTCTTAGCATGTTTGTGTGACACCTGAGACTCAAAGTTAGAACTCCGAAGCTATGAAAGCCAGCCTTACCCCATATAGCAACTGTTTAAAAAGTTGAAAAACGGATCAGACTTCAACTAGAGATATGAATGAAGCTGATCTAGATGGACCCAGGGTGGATCCGAATACTGAGTAAAGGATGATATGGTCTGTATTTTAAAACCTCAACTTCTATGTGAGACCAAAGGAAAAGATATTTATTTGGTTGAAAAATTTATATTTTCGGAAGCACACTATCTAATATAACTTGAATGGTTACCTTATTCAAACACCATAATTACAAGGAACCTTGAATAGGGAGTGAGATTTTGCCGGTTTGTACAGATTAGTGTGATACTCCAATACGTCCCAGAGTAATCTGGGCAGAGAACATAAAAGTATTTGCAAAGTCCCCTTGAGAGACTGGGGAAAAGGGGGGAAATATTAAACTTCCCCAACCTGGGTAATTCTTGATATTCTCACAAACCTTGGGGACAACCAATTTAATGGGTCAAGCGCTCGATCTTGGGGCTCAGCCCTATGAAACTTATTCCTGCAAGGAAGAAGCTAAGTCTACTTATAATTATGCCTAAGAATCATGCCCAGAGAAGTTCTGTTGGGACTCAGATGTGGTCTCTCTCTGTAAGCCAACTCACCAGGTGAATTCACTGCCTTCCCCCTACATGGGACATGATTCCCAGGGGTGTAAATCTCCCTGGCAACATGGGACATGACTCCTGGGTATGAGCCAGAACTAGCATCATGGGGTTGAGAAGGTCTTCTTGATTCAAAGAGGGAAGAGAGAAATGACACAAAATAAAATTTCAGCAGCTGAGAGTTTTCAAAAAGAGGCAAGGGGTCATCCTGGAAGTTACTCTTATATATTATTTAGATCCCTTTTTAGTTTTTTCTGTATTATAATAGCTAGAAGGAAATACCTGAAACGGTTGAACTGTATTCCAGTAGCCTTTATTCTTGAAGATAATTGTACAACTCTATAGTTTTTACACTGTGACCATGTGATTGTGAAAACCTTGCGGCTGATGCTCCCTTTATACAGTATACGGACAGATAAGTAAAATCATAAGGACAAAAGGTAAATAAATAATGGGGGGGATAAAGGGTAAAAGAAAGAATGGGTAGATTGCAATATTAGTAGGAGGGGTAAGGGATATATGGGTTTTTTTCTTTTTATTTCTTTTTCTAGAATAATGGAAATGTTTGAAAAATGATCAAGTTGATGAATCCACAACTATGCAATGGTATTATGAATCAGTGATTGTATACTCTGGATGGATTGTATGGTGAATGAAGATAACTCAATAAAATTTTTTTTTTAATTTTTAAAAAACGTATCATTAGATATGTCACGTAAAAGCAAACTGCTACTAAGTGAATAATGTCTATTTATACTGAATTTTGGTTTAAGAAAAAATATCTAAGATCAGTACTTTAATTGTACCAGATAGGCATACAGACAGATCTCATGAGATCGAAATTGTTTAATAATCACATATGGTAGAATTCCTCTTAAATTACCTGATTGGTATAGAAAGTTGGTCAATTAAAGGGGAGAATTATGAATGCTGATACCCAAATATTTAATTTGTTCAACAGATATTAATACATTTCATCTATCAGACTTTATGAACTTTTCTTTGAGGATAACTGTTAACTGCTGATTTTTTTCTATAATCCACACCATAATGTATCATTTGTTATTTCCAATATCACTTTCTTTTTTTTTTTTCCACCTCTTCCACAAAGGCTATTCTTTCTTTTTTTACTATTTTTAATGATAAATCTTAACATAGAAACATACGAAATTCTTACATACAAACATTTAATACATGGTGTACAATCAATGGCTCACAGTATCATCATAAGGTTGTGTATTCATCACCACGATCATTTTTTAGAACATTCACATCACTCCAGAGAAAGAAATAAAAAGAAAAAAGAAAAAGCTCATTCATACCATACCCAATACCCCTTCCTTTCACTGACCACAAGTATTTCCATCCACCTAATTTATTTTAATCTTTGTCCCCCCATTATGTTCATTTTTTATCCATATTTTTTACTCATCTATCCATACCCTAGATAAAAGGAGCATCAGACACAAGGTTTTAACAATCACACAGTCACAATGTAAAAGCTATATCATTATACAATCATCTTTAAGAAACAAGGCTACTAGAACACAGCTCAACAGTTTCAGGTACTTCCCTCTAGCCATTCCAATACACCATATACTAAAAAGGTATATCTATATAATGCATAACAATAACCTCCAGGATAACCTCTCCACTATGTTTGAAATCTCTCAGCCACTGAAACTTTATTTTGTCTCATTTCTCTCTTTCCCCTTTTGGTCAAGAAGGCTTTCTCAATCTCTTGATGCTACGTCCTAGCTTATCCCAGGATTTCTACCAAACATTGCCACGGAGATTCACATCCCACAGAGTCATGTCCCATGCAGGAGGGAAGGCAGTGAGGTCACCTGCTGAGTTGGCTTAGAAAGAGAGGCCACATCCAATTTCAATTTCTTTTAACTTAAATATTTAAGGACAATAAAAGTAATCTGAATGCAAAATCCTTCTAGATTTTTATAAAATTTTTTATCAGTCTTTTACAGTTGTATTATCCACACTAGATTTCACAGCAGTTTTTAAACTCATCCTTATCATCTCTTTCTCATAAATTTAACAGTTTTCCTGAAATAATCCCTTTAACTGCTATTTCAATGGTCTATAAAATATTTAATTAAATTATATAATTACAATAGCAAGTCAACAAGCATTAAGAGGTTTGGAGTCCAACCCAACTAACAGCTCACTTATGAGAGCAAAAATGCATAGGAGTGTATCAGAGAGGGGACACATGTAGGCTTATAATGAGGATGTTTTATAGACAATGGAAAGCATGAGGTAATCTAAGTAAGTTAGATAGAAGTTAATCAGAAGAGTTTTGCTGTAATAACATGTAGATTCTTCATATACTATCTGTCACTACGGTCTACTTTTTAAATTTTCCTTTAATATAGGTGATGGATGCTAATACAGTTCTTTTCTTAAAAAGAATAACATTGCCTTTCCAGGGGTGACAATCTCTGCACAAGAACATGCCTCTCACAAATGATCTTCCTTCATTCTTTTCCAGAAGAAGAGAAGAGAAAATAAAAAGAAGTGCCTGGTACAGACTCCCAATTCCTACTTTACAGATGTAAAATGCCCAGGAAGCTATAAAATCACCATGGTCTTTAGTCACACGCAGGCAGCTTTGTTTGCTGGCTGCTCCCCTGTCCTCAGCCATTCTACAGGAGGAAAAGCAAGGCTTTCAGATGGATGCTCTTTCAGATGAAAGCAGCACTAAAAGCACCCTGAAATAGGATGGGTGGGATATCATCTCAATAAACATTTTGGATACAAAGAAGAAAAAGAAGAAAGAAGAACAACACGCAGAATTTCTAATAGTTTCCTGAATTTAATTTAAATCATTCATTTACTTACTCTTCAACAAATACGTATTGAATACCTACTACACAAAGGTACTACATTAAAAAAAATTGTGTTGGATACAGAGATAAATGGAACAGAACTTTTCCTATTAAATTTACTTAACCAAGCAGAGGTCCCATTAGCATTTCAGAAAACTGGCTTAAATTTTCCAGAGCTGGTCAGAAGAGTTAACACACCTAGTCAGGTAAAGAAAAAAACTATTCTCAAAATCTATTTATTCCTCTAATAGCACAGAAGCTAGTTCCTGCAGAAAGAAATTAAGCTCATCTTGCAAACTATAGAGGGAGACCTGTCCAATTCTAGTCTACCTTCCAGGTGAGACTGAAAATTTCCTTTTTATTTGTTTGGTTTGGTTTTAGGTTTATTTATACAAACTCATCTTTTGATATTAATTCACATTTTATAATAATTTATATAAATTAGTATGTTATCTTTTGAGTTAATATAGTTTAAATGCTTTCAGCACAACATGTAAATTTATGCTCTTTCCCATGTCTGAAGTATGCAGAAATGTAAAATTTCTGAAGTCTGACAATTTTATGTAATTCAGTAAATCTGATGCTGGATACATTTAATATTTATCTTTTCCTCTTCAACTTTTTTTTAAATAAACATGTTATGTTAGTAAACACGCCAAATCCCATAACTGCCTCTTCAAAAAAAAAAACTACTGTAAAAATAGGCATAAGCCAACAATAATAAAGTTACGAAGAATATGTAATAAAAATCTTGGATTTTTTTTGCATGGGGTTCCTGGCAAGCTTTATTAATATTTTGTTGTCATCATAACAGCTGAGGAATTGTTGTCCCTTCTGCATTCTGATTAATTTTATTTTTCTTTGCATTAGCTCAATACCTAGATTCACTTCTTTTGACCATCTCTTAAAAGATGGGTATTATAAATATTGATACCTATGGCTGAGAAATTAAGTTTCTCACTGGCTACAAAGGCCAATGTCTTCCTTTACATAAAAGCTACTTTATACCATAATTTAGTTTTCTTTCCTTTTTTTCCCCCTCTATAGAGGAATGTAGAAATAAGGAATAAGGGAAAAATACTTATACTGAAAAATTCAGAATAGGAAATTTGCAACAATATTCATAATTAATTTCAGAAATAATGTTATATAGAAAAATAAATGCCAATACAGACTTTCTAAAGAAAGATATAAATGTGGAAGTCTATTAAATAATTCCAAAATACTACATCAGATACTTCCTTGAAATATTGCATTCTCCATGACTTTGAAAATAAAAAATTTAATACACATTTTCAAAAAGTTATTTAAACATGACTTTGACTAAAACAAAGTCATGGATCTAGAAAAGCCCTCTGAGCTCATCTACTGCAACCCTTCATTTTTATAGCTGAAGAAACAGAATTCTAGAGAACAATCTAGCTTTAAAGACACAATGCCAGAATTTATACTCAATTCTAACCCAATCCAAAATTTGTTTCCTCTAAACTATGAGATCAGAAAAGAAAAATGAATTTTTCCAAATAAGAATATGAGGAAGCAGAGAGACACAGAAGCAGAAAATCTTTCTGCAATTAAACAACATAATGACAGCTGAGAAGCTCTATAAATGCAGTGTTTTCTACTACCATATCACTCAGAGTAGGTCTTCAAAATCATCTAATTACACAGTAAAATCAAATTTCTAATAATACTTCAATAAAATACTGGTTTTATAAAGTAATCAATATGAAAAATAGTTAAAGGGCATCTATGTCATTTTTACTGGATCTCTATAAATCTAATTTATTAATAGGCATTTTGGGAGAAAGATGCTAACATATTTTATTTTTCTTTTTCCTCTAGGGCCTGTTCTTTATCTAACAGAAAAAAAGTTTCTGAGCTTGATGAATATACTTTTCATTAGAAGATTATAAAGATACTCTTCAACTTGAGAAACACATATCCCAATGTGAAAAGGACAATCTGAAATATACTTCTTTATCTCATAATCCATATACATTTCACCGTTATTTAAAATTTTAACGTTTCTCTATTTACCTTTAAAATTCCTTTATAATACAGAATTTAAGAAAAACATTTTCCCTAAATCTTATGCAAAATGCACTCAAATCTAATATATATATCTAGCTTTTTTTTATTTGCACAAAATACTTCATTCACTTTTCAGTAGGATAGTTATTTTATATTTGCTTTTCAAAAATTTGAACCCGATGTGTCTAGGATTAATTATGTAATAAGAACACCTGTCTAGGTAAACATAAGGTAATTTTTATATATTTTTGCCATTAATTATAACTCAAATACAATAGCCTGATTCTTTAATCCATCAAATTAACAAAGGGACTTCAGATGTTTAACAGAGCCATGGCTATTGAAAAGAAGAATATTGTCCATTGGACAGAAGTCCTTGATAGATGAATGAAAGATAGTTTTTCAGGCTATAGTCAAATTCAAGAAGTTTGTTTTAAACTTTAATTGGTACTCCAAGTATAATGCTCAAATCCATTCACTACAGAAAAGCCAAAATTATCATTAACATGTGTAAGCCTTTAAATACACGGCACTGGCTTTAGACTCAATCATTAGAACGCCCCTACCATGTTCAGACCTGATCTCCCTCCCAAGCTTCCCAGCTCTTCAGGCCTAAAATTCATCCAACTATTGCTAAGGAATATGTCAGATTCCTTTCACTACTGAGATGCATGAGAGAGGAATCAGGCACAGAAAGGAAAAATATGATACAAAGCATGTTATAAGCCTGCTATAAACATGTTAGAAAATTGTAACGATGATCATAATGATGATGACGCTGGTAATGACAGCATCGATGATGATGATAAAAACTGAGAATTATTTAATCTTCACAACAACCCTATAATTTTGTGATCTAGAACTGAGACTTGGAGAAGTTAAGAAACTTGCCCACGATCATACAGCTTCTCAGTGGAAGAGTGAAGGCTTAAAATCAGGTCTATCTGACTTCTTACTTTGAATCCCTATATCCCCTAATACTGATTAAATAAACATTTATTAAATACCTAATATGTGTCTGCTAGTCACTTGAGATTCCACAATATATAAATTAAAATGATTTTTAAGGGCGGGCCGCGGTGGCTCAGCGGGCAAAGTGCTTGCCTGCTATGCCGGAGGACCTCGGTTCGATTCCCGGCCCCAGCCCATGTAACAAATACGGAGAAACAGAATACAAGAAAATGTTTAAAAGATGTTTCCCTTTCTTCCTTCCTTCCTTCCTTCTATCCTTCCTTCCTTCTCTCTGTCTTTCCTTAAAAAAAAAAAAAAAAAAAAAAAAAAAAAATGATTTTTAAGGTGCCATTCTACAGTTCCGCAACTCAAACAAAAAGCTAAAGCATATACCTTATTGTAAGGATTTAAGCCCGCTCATGGTCTCATTCAACAAATGTTTAAATGAGCACCTGTTATGCAAGAAGTACCATACCAGATGCTAAGCAAATAAAAAGAAGAAGTACCATACTAGATGCTAAGCAAATAAAAAGATGAATAAGACATGGTCTTGCCCTCACACCCTAAACAGAAAACATAGGCTATATATATAATTAAGTTATTGAAGTCTATCTTTACTTTTACAGTTCTCATAACAGCATTTCTCAGAAATCATTCTACTATTAGCTGTAATTTCAACAGAAAAATTCTGGGACCTACAAATCACTATTTAATTTTCATAAGGTAACATTTCTCCTAATACCAAAATGTATATATCCTTAGTAATATACATAGTCACATATATGAAAGATGAAGAAATTTTCATTAGCTTACATTTTCTATGACAAATGTCCACTCTTTATCTTCAAATTCCTCTGCATGAGGATCCTGTAACAAAAACAAAATATGAAATGAAAATATACATCTTTAATCCAATCAATTTGATTTCAGAAAAATACAATTAGCCTTTCTTTCGACTTTTTATCAATCCTTAAAAAGGGAGAGGCAGAATGATGAACTCTTATGATACTTTCATAATTTCTCTAAATTTACATGAGTATTTTATATTCAGGAATTCTTTATTTTTATTTATATTAATACCTAAGATTATTTTCCATCATTGCTTCTATGACAAGATGTAAAGAAGCCTGACTTGAGATAGACAACTTAGTAAATGAAATATTAAGAAACACTTTGTTAAGATATTAAATGCTATACAAAGCTTGGAATTCGTTTTTATACCTTAGGTTTTCTTCAGTTCAGAGGTTACATAAACGTCAGGAATTTCAAAGCACTGAAAGGGTTTTCAAAATCCAAATAATAGCAAGTCGGCATTGGGCTGCCCATATCCTACCTCTCCTCCTTGCCCCAAATTAACTCCAGAAATGCCATACAAACTTAAGAAAGGATGATGGATAAGACAAAAGGATTAAAGGAAAGATGCATTCAACTAATCTTGAGTTGAATGAGGCATATTTTGCAGACAAAAATTCTCTCTCGGCATTTATTTAACAAATATTCATTGCAAACTTATATAAAGGACTGTAAATGCATGTGTATGGACTCAAACACACTTGTCTTTGTCTTCAGAGACAAACATAATTAACCCTTATCTAAATGAAAATATGATGATTTAAATAAGTGGTTTTATCAAAGATTAGAAAATTTTACTGAAATGAATAGAAAAAGCTTCAAGAGAGAGAAAAAAGCCTCTGGGCTAGGTGGAGTTATGTAGCATTTCCACAGACATTAGAATAAGTAAAGGCATAAGAGGAAAGCAGTTGGGTTACATCAAATATTTTAGAAATGGGGCAGGGGTGGAGGAAGCAAGCAAGAGTATTTCAATAGGGCAGGCTTTTGGCTGAACATTTCACTCTAAGAGTGAGCATTCATAGATGGACTCTGCTATTGCTTACTGGGCCTCAGGTCTCACACGTTCACAGGGAAGTATCTTATTCATGACTGATTCCAATTTAGTCTATTAGTTAATCATCTGTTTTCTATGGCCATAGCTGGGTTTGGGACTTAATCACTTCACACCTAGGCTATTTCAAGATAAAAGTTACTGCAGCATTCTCTCAGTCTCTCTGCCTTGCAATCAATCTTGTACACATATTATTTTTCCCAAAACACAGTTCACACTATGTTAACCCAACTCAGATTTCTTTAATGAGCCCTACAAACTATAGGATAAATTCCAAACTCCTTGTTACTTCATTATTTCTGTGCATTTATTTTTTACTATAGTAGCCTGGTACCTGGCTGAGTCTAAGCTATATGGAGACAACGATGTTTATGCGCAAATTTGCACAGGGGGTATTAAGTCCTGGCAAAAAGGAGTTTCTCTGGTGCTGGCAGGGGAAGGGGGAGAGTAGGAAGTAGTAAAAAGAAAGGAAAGGAAAAAACTCTACTTGGCAAGTGGTTCAGTGGTAGAATGCTCACCTTCCATGCAGGAGACCCAGGTTCGATTCCAGGACCATACACCCCCTCCCCCCTAAAAAAAAGATCTACTTGGTATTTGTTTATCCGGCCTGGCTTTGCCCATGTACTCGATCTATGGAGAGGACAATAAATAAGAATTGAAGAACCTTTTCCATGAGGGATTTAGAACACAAGCACTACTGCTTTGGAGACCAAGTAATAAATTTATACGAGGTTGAGGAAAGGCATCCTATTACCCTTCCCATCCACCTGTCCTCCACTTTAAGTTTTAGATGAATGCAGCATTGCTCCTGCACAGTTAGGGGAATACCAGTAATAACACAAAATATTTACTGAGCACTCACCTTTCCTATTTGCAAATTTCAAAATTAAAAGAGAAAATATAATTGAGTTTTTCAGTCTTTTCAAAAACAAGATCCAAAACTTACCATGAAAGAAGAAAAAAATTATATAAATATATATATATTTTTTCTGATTTTCTATTAGAATTGTGGAGGGGGGCAAGAAGATAAACGTATCAGTTGGAAATACTCATTTAAATATTGAAAAAAGTCACGAAGTTACCTCAGTAGCACAATTCAGGAGAAATGTTTACTACAGTAAACTGGGGAAGGAAGAGCGTTTGTGTTTTTTATCCAAAGCCTACAGATTAACAAAATTGTAAAGGTTCAGTGATAAGGATATTCTGAACATTCTCATCAGTACACTTATTTCCTAATGCTCCAAGTATGTCAACAAACCACTTTTAATTCAGAGTCACTCAGTCAATACATATCATTTCCCTAAACACTTGGGTAGCAGCTATTTAACAGTTCTATTCTAATCCCTTAATCTCTATTACAATTTTTTTTAATTGTATAACTGTGTCCATTCATTTGCTCTACTAATCTAAACAACCGGCTAAATTAAAAATATTCTCCACATATTATTTAAAAGTATTTCTCAAATATTTCAGAGACTTGATGTTGTAATCTATATTTGGAACTGTTTTAGTTACAGAACAGGACAGACAACACAATGTACAGAGGAAAGAACAGGACTAAACTCACAGTGTTATTGGACAAGTTACCTTCCTCTCTAGTCTCAGTTTTCTTATCACTAAAATGGGAATAACAGCCAAACCAAAAGGTGGCCGTGAGATTCACTAAAATACTGCACGTAAAGATTTGACTCCAAAATTCTTTCTCTTCATTACCGAGTTAAGTATATCATTCCCTTAAGAGAAATATGAAGGAGACATTTAATAACAAGCCTTTTAAAAGCCTACCTGATTGAAAAGCAATAGGGTGGTTCTGAACCTCCTGAAAAAAGGAAAAGCAGCCTATTGTCTAACCCCTCATTTCTTCCTGGGCAAATCAAGTACGGTATATGGTGAGTATAATTAAGTAATGTTATAATGTCAATAACAGTAATATCAAAACTACAAAATATATATATAATGCATTATGAACCTTTCATAAAATAGAGTATCTCTGAAACACAGGGCATTTAAAAGCAACAATCAGTTCATGGGCTGGTACATACATCATAATGTTTTGTTCTATTGATCTCCACATCAGTGTTCCCCTTGAATAAATGAATTAATTTAATGGATCACAAAATCATAAATGTTTTTTACATAGTGATTTCACACTTTAAACCACACTTTACTCTAATTTTATGTTCTAAAATATTGTGTGGATTTTAACAAACTTTATGTTACTAAATTATGCTTAATGAGATGCCTTCTTCATTTTCTTTTGTAAAAAGCAGCTTTGACACAATTTGAATGATTCAAAGAACTTATTAGTTTTCTAATTATATAACCCCTTAAAAGGCTAAAACTTGGACATACTTGTCCCCACCATTTTTTTGAGCGGGCAAGGACATGGTTAGGAAAGCAAATATTTGATTGCTTAACTACCATATGTGTGAAAACTGCTTCACAATGTCTCAATATATAGGGAAAAAGATTTTCAAGAAAATAAGCATATATAAAACAGGTAGATATGTGTTCAGCTATGTTTTTGGATCTATGCTTTGAATTTACAACAAGATTTGGGCTTTTGAGCTGTTGTATTTATAAAATATTTATTCAAACACTAATTTGAAAACATATCTTATTAGTCAAAAAAGCCTGCCAAAATGAGGCTCAGAACTAATAAGAATTCCACAAACTTCAGCTTCCCACAGGAAAAGCACTTTAAACTCTCCTGTGGGTAGAATGTAGGAAGAGGTAAAAGAAGTATCCTAGGCTGATCTTAATTGTAACAAGTTAAAAAAAAACATCAAATTATTTGGACTTTACAGGCCATGAAATACTTAATGCCCTTATAAAGTGCCAGAATCCGTAAAAGTAATATACCAGATACCAGACTAGACACAAATGTATAAAACAATGGATAATTAAATATTCTGTCATTTAAAATCATAATTATATAACAAATTCTATAACTTATAAAAATGGAACTTACCTTAAAAAGCGTCACAGTGATTTCAATGTTTTCAGGAACAGGCCACACAACAACACCACGGTATGGATTTTTTATTCCAGGTTGCCAGCTATGAGCCTACCAGAATAAAAATAATGCCTTCAACAATGAAGTACAAGAAATGCAACTTTCACTCACTTTCTCTTACATAGGCATTTCTTAAAAGAAATGCTGCATTAATAATTTACAAAAATATATTGCCCCAATTTAATTATCCAGTATATCTGTAGTCTTCTGAAACAAAAAAATTAGCAAAATAACACTTTTCAAGCATTAAGCTTGGGTCTTAACAGTTTTAGCATGATAGCTTACAGAAAGTTATATTATTTTCTGTAAACAAAATTTCACCACCCCCTACAGACACACACACACACACACACACACACAAGAAATGGAAAAAATGACTGCCCTGTTTTAAAAAACTACTACTTCTGACTGGAAAAAACTTTTATTAGAAGTACTATTTGAAAAAAAATATTATTTCTGTGGATGTATAAACTTTAAGGTAAATTCATCCTTTAAAAGGAAAAACTAATCCTAAACTTTGTTTCCCTCTAAACTGCAGTGTTAATTTGGGTAAATAAAGAAAAACAGCTGCTTTTTTCAATTCAATATTTCCAGTACTAAAAATTTTGAAGATTTTTTTCTTTGTAAATCTTGATTATCAAGCTTTGCTAAAGAATTCCCCCTAAATTTGTGGGGCACAACCTCTTCTTTTCATGGTGGCATTTCCAGCCAAAGCTGACAGAAGATGGAATGATAAATACTTCAGCTAAACCCTCAGCTCTGTGGGCTATAAGACTGTCCAAGGTTGATACGCCATGAAGGTGATAATAAAGAGCTAACATTTAAGGAGTACTTACTATGTGTTAGCCCATGTTCTAAGAATTTACTAATATTTAATTCATTCAAACTGCTTAAGAACCCCATGAGGCATCTACAATTCATTCATTCACTCACTCATTCAATAAATACTATCTACCAAGCACTATTCCAGGCACTGGAGCAATGAAAAAAACTCTGCCTTAAAGGAGCATACAGAATAGTGGGAAGAAACAAAGAAAATAATTAAGAATAATATACAATATGTTAAATGGAGGTAAATGCTATGGAGAAAAATAAAGTAGAGAAGAAGGACGGGGGGTGTGGGCAGGAGAAGCTGGCAATTTTCAATAGGGTGGTTAAGGAAGGCTTTCATTAAGAAGAGGTCATTTGATAGAAGGCCTTCAAGAGGTTAAGGAGCCAGACTTGTTAATGTATAAGAAGAGAAAGAACAGCTACTACAGTAACAACAATGGGGTGGATAGAGTAACAGCAATGCAACCAAGATGGCTGGAGGAGAATAGTCAGAGTGAGAGTATGGGGAGATGAGGCCAGAGAAATAATGAGAGGGCTCAATCATATAGGCAGGCTACTGTAAAGATTTTTGGCTTTCAGTTTGGGTGAGATGGGAAGTCACTGATGAAAGGTTTTGGACAGGTAAGTAATATGATCTGATTAATGTTTTAATAGAATCACTCCAGCTACTGTGTAAAGAGGAATCTGGGAAACCAATACATTTTAATATTTTCAAGATAGAATCAATAAGACTCACTGACTGGCTGGATGTAGAAGATGAGA
Source organism: Tamandua tetradactyla (assembly GCF_023851605.1). NCBI lineage: Eukaryota > Metazoa > Chordata > Mammalia > Pilosa > Myrmecophagidae > Tamandua > Tamandua tetradactyla. The sequence goes on along the minus strand of NC_135343.1, from coordinate 35,540,706 downwards.
GAAAGAAAGTAAATAAAAGACTTACTAGAGGGTTTTTACTTAAACTTGAGCAACTAGAAGAAAGGAATGCCATTAACAGATGTGAGGCAAGGAAGAACAGGTTTGGGAAGCAAAAATGAGAATTCTATTCTAGACACATTAAGTCTGAGATACCTAGTAGATATTCAAGTGCGGATGTTCAAACAAATGCTATATACTAGATAAATGTGTCTGGGGTTATAAATTTGGGAATCATCAGCATATAGGTGATATTTAAGTTTAAGAGCAGATGTAATCCCAAGAGTGTGAGTACAGAGAAAGAAAATAAAGATTCAAGGACTTAATCATGCACCACTTCAACATCAGCATGTCAAGGAAGAGGAGGAATCCACAAAAGGGAGTCAGTTAAGAAGAAAATCAGGAGCATGTGGTATCCTGGAAGTTTAGGGAAAAAAAATGTTTCAAGAAGGGAACAATCGCTTATGCTAACAACTATTAACAGGTCAAACAGGATGAGGCCTGCACAATGACCACTGGATTTAATAAAGGAGAAGCCATTAATGAATATGCAAGAACAGTTTCATGGAGTGATAAGGGCAGACACGTGATTGGAATATGTTCAAGAAAAGATTAGAAGGCAAGAAATTGAAGACAGTCAGTACATGTAATTCTTGTAGGATCTTTTGCTGAAAGGGAAAGAGAGAAATAAAGTTGTAGGTAATGGGGGAAATGGTATTAGAAGATAAATTTTTTAAGAAGAGAAAAATACTTTTTTAGGCTGATGGAAAATATCCGGTTGAGAGGGAAAAGTTAATGACACAAAAAAGAGAAGGGAGAATTGAGGTAGTGATGTCCTTGAACAGAACACAAGAAGACAGGACAGATTGGCCTTTACTGGGAGCACAAACCACTCTTCCAATTACACAAGGAAAAAAAATTATATGAACATATGATTAAACCACATATATAAGTAATGACGCAGGTAAGGGAACAGATTTAACAGATAAGGGAATTGAGGCAGAGACTTGCCCAAGATGACATAGTAAGTAGTAGAATTGAATTTGAACTCAGGACATGGTACTGGGAAAGGATCAAGATCAAGCAAACTTATATCCATGAAAACTTTTTCACATTTTATTTAATGCCAACCAGCAAAATATACAAATTTGGCAATGTCATCCCACTCCAGCTCAGATAGTCAATTATTTTTCAATTTTCTCTTCATTATCCTAACCCCACCCCAATCACAAAGCCTCAGGTAACAAGAGGGAAGTAGACACCCAAGAGTGTTAGCATACCACAGCCAAAGATAAAGAATTGAGTTTGTTGATTAAGAAACATCTTCTCCAGCGATTCATTTATTTCCCTGCCTACCTCCATGATTACAGACAGCCCTATAATGAAAACTCCACGAAATAAACATTATCATTATGAGAAGGAGATTTCTGCCACCTTAGACAATCCTTAATCAAGCTCCACTCTATAAATTTAAAACTGAAAATTTATGACAACTCTAATTTTCATGTACCATGATGAAAGATCTGGCTATTTCTCTGCTCTCTTCAAACTTCCCATAAATATATGTTCATATCCTCCTCACATAATAGATATATAAGAAGAAAGTATAATAACTGAAACTTTCCCATTAGCCATGGTAGAAAAGATAAAATTCTCCAAGAGAAAATGACCATCTAAGAAATTTAGAACTGATGATATCCTTAGGAGATCTAGTCAAGGCCTGGATGAGGAAATTGAAGAAAGGAAAGAGAAAATGGTTAACCTTAACCCTCAATAGTAAATAGTACCAGAATCCAGACTAATATTTTCCAAGGCCAGAGCTCTTTGGCCCACCTATACCATGGCCAGCGCCATCCCTAATTTGTATAGTACTCAAGAAAATACCCTTCTATTCCTAAGGACTTAACATTTATGAGTATAACAAGAAAATTAAAGGAGAGGGAGAAAAGTAGGGAATGTGGAGACCTTCTAACTGGGCAGAATTAGTTAAGAGACAGTAGTTTCAGATAATTTCTTCAGGTATTCTTTTTATTTATTTACTTATTTTTACTAATTTTTTTCACAGTGTCTTAATTGCTGTTAAAGCATTCATTGAGTTGTTTTTTTTTTAATTTAAATTTTTTTTTAAACACAGCAACAAACAAACACAAACATTTTACCATATGATCATTCCATCCTTGGTATATGATCAATAACTCACGATATCATCACATAGGTATATATTCATCACTATGATCATTTCTTAGAACATTGGCATCAATTCAGAAAAAGAAATAAAAAGAAAAAAGAAGACTCATACATTCCATACCCCTTACCCCTCCCTCTCATTGAACGTTCGTATTTCTACCCAATATATTTTAGCCTTTGTTTCCCCTATTTTTTTACTTTATTTTTTTTAAATACCAAAAAACACCAAATGCAAACATTCCTAACTTTTGATCATTCTGTTCTACATATATAATCAGTAATTCACAATATCATTACATAGTTGCATATTCATCATCATGATCATTTCTTAGAACATTTGCATCTATTCAGAAAAAGAAATAAAAAGAAAACAGAAAAAAATTCATACATATCATATTCCCCACCCCTCCCCCTCATCGATCACCAGCATTTCAATCTATATTTATTTTAACATTTGTTCCCCTTATTATTCATCTTTATTCCATATGTTTCACTCGTCTGTTGATAAGGTAGATAAAAAGAGCATCAGACACAAGGTTTTCACAATCACACAGTCACACTGTGAAAGCTATTTCAGTATACAATCTTCTTCAAGAAACATTGCTTCTGGAACACAGCTCTACATTTTCAGGAAGTTCCCTCCAGCCTCTCCATTACATCTTCACTAACAAGGTTATATCTATTTAATGCATAAGAATAACCTCCAGGATAACCTCTTGACTCTGATTTTGGAATCTCTCAGCCATTGATTTTGTCTCATTTCATTCTTCCCCCTTTTGGTCGAGAAGATTTTCTGAATCCCCTGATGCTGAGTCTCAGCTCATTCTAGGGTTTTTCTCAGTCCCTTGATGCTGAGTCTCAGCTCACTCCAGGTCCCCTATTTTTTTTTCTATACCTCTTGCCATTCCCTTTCACTGATCACTAGCATTGCAATCTACTAAATTTATTTTAATATTTGTTCCCCCTATTATTTATTTTTAATCCATATGTTTTACTCATCTGTCCATACTATAGATAAAAGGAGCATCAGACACAAGGTTTCACAATCACACAGTCACAATGAGAAAGTTATATCATTACACAATCATCTCCAAGAAACATGGCTACTGGAACACAGCTCTACATTTTCAGGCACTTCCCTCAAGCCTCTCCATTACATCTTGAATAACAAGGTGATATCTACTTAATGCATAAGAATAACCTCCAGGATAACCTCTCGACTCTGTTTGAAATTTCTCAGCCATTGACACTTTGTCTCATTTCTCTCTTCCCCCTTTTGGTCGAGAAGATTTTCTCTATCCTTTCATGCTGAGTCCCAGCTCATTCTAGGATTTCTGTTCCATGTTGTCAGGAAGGTTTACACCCTGGGAATCATGTCCCACATAGAGAGGGTGAGGGCAGTGAGTTTGTTTGTCGTGTTGCCTGAGAAAAAGAGGCCACATCTGAGCAACAAAAGAGGTTCTCTGGGGGTGACTCTTAGGCCTAATTTTAAGTAGGCTTAGCCTATCCTTTGTGGGGATGAGTTTCATATGAACAAACTCTTAGATTGAGGGCTCAGCCTATTGCTTTGGTTGTTACCACTGCCTGTGAGAATATCAGGAATTCTCCACATGGGGAAGCTGAATTTTCCCCCTTTCTCACCATTCCCCCAAGGGGATTTTGCAAATACTTTTTAATTCACTGTTCAAATCACTCTGGGATTTATCAGGGCATGACTCTGGGCAAACCTACAAAATCTCATGCTTTACTCAAGGTTCCATGTACTTATGGTGTTCAATTAAACTGTCCACATAAGTTATATTAGGAAATGCACTAGTCAAAATATAAGTTTTCCTCAGGTATTCTTAATAGATGTTCTCTAAATGATCTTTTTCAATCCTCAGTCGTGGATCAGGGAATGGCAATTAGATGGCTGAACAAACAAAAATGATCTGCTTTACAAACTAACATCACTTTAAAAAATAAAATAAAAAGAGACAGATGGGTGCTGGTTTCCAAGTTGCTAGTACACTTTCACTTTCTTACCATTCTGTCCAATATCTCTCTCTCTCCAGCAAATAAAGTTCAACTAAGTTAAGAGCTCTGACTTCTGATATTGCTTTTGGAGACTGCACAACCTGGCTGAGTTAAGACATTGTACCAGCATCAACTGGTCCGGTTCAGCAACTGACAATGAACACAGCCAGTGCTAGTTTAATAAGTGGCTAATTATTGTATTTTAGGTAGAAAGTCAAAGACCAGTACATTTTACTGGGGGGGAAACCGGGGTTGTACAAAGTGGCTAAACATGAAAAAAAAAAAATGATGTTCCTATTTTCAAAGAGCTTACTATAACTTCTAGCTCAAACAATAATTCAAGGATCTGAAGCTAGAAAAAGAATGAAAATCGAATACAGGGTAACAGAGTAGTTATGATAATAAAAAGCTGACTGTACAAAGACATGGAAACAGTAATTTAGGTTCTTTAGAGTCTGACATAGAGAAAGTACATCACTGGCATATACTGACACCATGAGAACCCTGATGAGTTTTCGTTCAGGGTAAACAGAAATGATTTCCCAGAAAATAAGTAAGCACAAAAGTATATATATATATATATATATATATATATATATATATATATACACAGCTATTTAGGCCCCTTAGCATAGTCATAATTTGCCGGCATGCTAGTACAGATAATGGGGATTGTGTCACATTAGCCAAATCCCCTTATATAGTTTTTTCTCACTTTTTAATCACATCACAGACTCCTAGGCAAATGACAAAAGGAAGATCTAGGAAAAAGGCAACATTTCTCAATTTTAGGAACTGACTTTACTAGATGTCTCTTTTCTAAATTATACCTAAAATATTTGTACCTTCACTTTTACTTGAACACCAAGTTAAGCACTCAAATGCTTATTTCTAATTCAGTGATTTCGGTAAAAATACCTCAGTGAAAATATGCAATTGTTAAAATACTTGGAATAATTCTCAATTTTTAAAACACTATATACCCATTGTGGTGATTGGAAGCTCTATGTACTCCAGAAAATTTTAAATTTAAGCTATTCCTGTGGGTGTGTACCCATTATAAATAGGGTCTTTTGATGAGGCCACTTCAGTTAAGGTATGACCCACCTCATTCAGGATATGGGTCTTAACCCTATTATCTAGGTCCTTTACACAAGAATGAAATTCAGACAAAGAGGGAGACAGCCACAGAAGCAAGAAGACGAAATCAACAAAACCCAGAAGAAAAGGAAGAGACCAACAGATGCCACCAAGTGCCTTGCCATGTGACAGAGGAATCAAGGACTATCAGCAGCCAGTCCTCACGAAGAAAGTATCGCCTTAATGATGTCTTGATTTGGACATTTCCACAACCTCAAAAACTGTAAGCTAATAAATTCCCACTGTTTAAGACAACCCATTTCATGTTATTTGCTTGGAGCAGCCTAGAAACATCTCTACCTAAAACATCTCTACATCTAAGATGTCACATATAAAATCCTCTTAGAATTACCAACATTAGCACCATTATGCAAAGTTCTACAACTGTACCTTCTTGACATATAGCACATTGAAAAGGCACAACCATGAAGAAAGAAGAGTGATTATATCATCATAGCATAATAGAAACTTGGCTGATCTTTGTCCACAGTTCCTGGGGAGGTAAATCTTATATCCTTGGAAGTGTTTATGATAGGAGTGCTTTTTTGTTATTCACAAGTATAAACTTGATACCAAACAATATGAAAATGGTATTTAAAAAAAAGAAATTATAGAACTTCACTCATGAACATAGGCAAAAATCCTAAGTAAAAATACTAGTAAATTATTTCCTACAGAATAAAAGAATAGATAGATAATAAACAAAGAGACATGTACATGCAAGTATATTGCAACATCGTGAGATATACCTGTATTATTTATTATATATTAATGAATTTGGCCTTCAAAAAAAAAATGATCTGGTCTTTGTCTGGGCTCCTGGGGAGGTCACTTATAAATACTTGGAATTTCCCATGATTGAAATATCTTTTGTTACTCATGGGTGGGTCCTCAAAATTACATTTGATCTTTCATATGCTAACCAGATGGCAGGGTAAGGCTAGCCATACCTAGTCTTACGGTGGGGAGCTGGCCACACCAGAAAGACTGGCCATGTGATTAGTGGTTGGGGCTTTCAGCCATCTGACTTCCGGAACTGTAGGAGGGCAGGTGGGATAGAGATTGAGTTCAACCACATGGACACTGATTCCTCCATAATGAAGCCCCATATAAATTTGGGACACTGGAAGGTGGAGGGAGCCTCCACAATTTATAAGATTCATCTCTGTGTCTGAAGAGCAATGTGTTCTGACTCTGCACTGAAAGGCCATGGTAACTTGCATTTGATACCCTCCCACACCTCACCCTATATATTACTTCTTCATGTCTGCATATTTTTACTGTATTTGTTCTTTTGTGCCTGGCTTATCTCACTTAGCATAATGTTTTCAAGGTTCATCCAGTTACAGCATTTATCAGAATTTCATTCTCTTTTATGGCTCAATAATATTCCAGTGTATTTGTATCTATATACACACACACACACACACACACACACACACACACACACCACATTTTGCTTATCCAATCATCAGTCAATGGACACCTGGGTTGCTTCCATATGTTGGCTATTGTGAATAATGACACAATGAATATTGGTGTGCAAATACCTACTTGAGTCCTGTTTTCAATTATATGGAGTACATACATAGGAGTAGAATTGACGGTCATACAGTAATTCTGCATTTAACTTTCTGAGGAATTTACCAAACTGTTTTCCACACTCCAGACTGTACATATTACATTCAACAGCAATGCATGAGAGTTCTGAATTCTCCGCACCCTCATCAACACTTACAACTTTCCAGGAATTTTTTGCTTGTTTTTTGATAATAGCCATGCTAAAAGATATGAAATGTTATTCTCTCATTATGATCTCAATTTGCATTTCTATAACAACCAATGATTATGAGCATCTTTGCATGTGCTTATTGGCCATTTGTATATCAGTGGATGAATGTCTCTTTGCCTATTTCCTAATTAAGTTATTTGTCTCCTCAGAAATATCTTGCTTGGGGTGATTATACAACCATGTATATTTCTTAAAACTCAATGAATTATATAATTAATATCTATGATATGCACTGTATATAAATTTTAGCTCAATAAAAATTAAAAGGATACCCTTAATAAAAAAAAACAAAAAGGACTAAAAAAAAAAGATACCCTTACTAAGTTAAAACAGAACAATTTAATGTCAATTAAAATAATACTCTAAATAGGTCTACTTGTGGGAAAACCAACATCTAGTAAATATGCTTGTGCACTGGATGCTTATAAAAACATACCAATACTTACATATTTATAGAACAAAATTTTTAAAATATCTGAGAATTGCTATTGTACAATAAAAAAAATCATTTCTACCCCCAAAGCTAACAGTACCAAATTTTTTACTATCTATTTAACCATTAATTCATGACACACTAGTATAGAGATGTTAAGTAATTATTATGTTAGGCAAGGCTACCAAATCCAAGATAAAAACTCAGATATCTGGTGCCCGTTTCAAGAATTGCAGTCACAAGCATCTCATCAATATGTTTTTACTAGATTAATCAGAAATAATCTAAAATATAAAGTACTAATTTAAAATACACTAATGCCAGAGAAGCATAATAATTCGGCTAAAGTTGAATTCAACATTTGAGTAAGAAATTTCGAAAACAGACTAACCTTAGAAGACTTCCTTCGGCTTCTTCTGGTCCAGACTACAACCAATTTATCTGGTTGCCTGCCAAACAGGAAAAAAAAAATCAAATCCAATTTAAATCATTTTAAAACAATGAAATTTAGTTTTAATATCTTTAAAAGGACAAATATGTTATTTCCTTTAGAGTACCTAGAGCAGTTATTCTAACAATAAAGCTCTGTAAATTATTTAAATATAGCAATGAACAGAGATGTGATCCAATTTAAAATGACTTTCATCAACTCACTTTTCAAAAAATACTTTAGCAAGTTAACTTCATTGGTACAAACCAAGTAAAAGAAAATGCTTAGAACTGATGATCATTTTATACCTTCTCCAAAAATTAATACTGTATATTTAATATAGGCTTTTAATTTTGATAAAATAACTATAAAAATGACACTTCCAAAATAATTTAAATCTAAATGGTGTGGTTACACTACTTTTGCATCTCTACAACTTATAAACAATGCCTATAATTTTCAAAAAAAATTTTATAATAAATCATATTATTTATCTTCATAAAAAGCAATATAGTACTAAAAAAACAGGACACACATTATTATCCCTATTTTATAAACTTAAAAAACTGGAGCAGTTATATTCATTCTCAAAGTCTAGAATACAGGTCTTCTCCCAGACCTCTCTTCTTTTCTTTACATTCTGCCAACTTAAAGTGAAATAAAAATACTTACATTTTCAGCTAATATAATGAAGTTTTCTTTTGTTTAGGGAAAACACCAAGACTATGATTGTGATTTATTTTACTTTAAATTTCACATTTAAAAACATCTGAGATAAAAGATGTTTTAACCTAGAAATGAATTTGTAACCAATAATGAATGTTATGTACATCCATGGTAATCTTCACCACTTTCTATGTCCCTTTCTGTGTAGTAAAGAATTTGTCTATACCCACAAAGAGGCCTAGCTTTTACCCTAGACTACTGGAAAGCAATCTCTTTCTACATGGGAGACTTGGGCTGATCAGATATCAACAATGTGATTTAGGGCAAAGGACTGGCCACACCCACATAGTATTAGGGCACAGGTGAAGACCAACAAGGTGATTCTGATGGTGGTTATGAGGCTTCGGGTCATACACTATCATTTTGACCAGGAGACTGAAATCAATCACATGGGTAATACCTGTATAATGAAGCCCCAATGAAAACTCTAGACTCTAAAGGGTAGGTAAGCTTCCCTGACTGATAATATTCTGTGCTTATTCTCACACATCAATTCCAAAAGAACAATGTGTCCCAACTCCACAGGGAGGGGATACTGGAAGCTCTGCATTTGGAACTTGCCTGGAACTCTCTTCCCTTGGCTGATTTTAATCTATAGTGTTTCCCTGTGAAAAACCAAATCCTTGCATATGATAGTTTTCAATGCATTCTTATGAGCCAGTGAGTTCTAAGAGTGCAGTGAATTATCACACCTGAAGGTGTTTGGGAACCACCTGGACTTGCAGGCAGTGTCTGAAGTGATGGTGTTTTTCTTGAGGACTATGCCTTCAAACTGTGCAGTTTGGCTAACTCTAGGCACCTTCATTTTACCCTGGAATCCTTCGCTATTTACAGATAAACACTCCTACTATTTCAACTTTATTAAATATATACATGTATACATACATAAAAGATCACCAACCATAAACACACCACCAACTGATCCACCTACAAACCTGTACTGGCATCCAAAGAGAGAGCCATTCAATGAAAATTATTACTGACAAACAGACCCAGAATGTAGCACAAAGTAATATTTAAAAAGAAAATAAAAGAAGATAGAGATGTTTCAATATATCCCTAATAGAAATTCCAAAAGTTGGAAACAGTGGAAATGGTATGGTAGAGGCAATACTGAAGAGATAAGGCTAAAAATTTTCCAGATTTAAAGAAAAGCAGGAGTCCTTAGAAAGTACACACCAAGGAATGAACAGGATAAACAAAAATACCCACATCTACCTACACTGCAATGAAACTACAAAACAATAAGATAAATAGAAAAATCATGAAAGAGAGGTTACCCACAAAGGAATAATTATACTGACAGCAGAATTCTCATTAGAACAATGGAGTCCAAGATAATGAAGTCAATGACCTTCAAGTACTAAGGGAAAATAGCTGTCACCTTACGAGTTTTATACCTTTGCTAAACTATCATTGAAGAAAGATTTTTAGATGTACAAAGTCTAGCTTAACATGCATTAGTCCCAGCTAAATGAGGGAAGGGGTAGGATGCAAGAACAATATAACCATGGTAAAATGTTAATGCTTGTTCACTTTAGGTGACAGAGCTAAAGCTTCCAATCAAGAAACCACTTAACTAAGAAGCCATCTAACAAATGTACAATGTTTCTGATGGTGATGTTAACGAAGAGAGTATTATTAAATAGAAAAATGGTAGTTCTCAATCCAAAACTGAACCTAGTTCCCATAGAGAGCCAGAGTTTAAAGACAACTTTTGTAAAATAAAGCCAGAGCTTGCTTTGCTGAGTTCTTCCCAGAGTGAGATGATGGGAACAGTGGCCAGAGGCAGAAGTGCCGAAATACAGGTGAAATGGAAGCCAGTTTCTATGAAACAGCAGAGCTTTCATCTAAAAATATTCCAATGGAGAAACAGGCATACAAACAAAACCTGGAGATGAAAATAATCTATCCAACAAAGAAAGTAGTAGAGCATGACGAATGATAGTGAGGATGGGCAGCATCAAGTCAACACGGCAGATGAAGTCAGGAGGAGAATATAATCAATGATGGCAGGTTAACTGAAAGGGAAGTGAATAGCCAGCAGGTGTACACTATCTTCTTTGAAAATATTGGTGGTTTGCTGGGACTTGCGACACTCTCATTTGCTGTACTACTGTGTTGCTTGTAAGAAAGGAAAAGAGAAGGGATATATACTGTTTTGTCTATACTTCCTTTTGTCTATACTTCACACCTGACCAGCTTCACCCTTTAAGGCATCTATTTAGACCCTTTCTGCCTTTGACCCTGTAACTCCTAGCATGCAAGATAACATCCACTTTCCTCAGCCGGGCTTTTAGGCATTTTATCACCTGAATCTGGTCTACTTTTCCAGCTGCATAACCTGCAAATACTTCACTTGTATTTTGCTCACCAATCAATCCCTGAAAACATATTCCTTTATTTTATCCACATACTCTATACTCTATTCTACCTGGTGAAATCAAATACCCCCTCCATTGAAATTGCTTCTAACTGCTAAAATCAATGACATTTGTCAATCCTTCTCCCAATTTTATCTTTTATAGAATAAGATTGTTTGAAACAATCATTTCCCTTGGTTTGGGTGATACTACTTTCTCATGGTTTTCTCCTCTCTGGTAGTTCCTCTTAATCTCCTTGACTGCAATCTGTTCTTCAGATTGACCTTTAAATATTTTGTTCCTCAGAATATCTTCTAGATCTTGTTTTTCTTCCAAGAAGGCTACTCAATTCCCTCTGGTTTCTATTATCTTCTATGCCTTGACGACACTCTAAAGCCTACATCTCTAGCCAATACATCTTTCTGAGCTTCAAATCCAAATATACAACTGCTTATGGTTGTCTCCACCTCACACACAATGTTCTGTTAGCACTTCAAAATCAACATGCTTAAAACAAAATCTTTCATGTAATCTTTTTCATCCTTTTCTTCCTGTATTTCCTGTCTTCCCCATCATGCAACTCCCATCTGTCTATGAGAGACTACTGAGTCATCCCTGAATTCCTTTTGTCCCTCAATGCCCACATCCAATCACCAAGCCCTATAAATTTTACTCCTAAATGTTTTCTGAATCTATCTTTTATCCACCCACAAGAATAGTATCTCAGTTCAATCTCAGTTTACCTAGATTACTACACTAACTTCTTCACGTATGTTCTCAATTCCACACCCTCATTCTGATTTCAATTCTAGTTGTATTTCTACAGTACTTTTGTAGGAATACCATAAATTCTCATAGTATTTCCTTTTTCATTTTCCTATACTGGGTATTTATACTGAAGGTACTACAAACTGACACTTCCAAGTTGACTAAAATCCAAAGTCAGGTTTATTTGACCTAAAGATTATTCTTTTTATTTAAGTTTAATTTTGAACTTTAAAGAACATTTTTCACTTAAGTATCTTTAAACAAAGCCTGTGCTCTCTAGATTACTAGAGCCCCAAGACCACCAACTACTTCACACCTGACCAGCTTCACCCTTTAAGGCATCTATTTAGACCCTTTCTGCCTTTGACCCTGTAACTCCTAGCATGCAAGATAACATCCACTTTCCTCAGCCGGGCTTTTAGGCATTTTATCACCTGAATCTGGTCTACCTTTCCAGCTGCATAACCTGCAAATACTTCACTCGTATCTTGCTCACCAATCAATCCCTGAAAGCATATTTCTTTATTTTATCTACATCTCTGCATATTATTATCTTTTATTTATTTGTTTTATTTAAGAAAACAAACAATACACTTAGAACCACAAACAATGGATAGTTTAGTTAGCTTAACCATAGGCATATTTAAACAAAGTATCCATATAATCACTGTAAAGCCTGTGTTTGTGCAGTAAGTTTCATAAACCAATTCAAAATTAAGGCAACAAGGAAAAATCTACATATTCAGATAGCAAAGTTCTTAAATTCTAAGTATTCAACACTAACTTAGATATCATTTGATCAGCTGTTAAAACTGTGAATGTTCTCAAGATACCAAGTAGAAAGTTCTTAAAATATACACATTGCTATAGTAATGACCTACGTTATTAGTTTCCTGATTTCAGGAAAATGTGAATATACAAATATTTTTACTTAACATATGAAAGTCTTAACCACTTAAAATGGGTATTTTAGTTAGCTTATCCATAGGCATCTTAAAAAATATATATCTAAGTAATCATTGTAAAGCCTGTCTGTAAATATGTTTCATAAACCAATTTAAAACTAAAGCAAGGGAGGAAAACAATCTATAAATGCAGATATAAGAGTTACTTGAATTTTAAATATTAAACAGTATCTTAAATGCCATTTCATTAACTATCAAAACTGTGTGCATTCTCCAATACCAATTAAAATCCCAAAAACTTACTTTTCAGAAATAGAAAAACCAATAACCAAATTAAATCTGGAGGGGCAGGGTGCCCTGAATAGCTAAAAACATCCTGAGAAAGAAAAATAAAGTTGGAGGACTCACACTACCTGGCTTTAAGGCATATTATGAAGCTACAGTGGTCAAAACAACATGGTACTAGCATAAAGAAAGATATACTGACCACCAATGGAATCGAATAGACTGTTCAGATGTAGACCCTCTCATCTATGGACAATTGATCTTTGATAAGGCAGTCAAGCCAGCTCACCTGGGACAGAACAGTCTCTTCAATAAATGGTGCCTAGAGAACTGGATATCCATAGGCAAAAGAATGAAAGAGGACCCATATTTCATACCCTATACAAAAATTAACTCAAAATGGATCAAAGACCTAAACATTAGATCTAAGACCATAAAACTGTAAAAAGAAAATGTAGAGAGTTATCTTATAAATCTTATAATAGGAGGCAGTTTCCTAGACCCTACACCCAAAGCACGAGCACTGAAGAAAGAAAGAAAGAAATGGGAACTCCTCAAAATTAAACACCTTTGAGCATCAAAGAACTTTGTCAAGAAAGTAAAAAGACAGCCTACACAATGGGAGACAATATTTTGAAATGATACATCAGACAAAGGTCTAGTATCCAGAATTTATAAAGAGATTGTTCAACTCAACAACAAAAAGACAGACAACCCAATTACAAAATAGGCAAAAAACTTAAACAGACACTTCTCAGAAGAGGAAATACAAATGGCCAAAAGGCACATGAAAAGATGCTCAACTTCCCTGACTATTAGGGAAATGCAAATCAAAACCACAATAAGATATCATCCCCACACCCTCCAGAATGGCCATTACCAATAAAACAGAAAATGACAAGTGCTGGAGAGGATGTAGAGAAAGAGGCACACTTATTCATTATTGGTGGGAATGTCAAATGGTACAACCACTGTGAAGGTAGTTTGGCGGGTCTTCAGGAAGCTAAATATAGAATTGCCATATGACCTGGCAATACCATTGTTAGGTATCTACTTGGAGGACATGAGGGCAAGGACAGAAATGGACATTTGCACCCCAATGTTTACAGCAGCATTATTTACTATTGCAAAGAGATGGAAACAGCCAAAATGTCCATCAACAGACAAGTGGCTAAAGAAGCTCTGGTATATACATATGATGGGACATTATGCAGCCATAAAACAGAATAAAGTTATGAAGTATATAAAAACATGGATGGACCTTAAGGACATTATGCTGAGTGAGATTAGCCAGAAACAAAAGGACAAATACTGTATGGTCTCACTGATATGAACTGACATTAGTGAATAAACCTGGAGAATTTCGCTGGTAACAGAACCCATCAGGAGACAAAAATAGGGTAAGATATTGGGTAATTGGAGCTGAAGGGATACAGATTGTGCTAACAGGACTGATTGTAAAAACTCAGAAATGAACAGTACAATATTACCTAACTGTAATACAATTATGTTAAAACACTGAATGAAGCTGAATGGGAGAATGACAGAGGGAGGAGGGCTGGGGGCACAAATGAAATCAGAAAGATAGACAATAAAGACTGAGATGGTATAATCTAGGAATACCTAGAGTGTATAATGATAGTGACTAAATGTACAAATTTAAAAAATTGTTTTTTGCATGAGGAAGAACATAGGAATGTCACTACTACATGATGTTGAAAATTATAGTAATTAATATTTTAAACTTTTAACTTATGTGTGACACTAAAGCAAAAAATGTTTATTTGGTACAAACTTTATATTTTGACTAGTGCATTTCCTAATATAACTTATGTAGACAGATTAATTGAACACCATAAGTACATGGAACCTTGAGTAGGGCATGAGATTTTGTAGATTTGCCCAGAATGATGCCCCGATAAATCCGAGTGATTTGAACAGTGAATAAAAAAGTATTTGCAAAGTCCCCTTCGGGGAATGGTGAGAAAGGGAGAAAATTTAGCTTCCCCAAGTTGAATTCTTGATATTCTCACAAACAGTGCAGGCAACCAAAGCAATAGGCTGAGTCCCCAATCTTGGGGTTTGTTCATATGAAACTTAACCCCACAAAGGATAGGTTAAGCCTACTTAAAATTAGGCCTTTGAGTCAGCCCCAAGAGAACCTCTTTTCTTGCTCAGATGTGGCCTCTCTCTCCACCCAACACAACATGCAAACTCACTGCCCTCCCCCTGTCTACGTGAGACATGACTTCCAGAGGTGTGGCCCTTCCTGGCACTGTGGGACAGAAATCCTAGAATGAACTGAGATTCAGCATCAAGGGATTGAGAAAACCTTCTTGACCAAAAGGGGGAAGAGCAAAATGAGACAAAATAAAATGTCAATGGCTTAGAGATTCCAAACAGAGTCCACAGGTTATCCTGGAGGTTATTCTTACGCATTAAATAGATGGCACCTTGTTATTCAATATGTAATGGGGAGGCTGGAGGGAACTGCCTGAAAATGTAGAGCTATGTTCCAGTAGCCATGTTTCTTGAAGATGATTGTATAATGATATAGCTTTCACAATGTGACTGTGTAATTGTGAAAACCTTGTGTCTGATGCTGTTTTTATCTACGTTATCAACAGACAAGTAGAACATACGGAATAAAAATAAATAATGGGAACAAATGTTAAAATAAACTTAGATTGAAATACTAGTGATCAGTGAAAGGGAGGGGTAAGGGGTATGGTATGTATGAATTTTTTTCTGTTGTCTTTTTATTTCTTTTTCTGAATTGATGCAAATATTCTAAGAAATGATCATGATGATGAATATGCAACTATGTAATGATATTGTGAATTACTAATTATATGTATAGAACGGAATGATCATAAGTTAAGAATGTTTGTGTTTCTTGTCATATTTTTTAAAAAATTTAAAAATTAATAAAAAAAATTTTAAAGTACATGCATTCTCAAAATATCAAATAAAAAGTTACTACAAATATCAACTTTGCTATCTATAGTAGTGAGCTATGCTACAAATATTTTCAAATTTTTTATTTCAGGAATTTATTTTATATAATATTACTATAACTGTCTATAGTGTTTTTTTAAACCATTTTTTTAGTTGTAAAATATAACACATATATATACATAGAAAAGAAAGAAAAAAAAGCAATAATTTTCAAAGCACACTTCAACAAGCAGTTACAGAAGATTTCCCAGAGTTCGTCATGGGCTACCATGCCCTCAACTCAGACTTTTCTTTCTAGCTGCTCCAAAACACTGGCAGCTTTATCAGAGTCATAAAACTGCGATCATACAGTATATATATGTCCTTTTGTTTCTGACTTATTTCACTCAGCATTTTGTCCTCAAGGTTCATCCACATTGTCGTATGTTTTGGAATATCATTTTGTCTAAATGCTGCATAATATTCCACCATATGTATATACCACATTTTGTTTATTCACTCCCCTGTTGATGGGCACCTGGATTGTTTCCACTTCTTTAGTCATTGTAAATAGTGCCGCTATGAATATCAGTGTGAAAATGTCTGTTCATGTCACTGTCCTCAAATCTTCTTGGTATATACCGAGTATTGGCACTGCCAGGTTATAGGGCAACTCAACATAAAGTTTCATGAGGAATTGCCAAAATGATATTGATAGTGACTGAAACATTTTACATTCCCACCAACAGTGAATAAGTGTTTCAATTGCTCTGCATCCTCTCCAACATTTATAGTTTCTGTTTGTTTAATAGCAGCCATTCTTATAGGTGTGAGGCGACATCTCATTGTTGTGCATGGGAAAACTGGATTTCAATAGCCCAAAGAAGGAAAGAGGACCCCTACTTTATACCCTATACAAAAATTAATTCAAAATGGATCAACGACCTAAATGTAAGAGCCAATACCATAAATCTTCTTGAAAATAACGTAGGGAAACATCTTCAAGACCTAGTAATTGTAGGTAGTTTCTTAAACTTTATACCTAAAGTGCAAGCTGTGAAAGAGAAAATATACAAATGGGAACTCTTGAAGATCAAGAGCTTCTGTGCCTCAAGGCACAGAAGCTCTTAATTTGCATTTCCCTTATAGACAATGAAGATGAGTAGCTCATTGAGTTGTCTGCCTCTTCATCTTTTTAACAAAGTCCCTTGAGGCACAGAAGCTCTTGATCTTCAAGAGTTCCCATTTGTATATTTTCTCTTTCACAGCTTGCACTTTAGGTATAAAGTTTAAGAAACTACCTACAATTACTAGGTCTTGAAGATGTTTCCCTACATTATTTTCAACAAGATTTATGGTATTGGCTCTTACATTTAGGTCGTTGATCCATTTTGAATTAATTTTTGTATAGGGTATAAAGTAGGGGTCCTCTTTCATTCTTTGGGCTATTGAAATCCAGTTTTCCCATGCACATTTATTGAAAAGACTATTCTGTCCCAAATTCAGTGGATTTGGGGGCCTTATCGAAGATGAAATATCCATAAATTTGGCAGTCAATCTCTGCACTCTCAATTCTATTCCCCTGGTCAGTCCTTCTGTCTTTGTGCCAGTACCATGAAGTTTTGACCACTGTGTCTTTAAAGTAAGCTTTAAAGTCAGGAAGTGATAGACCTCTCAGTTCACTCTTCTTTTTTTGGGATATCTTTAGCTATTCAAGGTCTCCTTCCCTTCCATAAAATTTGATAACCAGTTTTTCCAAGTCTTTAAAGTAGATTGTTGGGATTTTGATTGATATTGAGTTGAACCTGTAAATGAATTTGGGTAGAACTGACACTGTTAACTACATTTAGCCTTCTTATCTATGAGTAGGGAATGTCTTTCCATCTATTTAGACCTTCTTCGATTTCTTTTAGCAAAGTTATGTACTTTTCTGTGTACAAGTCCTTTACGTCTCTAGTTAAGTTCATTTCTAAGTACTTGATTCTTTCAGTCCTATTTTGAATGGAATTTTTTCCTTAACTGACTCCTCGGTTACGTCATTGCTTGTGCATAAAAACGTTACTGATTTTTGCACATTAATTTTATATCCCACAACCTCGCTGAATTTGTTTATTAGCTCAAGTAACTTCGCTGTAGATTTCTCCGGATTTTCCAAGTACAGTATCATGTCATTTGCAAATAATGAAAGTTTTACTTCTCCCTTTCCAATTTTAGATGGCTTTAATTTCTTTGTCCTGCCTGATTGCTCTACCTAGAACTCCTAGCATAATGTTGAATAGCCGTACTGACAGTGGGCATCCTTGTCTTGTTCCTGTTCTTAGAGGGAAAGCCTTCAGTCTCTCTCCATTGAGGACGATGCTGGCTATTGGTTTTTTATATATTCCCTTTATCATATTGAGGAAGTTCCCTTCATTCCTACCTTTTGGAGTGTTTTTATCAGAAAAGGATGCTGAATTTTGCTGAATGCTTTCTCAGCATCAATCAAGATGATCATGTGATTTTTCCCTTTCGACTTGTTAATGTGCTGTATTACATTAATTAATTTTCTTCTGTTGAACATCCTTGCATTCTTGGTATAAACCCCACTTAGTGGCAGTGTATAATTAGTTTAATGTGTTGTTGGATTTGATTTGCTAATATTTTGTGGAGAATTTTTGCATCTATGTTCATTAGGGAGAATGGCCTGTAGCTGTCCTTTCTTATAGCATCTTTACCTGGTTTTGGTATTAAAATGATATCAGTTTCATAAAATGAGTTAGGTAGAGTTCCTATTTCCTCAATTTTTGGGAAACTTTGAACACGATTGGTATTAGCTCTTTTTGGAATGTTTGATAAAATTCCCATGTGAAGCCATCTGGCCCTGGGCTTTTCTTTGTAGTAAGATTTCTGATGCCTGAATCTCTTGTGTTTGGTTAGTTGAGATCTTCTATTTCTTCGAGTCAATGTAGCTTGTTTGTGTGTCCAGGAATTTGTCCATTTCATCTAAGTTGTCTAGTTTCTTGGCTTAAGTTGTTCATAGTATCCTCTTATTTCTTTTATTTCTTCCGAGTCTATAGTTACACACCCCTTCTCATTTCTAATTTTGCTTATTTGCATTCTCTCTTATTTTCTTTGTCAGTCTTAGTAGTAGGACATCAATTTTATTGATTTTCTCAAAGAACCAAATTTTGGTTTTATTGATTCTTTCTATTGTTCATTTCTTCTCCCATTCATTTAACTCTGCTTTAATCTTTGTTGTTTCTCTTCTTCTTTTTGCTTTGGGGTTAGTTTGCTGTTCTTTCTCAAGCTCCTCCAGGTGAGCAGTCCTTGAATTTTGCTCTTTCTTGTTTTTTAATATAGGCATTTAGGGCAATAAATTTCCCTCTCAGCACAGTGTTTCCCACATCCCATGAGTTCTGATATGTTGTATTCTCATTTTCCTTCATCTCCAGATAGCTACTGATTTCTCTAGCAAGTTCTTCTTTGACCCACTGGTTGTTTAAGAGTGTGTTATTTAATCTCCATATATTTATGACTGCTCTCATTCTTTGATGGTTATTGAGATCCAGCTTCATTCTATTGTGATCAGAGAAGGTGCTATAAATGATTTCAATGTTTTTAAATTTATAAAGACCTGTTTTGTGCCCCAGCATATTATCTATCCTGGAGAATGTTCCATGAGCACTACAGAAGAATGTATATCCTTGTGTTTTGGGGTGCAATGACCTATATATGTCTATTAGGTTTTATTCATTTATCAAGTTATTTAACTTCTCTATTTCCTTGTTGATCTTCTGTCTGGTTGTTCTGTCCATAGAGGAGAGTGGTATATTGAAGTCTCCTACTATTTTTGTTGAAACATCTATTGCTCCCTTCAGTTTTACCAATGTCTGTCTCATGTACTTTGGTGCTCCTTGATTGGAAGCATAAACATTTATGATTGTTAATTCTTCTTGGTGAATTGTCCCTTTCATTAATATATATTATCCTTCTTTGTCTCTTATGATGTCTTTGCATTTAAAGCCTATTTTGTCCAAAATGAGTATAGCTACTACTGCTTTCTTCTGGTTACAACTTATATGGAAAATCTTTTTACATCCTTTCACTTTCAATCTATTTGTATCCTTGTGTCTAAAACGAGTCTCTCGTAAGCAGCATATGGCTTCTTTTACTAAACTTCTTCATCCATTCTGCCAATCTGTATCTTTTAATGGGTAAGTTTAGTCCATTAACATTCAAAGTTATTACTGAAAAGGCATTTCTTGAATGGATTTTATTTGTCAGATCTATATATTATTTTCCCTCTTTCTCTTTGTATTCCTTTTTTTTTCTCTTTGTATTCTTTAAATTACCCTTAGTGATATTCTTCGATTCTGTGCCCTCCTCCAGACCTTCCTCTTCTGTGCCTTTTTTTTCAAATGGCAGAACTCCCTTTAGTATTTCTCAGAGGGCCCATCTCTTGTTGACAAGTTCTTTCAGGATTTGTTTGTCTGAAAATTTGAATCTCTCCCTCAGACAATTTGTCTGGGTCCAGAATTCTTAGCTGGAAGTCTTTCTCTTTCAGGATTTTAAATATATCATACCATTGCCTTCTCACCTCCATGGTGCCAGCTGAGTAGTCTGAACTCAGTCTTCTGTGGTTTCTCTTGTATGTAGCAGATTGTTTTTCTCTTGTTGCTTTCAGGATTTTCTGCTTCTCTTCAGCATTTGACAGACTGATTAGTATGTGTCTTGGGGAAGGCCTATTTGGATTTATTCTATTGGAGTTCATTGAGCTTCTTTGACTCGTATATTTATGTCCTTTGAAAGGACTGGGAAGTTTTCCCCTGTTACATCCTTCACTACTCTTTCTAGCCCTTTACTCCAATGATTCTTATATTTGTGCCTTTGTTTTGCCCAGCATTTCCCTGAGACCCAACTCAAAATTTTCCATCTTTTTTGCCATTTGCTGTTTTGATTGTTTAAAATCAGTTATCCTGTCCTCTAGTTCACTTATTCTTTCTTCTAGTAATAATAAAAATGAATGAAATGGAATAATAAGAAATAATACATGAAGAAAAGATGGAAAATGAATAAAATATAATATTAAATATCCATAAAAGTTTTAAAAAATGAAAAGGACAATTATATTACTGATAAAAATGTATAGAACAAACATGTTTTAAAAGGAGGAAAATAAAAAAGAATATTAAGAAGAAAGAAATTAAATAAACAAAAATAAAGACCTAGGCAGATAGGGAGTTAGCTTGCCTGCACTTACCCCTTCTCCCCAGCAGGTGGCAACTGTGAGGCTCCTTGTCCCTCAAGCTCTCTGCTCCCTGTCTGGTGCAGCCAACCTGCACTAGACACCTGGTCAGCAGATAGCACTCTCCAGGCTCCTCCTGTCAACCCCGCCCCTCCTGGCGGATGCGACTTGAGGTTAGCATGCTCAGTAAGGGGACTGCTTCCACAGGGGAACTGCTCTGGCAGAAGGGCTGCTCCACCAGGAGCTGCCAGCTTGCTGGTCTCTGCCCAGAGATCAGGGAGCCAACCAGTATGTGGGGGGGTCAGCTGATTGGCCTACCTGCAGCATTGGTGGGCCTGCCAGATAGCGCATCTGCGGGCAGACTTTTCCCACAACCCACCAGGTGATCACCTGCCTCCGGGTTCCCTGTGAGCACTGCCCACCACAACCATGTGGGTAGGTTTCCCCAGCTGGCAGCTGTGCAGGTTGGAGCTGAGGAGAGTCAGTTCCTTCCTGTTGCACCTCCCTGGTGCACTGCAGCCCACAAGCTGGGAATCCTAGTCACCAGACCCACTTGGTCTCCCCTGGTCCTCCACCCCCCCAAAACTGCCTAAAGACCCTCAGGGACTACTCACACCCTGGGGACCTCAGTCCTGGATATTTTCTCCCTGTCTTCTATCTTATTCATGGAGCAGAATCCATATTATTACCTTTTAAACTCCCCTCCCCTCCTCTTTTCTACCTTATAAATCTTAATTCATCACTTTCTCTGAAATTCTGACCATTTCCAACTTGACCCCCATTTCCAACAGGGTCCACCTGAACCCCCAATATCCTTAGGCTAGTTAATTGTCCCTTCTATCATGTTCATAATAATACTCTAGGGCCCACCTCAAATTTAATACTTTATATGCCTCTGTTATAACTATTTTTCTATTATAACTATTTGTTATTATTTCTATCTATCCCCAACCAGACTATGTTCCTTTATCATCTATATCCTTTTTAAAATCTTTGTATTCCTAGCAAGAATTTGGTACAAGGTTGAGGCTTGATGAATATTAGCCACTGAAAGAAGCTTGAGTTTCATCCAGGAATTCCCAGTTGGTTAATTATAATAGATGAGGTACAGCTAAAGCCAGTAGCTATACAACACATCCTATCTGTGGCTTATTTGAGCTTTGTAGTGATCCTACCTTGGCTACACATTGGAACCCACCTGGGACACTTTAAAAAAAATACCAATTCCTAGCTCCAACCTGGAAAATCTAATTCAATTGGTCTCGTGTACAGATTTTTTCAAAGTTCCACCAGTGATCCTAATGTGTAGCCAAGGTTAAGAATCACTTGTTGATGGAGAGAGCTATAGCAATTCCCCACACTTCATGACTTGAAACACTAGTGAGGCACCCCCATGGCAAAGTGGGTGTCTCCTTTCCACAGCATCCTCCTCATGCCACCTGAACTGTTGCCTCCTTCCAACTCACAGACTCCCAGCACCTCCCCCTTCCTCCTACCCATTCTTCCCTTCAGTAAAGAGAAGCTTTTTACCATAAAAAATGCAAGAAGGGTGTCCTCCTCATTTCTATGCCTGAATTTCCAAGAATGTAAACAGAACATAAATGACTTATTTGAGAATGCTCCCAGAGACAGCTCAACTTTTCTGTTATTCTGTCATATCCCATTTTTTAAATGTCTCAATTAGAAACCAGTTCACCTTTACATTATCGGGAGCAAAATGAGGCAGTATTCTAGAATAAAGAACTATGCTGTGACTTATTTTCAATAAAAAGGTACCATAACCTCACAGTTAGTTGTCCATAATTAATATTTTAATCATCTCTGCTGTACTAGAAAAGAACCATTAAATATTCATGTACTCCCAAGAGGCCAGAGACAGAGCAATTGTGGGAGATTCATCCAACTACCAAAGAACCTAAAATTACACAAGTTTTTTTCTATAGAAAAATTCAAGACAACCTGGTGGAGCCAAGGTTTCCAGTGGAATTCAGCATTCTTACATTTAATATTTTTCTATCTCATCCTCTTAGTTAAATTACCAGGCAGCTCTTTAGGGAGTAAAGATGTATATATACATACATGCATACACAGATACACAAAAACATGCACACACACATATATACACATATGCATAAATATATATACATACATCTACAATACACATATTTTATAGATCTTTACATATAAACATTTTATATACAAACACATAAATTGAATATACATAGATACACTTCCTGTGAAATCTAAAAATCTAAGGATTCCTTTGGAAAATATAAAGGCTTTTTGGTGAGCTTGTTCAAGGAAGAAGATTATACATTTAAAAATAAGGATTTAACACCTTTTATCCTATCCTCAGAGCCCTTAAAACAGAACAACCTGAATCTGAAGGTGACAAGCCTTGTCTAACACCTTGGTTCTGATGCTAAATTCTGGACAAAAAGAAAGAGGAGAGGAAAAAGGATAGGAGACAGCAGTGGAGAAAGGAAAAGTTAAAAGAGCCTCAACAAACCAGATTATAAAGCAAATAGTTATTGTTCTTTGGCCTGCAACTAAAATTATGTGCCCTTCTCTTTGGTACCAGAAAGCTATTGTGTGTCAAGGTAAATTTAGAAGAAAAAAAAAAAAGCTTCTAGCTTAAAGTGAGACTCCCTACTCTTTTCCATTTGCTCATTTCATGTGGGTAAGAAAGCTGTGAGACAAAAACCCAAAATCCCTATGAAAATCAGTCTCATTACCTTCTGGAATCATAAAAATTATTCAACAAATGTTTTACTGTGCACTTACTGTATTCTGAGCCCTATGCTGAGCAGTGGAGATACCAAGATGAAAGAAAAAAAGCCTTGGTCCTCTGAATCTTACAGTCAAGTCAGAAGAAGAACATATAAACCAACTAGTCCAGCCCAGGCACAACCTTGGGGAGCACAGATAAGACACAAAGACTTTACACAGGAAAGGACGTATTTATACATACCTTGAGAAATATGCACACCGACAAAAAGAATCTGCCCAAGTGCAGAAAACTTGATTTAGAATTTGGAAAAACTATAATTAAAATGACACTTTTAATGTAAAACCCAACAAAAGATGAGTGACTAATTACAGTATGTTCATCTACTATAAAGACATTAAAAATATTTTCTAAGACCATTTATATGCATAATATTATCTTTTAGGAGATAATATTAAAGTTTCATACAAACTTAAGATTTTTTTTTCTGTACTTCATAATAAAAGAAGACACTAAGGAAAATACCTCAAAATGTTAACTGTGGTTACTATTAGGAAGTAAAATTTCATGTCATTTTAAGAATATACCTTTCTGTACTTTCTACAGTGAATATATTAAATCACTTTATGGGAAGTTACTTAAATGGGGGGGGGGGGGATTTAAAATAAAACAGCACTTTTAAGTTTGCAATTAAAAATGAACAAAGTTAAACAACCAAAATTTTTTTTTTATTAATTTCACTGAATTTAAAAAGTCCTAAGAAAGCCAAATTACCTTGTTCCCTAAGTCAATATTGGTAGAGGGGATGTCCTGTTTGCCTTAAATTAGCATAAATACCCCCAAGGCTTGAGCAGGGTCTAAGCAAAATTTTGAAATAGACTCCACTTGACTCTGGCATCATCCCATCTTTTCTGTACCCCTTGCAATTCCTGGACCTTTTTTCCTTGCTTGGCCAGGCAGAGTCAACACAGCACTCCAGTATGGCCTGGCAGGCCCAAACAATATGACAGATGCTTTTCAGATCACTCATTCTCTTCTGCATCAGTTAAAATTCCCCTTTCCCCAGGGCAATTACCTCAGTTGAGAGTACTAAGAAGAAAAAGATCTGGGGGAAATTTTTGTATTAATTTAGGGATAGGAATTTGTAAAACAGGACCCTTCAAAGAAGAGATAGTTCAGAGAAGAGAATAATAGATTGGGGGTTAGGCTTGTCTTGCCTAGTTTTGACACTAAGTGATCTTTGGACTTTCCCTTAATTTCTCCTGTGAAATCCAAAAATTTCCCTAAATTTCCTAATCTATCAAATAAAGGGATTGCACTAAGCTCTCAGCTAGTTCTAAAACACTACACTTCATAAGTGTAAACTTATTCTCTAATTGGTCAAATATTAGGTGCTCCAACATGAAATGAGAAAATTCAGGGATATGGTAAAGAATTTGTGTCAAGGAATCAGTTGCCTTCTGTCTACTGTCAGTGTTAATATAATGTTAATAACCCTTAAATAATATTATGAAAGGGAGGATAAGTTTTTTAGCATGGCAGCAAACTGACTACCAAAGATTCATGCTCCCTGTCCAGAGTATAGTGTTAACCCTGGGAAGTGTTACAAGAACCTCTTCACCACCACCACCACACAGTAACATTAAGATGGTACCACATGATAGTTCTCACCTCTGGAGCGTGAGAAGTGGTAGATGTTGTAAACAGACTGAAAAGGATAATAAACAAGTATGTATTCCCCACACAAGCTGAATGGAGAGGATTCTAGAACTCAGGAAGGCACAATCATAAGATAAAAGGGTGCTTGAATGACCACAGGGAAGGTGAGTGAACCTGGAACACCTTCTCAACTGAAAAGTGAGCTAGAAATGAACTTTAATTAGATTAAGCCAGTTGGATTTGAGTGAATCTGCTATAGCAACTCCTCAACATTCTAGAAAATTCAGCAACTTAACAACACTCACATGTACAATAATAAAAAAAGTTGCTCTCTTGTAGCAGTTTACATTTCAAATTGCAGGGACCAAGTTTATCCTGTTCATGTCCTACTAGGTTTCACTTATATAAAATTGATGTTTCAAAGATAAGAGACAACTATATCTCAAAACTTGGTCTTTGATATTTAAACTTCTGAGCTTTCCTAAATTAAGGATAAAAAAAAAATACAAGTTTTTAGAACACAAAAAGTACAACATACTCATCTCACCACAGAACCCAGGATTACTTACAATGAGAAAAAAAGATTTCCAAATATTAACCAGAACTTAATGTGAATAGGTACTTCACTCAATAACAAGGTTATTGCTCTCAGGGGAGATGGCTCATAGCCATAACTGAACATTTCAAGGTGGGAATATTGAAACAAAGCGGTGGTGGGGGGGGGGTATCATCACAGGAATACTCTAACTTTACTATATTTTTCAAGCAATTATTTTTATCCTTCAGTAGGAACATCTGCCTCCTATTACTGCTGCAATTCCACTTAATTATACTCTTTTATGCTTACTTCACAAGAGTTATTTAGCAAGCTTCAATAACTAATTCAATGGGGGTGAAATGTGAAAATGCAAGAAAAGGTACACATAAATAGGATATATTCTTGACAAAAATGAAAGGACACTTCTAATAATGAGATGTAGATCTTGTATTTTCCATTTAAATAAAAATATCTTATTTTTGAAATTATATTTTACATGTTCCAACATCTTTTAAATAATTTAACAGACTGATTGCTTTTGGATAAAATTATTTAACTGATGATTCATATGGACTTTTGCTGGCAGGTATTTCTATTGTTTTCAAACCAATATTTAGGGAAAAACATCATTCACAGTTTGGCGTACTTGAGCTGACTGTACTTTTTTGCAGGCCATCAAAAACTACAACACATATGCAATGCATATACATATATACACTATCCAGTTGTATAAAGGATTTATTGTTTTAATATAAAGATATTTCTGAGACAAACAACACTCTGGCAAATCATAGCTGTATCATGTGTGCAAAAGGGTTCTTCCCCCCAAATATTTCCTATTTCCTTATTGTTTTATATTACCCCCATAATACATCCTTTCATTTAACATGTTGTTTATTATTCTTTTGTACTAGTCTTGTAGGAACAAGCCTAGACTAAAATGTCACTCACATAAATAGCAGTATTCCTACATCATGTACATGGTCTCCCTGAAACTGATATTAGTAGGAAAAAAGATAGATCAGTGCAACCATTCCCCATGCCTCCCAAGCAATCATATTCACCATTTCCTCTCAAAACATTCTGTAACTGCTGCAATTACTTGCTTTGATTGATTATATTTGTCTGTCTTGTTTCTGTTTGACTTTATTTAATGTTCCCAAGAGATTTTTGGTGTTCAAAAGCAGTTTACTGGAAAGAAGGGAGGAGGAAAGAGAGGGAGAGCAGGAGCCAAGATGGAAGGAAAATCAAGTATGATTAGATAAAAGAACCATTTATGAAGACAGATCTGGGTTTGAATCCTGGTTCTCCCACTTCTGATTATCTCATCTTGGGAAGGTTTTAAGGCTCTAAGCTTCAAGAGGTTCCTATCTGTAAAATGAGAACCTAAAGGCCAATGTAAAGATCAATAAGGACAGACATGAAAACTACTTAGCTCAGTTCCTATCCTTCCACAAACTCTCAAAATAATGTTAGCAACCACCCTCCATATACACAGAACTTACAATAGCTTTTTACAGTTTCCCTCTTAAATGTGAACAGATAACCAAGAATCATCCGAGGAAAGCCCCTAAAATAAAACACAAACAGATAAATCAAAGGAAAAAGGAACTTGAAGGAAACCAAGACAACATGGAAAAAAAGAAAACTTTTTAAATGTACCACTAATATACTAAAAAAGATAAAATACATTGCATACATGAGAAACACAAAAATAATATTTAAAAACTAAGAAAGCATTCATTTTTATGTCCTTATTTTATTCATTATGAAAGCAAAAACTAAAGAGTTCAAAGGTAAAGTTGAAGAAATCTCCCAAAACTGAATAAAATAAAGAGACATTAAGAGAAAAAGGCAAAAAATTTAGATCAATCTAGAAGATTAAATATCTGATTAATTCACAGGACATTAGTGAGAAAAAGTTCCAAGATGTCACCTATGCTATAAGCCTAGAGAAAAACTATTCCAAACTGAGAGGCAGAACAACAGAGACTACAGGGGGGAAGGAGCAGATAAGAGACAGAAGGATACCTAAAGTGTGTAACTGTTTTGAGAGGCCATAAAGAAAAAGGTGAACTATAAAAAGTATTAGTGAGGATATGGAAAAACTGAAACCCTTATACATTACTGATTGGAATTTAAAGTGGTGCAACCACTACGGACAACAATCTGGCAACTGTTCAAATGTTAAATAGATACCATATAACCCAGCAATTCTACTCCTAAGTATATATTCAAAAACTTGTGCATGAATGTTCATAGCAGCATTACTGTAATAACCAAAAAGTGGAAAAAACCCAAATGTCCATTAACTAATAAGTGGATAAATGAAATACAGTATATCCACATAACAGAATATTATTCAGCCATGAAAAGGAAAGAAACATTGATACATGCTACAGCATGGATGGACTTTATTAACATTAAGCTAAGTAAAAAAAGTCAAATACAAAAGGCTACATATTGTATGCTTTCATATATATGAATTGTCCAGAATAGACAAAAAATAGATTAGTGGTTGCCAGGAGCTTAGGGGAAGATGGAGAGTGACTATTGATGGATACAGATTTTTTTTTGGAATGATGAAAACGTTCTAGAATTAGACAGTAGGGATGGTTGTACAATTTTATGACTGTATCAAAAACCACTGAACTGTATACTTTTATAGGGTGAACTTTATGATATGAGAATTGTAACTGAAAACAGAAGCATGTTGTTAAGAAATATGGGATATAACAGCAGAAGAGCTAAGAGTTGAAAAGTGGTTTTCTGTAGGGAATGAGAAGCAAGTTGGAGATGGGTGGGGCAAAGGACGCTGCTTTCATAGTTATGAGATCTGCAGCATTCTCTGAATTTGTAAATCATTTGTATCACTTGGAAAACTTAATTTAAAAAATGTAAATGGTGAAACTTAGTTACAAAAAACAGACTTGGGGAAATATTTGAAGAAGTAAAATTTTAAAAGGTTCGTCACAGTCGGGGGAAATTTTTCCACAAGTTAAAAAGAACTGAAAGCCTGAAGTAAAGGCAAAATTTACATAGGTTGGATTAGGAAAAAAACTGAGATGGAACAGGAAAATACACTTTAAAAAACTTACGATCTCTATCTTTGACTCAGAATTGCATCCTTAAATATTTAAAGAACAAGTCATAAAAGAGCCATTGGTAATTATTTTCAAGAGTTTAAATAAGACTGGTGAAAATGAAGATGAGAAAGGGTCAAATGAACACTAATTGGTATAAGCCACAGGAAAATACAGCTATTACTTTGAAGATCCTACATCTCACTTAACACCAAAAACACTACTAGCCAGCTTGAACTTCACCATAAGAGCCTCTAAATTAACTTGACAATTCCCAAGGATACAATTTATCCATTATTAAGTTTGAAGGATATTTAAAAGAAGAAAAGTAGCAAACACTAGCATGTGTGAAATACATTTAAATCCATTTAGAGCTCACAAAAAACCCACAACCTAAGTACTGAGCTATTGCACTTCCTAATATCCAAAGAAGTCATTTACATCCTGTACAACCTGCCACCCACTAAGAAAAGATAATATGATTAACCCTATTTTACAAAAGAAGAAACTGAGGCACAAAGAGGTTAAGAAGCTTGTCAAGGTGACTCAAATGGTATGTGGGGATGGGTTCTGACACAAGGCAGTTTGATGCCAGAGTCTGTGCCCTAACCACTACTGATACTGTAGAATGTACCAAAGCTTCTATAGGGAATCACAAAGATTTCAGAGGACATGTTTAGAATGAAAATATTTATTGATAAGCATATATTTTAGCCAGTTTTTACAAATAAGCTACATTTGTCACATACTTCATATATCTATAACATCCAACCTATGACAACATTATCCAGGCAAGTAAGTTATATTTGTTTTTTAAAACCAAAATATGACCTTTCACAAGCTATACATTTACATGTTATTATTTGATTTGTGATTCTATCTTTGCCTCTCAGATTATCAAAAGTTTTTGTTCAAAATAGATACTGCATTTCCAGTTGCTGTAAAATAAACTAATGTCTCATTATAAAAGCTATTATTTTGTTATCTGGACACCATTCCTTCTCTCTATATAAATACAGACCCAAAAATTGTAAAAGTAACCATGACAGATTTTTTTAAGTCATATAACACATTTCAATTATTAGTGAATGTTTCAGTTCGCTAAAGCTGCTGGAATGCAATATGACAGAAATGAATTGGCTTTTACAAAAGGGGGTTTATTAAGTTACAAGTTACAATTCTAAGGCATGGAAGTGCCCCAAATTAAGGCATCAATAAGAGAATAACTTCACAAGAAAGGCCAATTGTGTCTGGGTTCCTCTGTCACAAGGAAAGGCACATGGCAACGTCTGCTGGCCCTTCTCTCCTGGGTTAGTTTCAAAAATAGCTCTCAGCTCGTATAGGTCCTTCTGACTTCTGCTGAGGCATTTTCTTTCTCTAAGCATCTGAGTTCTGACTTCCATTTCACAAATCCTTTCTGGACAACTCAATTTCCAATCCTGGCTTGTCTTGTAATGGTTCCATGTTTGGTTAAATCCTCAAAAGGGGCCCTATTCACTGGGATCTCATTTTCTAGAAGCCCAGAATTTTCCTGACCATCAATTTCTGGTTTCTTTGTACTCAAAGAGTTCAGTTCTCAATTTATCTTTTCCCCGTTGCATTTTACTATAAGCTGCAAGGAGCAGCTAGACTGTATTTTCCACATGTAGTTTGGAAACTTCTTCTGCTAAATATCCAAGTTCGTCACTCTCAAATTCTGCCTTCCATCCACAAAGATTGCCTGCCTTCCAGTTTGCAACATGTTCATCATTTCTGTCTAAAGCCTCATCAAAGGTAATGTTAAGAGTCCACATTTCTACCAACAGTCTCTTCAAAGCATTCTAGGCCTTCTCTATCAAGCTCCTTACAACTCTTCCAAAATCTTCTTCATGTCCGTTTAAAAAAAAGCTGTTCCAATATGTTTGATGTTTGCAAACTGCAGCAGCAACCCACTCTTGGTATCAAAATGTTTTAGTTTGCTAAAGTTGCTGGAATGCAATATACCAGAAATGGAACGGCTTTTATAAAGGGAATTTATTAACTTGCAAGTTTACAGTTCTTAGGCAGTGAAAATGTCCAAATTAAGGCACCAACAAGAGGTTACCTTCACTGAAGAAAGGTTTATGCTGTCCAGAACACTTCTGTCAGTTGGGAAGGCACATGGCTAGTATCTGCTGGCCCTTACACCTGGTTCTGTTACTTCCAGCTTCTGATGCCAGTGGTTTCCTCTCTAAGCATCTGTGGGCCTTCACTTAGTTCCTTCAGGATATAACATGGATTCTGGCTTGCTTAACATCTCATGGAAGGCACATGACATCATCTCCTGGGCTCTACCTGTGTCTAGGCATTTGCTCTCTGTCAGCACTCCAAGTATCTCCAAACATACATGTCTCCGTTAGCTCTGAAGCACTGCTCTCCAAGCATCTACATCTGAGGCTTCTCCAAAATGTTTCTGATTTTAAAGGACTCTAGTAGACAAATGAAGTCCTACCTTAAATGGTGGAGTCACATCTCCATCTAATCAAAAGGCCACACCCACATCAGGCATGTCACATCTCAGTAGAGATGATCTAGTCAGAAGTTTCCACCCTGAAATACTGAATCAGGATAAAAAGAAATGGCTGCCCCCACAAGAATGGAGCAGGATTAAAGCATGGCTTTTCTGGGATATATAACAGTTTCAGACCAGTAAAGTTGGGTATTTTAAATTATTTATTAGAATCCCATGAACCAAATGTATGATCCAAATTTTCTCAGCCTTTTTTCCCTTAAAGAGAATGTATCAAAAATACACAAAAGTAGTAAACAAAAATATAGACTTTTTAAATGTTATTTTGGCACTTCAAGCCTGGAATATGTTTCCAATGACACTACTAAAATCAGAATCAAAGCAAACAGTATCCTAAAGAGGTAGAAGTGAAAAGATAGGTGGCAAGATGGAGCTTAGTGAGGTGTGGAATTTAGATCATCCCCCAGAGCAGCTAGTAAATAGCCAAAAACAGTACAGAGCAACGGCTGGGGCTACATCAGTGAGTGGATACACAGTGTACACCAATCTGGACCAAGTGGACCAGCTAAGATCACAAAAAGAACTGTAAGTTCCCCAAACAGTGAAGGATGGTGCCTGTCCCCAACAGGCATGGCAGGCTGGTTCCCTGAGGGGAAGGAAACAGACTTTATGAGCAGCAAGGGTTTAGCTCAACCAAGAGCCACTTGAGGAATTAATAAACAAATTCTGACTACTGAAAATAGGCCCTCAGCACAGAGAAACCTCCGACAAGCACTAAAGGCACTAGGACTATTTGCCCCAGCAGAGAGGGCTGGGCTGATGGGGGTGGGGAGAAAAGAGGCTTTTTGAGTCAAACAGAGCAAAATACTGCAAAGGGGCTAGACCCAAAGAAAAGGGGGTACATAGGGCCAGGAGATACACAGAGCCACAAACCAATTTAAGCCTTTGATTTGCAAACGCAAAGAGTAGGCATCCCACTCTGAAAAGGCTTTTTTTTTTCCTGCTTTTTCTGAATCTCTTAACAGCTCATCTATAGAACTAGAAGCCTTCTCAGGCTCTAGGAGTGCCCCAGGCATGGGAGGAATTAAGCTTGTCCGAGAAAAAAAAAGTTAACTAGTCAGGTAAAAAGAGTTAATTTCCTGAACGGTATATCTTCCCAAAGAGAAAGGTGTGGCCCAACTCAAGTGGAATTCCTCCTTCAAGGGAACTTAGGCCCCAGGGACTGGAAAACTGAAGCAATTAAGGCCAGCCTACAACCTCACCTCTGTCTCAACCACACCCCAGCAGGGAGAGTCTGCTGAAATTAAAGACACCATATCACTTTACACTTGTGGGAAGCTATGGTCAGAAAACTGCCATATGCTGGACAGGATAAGAAAAGCACAGAGTCTAGAGGTTTTTCAGGAAACTCTAACAACCTGCTGGGTCTCATATTCAGGGAAAACTAATGCTGGTAACTCTTTACTCCTGAGACGTGGGCCAGTCCAATCTGGAAAAAATCTGAGTGGGGACTATAATATCTGAGGAGATCCTCCTGAAAAATAAGAAAGAAAGAAAATAAAAGGTTCCATATAGGTAGTGCAAGAAAAAGAAAAAGAACTGAAAAATTCTTATCAGTTAAACAGAACCTATTCTGGAGTTCTAGAATAAGTTGAACTGAATATCAAAGAACAGATAGAGAACAAAGCCATCCAGCAAGAAAATCCTAGGTAAAAGAGTGAAAACAACCTCCAGAATAAACTTATTAAGGAAATCAAATGCCAACATGCCAGCAAAAAATAATGAGCCATACTAGGAAAATCAAGGATATGGCCCAGTCAAAGGAACAAGCCAACAATTCAAATGAGATACAGCAGTTGAAACAACTAATTCAGGATGTTCAAATAGATATATATTTAAAAAAACCTCATAAAAATTCAAAACAATGAGTTGAGGGAGGATAGTAAGACCTTGGGTGAAAAAAAGAACTCTAAAGTTTGAAAAAACAAATCACAGAACTAATGTGAATGAAAAGCACAACAGAAGAAATAAAAAAAAAAAAAAAAACAATGGAAACCTGCAACAATAGATTTGAAGAGGCAGAAGAAAAGATTAGTGAACTAGAGGACTGCACATCTGAAATCTGACACACAAAAGAAAATATAGGAAAAAGAATGATAAAATATGAGCAGGGTCACAAGGAATGGAATAACATGAAGTGCATGAATATATGTGTTGTGGGTGTCCCAGAAGGAGAAGAGAAGATAAAAGGAGGAGAAAAACTGATGGAGGAAATAAACACTGAAAATTTCCCATCTTTTATTAAAGATATAAAATTACAGCTCCAACAAGTTCACTGTGCCCTAAACAAAATAGACCCAAATAGACATACTCTAAATCATCACTTACTAATCAGATTTTTAGATGTCCAGAGAGAATTTTGAAAGCAGCAAGAGAAAAGTAATCCATCACATACAAGGTATGCCCGTTTGAAAGGATTATGTACCCTATAAGCCATGTTTTAATGCTGATCCATCTTGTGGAAGTAGCTGTTTCTTTTCATCTCTATTCAACACCGTAGGTTGGAAAGATGATTGGATTATCTCCACAGAGAAGTGACTCACCAAATAGAGATACCAAACTTTGATTAGAGGGAGATGTGGCTCCACCCATTCCAGGTAGGTCTTGATTAACTTACTGGAATCCTTTAAAAGAAGACACATTTTGGAAAAAGCTTCAGAGCCACAAGAACCAGGACAGGACAGGCAGCCAGAGACCTTTGGAGATGAAGAAGGAGTATGCCTCAGGGGAATTTGATGAAACAAGAAGCCTGGAGAGAAAGCTAGCAGATGTCACCATGTTTGCCATGTGCCTTTCCAGTTGCTAAGAAACCCTAAACTTCATTAGCCTTTCTTGAGTGAAGGTAACCTCTTGTTGGTGCCTTAATTTGGACATTTTTATAGACTTCTTTTAATTGGGATATTTTCATGGCCTTAGAACTGTAAACCTGCAACATATTAAATTCTCCCTTTTAAAAGCCATTCTGTTTCTGGTATATGGCATTCCAGCAACTAGCAAACTGAAACACAAGGGACACTCAATAAGTCTACATGTGGATTTCTCAGCAGAAATCATGGAGACAAGAAGGGAGTGGTACAATGTACTCAAGATTCTAAAAGAAAAAAAAACTGCCAGTCAAAAATCCAACATCTAGCCAAACTATCCTTTAAAAATAAGGGGGAGAGGGCAGGCCATGGTGGCTCAGCAGGCAGAGTTCTCAGCTGCCATGCCAGAGACCTGGGTTAGATTCCTGGTGCATGCCCATGCAAAAAAAAAAAATGAGGGGGAGATTAAAATATTTTCAGACAAAACAGTCACTGAGAGAATTTGCGATGAAGAGACGGGCTCTGCAAGAAATACTAAAGGGAGAAATACTAAAGGGAGCAATACAGGCAGATTAGAAAAGGCAAGAGAGAGAGAGAGGTCTGGAGAAGAATGTAGGAATGAAGACTATCAGTAAAGGTAAAAAAGAAAAAAAATTAGATATGACACATAAAATCCAAAAGCCAAAATGGTAGAAGAAGGTACTGCCTTTACAGTAATAACATTAAATATTAATGAATTAAGCTCCCCAATCAAAAGATATAAACTGGCAGAATGGATTTTAAAACAGGACCCATCTATATGCTGTCTACAAGAGGCTCATTTCAAAACCAAGGCAAAAAATAGGTTGAAAGTGAAAGGTTGGGAAAAGATATATCATGCAAACAACAATCAGAAAAACACAGGAACAGCTATATTAATATCTGACAAATTAGACTTCAAATGTAAAACAATTAAGAGAGACAAAGAAGGATATTATATACTAATAAAAGGAACAATTCAATAAGAAGACATAACAATTGTAAATATTTATGCACCGAGCCAGAGTACTTCAAAGTACATGAAGCAAACACTAATAACACTGAAGAGAGAAAGATACACCTCTATCATAATAGTTCTCAAGGATAGACCATATGTTGGGTCACAAAGTAAGTCTCAATAAATTTCAAAGGATGGAAATCATACAAAATACTTTTCAGATCATAATGGAATCAAATTGGATATCAATAATAGGTAGAGGGCCAGAAAATTCACAAATGTATAGAGGATTAAACAACCAACAGGTCAAGAAAGAAGTTACAACAGAAATCAATAAATATCTGAAGTCAAACAAAAATGAAAACACAACATATCAAAATTTATGAGACACGGCAAAGGCAGTACTAACAAGGGAATTTATTGCCTTAAATGCATTTATTTAAAAAAGAAAAAAGAGCAAAAAATCGAGGAATAAACTATTCACTTGGAAAAACTAAAGAAAGAATAACAAACTAAGCCCAAAGCAAACAAAAGGAAAGCAATAAAAAAGATTAGAGTAGAAATAATGAAACTGAGAACATGAAAGCAATTGAGAACATCAACAAAACCAGAAGTTGGGTCTTCCAGAAGATCATTAAAATCAACGAGTCCTTAGCTAGGTTGACAAAAAAAAAAGAGAGAGAGAGAAAATGCAAATAAATAAAATTAGAAATGGAAAAGGAGACATAACCACTACCCCACAGAAATAAAGAAAGTAATGAAAGGATATTATGAGCAACTATATGCTAATAAAATAGACAATGTAAGGAAATGGACAACTTCCCAGAAAGGCATGAACAACCAACAT
Source organism: Tamandua tetradactyla (assembly GCF_023851605.1). NCBI lineage: Eukaryota > Metazoa > Chordata > Mammalia > Pilosa > Myrmecophagidae > Tamandua > Tamandua tetradactyla. Next base: position 35,504,320 of record NC_135343.1, on the reverse strand, counting down.
TGACTTGAGAAGAAATAGAGGACCTCATCAAACCAATCACAGGTAAAGAGATTGAGTCAGTTATCAAGAAGCTCTCAAAAAATAAAAATCCAGGCCAGATGGTTTCACATGTGAATTCTATCAAGCATTCAAGAAAGAATTAGTATCAACCCTGCTCAAACTCTCCAAAAAAATTAAAGAGGAGGGAAAGCTACCTAACTCATTCTATGAAGCCAATATCACCCTCCTGCCAAAGCCAGACAAAGTTACACAAGACAACAAAATTACAAACCACTCTCACGAATGAACATAGATGCAAAAATCCTCAACAAAATACTTGCAAATCAAATTCAGCATCACATTAAAAGAATTACACACCATGACCAAGCGGGATTTATTCCAGGTATGCAAGGATGGTTCAACATAAGAAAATCGGTTAATGTAATACACTTTATCAACAAATCAAAGCAGAAAAACCACATGGTCATCTTGATTGAAGCAAAAAAGGGGCTGACAAAATTCAACATCTTTTCTTGATGAAAACACTTCAAAGGATAGGAATAGAAGGGAACTTCCTCAACATGATAAAGGGAATATATGAAAAACCCACAGCTAACATCATCCTCAAAAGGGAAAGACTGAAAGCTTTCCCTCTAAGATCAGGAACAAGACAAGGATGCCCACTGTAACCATTTTTATTCAACTCTGTGCTGAAAGTTCTAGCCAGAACAATTAGACAAGAAAAAGAAATAAAAGGCATCCAAATTGGAAAGGAAAAAGGAAAACTCTGTTTGCAGATGATATGTTACTATATGTCAATAATGCTGAAAAATCTACAGGAAAGTTACTAGAGCTAATAAATAAGTACAGCAAAGTGGCAGGGTACAATATCAACCAACCAAAAATCAGTAGTTTTCCATACACAAGTAATGAGCAATCTGAGGAGGAAATCAAGAAAAAATTCAATTTACAATAACAACAAAAAGAATAAAATATTTAGGAATAAACTTAACTAAGGATGCAAAAGATCTATACACAGAAAAATATTTAAAAATTAATAAAATAAATCATGGAAGACCTAAATAAATGGAAGGGCATACTGTGTTCATGGATTGGAAGACTAAATATAGTTAAGAAGTCAACTCTACACAAATTGATATATGGATTCAATACAAAATCAATTAAAATATCAACAACTTATTTAGCAGAAATAGAAAAACAAATAACCAAATTTATTTGGAAGGAAGTGTGCCCTGAATAGCTAAAAATATCTTGAGAAAGAAAAATGAAGTGGGAAGGCTCACACTAACTGACATTAAAGCATCTTACAAAGCTACAGTGGTCTAAACAGCATGGTACTGGCAAAAAGATAGATATGCCAACCAATGGAATTGAACAGAGTGTTCAGATATAGATCCTCTCATCTATGGACAACTGATCTGAGATAAGGAAGTAAAGTCAACCCACTTGGGAAAGAGCAGCCCTTTCAATAAATGGTGCTTGGAGAACTGGATAGCCATATAAAAAAAGAATGAAAGAGGATCAATATCTCACACCCTATACAAAAACTGACTCAAAATAGATAAAAGACCAAAACATTAGAGATAAGACCATAAAATGTTTAGAAGAAAATTTAAGAAAATATCTTATAAAACTTGTAATAGGAGAGGGTTTTCTAGACCTTACACTCAAAGCACAAGCACTGAAGAAAGAAATAGATACATGGGAGCTCCTCAAAATTAAACACTTTTTTGTATCAAAGAACTTTGTCAAGAAAGTAAAAAGGCAGCCTACACAATGGGAGACAATATTTTGAAACTTATATTAGATAAGTGTTTAATATCCAGAATACATAAGGAGATTCTTCAACTCAACAACAAAAAGACAAACAACCCCATTAAAAAATTGGCAAAAGACATGAACAGACTCTTTTCACAAGAGGAAATACAAATGGCTAAAAGGCACATGAAAAGATGCTCAACCTCACTGGCTATTAGGAAAATGCAAATCACCACAATGAGATATTATCTGATACCTACTAGAATGGCCATTATGAAAAAGAAAGCAACAAGTGCTGGAGATGATATGGAGAAAGAGGCACACTTATTCACTGTTGGTGGGAATGTAAAATGGTACCACCACTCAAGAAAGCAGTTGGGTGGTTCCTTGGGAAGATATATATATATATATATATAATTGCCATATGATCTAGCAACCCCATTACTAGGCATATATTCAGAGGACCTGAGGGCAAGGACACAAATAGACATGTGTACACCAATGTTTCTAGCAGCATTATTTATGATTGCCAAGAGATGGAAACAGTCCAAATGTCTATCAACAGATGAGTGACTAAACAAGCTGTGGTATATATATATGATGGAATGTTATGCAGCTGTAAGACAGAATAAAGTCATAAAGCATGTAACAATGTAGATGAACCTTGAGGACATTATGCTAAGTGAAATTAGCCAGAAACAAAAGGACAAATACTGTATGGTTCACTAATAGGCACTAATATTAATAAGTAAACTTGAAGAATTGAAGTTAAGAACACAGGTTATCAGGATATAGAAATTGGGTAGAGATTGGGCAACTGGTATGGAAGAAATACACATTGTTCAACAGAGCTGACTGCAAAAATTCAGAAAAGGATAGCACAATAGTACCTGATTGTAGCATAATAACATAAGTACTAAATGAAGCTGAATGTGAGTATGATAGAGGGAGAAGGTCTGGGAGCATGTATGAAACCAGATGGAAAGATAAAAGATAAAGACTGAGATAGTATAATTTATGAATGCCTAGAGTGGACAATGATGGTGATTAAATTTACAAATAAAAAAATGTTTTTGCGTGAGGGAAATAAATGACTGTCAATATTGCAGAGTGTTGAAAATAGATGGTATATGGGAAAAAATACAATCAATGCAAGCTAGGGTCTATAGTCAATAGTAACATTGTAATATGCTTCCACTAAATCTAACAAAGGCATTATGCCAAAACTAAATGTCAACAAGTGGGGGGCATGGGAAGGGGTATGGATTATTTGTGGAAGAAAAGGAAATGCCTTCAGATAGATTGTGGTGGAAAAGGTATGTCTATACACTTAGGTTGGATTGTATGATGTGTGAATAAAACTGTCTAAAAATGAACAAAGAGAAATGTGTTAGAGAAAATGCTTAGAAAGAGATGTACCTATTCACCGTTAGTAGGGAAAATGAGAGGTGCAGCCCTTTGGAAGACAGGGTAGTGGTTCCACTGGAGGCTAGGGGTGAGGTTGCCATAGGAGCCTGAAACCCCACTGCTCAGTATATACCTGGAGGAACTGAATGTGGGGACATGAATGGACACTTCCACACTGGTGTCTAAAATGGACATTTGCACACTGGTGTCTATGGTGGCAGTGTTCGCAATCCACAATGAATGGAGGTGGCCTAAGGGTACAACTACTGAGGAATGGAAGGGGGAATGATGGTGTATACATACAATGGACTACTGACTGGCCACAAGAAGGAACAAAGTTGTGAGGCATGCAACTAGGTGAGTGAACCTTAAGGACTGCATGCTGGTTTGAATTTGTGGACCCCAGAAAAGTCATGTCCTTTAATCCTCATTCAGCATTGCTGGGTGGGAGTTTTTTTTAACTGTTCCCATGGAGATGTGACTCCACCCATTCCAGGTGAACCTTGACCAAAATCCTTTAAAAGAGGGAACATTTTGGACAAAGTCCCTTTTAAAGCCACAGGTCAAGAGTCCATGCAGCCAGAGACCTTTGGAGATGAAAAAGGAAAACGCCACTGAGGTGCTTCATGAAACAAGAAGCTGGAAGAGAAAGCTAACAGATGTCTCTATGTTTGCCATGTGCCTTTCCAGTTGAGGGAGAAATCCTGAACGTCAACCTTCCTGAACCAAGGTATCTTTCCCTGGATGCCTTAGATTGGACATTTCTATAGCCTTGCTTTAGTTGGGACATTTTCCTGGCCTTAGAACTGTGGACTTGCAACTTAATAAAGTCCCCCTTTTAAAAACAGTTCTGTTTCTGGTATATCGCATTCCAGCAGCTAGCAAACTAGAACAGACTGTATGTTGAATGAGATGTCACAAACAAAAAGACAAATATTATCATACCTAACTCATACAGACTAACTAAAATATAAAAACTTGGTGAACTGAAGTCAAGAGCATGGGTTATCAGGATGTAGCCTATTGTAAAAAGTCCTAGACTGTAAGCTCTTAAAGCAGTCACATATATTCACAAGTTGTAATCGTTATTTCTAAATTCTGAGATACTGAGCTATTTGCTTATGACCTGGTCATTCATGTGACATCTGAGACTCAGAATTAGAGCTGTGAAGCTATGAAAGTCAGCAGTAGTTCATTCAGGAACTGTTTTAAAAGTTGAAAAAGGGATCTGACTTCAAGTTCAAATATGAATGGAGCTGATCTGGATAGGACTAAGGTAAATCAGAATATAGGGTAAAGGATGATATTGCCCATATTATAAAATTTCAACTTCTGTGTGAAACCAAAGGATGAGATGTTTAGTTGGCGCAAAATTTATATTTTGGGTAGTGCATTTCCTAATTTTATTTTATGGTCAGTTTAGCTGAACATCATAAGTACAAGGAAACTTGAATAGGGCATGAGACTTTTTGGTTTGTCCAGATTAGTGTGATGCCCCAATATATACCAGAGTAATTTGGGCAGTGAATAAAGAAGTATTTGCGAGGTCTCTGTGCTGGTTTGAAAAGATTATGTACCCTACAAATGCAATGTTTTAATCCTAATACTACTTGTGGAGACTGCCATTTCTTTTAATCCCTATTCAGCCCAGTAGGCTAGCCGATTGATTAGATTATCTCTACAGAGATGTGGCTGTGCCCATTCCAGGTGGGTCTTGATGAATTTACTGGGACCCTTTAAAAAAGGAAGGATTTTAGAAAGACCCCCTTTTAGAGTCATGTCAGAACCAGGAGAATCACGAGAGCCCACGCAAGCAGAGACCTTTGGAGATGAAGAAGGTAAACACCCCTGGGCATTCATGAAACAAGAAGTCTGGAGAGAAAGCCAGCAGGCGTCGCCATGTTTGCCATGTGCCTTTCCAGCTGAGACAGAAACCCTGAACTTCATCAGTCTTTCTTGAGTGAAGGTAACCTCTTGTTGTGCCTCGATTTGGACATTTTTATAGATGCTTTTTAATTGGGACATTTTCACAGACATAAAAAAAAATGAAATGATAAACTCTATAAAATTATTCTAAGTGACTCAAAAAGGGATTCTTTGGAGATGAAGTTACTGGTGTCAAAGGTACCTGTGAAGAGTCTGAAAAAAAATTGTTTTAAAAGAACCATACCAAATAAATGCAACATGTGATTATGAATTGAATCCTGAATCAGAAAAAAAATTTTTTTCTTTCTCTGTAAAGGATATTATTTGGAACATTGGTGAAATTTGAATGAAGTCTGTAGATTATACTATTGTACAATGTTAATTTCCTGATTTTGATGACTATATAGTCATCAAAAAAACACTATATAGTGTTTACATAAGATAATGTCCTTGCTTTTAGGAAATACTCATTGAAGGATTTAAGGAGAAAGAAGTACCATAGTTGCAGTTTACTCTCAATGAGCCAGAAGAAAATTATATAGACATATAACACATATAACTTAACACACAAGCATAAAAAGAGAGGAAAATAAAGATTTACGGCAAAATGTGACCATTTGTGGAATCTAGGTATTCTAGTTTGCAAGCTTCCAAAGTGTAATATATCAGAAATAGAATGGCTCTAAAAAAAGGGGAATTTATTAAGTTGCAGGTTTACAGTTCTAAGGCATTGAAAATGTTAAAATTAAAGCAAGACTATAGAAATGCCCAATCTAAGGCATCCAGGGTAAGACACCTTGGTTCAAGAAAGCCAATGACATTCAGGGTTTCTCTCACAGCTGGAAAGGCACATTGTACAATCTGCTAGCTTTCCCTTCAACGGCTTCCCCAGGGCTCTGTCCATTCTTTTGGCTTTGTCAGTTCTGGCAGCTCTCGTAGCTCTGAAGCTTTTTCCAAAATGGTTCCCTCAAAAGAGCTACAATCAGCAACCCCACCTTGAATCAGTGGAGACACATCCCCATGGAAACCATCTAATCAAAAATTACCACCCATAATTGGGTGGGTCATATCTCCATGGAAACAATAAAAAAGATTCCACCCAGCAATACTGGATGAGGATTAAAGGACATTGCTTTTCTGGGGTACATAGTAGCTTCAAACTGCCACACTAGGTGAAGAGTATTTGGAGTTCCTTATACCAAACTACTGTTATAACTTTTATATAATCTGAAAGTATTTCAAAATAAAATGTTTAAAAAAAACAAGTAAAAATAAATTAAAAACTATATTTTAGATTAAAAGAACTTTTAATAAAATTGGGTGGAATTTATTATTATATATATATTTGATTTTATAAGTGTGACTTGAAATATGTATGGCTAAAGACATTTGATTATTTAATCTCAATCCTTATTAGCTATCAAAAAAATGTTTGATTTAGACCTTCTAATTAGGAAAATGCTGTGAGTGGAACTTGGGGACTGGAGGGAAGGTAATCTTATGTTTAGGATCACCTTATAGAGGCATACAGGTTAGCCAGCTTCAGGATAGAGGGCCCCAAGGATGAAGAAAAAAAGCCCAGAATTAGACTCCGCACAGTGAAACAGAAAATGATACACTTCTTGATGGCCTTTAGACACATAAATAGCATCTATCAATTGGCAGCCTGGGCCACCACTTAAAATAACCCAGTTCAATAGTTAAGTATGGCCAAAGAGAAACAGGACTGAGCTATTTAAAACTGCAGCTATAGCAATAAATAGTTATATACGTTCACAAGTCAATGAAGTGTTTCTACTTCTGGAACCAGAAGATTAGCACCAAAATAGAATGGATTCCTCTGACATTACTAATCTACCTTATACCTCTTCAATTATCAACAAGAAAATTCAGATTTTCAAACATATGGGTGATATCAGATTCTCTGCCATTATATTCTCCCAAGAAAAAAATAATTATTTAATTCTTTTTATGACTTCCTGCTGCCTAGGGATTAAATTCAAACTAACTTAGAAAGCTCTCTTCATTCTGACCTGAACTAATCTTCTAATTTCCCACATTGTGTGCTGCATACAAATTAGACCACTATTCTAAAAACATGACCTGCACTTTTCCTAGTGTCCTCCTTGTGGCTAAATGTAATAAACATTTTTGCAGTACATCTTATTTGAGCTCTCAGCATCAATAACACTTGTCCATTCCTTCCTCCTGTAAACTCATGCTCTTGTACCTGGCCAGGCAATATTGGGAAGTCTTCAAAAATTGGTCCTAAGAAATACAAATGGCCAAAAGGCATATGAAAAGATGCTCAACTTCCCTGGGTATTAGGGAAATCCAAATAAAAAACACAATGAAATATTATCTCACACCCACCAGATGGCCATTATAAATAAAACAGAAAACGACAAGTGCTGGAGAGGATGTGGAGAAAGAGGCACACTTATCCACTGTTGATGGGAATGTCAAATCTCACAACCACTGTGGAAGACAGTTTGGCGGGTCTTCAGGAAGCTAAGTATAGAATTGCCATATGACCTGGCAATACCATTGCTAGGTATCTACTCAGAGGACATGAGGGCAAGGACACAAACGGACATTTGCACACCAATGTTTATTGCAGCAGTATTTACAATCACAAAGAGATGGAAACAGCCAAAATGTCCATCAACAGACAAGTGACTAAACAAGCTCTGGTATATAGACACAATGGATTATTATGCAGCTGTTAGACAGAATAAACTTATGAAGAAGTAACAACATGGATGGACCTTAAGGACATTATGCTGAGTGAGATTAGCCGGAAACAAAAGGACAAATACTGTATGATATATCAGTATGGTCTCACTGATATGAACTGACATTAGTGAATAAACTTGGAGAATTTCACTGGCAACAGAACCCATTAGGAGATAGAAATAGGGTAAGATATCAGGTAATTGGAGCTGGAGGGATGCTGGTTGTGCAACAGGACTGACTGTAAAAACTCAGAAATGGCTAGCACAATATTACCTAACTATAATACAATTATGTTAAAACACTGAATGAAGCTGAATGTGAAAATGATAGAGGGAGAGGGCTGGGGGCACAAATGAAATCAGAAAGAAAGATAAATGATAAAGACTGAGATGGTATAATCTAGGAATGCCTAGAGTGTATAATGATAGTGACTAAACGTACAAATTTAAAAATGTTTTTGCATGAGGAAGAACAAAGGATTGTCACTACTGCAGGGTGTTGAAAATAGATGGTAATTAATATTTTAAACTTTTAACTTGTGTGAGACTAAAGCAAAAAATGTTTATTTGGTACAAACTTTATATTTTCACTAGTGCAGTTTCTAATATAACTTACGTGGACAGCTTACTTGAACACCATAAGTACATGGAAATTTGAGTAGGGCATAAGATTTTGTAGGTTTGTCCAGAGTGATGCCCCAATAAATCCCAGAGTGATTTGAACAGTGAGTAAAAAAGTATTTGCAAAGTCCCCTTGGGGGAATGGTGAGAAAGGGGGGAAACACAACTTCCCCAAGTGGAGAATTCTTGATATTCTTACAAGCACTGGGGACAACCAAAGCAACAGGCTGAGTGCCCAATCTTGAGGTTTGTTCATATGAAACTTAACCCCACAAAGGATGGTCAAGCCTACTTAAAATTAGGTCTAAGAGTCACCCCCAAGAGAACCTCTTTTGTTGTTCAGATGTGGCCTCTCTCTCCAGTCAACACAGCAAGCAAACTCACTGCCCTCCCCTGTCTACGTGGGACATGACTCCCACAGGTGTGGACCTTCCTGGCAACATGGGACAGATATCCTAGAATGAGCTGGGACTCAGTATCAAGGGACTGAGGAAACCTTCTCGACCAAAAGGGGGAAGAGCAAAATGAGACAAAATAAAGTGTCAATGGCTGGGAGATTCCAAATAGAGTCGAAAGGTTATCCTGGAAGTTATTCTTATGCATTAAATAAATATCACCTTGTTAGTCAAGATGTAATGGAGAGGCTGGAAGGGAACTGCCTGAAAATGCAGAGCTGTGTTCTGTAGCCATGTTTCTTGAAGATGATTGTATAATGATATAGCTTTCATGATGTGACTATGTAACTGTGAAAACCTTGTGTCTGATGCTCCTTTTATTGACCTTATCAACAGATGAGTAAAACATATGGCATAAAAATAAATAACAGGGAAAACAAATGTTAAAAGAAATTTAGTAGATGAAATGCTAGTGATCAGCGGGAGGGAAGGGTAAGGGGATGGTATGTATGAATTTTTTTCTGTTGTTTTTTTATTTCTTTTTCTGAATTGATGCACATGTTCTAAGAAATGATCATGATGATGAATATGCAACTATGTGATGATATTGTGAATTACTGATTATATATGTAGAACAGAATGACCATATGTTAAGAATATTTGTGTTTGTTATATATTTTTTTAAAAATTTAAAAATTAATTAAAAAAAAATTGGTCCTGGGTCTTTCTCTCCTCCCTCCAGACTGTATCCCTAGGCATTTTTAGCCATGACTACAGCCAAAATAGCTAAAACAAATCTATATTCCCAGTTCAAGATCATTCCTCTGAGCTTCAGACTGAAAGTCTAAGTACACAGTTATAACTCTAATTGGATGTCACTAAGACATCTCACACTCAAACAAGATTGAAAACATGACCTTCCCTCCTCTGGTTCTCTTTCAAAACCATCTATCTCAGTAAATGGCACCACCAGTTATACAAGCCAGAAACAATCCTTCATTCCTCTTTCCCCATTTTCTCAAACTCATTATACCAAGTTTTCTTGATATTAACTCATATGTAGCTCTTAAATCCATTCTTTGCTCACCATCTCCATCAACACTACCCTCATTCATACTCCCATCATCTCTCTTCTAAACTACCACAGGAGCCTCCAGCTAGTCATCCCTTGCCTCTCTGAATTCTTCTCCCCTCCACGCTAGAGCCAAAAAAACCTTTTCAAAACACAAATTTGATCTTGTCCCTCCCCTGCTTAAACTCCTTGATTGACTTTCCTTGTCTTTTAGAATAAAGACCTTACAATTGTGGCAAATTTACACTCATGTACCCTTTGTGGTGCTTCTACCATAAAGAAACACAGTAACACACGATAAAGAATCTAATACCAATTTGTTTTTTAAAAGGAAGATATGTGGTACTGCTAAAAGATTATATATTCCAAGATAGATATTAATAGGGTACTCCCTAGATCTGATTATTTTATCAATCATATTTATTTTCATTAGTAGAAATCATCAACAACTTCAAGTTCTGGAATTTACAAAAAGATTTCCTTCCAAGAACTAAACACACACATACACACATACACACACACACACACACACACACACACACACTGTTTTAGTTTGCTAGCTGCCAGAATGCGATATACCAAAAACAGAACAGTTTTAAAAAGAAGAATTTATTAAGTTGCAAGTTTACAATTCTAAGGCCATGAAAATGCCCCATTTAAAGCAAGTCTATAAAAATGTCCAAATTTAGACACCAACAAGAGGCAACCTTCACTCAAGAAAGACTGATGAAATTCAGGGTTTCTGTCTCAGCTGGAAAGGCACATGGCAAACATGGTGACATCTGCTAGCTTTCTCTACAGGCTTCTTGTTTCATGAAGCTCCCCTAGGGGCATTTTCCTCCTTTGTCTCCAAATGTTTCTGGATGTGCAGGCTCTGTAACTCTCATGGCTCGCTCCAAAATGCTTCTTTTAAAGGATTACAAAACACTAATCAAGACTCAACTTGAATGGGTGAAGTCACAACTCCACGGAAGCCATCTAATCAAAAGTTACCACCCACACTGGGTGGGCTACATCTCCATGGGAACAATCAAAAAGCTCCCAGCCAGGCACAAATGAAACCAGAAGGAAAGACAGACAATAAAGACTGAGATGGTATAATCTAGGAATGCCTAGAGTGTACTATGATAGGGACTAAATGTACAAAATTAAAAGATGTTTTTTACATGAGGAAGAACAAAGGAATGTCAATATTGTAGGGTGTTCAAAATAGATGGTAATTCATATTTTAAAATTTTGACTTATGTGTGGCACTAAAGCAAAAATGTTTATTTGGTACAAAATTTATTTTTTGACTAGTGCATTTCCTTATATAATTTATATGGGCAATTTAACTGAACACTGTAAGTACATGGAACCTTGAATAGGGCATGAGATTTTGTAGGTTTGTCCAGAGTGATGCCCCAATAAATCCCAGAGTGATCTGAACAGTGACTAAAGAAGTATTTGCAAAGTCTTCCTGAGGGAATGGCAAGAAAGAGAGAAAATTCAACTTCCCCATTTGGAGAATTCCTGATATTCTCACAAGCAGTGGGGACAACGAAATCAATAAGCTGAGCCCTCAATCTTGGGGTTTGTTCATATGAAACTTATCCCCGCAAAGGATAGACTAAGCCTCCACTTAAAATTAGGCCTAAGAGTCACCCCCAAAGAACCTCTTTTGCTGCTCAGATGTGGCCTACCTCACTCTCAGCCAACAGGGCAAGCAAACTCACTGCCCTCCCCTTCTCTACGTGGCACATGACTCCCAGGGGTGTAAACCTCCCTGGAAACAGGAGACAGAAATCCTAGAATGAGCTAAGACTCAGCATGAAAGGATTAAGAAAACCTTCTCGACCGAAAGGGGGAGGAAAAGAAAGGAGACAAAATAAAGTGTCAGTGGCTGAGAGATTTCAAACAGAGTCAAGAGGTTATCTTGGAGGTTATTCTTACACATTATATAGATATCCCCTATTTAGTTTAAGGTGTATTAGGCTAGAGGGAAGTGCCTGAAACTGTAGAGCTCTGTTGCAGTAGCCACACTTCTGAAGATCATTGTATAATGGTAAAGCTTATGTAATGTGACTGTGTGGTTGTGAAAACTTTGTGTCTGACACTCCTTTTATCTACAGTATGGACAGACGAGTAAAATATACAGATTAAAAATAAATAAATAATGGGGGAACAAATGTTAAAATTAAAATATAAATATACATCAGGTAGATGGAAATACTAGTGGTCAATGAGAGGGAGGGGTAAGGGGTATGGTATGTGTGTTTTTTCTCTTTTCTTTTTATTTCACTTTCTGGAGTAATACAAATGTTCTAAAAAATAATCACGGTGATGAATATACAACTATGTGATCATATTGTGAGCCACTGATTGTACACCATATATGGAATATTTGTATGCTAAGAATATATGTGCGTGTATGTTGTTTTATCAATAAAAACTTTTTAAAAAAAGCTCCTAGCCAGCAATACTAAATGAGTATTAAAGGACATGGCTTTTCTGGAGTCTACCACAGATTCAAACCAGTGCACACACATACACACATAAACATACACACATACACCCACTCTTGTCAATAAACAAAAACAAAACACCTTGAACATTTCTCTTGGGTATTCCTTAATACAAAATCAGAAAAATTGTAACTGCCCTAGGAAAAGGAAAAAAGAGTACATGAGTACATGCATCTGTCTTTGCAGCAAACAATGTTTAATATAATAATAATGTTAACTATTTTGTTGATTTTCAACTTTTAGAATCAATCTAAAAACAACTGTGGTAACAATCAGAAAGTAAAGCTTAATCTAGACAATGCAAAATGCAGGACAGTATGATAGTATGTTAGAGAAGGAGAGAGAAGAGATGAAGAGACGAGTGTAAAAGTCATTATAAACCAGCCCTTCTAATTTTAATAACATGTATGTATTATTCTGATAACTTTTGTATCTCACCTATAAAAATGAGGTAATAATACCTGCTCAACCTAGTTCAGAGCAAAATTGCAAAGATCATATAAGTGAAAAGATACTTTCTTCACTACTCACATCTAACATTCTTAAGAAAAACTAAACTCTAAGGAAATAACATTAACAAACTCAAATTGTGCTGATTAACTTTCTTATTATATCTCTCATATAATGTCAAATAAAATACAAGTCATAATTTTAAGCATTCAACATGCCCTTTAAGAGTAGATGCTATTAAAAGCAATAAAGAAAAGACCTACTATACAATAAAACAATATAACAATCCGGAGTAAAAATACAGTACATCAGGGTGGGCCATAATGGTTCAGTAGGCAGAGTCCTTGTCTGCCATGCTGGAGACCAGGGTTCGTTTCCTGGTGCCTGCCCATGCAAAAATATAAATAAATACAGTACATTAGATGCACAGGTGGTTTAGTGGTTGAATGTTCACCTTCCATGCAGGAGATCCAGGTTTGATTTCCTGACTATGTAAACCCTGCCCACCCCCCCAAAAAAATACAGTATATATAGATGGTAGAAAACTTCTGCTTCCAGACAATACAGAATAATAACAGGGACCAGATTCACTGAACATCAGGCAATAAAGGACACAGACTCCTGAAAGACAGGGACTGAACAGGGTGAGCCCTACAACTGCCCTAGGTTGCTGAATTTAGAGTTTCTTGGCCAAGGCACAGGGAGAGAGAATCCAGTGACAGCTGGCAGGCTCTCTGAATTAAAGAGAAAGCTAAGAGACTGGGAAGACCAAGGCAACTATAACTCACAAGGTGAGACCTAGAGAGAAGACACATGCACAAAGAGATCTGGAGATCTGAAGAGGATCCCCTTTGAATATGTAGTACTTCAATATATGCAAAGTACTTCAATATATGAATATGAGAAAACTGCAAAAATTCAGGGTCAGAACTAACTGAAGGAGTAAAAGGAAACAGTGATAGGCGCTCACATAGGAACAAGAGCAGTGCCTGTTCCTACCAACCTGTCTGGAAAAACTTAAAATTTCTAGAACTTGGATCAAATACTTAGGAAGGAGATGCCTAGTAGTGGAGAATAATCAATTCTAGACAGATACTGCTCTTAATCTGCTGAACAAAACTTAAAAGCAAAACCCAAAAGAATAAAATAATTTCAAAGTAGTCAGTACCCAACAATAAAAAATTCACATCTGATACACAATCAAAGACTACAAGGAATGCAAAGAAGCAGGAAGACCTATAATGAAGAGAAAAATCAATCAATCAAAACTTACCTGAAACTTATACAGATTTTACAATTAGCAATCAATGACATTAAAGCAATTATTGCAACTATAGTCCATATGTTCAAAACTTAAGTGGAAACAATGAATATATGACAAAGACTCAAAACAAACTTATAGGTATTAAAACTGCAATGTCTGAGGTAAGAAATATATTGGGGTCAGAGTCTGCAACTTAAAAACGACCCGACCAGGCCAGCGCAGACAGAAGAGATTCCAGCTACCCCTCTAATGTCCCGCAACCGAGTTTCTGTGTGCGTTTCTGTGTGCTAAGTGCCTGGAACCTTGGCCTCTAACCAAGAAGCAGCACACTCTATTAGAGTCACGAACAGGACCCAGCGCCGAAAGGGAGCACTTGGTTAGTACAATGGACCAGCAAATGAGTCAGTGAGGCGGGGCCAAGATGGCGGCTTAGTAAAGTACGTGTGTCTTAGTTCCTCCTCCAAAGCAACTATTAGGTGAACTGAAACAGTGCAGAAAAGCTCCCGGGGCCACGGCAGGGAATGGACACACAGCGTACCCCAGTCTGGACTGGCTAGTCTGACTGCGAGACTTGGCTGCGGTGAGATCCCCGAGCGGTGCGCGATTTCCCGAGCAGCGGCAGCTGTGGCGGCCGGAGCTCCTCCTTTCCTCCTTCCCGGGCCGGCTGAGAGTCTCGGAGAGGCAAGTTTCCCAAGCCGAGGCGGCCAGCGCCCCTCTTCTGCGGGCGGCTTCCAGGTCCGGCTACGAGTCTCGGATCAGAGGGCTACCCAAGCCGCGGTGGCCCTCCCCGTCGGGCGGCTTTCTGGTCCGGTGGGGAATTCCAGAGTCCGCGGCGGCCAGTGACCGACGCCCCTCCCCCGCTGTAGAAGTCAAGAGTTTAAAGCAAGACCTACAGAATTTGTTGCAAGCTGCTGGCCTCGGGATGGCAGCGGTAAACTGTGGCGATTGCTATGTAGAGCAGTCTGGGAGGAAGAGAATGTTTACCCAAAACAGTTATGTTAAGTATGAAGAACACTGTGAGATAAGAATCTTGCTCCCTCAGGAAATGCCTGCATATCTATTGACATTCTGTGGTATATAACTAAGATCTGGTTGAAAATAAAGTTGTCTGATGTCTGATATAGATTTAAGCTTCAGACCCCCTGAACCCATTTGTGTCTGTCTTTCTTTTCTTCCTTTCTCTCTCTCTTTCTCATCATTCCTTAATGTCCTTCGAGCTCCGTTTCAATAGGAAGCAACACCCCGCGGGCGACTTCCTGGTCCGGTGGCGAATTCCCCGGGCCCGCAGTGGGCGGCGACCAGCCACAGGGTCCCCTCAAGCCGCGGCGGCTGACGCCCCCACCACGCACAGCCCCCCGAACCAACGGAGAGAATTGGATCGGAAATCCCCAGGCCGCGGAGATCGGTGACCAGGGGGATCCCTTCCAAACACGTGAGACAAACGTGTGTCACGAGTGCCACCTACTGGGCAGGATAAGAAAAACAGAACCCAGAGATTTCACAGAAAAATCTTACAACCTTGTTGGGTCCGACACCCAGGGAAATCTGACTAAATGCCCAGACGCCAGTAGCAGAAGATAACGGTCCACGCTCAGAAGACTGAGAATATGGCCCAGTCAAAGGAACAAACCAATAGTTCAAATGAGATACAAGAGCTGAGACAACTAATGCTGAATACACGAACAGAAAAGGAAAATCACTTCAAAAATAAAATCGATAAATTGAGGGAGGACATGAAGAAGACATGGGCTGAACAAAAAGAAGAAATAGAAAAACTGAAAAAACAAATCACAGAACTTATGGGAGTGAAGGATAAAGTAGAAAAGATGGAAAAAACAATGGATACCTACAATGATAGATTTAAAGAGACAGAAGATAGAATTAGTGATTTGGAGGATGGAACATCTGAATTCCAAAAAGAAACAGAAACTATCGGGAAAAGAATGGAAAAATTTGAAAAGGGTATCAGGGAACTCAAGGACAATATGAACCGCACAAATATACGTGCTGTGGGTGTCCCAGAAGGAGAAGAGAAGGGAAAAGGAGGAGAAAAACTAATGGAAGAAATTATCACTGAAAATTTCCCAACTCTTATGAAAGACCTAAAATTACAGATCCAAGAAGTGAAGCACACCCCAAAGAGATTAGACCCAAATAGGTGTTCTCCAAGACACTTACTAGTTAGAATGTCAGAGGTCAAAGAGAAAGAGAGGATCTTGAAAGCAGCAAGAGAAAAACAATCCATCACATACAAGGGAAACCCAATAAGACTATGTGTAGATTTCTCAGCAGAAACCATGGAAGCTAGAAGACAGTGGGATGATATATTTAAATTACTAAAAGAGAAAAACTGCCAACCAAGACTCCTATATCCAGCAAAATTGTCCTTCAAAAATGAGGGAGAAATTAAAACATTCTCAGACAAAAAGTCACTGAGAGAATTTGTGACCAAGAGACCAGCTCTGCAAGAAATACTAAAGGGAGCCCTAGAGTCAGATACGAAAAGACAGAAGAGAGAGGTATGGAGAAGAGTGTAGAAAGAAGGAAAGTCAGATATGATATATATAATACAAAAGGCAAAATGGTAGAGGAAAATATTATCCGAACAGTAATAACAATAAATGTTAATGGACTGAATTCCCCAATCAAAAGACATAGATTGGCAGAATGGATTAAAAAACAGGATCCTTCTATATGCTGTCTACAGGAAACACATCTTAGACCCAAAGATAAACATAGGTTGAAAGTAAAAGGTTGGGAAAAGATATTTCATGCAAATAACAACCAGAAAAGAGCAGGAGTGGCTATACTAATATCCAACAAATTAGACTTCAAATGTAAAACAGTTAAAAGAGACAAAGAAGGACACTATATACTAATAAAAGGAACAATTAAACAAGAAGACATAACAATCATAAATATTTACGCACTGAATCAGAATGCCCCAAAATACGTGAGGAATACACTGCAAACACTGAAAAGGGAAATAGACACATATACCATAATAGTTGGAGACTTCAATTCACCATTTTCAACAATGGACAGAACATCTAGACAGAGGATCAATCAGAAATAGAGAATCTGAATATTACTATAAAGGAGCTAGACTTAACAGACATTTATAGGACATTACATCCCACAACAGCAGGATACACCTTTTTCTCAAGTGCTCATGGATCATTCTCAAAGATAGACCATATGCTGGGTCACAAAGCAAGTCTTAACAAATTTAAAAAGATTAAAATCATACACAACACTTTCTCGGATCATAAAGGAATGAAGTTGGAAATCAATAATAGGCGGAGTGCCAGAAAATTCACAAATACGTGGAGGCTCAACAACACACTCCTAAACAACGAGTGGGTCAAAGAAGAAATTGCTAGAGAAATTAGCAAATACCTCGAGGCGAATGAAAATGAAAACACAACATATCAAAACTTATGGGACGCAGCAAAGGCAGTGCTAAGAGGGAAATTTATTGCCCTAAATGCCTATAACAGAAAAGAAGAAAAGGCAAAAATTCAGGAATTAACTGTCCACTTGGAAGAACTGGAGAAAGAACAGCAAACTAATCCCAAAGCAAGCAAAAGGAAAGAAATAACAAAGATTAGAGCAGAAATAAATGAAATTGAAAACATGAAAACAATAGAGAAAATCAATAAGACCAGAAGTTGGTTCTATGAGAAAATCAATAAGATTGATGGGCCCTTAGCAAGATTGACAAAAAGAAGAAGAGAGAGGATGCAAATAAATAAGATCAGAAATGGAAGAGGAGACATAACTACTGACCTCACAGAAATAAAGGAGGTAATAACAGGATACTATGAATAACTTTATGCTAAGAAATACAACAATTTAGAGGAAATGGACGGGTTCCGGGAAAGACATGAACAACCAACTTTGACTCAAGAAGAAATAGATGACCTCAACAAACCAATCACAAGTAAAGAAATTGAATTAGTCATTCAAAAGCTTCCTAAAAAGAAAAGTCCAGGACCAGACGGCTTCACATCTGAATTCTATCAAACATTCCAGAAAGAATTAGTACCAACTCTCCTCAAACTCTTCAAAAAAATCGAAGCGGAGGGAAAACTACCTAATTCATTCTATGAAGCCAACATCACCCTCATACCAAAACCAGGCAAAGATATTACAAAAAAAGAAAACTACAGGCCAATCTCTCTAATGAATATAGATGCAAAAATCCTCAACAAAATTCTAGCAAATCATATCTAACAACACATTAAAAGAATTATACATCGTGACCAAGTAAGATTCATCCCAGGTATGCACGGATGGTTCAACATAAGAAAATCAATTAATGTAATACACCATATCAACAAATCAAAGCAGAAAAACCACATGATCATCTCAATTGATGCAGAGAAGGCATTTGACAAGATTCAACATCCTTTCCTGTTGAAAACACTTCAAAGGATAGGAATACAAGGGAACTTCCTTAAAATGATAGAGGGAATATATGAAAAACCCACAGCTAATATCATCCTCAATGGGGAAAAATTGAAAACTTTCCCCCTAAGATCAGGAACAAGACAAGGATGTCCACTATCACCACTATTATTCAACATTGTGTTGGAGGTTCTAGCCAGAGCAATTAGACAAGAAAAAGAAATACAAGGCATCAAAATTGGAAAGGAAGAAGTAAAACTATCACTGTTTGCAGACGATATGATACTATACGTCGAAAACCTGGAAAAATCCACAACAAAACTACTAGAGCAAATAAATGAGTACAGCAAAGTAGGAGGTTACAAGATCAACATTCAAAAATCTGTAGCATTTCTATACACTAGCAATGAACAAGTGGAGGGGGAAATCAAGAAACGAATCCCATTTACAATTGCAACTAAAAGAATAAAATACCCAGGAATAAATTTAACTAAAGAGACAAAAAACCTATATAAAGAAAACTACAAAAAACTGCTAAAACAAATCACAGAAGACCTAAATAGATGGAAGGGCATACCGCGTTCATGGATTGGAAGACTAAATATAGTTAAGATGTCAATCCTACCTAAATTGATTTACAGATTCAATGCAATTTTCCAATCAAAATCCCAACAACTTATTTTTCAGAAATAGAAAAACCAATAAGTAAATTTATCTGGAAGGGCAGGGTGCCCCCGAATTGCTAAAAACATCTTAAAGAAAAAAAACGAAGCTGGAGGTCTTGCACTGCCTGACTTTAAGGCATATTATGAAGCCACAGTGGTCAAAACAGCATGGTATTGGCATAAAGATAGATATATCGACCAATGGAATCGAATAGAGTGCTCAGATATAGACCCTCTCATCTATGGACATTTGATCTTTGATAAGGCAGTCAAGCCAACTCACCTGGGACAGAACAGTCTCTTCAATAAATGGTGCCTAGAGAATTGGATATCCATATGCAAAAGAATGAAAGAAGACCCATATCTCACACCCTACGCAAAAGTTAACTCAAAATGGATCAAAGATCTAAACATTAGGTCTAAGACCATAAAACAGTTAGAGGAAAATGTGGGGAGATATCTTATGAATCTTACAATTGGAGGCAGTTTTATGGACCTTAAACCTAAAGCAAGAGCACTGAAGAAGGAAATAAATAAATGGGAACTCCTCAAAATTAAACACTTTTGTGCATCAAAGAACTTCATCAAGAAAGTAGAAAGACAGCCTACACAATGGGAAACAATATTTGGAAACGACATATCAGATAAAGGTCTAGTATTCAGAATTTATAAAGAGATTGTTCAACTCAACAACAAAAAGACAGCCAACCCAATTACAAAATGGGAAAAAGACTTGAATAGACACCTCTCAGAGGAGGAAATACAAATGGCTAAAAGGCACATGAAGAGATGCTCAATGTCCCTGGCCATTAGAGAAATGCAAATCAAAACCACAATGAGATATCATCTCACACCCACCAGAATGGCCATTATCAACAAAACAGAAAATGACAAGTGCTGGAGAGGATGCGGTGAAAGAGGGACACTTATCAACTGTTGGTGGGAATGTCAAATGGTGCAACCACTGTGGAAGGCAGTTTGGCGGTTCCTCAAAAAGCTGAATATAGAATTGCCATACGACCCAGCAATACCATTGCTGGGAATCTACTCAAAGGAATTAAGGGCAAAAACTCAAACGGACATTTGCACACCAATGTTTATAGCAGCGTTATTTACAATTGCAAAGAGATGGAAACAGCCAAAATGTCCATCAACAGATGAGTGGCTAAACAAACTGTGGTATATACATACGATGGAATATTATGCAGCTTTAAGACAGGATAAAATTATGAAGCATGTAATAACATGGATGGACCTAGAGAACACTATGCTGAGTGAGTCTAGCCAAAAACTAAAAGACAAATACTGTATGGTCCCAATGATGTGAATCGACACTCGAAAATAAACTTGGAATATGTCATTGGTAACAGAGTTCAGCAGGAGTTAGAAACAGGGTAAGATAATGGGTAATTGGAGCTGATGGTATACAGACTGTGCAACAGGACTAGATACAAAAACTCAAAAATGGACAGCACAATAATACCTAATTGTAACGTAATCATGTTAAAACACTGAATGAAGCTGTATCCGAGCTATAGGTTTTTGTTTTGTTTTGTTCTTACTATTATTACTTTTATTTTTTTTCTCTATATTAGCATTCTATATCTTTTTCGGTTGTGTTGCTAGTTCTTCTAAACCGATGCAAATGTACTAAGAAATGATGATCATGCATCTATGTGATGATGTTAAGAATTACTGATTGCATATGTAGAATGGTATGATTTCTAAATGTTGGGTTAATTTCTTTTTTTCCGTTAATTAATAAAAAAAAAGATATATATTGAATGGGATAAATTGATAGTTATACATTGCAGAGTGAAAAATAAGTGCATTTGAAGACTCAGCAATAGAAACTATCCAAAATAAAACATGGAGACAAAAAAGCATCAAAATTTTAAAAGAAAACGCAAAGAGCATCAGTGAACAGTCAAGACAAATTCAAGTAGCCTAATATATTTGTAATGTCCAGCTTTCAACAAAAGATTACAAAGCCTATAAAGAAACAGGAAGCAATGGCCCAGGGAAAGCAGGAGAATAAAGCATTAGAAATTATCATTGAGGAGGATAAGACCTGACATATTCTATACCAAGACTTAAAAATTGGTTGAAGTATGCTCAAAGAGCTCAAAAAAGTGAGCAAGGACCTAAAGGAAATCAGGAAAAGGATAGATGAACACAAACAGAATCCAACAGAGAGACAGAAATGATCAAAAGAAATAAAACAGAGCTGAAAACCACATTAACAGAAATTAAAGATTCTCTAGAGGGATTTAACAACAGATTGCAGATGGCAGAAGAAAGAATGAGAGAACTTAAAAATTAAACAACTGAAATCATCAAGTCTAGGGAGCAGAAAAAGAATGAAGACAAGTCCACAAGGTTGAGGAACCTGTGAGACACCGTCAGGACTACCAATATACACATTGTAGAAATCCCAGAAGGAGAAGAAATAGAGGGAGAAAAGGGGGGAAGAGATAATATAGAAAAAAATAATGGCTGAAAATTTTCCAGATTTAATGAAAGATATAAATATACACATCCAAGATGTTCAAGGAATTCCAAATAGGATAAACCCAAATAGTCCCACACTGTGTCATCTTATAATCAAACCATCAAACACCAAAAATGAAGAAAGAATTCTGAAAGCTGCAAGAGAGAAGCCACATGTCACGTATAAGAGATCCTCAATAAGATTAATAATGGTTGATTTCTCAGCAGAAACCATGTAGACAAGACGGTAGTAGGAAGATATATTTAAAGTGCTGAAAGCAAAAAAAATTGCCAAACACACATTCTATAGCCAACAAAACTGCGTTTTGAAAATGAGAGAAGAATTAAGAGAGTCCCAGACAAACAAAAGCAGAGGGACTTAGTCAACAGTCAACCAGCCTCACAAGAAATGCTAAAGAGAGTTCCACAGGTTGTCAGAAAAGGATACTAGACAGTTGACTAGAGCCACATGAAGAAATAAAGATCTCCAATGCAGATAATGACCAGTACTATTGCATTTATATTGTAAACCCATTCTTTACTTCTTACAGGATCTAAAAAGCAAGTGTACAAAATATAGTGACAATTTTAATTTGTCACTATAACTATATATATATATATACAATTACATATATATAATTATGTAATATTTTATATAATATAAATTATATATAATTTGGATCATAATTTATTCACATATAATTTGTAACAAGAACTACATAAAGATAGGTGCACAAAGGGGTACAGGAATATAGTACGTATAATATTGTAGTTAAGCTGGTGGTGTAAAAGCAAACAAGATTGTTATAGATATGGATGTTAATTTTAAGCCACCTCAGCAGATGAATTCACTGCCCACCACACCCCACCTATGTGGGACATGACTCCCAGGGGTGTAAATCTCCCTGGCAATGTGAGACAGTCCTAGGATGAGCTGGAATTGGGCATCAAGGGATTGAGAAAGGCTTTTTGATCAAAAGTGGGGAGAGAGAAATGACACAAAATAAAATTTCAATGGCTGAGAGATTTCAAACAGAGTAGAGAGGTCATCCTGGAGGCTATTCTTTTGCAATATATAGATATCCCTTTTCTGTTTATGGCTGGAGGGAAGGACCTGAAACTGTTGGGCTGTGGTCCAGTAGCCTTGATTCTTGAAGACGACTGTATAGATATAAATTTTACAATGTGACTCTGTGATTGTGAAAACCTTGTGTCTGATGCTCCTTTTATCCAGGGTATGGACAGATGAGTTAAAAATATGAATAAAAATAAATAAATAATAGGGGGGATACGGGGGAGTAAGGGATATAGTAGGTATAAGATTTTTCTTTTTATTTCTTTTTTCTGGAGTGATACAAATGTTCTAAGAAATGATAATGGTGATATATCATGCAAACAACAATCAGAAAAGCGCAAGAATAGCTACATTAATATGCAACAAATTAGATTTCAAATATAAAACAATGAAAAGAGACAAAGAAGGACACTGTGCTGGTGTGAAAGGATGGATAGACCCTAGAAAAGTCATGTTTAATAAAAATTCCATTTCATAAAGGCAGAATAATCCCTATTCAATACTATATGTCTGAAACTGTAATTAGATTACCTCGCTGGAGATGTGATTTAATCAAGAGTAGTTGTTAAGCTGGATTAGGTGACACTATGTCTCTACCCATTTGGGTGGGTCTTGATTAGTTTCTGAGGTCCTATAAAAGAGGAAACATTCTGGAGAATGATAGAGATTCGGAGAGAGCAGAGAAGAACGACATAGCCATGAGAAGCAGAGAGTTCATTAACCAGTGACCTTTGGAGATGAAGAAGGAAAATGCCTCCCAGGGAGCTTATTGAAGCAGGAGGCCAGGAGACAAAGCTAGCAGATGATGCCATGTTCGCCATATGCCCTTTCACTTGAGAGAGAAACCCTGAACTTCATCGGCCTTCTTGAACCAAGGTATCTTTCCCTGGACCTTAGATTGGATACTTCTATAGACTTGCTTTAATTGGGACATTTTCTCGGCCTTAGAACTGTAAACTACCAACTTATAAAATTCCCTGTTTTTAAAAGCCATTCTGTTTCTGGTATATTGCAGTCCAGCAACTAGCAAACCAGAACAGACACTACATATAAAAGGAAAAAGACACTTCCTTTTATTAAAAAGGAAGAATTCAACAAAAAAGGCTTATCATAAATATTTATGCACCGAGCCAGAGTACTTCAAAGTACATGAGGCGAACACCGACAACACAGAAGGGAGAAACAGAACCTATACCATAATAGGTAGAGATTTCAATTCTCTGCCCTCATCAATGGACAGAACATCTAGACACAGGATCAATAAAGAAACAATTTTAATACTACAATAAATGAACTAGATTTAACAGACATTTACAGAACATTACATACCATGACAGCAGGATACACATTTTTCTCAAATACTCATGGATCATTCTTAAGAACAGACCATTTGCTGGGTCTATCAATAAATTTTAGAAGATTGAAATCATATAAACCAGTTTTTCAGATTATAATGGAATGAAGTTGGGAATGACTAACAGGCAGAGCGCCAAAAAATTCTCAAATATATGGAGCCTAAACAACACACTCCTAAACAATCAGTGGGTCAAGGAAGAAATTACAAGAGAAATCAGTAAATATCTCAAGTAAATGAAAATGAAAACACAAATATCAAAATTGATACAATTAAGCAAAGGCAGTGCTAAGAGGGATATTGTTGCCTTAAATGCCTATATTAAAAAGAAGATAGAGCAAAAATCAAGGAATTGATTCACTTGGAAGAACTAGAGGAAGAAGAGCAAACTAACCCCAAATCAAACAAAAGGAAAGAAACAATGAAGATTAGAGCAGAAATAGATGAAATTGAGAAAAATCAACAAAACCAGAGGTTTGTTCTTTGAAAAAAATCAGTAAAATCAGTGGCCCCTTAGCTAGGTTGACAAAAAAAAGAGGGAGGATGCAAATAAATAATATCAGAAATGGAAGAGGAGACATAACCACTGACCCCACAGAAGTAAAGGAGGTAATGAGAGGATAATGTAATCAACTATACGCTAATGAAATAGACAATGTAGATGAAATGGACAACTTCCTAGAAAGGTATGAACAACCAACATTGACTTGAGAAGAAATAGAGAACCTCAACAAACCAATCACAAGTAAAGAGACTGAATCAGTCAACAAGAAGCTCTCAAAAAAGAAAAGTTCAGGACCAGATGACTTCACATGTGAATCTACCAAGCATTCAAGAAGAATTAATACTAACCCTGCTCAAACTCTTCAAAAAAATTCAAAAGGAGGGAAAGCTACCTAACTCATTCTATGAAGCCAATATCACCCTACTACCAAAGCCAGATAAAAATACCATAAGACAGTGTAATTACAGACAAATCTCTTTAATGCACAAAGATGCAAAACTTTTCAACAAAATACCTGCAAATCAAATCCAGCAGCACATTAAAAGAATTACACACCATGACCAAGTGGCATTTATTCCAGGTATGCAAGGACGGTTCAACATAAGAAAATCAATTAAGGTAATGCACCATATCAACAAATCAAACTGGAAAAACAACATGATCATCTTGATTGATGCAGAAAAGGCATTGACAAAATTCAACATCCTTTCTTGATGAAAACATTTCAGAGGATAGAAATAGAAGGGAACTTCCTCAATATAATAAAGGGAATATATGAAAACCCATAGCTTACATCATCCTGAACAGGATAAAATGGACAATGCTTCTTCTAAGGTCAGGAACAAGACAGACATGCCCACTGTCACCAGTATTATTCAACTTTGTGCTGAAAAGTCTAGCCAGAGCAATGAGACATGAAAAAGAAATAAAAGCCATCCAAATAGGAAAGGAAGAAGGAAAACTCTCACTATTTGCAGACGAGATGTTAGTATACGTCAAAAATGCCAAAAAATCTACAGCAAAGTTACCAGAGCTAATAAATGAGTACAGCAAAGTGGCAGGGTACAAGATCAACACCCCAAAATCAGTAGTTTTCCATACACAAATAATGAACAATCTTGTGCTGCTTTGAAAAGAAAGTATGCCCCCTAAGAAAAGCCATGTTTTAATATAAATCTCATTTCTTAAAGGTAGAATAATCCCTATTCAATACTGTATATCTGAAACTGTAATGAGATCATCTCCCTGGTTGATGTGATTTAGTTACGAATGGTTGTTAAACTGGATTAGGGGATGACATGTCTCCACCCATTTGAGTGGGTCTTGATTAGTTTCTGAAGTCCTATAAAAGAGGAAACATTTTGGAAAGAGGGATTCGGAGAGAGCAGAGAATGCTGTAGCACCACAAAGCAGAGTCCATGAGCCAGCAACCTTTGGAGATGAAGAAGGGAAATGCCTCCCGGGGGAGCTTCATGAAACCAGAAGCCAGGAGAGTAAGCTAGCAGATGACGCCGTGTCTGCCATGTGCCCTTCCAACTGAGAGAGAAGCCCTGACTGTGTTCGCCATGTGCCTTTCCAGATGAGAGAGAAACCCTGAACTTCATCGGCCTTCTTGAACCAAGGTATCTTTCCCCGGATGCCTTTGATTGGACATTTCTATAGACTTGTTTTAATTGGGACATTTTCTCGGCCTTAGATCTGTAAACTAGCAACTCATTAAATTTCCCTTTTTAAAAGCCATTCCGTTTCTGGTATATTGCATTCCGGCAGCTAGCAAACTAAAACAAATCTGAAGAGGAAATCAAGAAAAAAATTTACAACAGCAGTGAAAACAACCAAATATTTAGGAATAAATTGAAGGATACAAAGACCTACTGATAGAAAATATAAGAAATTGCTAAAATAAATCATGGAAAACCTAAATAAATGGAAGGGCATACCATGTTCATGGTTTAGAAGACTAAATTTAGTTAAGATGTCAATTCTACTCAAATTGATTTACAGATTCAATACAATACCAATTAAAATCTCAAAAACATACTTTGCAGAAATAGAAAAACCAATAAACAAATTCATTTAAAAGGAAGGGTGCCCCGAATAACTAAAAATGCCTTGAGAAAGAAAAATGAAGTGGTAGGTCATACACTACCTGACTTTAAAGCATATTTTGAAGCTACAGTGGTCAAAAGAGCACAGAACTGGCATAAAGATAGATATACTGACTAACGGAATCCAACAGAAAGTTCAGATATAGACCCTCTCATATATGGACAAATGAACCTGGGATAAAGCAGCTTCTTCAATAAGTCGTGCTTGGAAAACTGGATACCCATAGGCAAATGAATGAAAGAGGATCCCTATCTCATATCCTATACAAAAATAAACTCAAAATGGATCAAAGACCTAAACATCAGAGCTAAGACCACAAAACTTTTAGAAGAAAATGTAGGGAAACACTTTATAAATCTTATAATAGGAAGCAGCTCCCTAGACCTTATACCCAAAGCACAAGCACTAAGAAAAGAAATAAATGTGAACTCCTCAAAATTAAACACCCTTGTGTATCAAAGTACTTTGTCAAGAAAGTAAATAGGCATCCTACACAATGGGGAACAATATTTGGAAAACACATATCAGATAAGGGTTTAGTATCCAGAATATATAAAGAGATTCTTCAACTCAACAACAAAAAGACAAACAATCCAATTTAAAAATGGGCAAAAGACATGAACAGACACTTCCCAGAAGAAGAAATACAAATGGCTAAAAGGCACATGAAAAGATGTTCAACTTCACTGGCTATTAGGGAAATGCAAATCAAAACCACAATGAGATATCATCTCACACCCACCAGAATGGCCATTATCAACAAAACAGAAAATGACAAGTGCTGGAAAGGATGCGGAGAAAGAGGCACACTTATCCACTGTTGGTGGGAATGTCAAATGGTGCAACCACTGTGGAAGGCAGTTTGGCGGTTCCTCAAAAAGCTGAATATAGAATTGCCATACGACCCAGCAATACCATTGCTGGGTATCTACTCAAAGGACTTAAGGGCAAAGACACAAACGGACATTTGCACACCAATGTTTATAGCAGCGTTATTTACAATTGTAAAGAGATGGAAACAGCCAAAATGTCCATCAACAGAAGAATGGCTAAACAAACTGTGGTATATACATATGATGGAATATTATGCAGCTTTAAGACAGGATAAACTTATGAAGCATGTAATAACATGGATGGACCTAGAGAACATTATGCTGAGTGAGTCCAGCCAAAAACTAAAGGACAAATACTGTATGGTCCCACTGATGTGAACGGACATTCGAGAATAAACTTGGAATATGTCATTGGTAACAGAGTCCAGCAGGAGTTAGAAACAGGGTAAGATAATGGGTAATTGAAGCTAAAGGGATACAGACTGTGCAACAGGACTAGATACAAAAACTCAAAAATGGACAGCACAATAATACCTAATTGTAAAGTAATCATGTTAAAACACTGAATGAAGCTGCATCTGAGCTATAGGTTTTTTTTTTTACTATTATTATTACTTTTATTTTTTTTCTCTATATTAACATTCTATATCTTTTTCTGTTGTGTTGCTAGTTCTTCTAAACTGATGCAAATGTACTAAGAAACGATGATCATGCATCTATGTGATGATGTTAAGAATTACTGATTGCATATGTAGAATGGTATGATTTCTAAATGTTGGGTTAATTTCTTTTTCTCCGTTAATTAATAAAAAAAAAAAAAAAAAAAAGGCCAGTGAAGTTCAGGGTTTCTCTCTCAAGTGGAAAGGCACATGGCAAACACAGCATCTGCTAGCTTCCTCTCCAGTACTCTTGTTTCATGAAGCTCCCCAAGAGTTGTTTTCCTTCTTCATCTCCTAAAGTCACTGGCTGGTGGACTCTGCTTCATGGTTCTGCAGCATTCTGAAGCTTTCTCCAAAATACTTCTTTTATAGGAGTCCAGTAAACTAATCAAACCCACTTAGCATTAAACTCAACTTTAATAACCACATTTGATTGAGTCACATCTCCATGGAGATAATCTAATTAAAGTTTCCAACATACAGTGCTAAGTAGGGATTAGAAGAAACAGTTGCTCTCACAAGGTTGATTAGGATTAAAACATGCCTTTTCTAGGGTACATAAACCCTTTCAAACCAGCATACCATCTGACAACAGGAACCCTCACAAATCCTTCCTGGATAACTCCATCTTCAATTCTCACTTGTCCTGTAATGACTGACTGGTTCCATGTTTGGTTAAATCCTTATGTGGGGCACTATTCTCTTGAGTCTCACTTTCTAAAACCCCAGAATTTTCCAGACCATCAATTTCTGGTTTCTCTGCACTTAAAAGTTCAGCCCTCAGCCTATCCCTTTCCTGTTGTATATTACTATAAGCTCCAAGGAGAAACCAAGCTGCACCTTCCACATTTATCTTGGAAATTTCCCAAGTTTCCCAGTACATTCAAATTCTCACTTCCATATAGCACCAGGAATCAATTTTGCCAAACTTTCTGCTATTTCAAAACAAGGGTCACCCTCCTTCCAATCTGCAACAACACTGCTCTAAGGCTTCAACAGAAGTATCTTTTGAGTCCATGTTTCTAGCAACAGTCTCTTCAAAGTAATCTGACTTTATCAAGCTCCTCAAAATTTTTCCAGAAACCTCCCCTTATCCATTTTAAAAGCCATTCCAACATGTTTGGTATTTGCAAACACAGCAGTACCCCACTCCCAATACCAAAATCTGTTAGTTTGCTAAAGCTGCTAGAATGCAACACACCAGAGACAGAGGGGCTTTTTTCTTTTTCCTTTTCTTTTTTTTATGCATACGCAGACACCTGGATACACACCCGGGTCTCTGGTTTGGCAGGCAGAAGTCTGCCCGCTGAGCCATTGTGGCCCACCAGATGAGCTTTTAATAAGGGGATTTACTTAGTTATAAATGTACAGTTCTTTGGAGGAAAGGCAGTTGGCTTTCATCTTAGTTTCTCTGTCACATGAGAATGCACATGACAACATCTGCTGGCCTTCTCTCCTGGCTTCTGGGTTCCAACAGCCTTCTCCAAGATGGGTCCTTTCTATATCTCCAAACATTTGGGTCTGAGCTCCTCTCTTGTGACTCCTCCTTTTAAGCCTCACTAATTGTGGAAGGCACTCTTTAACCAACGACAGATGTAATCAGCCATCTGATTACAGTAAATAAATCAGCCACATTTATCATGTGAAATAGATAAATTTCACATGCTGATGATTTAAGGCCCCAACAACTAAACAGCTGGGCACCATCATCTAGCCAAATTGACACCTGAACCTAACTACTATAGGCTGTATGCTCTCTGCTTTTGTGATTCAAATTAGACTTTTTTTTCACTTGACCTAAAACTCTTCTGCCAATGTAGTCCAAATCAGAATTTATTAGACCACGCATCTATTTCATTTCTAGGTACACTATGATCAACTAGCTAATGCCATATGTCTCTGAGAGTCAGACTACTCTGATTACTGCTTTGACTCTTGTGATAGTTAGGTTCTGGTGTCAACTTGGCAAATGATTATGCCCAGTTGCTGGCCTGACCATTGCTGGAAAGATATTTCATGGCTGGTTGATTGAATCATCAGTCAGCTGATTACATCTGTGGCTGATTACATCTTCAATCAACCAAGGCATGTCTCTCACAATCAGATAATCTGATCAGTTGAAGCCCTTTTTCTTTTTTTCACTTGAAGGCTTTTAAGAAAGAAGAGAGAAAAGACTCTTTCACTGCTTTTTCAGTCAGCAAGCCTCTCCTGTGGAGTTTGTCCAGATCCTTCATTGTAGTTGCCAGCTTCACACTATACCCTACTGATTTTGGACTCCTCCATTCCCACAGTTGTCTGAGACACCTTTATAAATCTCATATTTACACATCTCTCCTGTTCGTTCTGCTTCTCTAAAGAACCCTGACTAATACAACTTTGCTATCCATTATGGTAGCCTCCTTTGTCTTTTGCGATAAAGTGCTGCCACAAGTGGCTGCTGACAATCCGGGATCCGATCATCCCTATTATAATTAAAGTTCAAGTTCAATGGCAGCACTTTCCACAGTGATATCCAACCAACAGAGATGAGAAACCACAATGCTCTTCAGAGATGATGAAGCACAAATTTGTTTCTTCGCAATCCTGGTGAAAGGTGTGACCCTGGGCATTCTTGAGGTAAGTGAGTAGGTCTTACATGAAAAATACACTCTAACATTCCAAACTCTCTAAGCCTTTATATCCCCTCATCTACATTATACCAGGACAGTTCTGGCATTTCAACTTCAGGTAATACATGCTATCTATTGGTCAATGGTTCAGCCACACAATTGAACAAACTGTTAGAGCACTTTATGGGCACCACCCCACCCCAAGCTATAACATAAAATCCAGAATCCCTGCTTAGTAGGTCTTTATCAATAAATTCAACCTGATCCAACTTAATGTTCCTTCCACCATTATTCCACACTATTGTTATACATATCCACTGATTTCTATCTATAGAAATTGGAAACACCATTCACTTCTTTGGAGTGTAGCACACCTGATCATGAGTCGATCTCTGTACCTTACCTTTCAGGGTCTGTTTAGGACTTCAGCCTAGTTTGAGGTCTGGAGGAAAAGAGGGATGGTTGGGGAGGATCATAAGAGGAATTAGCAGTGCCTTGCAAGCCAACTACCTGAGGGCATTCCATTAGTTTCATTTGGTGACAAAGGGCTGTTCTCTTCAGACTGAGGTGTGAGGTCTGTTTCCTCAGAGGAAGCAGTTACAAGTTCTTCCAGCATAGCAAGGTTAATCTCTTCAGATGGAGGTAGGATTGCTGAGTCCTCAGGGCAGACTGAAGGGCTGGTGGCTGATCCATCAGGACAGACTATTACATGTGGCAAAGAAGCCCCAGCAGAATCTAGGGATTCAATGTCTCCGTCATCATCATCAGCCCATATGCCTTCATTCCAGTTTTCAGGGCCCCATTTCTTATCAATCATGCCCTCACTTAAACAGCAGAAACCCTCATGGTGGGGAATTCAATTTATGCTGTAATTCACCCACTCCCACAATGAGAATTTGGATGTGGTTTTCAAAAATCTCAATTCTTCAGCTACAAGAAATAACAGTTTCTTTCAGAGCATATACAGAAACTTTCATGTCCTTCATGCAGCGCATGAACTGAGAATCTGAAGCCTTGAGCACACCCTTCTTTTATTTGACAAATGTATCCAGCATGTTTATGAACAAACTGCCAATATCACTATACTTTTCAACTCCAAGAAACTCTTTTAAGGTGTCAAATATACTGTCACTTAGCTCATAAGCATTTGCATGGCAGTATCAAATAATGATATTTTACATGTCTCTATTACCAGTTTACACCATGGATTATCAGTGCCAGCTTCATCAACAGAAACAGTCATTAGTGTCTTTTAATCTAATCAAATTAGAAAACCAATTCCAAAAACCTCAAAACACAGAAACCTCAGCCTTAATATTCTGTTTCTCATAAATCACTTTCAGTACCAAAATCTTAGTCTGTATGCATGTGTATATATATGTATATGTATGTATGTATATACAAATATATGTAAATATTGCAAGATTTATTATAGGAACTGGCTCACACAACCATGGGGATTGTCAAGTCCAAATTCCATAAGACAGACTGTAAACTGGAACTCTGATGAAGGTTCTGATGAATTGCCCAAACTGGCTGGCTGTAGTAGACACAGAAATTTTTCTGAATGCTGAAATAATCAGTTCTTCCTTTAAGGCCTTCAAATGATTGAGTGAGACTTCTCTCACCGCTGACAATCACCTTTGTTGAATGTAGGCTTAAACAGCCATAAATGCAATCAAGTGCCTAATGATTTAAAGCCACAAAATACCCTAACAGAAACAATCAGGCCAGTTGCTTCCTTGACCAAACTGAACATCATAACCTAGTCAAGTTAACACATGAACTCTATCACACCGAGCCTAAAAGATATTAGTGGATGTGAAAGATCCATTATGTACCCCAGAAAAGAACATGTTCTTAATTTTAATTCACTCCTGTGAATCTGAACACTGTGTAAAAAGGATCTTTTGAAGATGTCATTTTTAGTTAAGTTGAGGCCAAATGAGGATGGATTTAATCCTATTACTGGAGGGCTTATAGAGAGGAAGCCACAGAGAGGAACTGGAAGCTGGAAGTCAATGAAACCAGAAAGAGAAAGGAGAAAACGTCACCACGTGGCAGAGCCAAGGAATCCAAGGATTGTGACCAGACAGAACAGATTCTGACCCCAGGAGGAAGTAAGCCTTCCAGACTTTGAAACCACCAGACAATAAATTCCTTTTGTTTAAGCCTACCCATTTTGTGGTATTTGTCAAAGGAGTCTGGACACCAAATACAGTGGATAAACTGATGAAATAAAACTGATGAAATCTGAATAAAGTTTAGAATTGAGCTAAAAGTATTATAAGTTTTGATAAGTGGTAAGGGTAAATTTATTTACTGTAGTTTTACCTAAAGGAAGCTGGTGGAGGGTATACAAGAACTCTATATACTATCTGCAAATCTTCTGTAAACCTAAATTTATTTCAAATAAAGTTAAAAGAATTAACCACTTTTTTAAAAGGTTATCTTATGAGTTAAAACACTTCAGATTAGAACTGAACAAATTAAACTCCATTTCTAGACTCACTTATTACATAAATAAATGCAGTTTCAATTAATTTTCTTTGAGATCATGTGAATTTAATGAATTTTGGAGGGGGTTGTGGTAGTTAGATTCAGTTGTCAACTTGGCCAGGTGAAGGCACCCAGTTCTGTTGCTGCAGACATGAGCCAATGATAGTTGAACCTCATCTGTTGCTGATTACATCTACAGTCGCTAGGAGGTGTGCCTGCTGCAATGAATGACGTTTGACTTAATTGGCTGGTGCTTAAATGAGAGCACAATGTAGCACAGCCCAAACAGCTCGGCATACCTCATCTCAGCATACCTCATCTCAGCACTCACAGCTCAGCCCAGGCCTTTGAAGATACAGAAAGGAATCACCCCAGGGAAAGTTGTTGGAACCCAGAGGCCTGGAGAGAAGGCCAGCAGAGATTACCCTGAGCCTTCCCACATAAGAAAGAACCTCAGAGGAAAGTTAGTTGCCTTTCCTCTGAAGAACTAACAAAATAAATCCCCTTTTATTAAAAGCCAATCCTTCTCTGGTGTGTTGCATTCCAGCAGCTAGCAAACTAAAACAGGGGTGGTAAAGAATAAAGATGAAGTTTGAGAGAAGCTATCTGCATGTGTTAAAATTTTGGAAGCCTAAGGAGAATATTTGGAAGAAGACTAGTAAAATGTAATAGGCCTAGATTTGAAAGATTAAAAGTATCATACTAAAAGATTAAAATTACCTACAAACAAAAGAGAGTCATGGAAGGTTCATTTCGAAGGATAACCAATGCACTGATATAGACAAAGGAGTAGAAGTAGGTAGGACAGAGTTAAAAGGCTATCACAAAAGTCTACAAGAGGGTCCCAAACTTTCTGCTTTCAGGTGTGAGTAATTTTTTCACATATCTCTTAGGCCAAAAGAAATACCTGACTGTTCTGTTTATAAGTAATTAGGCCCAAAAAACTTAGGAATTACATGTATCCTAACAGTTACCTAGCACTTTTGTTGGGTACTCCCCACTTCTCAATAGAAGAATCAGATTGGGCACTGCCTCCCTCCTTTTCTGTTCCACATAACAATTTTAGGTGGTACCTGCTTTTTTATCAAAGTAATTGCAAAAACCCAGCTTTGCAAAAATATAGCGCTATTATTATCTAATTTTGAAACTGAACTACCTCAAACTGGTAATCTGTGGTTTCTAACAGATGTTGCTGTGTTTATCTCAAAATGTTAAAACATCTCTTGGTCATCTATGAGTTCTCCTCAAGTGCCTCCAGGGTTCCTCAGTGTAGTTTGAGTCCCATGGGCCTTAGCAAAAGGCTAAGCAAAAGGTTTTCATCCTAAGAGGTTTTCATCCTTTTGCTTAGGATGAAAGGATGAAACCAAGGCAGCGACAACAGAAAGTCAGAGTAAGAATTGAGGCATAGTTCAAGAAAAACTCAGCAGAACCAGTGATGTTATTTGGAAGAATTAAGCATAATAAATGTGCAAGTGCTTGAGCGGATTCAAAACATTTCAAAAATGAAATTATACACACATACACACACATACACACTACCTTTAGCTATCCTCCAACAGTCTTTGCCATTATGGAAGGGGACAAACTAGTCTTCTCTTTAATTAAATAGAGGAATCTGTTCAAATGTTTACATTAATTTTGAAAACTTTACATGTGGCATCCTAAAGTATACTGTTCTTACTTTTAAACAAAAATCACAAATAAGTGAACCTTAAGAAAAAAATATTCAAAGTTTCAACTCAATAAACATTTCTGGAGTACAATAGGAATTATAATCTAGCATCTGCCAAAGGTTCACTTAACAGAGGCAGATATTTGAAAAGGAAATAATTGTGTTAGTTCTGAAACCTGGTGTGACAACTTTAGGCAATTGTGGAACTTCTAAAATAACAGACTTGCAAGAACCATCTCAGATCTACAGAATCAGGGCCTTCTAAGGGACATGGATCTCTCCATATGTGCAAACTGACACACTGACTCTGAAGATAAGCCAGATTGGGAAGCACTGCCCAATAAAACTTTCTATGATGATGGAAATGTTCCATAGCTGCACTGTCTGATATGATAACTTCTACCCACACGTGGCTAGAGAGCACTTGAAATGTGGCTAATGTGACTGAAGAACTGAAGTTTTAATATCATTTAATTTAATTTAAGTTTAAATAGCTACACGTGGTTAGTAGCTTTTGTATTAGACAGCCCAGAACTAATTGATTTATGGTGAAAATCCATTCCTCTTTTCTAAGTTATACCCTTGGCTTAAATTAGATAATCAGAAAAGTAGGTCCCTCAGCCATATTCTCTCATAAAGGAGCTGCATAAACATTATTCAGTTTAACAGTAGTTCTGAGTCTTGTAGTTAGAGACATTATTCAATGTCACATTTTTTTTGATAATTAAAAATCTTCCTTGAATTAAGTTCTAAGAAAAGTCTGTGCAAACAAATTTGGATACTTTCTTTAGCCAGAAGGAATATCTCAAGAGCCAATGTGCTTCCCTTTGTGCCTCAGCTGCCAGTAAACTGAAAACCAAATTCAGTGTCCAATGGCAGCAATTAACTCCTCTCAAGTGCCTAGTAACATGTAGTCGCTCTGCTCCACTAAGATATCACTTTTCTATTTATATTCCTAAATTAGTCAACATGGTATTGTTTTAAATTCTGAAAATGACCAACTCTTTTGGACACAGGCACTATTTCAACTTTTAAAGTGATAATCTCTTTGCATTAAAAGCCAAATGTTTAGAAATATAATTCACTGAAAAGTATTTTTTAAAATAACAATATTAGGATTATTAAAACCAGGAAAATTTTTAATCAAACTTACCAAAGAAAATCTGTAGGTGCCTATTATCAAAGCTGCCTAAAAATCACTATAACAGTGAAAAATAAGACAAACATACTGACATCCCGTAATAGTTTCACTGCCTTCATTTCACAAATGCAGTTTCTTGGCTTTAAAAAAATACGTAACAGTCCTGATACAAAATATGAACATTGCTACTGAGCATTCAGTTCAAAACACTTGTACTTTTTTTTTTCTTTAACACACTGGACTATGTTTATATCATGCAGTGAACTATTTCAGTGGCTCTTTCGTTAAAATTTCCCATAAAATTAGAACATATTTGATATATCAATAACCAATAGCATATTTCTCAAAATGCCTAATTTCTAATTTTAAGTTATCTAACTGCAAAAGCAATGGGACACCAAACTAAATCATAAGAGAAGAATGTCACATATTCTTTTAAAATGAAGTCTAAAAAACATAAACCAAAAATAATAAAAAATGTAAACCAAGACTTGATACCAAAATAACGTAAGAAAATTACAGACTACAAAAGATACAATTTACTCTACGGGTTCATGAAAAATATCAAACCATGGATGGAAAAAATATTTTTTTTAAGAAAAACTATCATAAAGACATATATCAGAAAGGGTAACATCATCAATACAGCAGTGTAAACATCCCTTGAAAAAGCCTCCCCAAGGGCAGGCCATGGTGGATCAGCAGGCAGAGTTCTCACCTGCCATGCCGAAGATCCATGCCATGTTTCCAGGTGTCTGCCCATGTAAGAAAAAAAAACCTCCCCAAGTTTTTAGCAAGCAAAATGGACAAATCTGACTTGCTTTGAACTCTGGAGACAGAAAAGACTGGAGAAGAACTCTATAAAAGCTGAATCAAAGAAACAGAAAATTCTCAGGTATGAGAAGCTCATCTCAGACCTCTGATGAGTTCCCGCTTCCCCTCTACCTCACTGAGTTCCATGCAATTTGAGAGCCACAGAGGGGCAGCATGGCCCTGAGTCCCTCTCTCAGCAAACAAGAGACTACAGACCAAATCACAGCAGTAAGTTAGAATGCCTATGCAGGTACAGGAACCTAATCTACAGAGACCCAGGGCAGAATACTAGCAGCAGTGGAGTGTTATATACAAAAAGGCCCTCAGGGCAGGGGGGCATGGGGACCACCGTAGAAAAGCTCTTAAAATTGTAGTAACAATCCAGTTTCAGTCATCTGGACCATGTAACAGCAAAACAGGCTTTGCCGAAGTGACCCACCTTTCTGAATGTACCCCCATCTGGCTCCCTAGATGGGAGCCAGATACCCTAACAGGGAAGAAACCAGACGCAGGAAAGCCTCACAGAGAAAAACAGGGTGAAAGAGGTTTAAACTAAAGGGCTGTAAGACAAGATGGGTCCAAGAACTAAAAAGTGTAAGAAAAGGGGGCATCAAGTAAAGGAGAGAATTTAAACAAATCACAGGAGCTAGCAAGAAGTCTGCACAAAAACAGAACAGAGAAGATTCCTAGAGAAGGAACAGAGAAAAGAAAGCTCTCTCCTGGGGGTGAAACAATTGCTCAAATGTGCAACCTTAAAAATCATACCACATATCTAAGGTAAAAATCAGATAAGAGCTGATAAAATCTGAACAGTTAAACATGAACTATTCTAAAGGTCTAGAATAAGTTAGACCAAACAACAAAGAATAGCCCTAACACAAAACCAACCAACAATAAAACCCTAGGCCAGAGGAATAAATGGACCTTCAGAGTTAACCCATTAAGAAAATCAGATGCCTACAAATCAGCAAAAAATTACAAGCCATACTCAGGAACAGGAAGATACGGCTCGGTCAAGGGAACAAATTTAAACTTCAAAGTTGACTCAGAAGTTGGAACAACTAATCAAAGATGTTTAAACCATACTCCTAAATCAATTCAAGGAGATGAAGGGAAATACGCATAAAGAAATACAGGATATTAAGAAGACAATATGTGAGCATAAAAAGAAAACAACAGAAATTATGGGGATGAAAGTACAACAGTAGAGATTAAAAATACACTTGAGGCACTTAACACCAGATATGAACAAGTAGAAGAAAGAATGAGTAACCAAGAAGAGCAGGACAATTGAAATTGTATAGTCAGAAGAAAGAAAGAGAAAAGAATAGAAAAAATTGAGCAGTGTCTCAGGGATTTGAGTGATTGCACAAAGTGTACAAGCATACACATCATTGGTGTCCCAAAAGAAGAGAAGCTAAAAGAGGCAGAATTATTTGAGGAAATAACTGAAAACTTCCCAACTTTTATGAAAAATGTAAATATATATGCCCAAGAAGACCAACATACTCGAAACAGAATAAATCCTAATAAAAGTACTCTGAGACATATCCTAATCAGAATGTCAAATGCCAAAGATAAAGAGAATTCTGAACGCAGCAAAAGGAGAGCAATTCATTACATACAGGGATCCTCAGTAAGACACAACCCATGAGGCTCCGAGTGACCACCCCAGCACCCTGCCTCTCGGGTCTGCCACCCCACTGCTGAGTACATCTGCATGAGGATAGTGAGGGGATCTGCAGGCCTGCAGGAGGCCTACCAGGCCAGGCTGCGGGAGGCCTCCAGGCACCTGTCATTACCAAGAACCATTTGCCTTCTGGGCTCCTGCAAGCTCCCTGAATCCAAACAAGAGTTTTTTCCACCTTCCTTCTGTCTCCCTGCCCTACATGGACAGTGAATTCTGACTAAACTTTAAAATTTTTCCCACAGGTTTTTTTGTTCTTCAAATGAATTGGGGAGTTAAGGGGTGGAAATAAACTTTTCAAAATAGATGGATCTAAGATCAGCTTTGCAGTTTTCCACCTGAAATGATCTCACCCTCCCCACTCACGTATCATATTCAAGCATCAGTGGCATTTTCAGAAAGCTTAGCTTAGGTTGAGCAATAAACAGCTCGGGGAAAAATCACACACACATGAAAATATGTGCAAAGTGCTGGAGAGGAGAGCTAAGCACGCTGGCAAATTGTTTTTTGACAAGACTGCCAAATCTACACAATTGGGACAGAATAGGCTCTTCAACAAATAGTGCTAGACAAACTGGATATCCATATACAAAAGAATGAAAGAGGACCTCTATCTTACACCATATACTAAAATTAATTCAAAATACATCAAAGACCTTAACATAAGAGCCAGGACCATGAAACTCCTAGAAGATGTAGGGAAGCATCTTCAAGATCTTGTGGTAGTCAATAGTTTCTTAGATTCTGCACCCAAAGCACAAGCAATGAAAGAAAAAACAGATAAATGGGACCTCATGAAAATAAAAAACTTGTGCATCAAAGGACTCTGTCTTTGAAAGTGACCAAGGGACAAAATATTTGAAAACCACACAGCCAGTGAGGGTTTAATATCCAGAATACATAAAGAAATCCTACAACCCAACAATAAAAACACAACCCAATTTTAAAAATGGGCAAAGGACTTCAACAGACATTTCTCCAAAGAATATATGTGAATAGCTAAACAGCACATGAAAAGATGCTCAACATCACTAGCTATTAGGGAAATGCACATCAAAACCACAATTTGATGTCATTTCACACCCACTAGAATGGTTATGATTAAAAAAACAAAAAAATTACAAGTATTGAAAAGGATGTAGAGAAATAGGAACACTTTCATTCATTGCTGTAGGATTGTAAAATGATGCAGACACTGTGGAAGACAGTTTGGCAGTTCCACAGGAAGCTAAGTATAGAATTTCCATATGACTTGGCAATCTCACTACTAGGTAGATACCCATAAGAATTGAAAGCAGGGATTCAAAGAGATATTTGCACACCAAAGTTCATTAGCAGCATTATTTACAACTGCCAAAAGATAGAAGCAACTCAAGTGTTCATCAACTGATAAATGGATAAACAAAATACAGTATTGTTCTAGTTTGCTAGCTGCCAGAATGCAATATACCAGAAACGGAGTGGCTTTTAAAAAGGGGAATTTAATGAGTTGCTAGTTTACAGTTCTAAGGCCAAGAAAATGTCCCAATTAAAACACGTCTATAGAAATGTCCAATCAAAGGCATCCAGGGAAAGATACCTTGGTTCAAGAAGGCCAATAAAGTTCAGGGTCTCTCTCTCAGGTGAAAGGGCACATGGTGAGCTTGGTGTCATCTGCTAGCTTTCTCTCCTGGCTTCCTGTTTCATGAAGCTCCCCAGGAGGCATCTTCCTTTTTCATCTCCAAAGCACTGGCTAAAGGACTCTGCTTCATGGTGCTGCAGCATTCTCTGCTCTCTCTGAATCTCCTTCATTCTCCAAAATGTTTCCTCTTTTATAGGACTCCAGAAACTTATCAAGACCCACCCAAATGGGTGGAGACATGTCACCTAATCCAATTTAACAACCACTCTTGATTAAATCACATCTCCAGGGAAATGATCTGATTACAGTTTCAAACATACAGTATTGAATAGGGATTATTCTGCCTTTATGAAATGGGATTTAGATTAAAACATGGCTTTAACAGGGGACATACATCCTTTCAAACCAGAACATTCCACCCTCTGGACCCTACAAAAAACATGTTTTCCCCATATACAAAATACATTCATTACATAACAATATCAGAGAACCTTAAACCATTTCAGTAGCAATATATATGAACTACAAAGTTAGAAACATACAAACTTCTTTCAAAGTTAGTTACAGGCATGGTCTGTTCTAAGGCAAAATTATCCTCTGGCTTTGGACCTTTGAAAACTCATAACAAGTTATTTGCTGCCAACATACAAAGGAGGAACAGTCATAGGATACATATGCACATTTCCATAGGGAGGAAGGAACACAGGGGTCACTGGACCCATACAGTTTCGAAAACCCGCAGGGCAAAGTCCATTAGATTTCAAAGTCTGAGAATCATTTATCTTTGGGGCTTTAGAAAGCGTCAGTCCCATCCTTTCCAAAGGCATATGCAGAGGCCTGCCTCTCTCCAAACACAACCTTGGGGGACATTGGGGAGACCACTATTTTCTCAGCTCTACCCTCTCCAAACATTGGGGCCGCACCCGGGCTCTCTGCCATCTCTGGGGCACACACTCAACCCCACTATGTGGTGGCAGCCACGTGCTCCCCAAAACCCAAGGAATGTGCTTCACCCTCTCCAAGGCCTGAAGCGGCATGACTCCTCCACTGCAACAAGGTGGAAGGCCCATCCTCTGCCTTTGGGTAAAACTCACCCTCTTCACAGGCTTGGGTGGGTCCACTGTCCTGGCCCAAGGCTTCTTGACTTATCAGCCTCCATGGTATTGCCTCTGAAGTTATTTTAACTCCAACGTGTCCCTTCTCTGAACCCCCCAGTCCAGACTGGCAGCAGCTCTGTTTATAGAGGTCCCACAGCACTCTCGTTGGCTTTCTATGCAGTAGCCTTGGATCATGCCCATCAGACATAAGGAGTTTCCACAGATCCTTCCTGGATAACTCCATGTCTGATCCTGGCTTTCTCTGAGATGGCTGACGGGTTCCACATCTGGCCAAATCCTCACATGGAGCACTATTCTCTGGGGTCTCCGTTTCTGGAGGTCAAGAATTTTCCAGGACATCAATTTCTGGTTTCTTTGTACTCAAGAGTTCAGCTTTCAGCTTATCTCTCTAAGCTATGAGGAGAAACCAGACTGTACTTTCAATATTTAATTTGGAGAGCTCTTCTGCTAAATATCCAAGTTCATGGCTTTTAAAATCTGCCTTCCAGTCAAAGCCACAAGTCAATTTTGCCAGATTATCTGCCATTTTAAAGCAAGGATTGCCTTCCTTCCAGTTTGCAATAACATGTGCCTCATTTCTATCTAAGGCCTTATCAGAAGTATGGTTAGAGCCCACATTTCTACCAACAGTCTCTTCAAAGCCTTCTCTATCAAGCTCTTCACAACTCTTCCAGAATCTTCACTTATCCAATTAAAAAGCCACTCCAACATATCTGGTATCTGCAAACCGCAGCAGCACCCCACTCTCCGGTATCAAAATCTCTTCTAGTTTGCTAGCTGCCAGAATGCAATATACCAGAAACAGAATGGCTTTTAAAAAGGGGAATTTAATAAGTTGCTTGGTTACAGTTCTAAGGCCAAGAAAATGTCCCAGTTAAAGCAAGTCTATAGAAATGTCCAATCTAAGGCATCCAGGGAAAGATACCTTGGTCCAAGAAGGCCAGTGAAGTTCAGGGTTTCTCTCTTAAGTGGAAGGGCACATGGAGAACACAGTCAGAGTTTCTCTCTCATCTGGAAAGGCACATGGTGAATGCAGTCAGGGTTCCTCTCTCATCTGGAAGGGCACATGGCGAACATGGCATCATGTACTAGCTTGTTCTCCTGGCTTCCTGTTACATGATGCTCCCCGGAAGGCATTTTCCTTCTTCATCTCCAAGCATCACTGACTGGTGGACTCTGCTTCGTGGCTATGTTATTCTGCTCTGCTGTCTCTGAATCACTCATTCTCCAAAATGTTTCCTCTTTTACAGGACTCCAGAAACTTACCAAGATCACCCAAATGGGTGGAGACATGTCATCACCTAATTCAGCTTAACAACCACTCTTGATTAAATCCAGGAGATGATCTGATTACAGTTTTAAACATACAGTATTGAATAGGATTATTCTGCCTTTGTGATATGGGATTTAGATTAAAATATGGCTTTTCTAGGGGACATACATCCTTTCAAACCAGCATAAGTATATACATAGAATGGAATATCATTCAGCTGTAAAAAGAAATGAAGTATCGATACACGAATTAACATGGATGAATCTTGAGGATATTATACTAAGTGAAATATGCCAGGCACAAAAGAACAAATAAGGTATGATCTCACTGATATGAACTAATTATAATAAGCAAACTCAGAGATAGAATCTACAGCATAGGTTACCAGGGGATAGTTGGGGTAGAGAACAGGGAGCTGATACTTAATTTATACAGAATTCTGCTTAGGTTGATTGTAAAGATCTGGAAATGGACGGTGCTATTGGTAGCACATTTTTTTTTAGTATAATTAACAGCACTGAACTATGTACATGAATGTGGTTGAAAGGGAAAGTTTTGGATTGTGTATATTACTAGAATGAAAATTAGGAGATGAAACATGGGTCTGTAAAACAGTGAACCCTGTTGTGGATGAGGACTTGGGGTTAACAGTACAAGTGTAAGAATGTTCTTTCATGAATTATAACAAATTTACAATACTATTACAAGTTATTAATAATAGGGAGGTTGATATAATATAGGGGAAAAATACACCTAATGTAAACTATGGACTATAGCTAATAGTACTATTTCATTATTCTTTCATTGATTCTAATAAAGGTACCACACTAATACAAGGTGCCAACAACAGGGGAGTTATAAGAGAACTTATTTTTCACCCATGACTTTTCTGTAAACCTATAACTTCTCTAACCAAAAAAATAATAATTTTATAAAAGAAGTGTCATAAATATCATAAATAGTCACTTTTGGACTTATACACACAGATTCACAGACACAAATGCTGGCAAATTAATTCCACTTTGGAGGAATTAAGTTACTGTCCTAATCCCCATATTTACTTGAAATGATTATAAAAAGAGGAAATAAAATCATATGCACTGATGTGCTACAAAAACAAAATTACAGGTTCTCAAACTTAGTTCATTGCAGTGCTTCTGCTAGCACTCTCCTGGTTTGCCACTACCTCTGTGGTTACTCCAACCTTCTGTGCAGTTCCTCTCTCTCTAATACTCTTAAATATTAGGGTTATATTTTCAGTCCTCTTCTCACCTTCCTCTAACCCTTCCCCTGTAGAGAGTTCTCTTTATCACTTATTACTTAAGCAAATAAAGGTATTAATGTTTATTGAGTGTTTATTATATGTCAAGCACTACTCTAAGCCCTTTACAGCTATATTTCATTTAATGGTCAAAACTACTCTATGCCAGAAGCATTGCTATTAACATCTCCATTTTACAGATGAGGTACTATGAGATTAAGTAATTTGTCCAAGGTCACACAGCCAAAACATATGTATTTTGTACATATATACCTGAGAGCTTCTCAAAGCTAAGTTTTTTCCTATAGGGCTAGAAAGTAGGCATATGGGTTCTACTCTGTTGCCTATGCAGTAAGACTAAGATAAGAATAAAATAAAAAATTTGGAAGTTGTGCCTAGAGAAGAAAAGAAAGGCACTAGACTCTGGGTTCTACAAAAGTACTGGACTCCAGATTCCACAAATACTAGCTTCAAGTAATTCCAATGTTTAAAGTAGATGTTAGCAAATTTTCTTAAAGGGCTAGATAGTAAATAGTTTAAACTCTGCAGCCACCTTAGCCTATGTCACAAATACTCAACTCTGCCATTGTAACATGAAAGCAGGCATAAATGAATAAACATTACTTACAAATATGAATAAACATTAGTTAAAAAAAGAAAGAAAATTTACAAAAGAAGGCAACCTTGTTGTAAGCAAAGCAATATTCAATTACAGCATAAAGGGATACTGGGTTCCTTAA
The DNA here is from genome assembly GCF_023851605.1 of Tamandua tetradactyla. NCBI lineage: Eukaryota > Metazoa > Chordata > Mammalia > Pilosa > Myrmecophagidae > Tamandua > Tamandua tetradactyla. Next base: position 35,459,654 of record NC_135343.1, on the reverse strand, counting down.
AGAATCCACCACAATTGAGTATTGTACAGTGGCATGCCACATGAAATAAACGTTACAAATCTGGATAAAACACTACATGTAACAATTCTAAGTAAAAAAAAAGTCCATTAGACACTATCATAAACTTATGAACAAAGTAAAATATCAATTTACATTTTAAAACTTTAATTTATGTGTGAGACTAAAGCAAAAAATATTTATTTGGTACAAAATTTATATTTTGACTAGTGCATTTCCTAACATAATTTTTGTGGACAGCTTAATTGAATGCCGTAAGTACATGGAACCTTGAGTAGGGCATGAGATTTTGTAGGTTTGTCCAGAGTGATGCCTCAATAAATCCCAGAAGGATTTGACAGTGAATTAAAAAGTATTTGCAAAGTCCCCTTGTGGGAATGGTGAGAAAGGGGGAAAATTCAACTTCCCCAAGTGGAGAATTCTTGATATTCTCACAAGCAATGGGGACAACCAAAGTAATAGCCTGAGCCCCCAATCTTGGGGGTTGTTCATATGAAACTTAATCCCACAAAGGATAGGTTAAGCCTACTTAAAATTAGGCCTATGAGTCACCCTCAAGAGAACCTCTTCTGTTGCTCAGATGTGGCCTCTCTCAGCCAACACGACAAACAAACTCACTGCCCTCCCCCTCTCTACATGGGACATGACTCCCAGGGGTGTGGACCTTCCTGGCAACGTGGGACAAAAATCCTAGAATGAGCTGGGACTTAGCACCAAGGGATTGAAAAAACCTTCTCGGCTGAAAGCAGGAAGAGCGAAATGAGACAAAATTAAATCTCAGTCAATGGGTAAGAGATTCCAGAGTCGAGAATAACATGGAGGTTATTCTTACACATTAAATAGATACCACCTTTTTAGTTAAGGCATAACAGAGGGGCTGAAGAGAACTGCCTGAAAATGTAGAGCTGTGTTCCAGTAGCCATGTTTCTTGAAGATGATTGCATAATGATATAGCTTTCGCAATGTGACTGTGTGATTGTGAAAACCTTGTGTCTGATGCTTCTCTTATCTACCTTATGGACAGATGAGTAAAATATATGGGTTAAAAATAAATAAATAATAGGGGAACAAATGTTAAAATAAATTTAGTAGACTGAAATGCTAGTGATCAATGAAAGGGAGAGGTAAGGAGCATGATATGTATGAATTTTTTTTCTGTTTTCTTTTGATTTCTTTTTCTGAATTGATACAGATGTTCTAAGAAATGATCATGATGATGAATATACAACTATGTGATAAAAAAAGAATGTTCATATTGTACGTTGATTGGTTTAATAATAAAAATGTTTAAAAAATAGACAATGAAAAAATATATCTACTAAAATTGTATCTGCCTTTGACAACTGACCATGGGAAAGAAGACTAAAAGTTCTATTTTGTTTCAAGGAATAAGGTGTTCAAGGTTCACTTAACTTGTAACACAAGTTTCACAAGCTTACCTCTCTTTCTAGAGGCAAGCGTAGCAACAACATACAATACCACCCTTACTCTCCTTTTTGCAGTCATCTATCCTGCTGCCCAACTTTCCCCTCATTCCTTGAAATGTAGCACTCCCTATCTTAATTTTTTCCTTTTTTTTCTTTTCCGCATGGGCAGGCACCAGGAATCGCCGGGTCTCTGGCATGGCAGGCAAGAATTCTGCCACTGAGCCACCATCTCATTATTTTTTGCAACTTCAAGAACAAAACAGATAAGCTGTCCAACACTTTGGCCTTTAAATCCCTTGACCACCCTCCAGAATTCAACAATCTTTTATCCTAGCCCATCTCAACCACTAACTGTCATGGCCATTTATTGCTAGGGTTCTCTAGAGAACAGAATTGGCAGGATATCTGTAAATATAAAATTTGTAAAAGTGGGGTGCACGGGTGGTTCAGTGGTAGAATGCTCGCTTTCCATACAGGAGATCCAGATTCGATTTCCAGACCATGCCCCCCAAAAAAAAAATTTATATAAGTGTATCACATAACCGTGGGGATATAGGAGTTCAAGGTCTGTAGGGCAGGCCATGAGCTTGGTAGCTCCACTGAAGGTCCTCAGCGAACTTCAGGAGAGACTGGCTGGGCAACCATGGGCGTGTAAGAGCCAAGATCTATGGGACAGGCCTCAAGCTGGCAGCTCCAATGAAGGTCCTCAATAAACTCTCAGGGGAGGATGGCTGGCTGAAGCAGGAAAAGGATTGCCTCTTCTGAATCCTCCTTAAAAGCCTGCTGGTGATTACATTAAGTATCACTCACTGCAGGAGACAACCCCTTAGTGGCAATCAGCTGCAGATGCAGTCAACATGGTCATAATTTAAGTCCATGAAATGTTCTCACAGCAACAAGAAAGCAAGGAGTAAAAATCCTTGTTTTATCTGCCCGACCAGACAACTGGGCATCACCACTGGCAAGATGACACATCAACCTGACATTACAGCCATACCCTAAGAGCTACAGTCAGTCTCTACAGAGGAATGGTAGTACTCTGGAGGTGCAACAGAAGACCACTAAATACGGAAGAAAGTAGTAGAACTTTTAAGTCTATTTATTTGGGAAAGAAAGAACTCAAGATATATTCAAATTATTGTAGGTCATACAATTGACCTACATACAACTGAATACAAAACTTTATTCAAATTATTAAAACAACATATGCTTATTACGGCAAATAACACCAAAAATATGGAAAAAACATTGAGTAATCTTTTAATAAATAATAGTTCTAGAGTCTTTCTTTTCTGTACATGCACTGTGATGTCAACTATATATACATGTCTATACCCATATTTTATATACAGTGTAATTGCCTAACTTAGAAATTTATATTTATATACATTCACACTTAATATTGTAGAGTATACAATTTTTATTCCTTGCTTTATTTTTAGTAGCATTTCCATTTCTTTTTTAACTTTTTATTGTATAACATTACAATAAAATATTGTAATGTTTTATTAAATATATTCAAAGCAAAGAAAGAAAAAAAAGCAGTAGTTTTCAAAGCTATTTAGTTTAAAATTATGGGAATGTGTGTTCATTTTTTAAACATGTAATGTATGTTATCCAAATAGATCATCACTATATATTGCCATTATCATTAACTGCATCCTCCAAAATCAAGCATCTCACTCTTACCTCCCATTTTTCACTCAAATTCTTCAACCTCTTTAAGATCTCAAATCATTATTCGCTTCAATTTTCACTACATCTGTCGTGTCCTTATTTTTTCTATTCCACTTGTATTCCATGATTATATACCTAATTATTCTATTGTCAGAATTTTCTTTACTTATTTTCCTACAACAAATGAATACCAACATGGTTAAACAATCTGCTTCCATGCCTACATCAAGCATGAACACAGTAGATAAATATGCTTGTGATTGGTTCATTCAAAAGTAGGACCACAAATTTAGAAGCCTCAGCACTATCCAGTAATTCTATTTTCCCTAGTAATACATCCACTTTGACAATATACACCTCTTTCTTCAATCCTTCATACCTCTATCCATTACTTCTTCTCAACTGGTGACCTCTACTATTATTTCCCTGAAAAAACAGAAGCCAGCAGTAGAGAACTTCTCTTCGTCTCCCACAAATCTACGGAATACCTTGTCTGTACCATGTACTCTGTTTTCCTTGTAACAAAGAATGCTACATGCTTAGGTTCAACCTTTGTATCTGTGCTCTAGATCTCATTCCTTTCTTTTCAAGGATTTTTCCTGAGGTTACCTCCCTCTCATTGATAGTCAATTTTTCCTTCCCTACAAGACTACTTCCATCAGCTTCAAATATGCTGTAATGTCTGCCATGCAAAGAACCCTTGTCTCTTCATTACTAACTATTTTCTTCTTTGTGGCAAAATTCCCAAGAAAATCGCCTATATTCAATGAACCCAATCTAACGTAATTGTGGGGATGGTGTGTCATCCTAGGGCAGGCTGTGGGCTGGCAAAAAAATGAAGGTGTTTGGTGAGTTCATAGGAGAGGCTGGCTGGTGAAACAGAGGTGAAAGTTCTCTCTTCTGACTACTGAATCATCGCTCTTCCATAAAGTCTTCAACTGATTGGATTAATAATCTGGTTGGATTCGCTCATTGTGGCAGCATCCCTTGGTTGGTTGTAGATGTAATCAGGCACAGATACAATCAACTGACAGTGATTAATATACCAGTTCCAGTTTATTAGCCAGCATGAAATATCCCACAGTAAAGTTCAGCTAGTGCTTGCTTAACAGACAACTGGGCTAATCATTTGGCCAAGTTGACACAAGAACTTAACCATCACAGTCCACCCCCTTTCAACCTGGCAGCTATGCACACACCTTAACCATACTAAGTTTGTAAAGAGAACATAATAGAATGTTTCGACCAACAATATTCAATGTCTACTATAACCAGAAATACACTAAATCTCTGCAGAATAGGTGCGAGTCCATTGGTAATATTTCTCTTAAACTTGAAATTCTATAGCTTAAATACTACAATATGAACAGTACAACTTATGTCTACGATACGGGATAAAACAGAGAATAAAACAAACATATCTGCCTCATGTATAAACAGAAGCATATTCATACAAAGCAAGGAAGGAATATTAATGCATCACAGTCCTAGTTTCTATAAGTGGTTACATGGTCATAGATCATATTTATACTACCTTCTCCCACTAGCCATCATGTCCTTGCTCCTTTCCCTCAGCATACACCTCAGCTGGCCATGGTTCTTTGCCTGGTAGGGTGACCCAAATCTTCATTCCTGAAGTTACTCGGCAACTGGTCTTCCTGCCTGAATTGGCTGTTGCAGTTTTCCATTAACTTAATCACAGGGCATGGTAGTAATGAGAGATGCCCTAGGGGATTCTGTCTTCCAAGAAATCTTCTTCAGTCCTTAGTGTAGTGCAATCCTATTTCCCCCCTGAGAGTAAGGATCAATCACCCCAGTCAGTCCAGTAATTCCCTTCTCTGTCATTCAGAGCATGAGAACCCAAAGTTGCAAAGTGGCAGCCTTCCAGTTCAACGGAAACACTGTGTGTTTCCTGATGGAACACTCCTCTTTGGAAATAAGACCTGTAAATCAGTAGAATTTAAGGCACAGGGATAGGAAGCAAAAAGTTTTCTAGTGGATCACTAGGATGACAGTGAGTGGTACCACTCCTATTTCCACTCCTTGGTTCTGGACTCATGATCTTGGCTATGGAGAAACCACCATAGAGTGGATGCAATTCAGCATACATAGTCTCCTGGAGAACATGCCCCAGTCCTGCAAGGTATTGTCACCTAGTTGGTGTGTAATTGAGTCTTCAAAAGGCATTCCACCATTTTAACAATCCAGCTGCCTCTAGATGATGGAGAAGATAGTAAAACCAGAGAATTCCATAAGCATGTGTCCATTCCTACACTTCATCTTCTGTGAAGTGGGTTCCTTGATCAGAAGTAATGCTGTGTGGAATACCATGATGGTAGATAAGGTATTCTATAAGTCAGGAATGGTAGTTTTGGCAGAAGCATTGCATGCAGGGAAGGCAAACCCTATCTGGAATATGTGTCTATTCTAGTTACAAATTGCTGCCCTTCCATGATGGAAGTGGCCCAATGTAATCAACCCACCATCAGGTAGCAGGTGAACCTTGGGGAATGGTGCCATATCAGGGACTGAGTGTAGCTTTCTGCTGCTGGCAGATTGGACATTCAGGAGCATCTGTATCCAGGTCGGCCTTGGTGAGCGGAAATCCATGTTACTGAGCCATGCATAATTTCCAACCTACCACCATGACCACTTTGTTCATGAGCCACTGGGCAATAATACAAGTAGCTGGGAAAGAGGCTGACCGGTACCCACAGAATAGGTCCTCTTATCTACTTTATTATTAAAACCTTCCTCTGCTGCAATCACCCTCTGGTAAGCATTCACATGGGATACAAATATTTTAAAGTTTTTTGCCTACTCAGAAAGGTCTATCACATATCTGTTCCCCAGATCTCTTTGCTACCAATCTTCCAATCATGCTTCTTCCAAGTCCCTGACATCCATCCAAACCATTACCAACACCCATGAATCAGTATACAAACATACCTCTTGAAAGTTCTTCCAAGCAAAAGAAACAACCACATGCACCACTCGAAGTTCTACCCCCTGGAGTATTTCCCTTCACCATGGTCCTTCAGGGAGATTCCAGAAAGGAGTGGGAGTGCTGCAGCTGTCCAATTTCAGGTGGTACCTGCATATCCTGCAGAACCATTTGCAAACCAGGCCCAAGTTTTCTCTTCCTTCATCAACTGATTTTAAGGAACTCCCCAAGAGGCCATAGCTCTGGGCTGGGAAAGAGAAGGTAATGTGGCAGGAGTGGGAAACACAGGCTTTGGGGCTACTTCCTCATGTAACTTACTTGTGCCTTCTGGACCTACTTGAGCCCTATCTCATATATCTACTTCCATTTTATGATTGTGTGTTGCTGTGCATGCCCCCACTTTAGGGCTTGATTGGGTCAGATAACACCCAGCTCACGATAGGCGACTCAGGTCTCATGGTAACTCGGTGGCCCATGGTTAAGTGTTCAGTTTCTACTAATGCCCAGAACTGGCCAAAAGCTGTTTCTCAAAAGGAGAGTAGTTATCTGCAGAGGATGATTGGGGTTCACTCTAAAATCCTAAGGGCATGCATTGCAATTCACCTATAGGGGCCTGCCAAAGGCTCGAGACAACATCTCTGTTTGCCACTGACATTTTCAATGCTGCTGGATCTGGTGAATCATTTGGCCCAACTGACAGAGTAGCTTAGACCTGTTGCAGAGCTTCTCTTGTTCCAGTTCCCACTCAAAACTACAGCTTTTCTTGTCACTTAGTAAAAGGACAAAAGTAGCACACCCAAATGAGGAATATGTTATGTCCAAAATCCAAAGAGGCCAACTAGGTGTTGTGCCTCTTTTTTGGTTGTATAAGGGACCAGATACAACAGCTTATCCTTCACTTTAGAAGATGTGCTGGTTTGAAATGATGTATGTACCTTGTTAAAGCCATGTTTTAATCAAAATCCCATTTCATAAAGGCAGAATAATCCCTATTCAATACTGTATGTTTGAAACTGTAATCAGATCATCTCCCTGGAGATGTGATTTAATCAAAAGTGGTTGTTAAACTGGATTAGGTGATGACATGTCTCCACCCATCTGGGTGGGTCTTGATAAGTTTCTGGAGTCCTATAAAAGAGGAAATATTTTGGAGAATGAAGGAGATTCAGACAGAGCAGAGAATGCTGCAGCACCACGAAGCAGAGTCCACCAGCCAGCGACCTTTGGAGATGAAGAAGGAAAATGCCTCCCGGGTAGCTTCATGAAACAGGAAGCCAGGAGAAGCTAGCAGATGATGCCGTGTTCACTGTTTACCCTTCCAGATAAGAGAGAAACTGACTGTGTTCACCATGTGTCCTTCCACCTGAGAGAGAGACCCTGAACTTTATTGGCCTTCTTGAACCAAGGTATCTTTCCCTGGATGCCTTAGATTGGACATTTCTATAGACGTGTTTTAATTGGGACATTTTCTCAGCCTTAGAACTGTAAACTAGCAACTTATTAAATCCCCTTTTTAAAAGCCATTCCATTTCTGGTATATTGCATTCCAGCAGCTAGCAAACTAGAACAGAAGGAATATCTCAACACACACCACACCACTGGACACCTAGAAATTTCAGAGGTGGAAGGCCTCTGTGTTTTTGTTGGATTTATCTCCTATCCTCTGACACTCAAATGCCTTACCAATAAATCTAGAGTAGTTGCTACTTCATGCTCACTAGGTCTAATCAACATTATCATCCATATAATGGACCAATGTGGTATCTTGTGGGAGGGAGAAAAGATCAAGGTCCCTGTGGACAAGATAATGACATAGGGCTGCAGAGTTGACATACCCCTGAGGCAGGACAGTGAAGGTATACTGCTGGCCTTGCCAGCTGAATGCAAACTATTCTACTGATCCTAAAAGCTACTGAGGAAAAAGCATTTGCTAGATAAATAACTGCATACCAGGTACCAGGGGATGTGTTAATTTGCTCATGCAATGATACCACATCTGAAACAGCAGCTGCAATTGGAGTAACCACCTGGTTAAATTTTCAATAATCCACTGTTATCCTCCAAGATCCATCTGCTTTCTGCACAGGCCAAATAGGAGTTGAAGGGGGATATGGTGGGAATTACCACTGCTGCATCCTTCAGCTCTTTCAGAGTGGTACTAATCTCTACAATCCCTCCAGGGATCAGTGTTGCTAGATAAGAACACTTCCAGTGGCTTTCACTTGGCCTTTCCTACCACAAAACTCTCACTCCATGAGTCAGAGAACCATTGTGGCATTTCTGCCAGTTTTTGAGTATGTCAATTCCAATTATGCATTCCAGAATTGGGGAAATAACCACAGAATGGATCCAGGGACCTACTGGACCCACTGTGAGATGGACCTGAGCTAAAACCACATCAATCACTTGACCTTCATAAGCCCCTACTCTGACTGGTGGTCCAGAGTGCCATTTTGGGTCCCCTGGAATTAACGTCACTTCTGAGCTAGTGTCTAGTAATCCCCAAAATATCTGGTTATTTCCTTTTCGCCATGCATAGTCACCCTATGTGTTAGTTTGAAACTGTTATTATCCTAGAAAAGCTATGTTCTTTCTTCTAATCCAATCTTGCAGAGGCAGCCCTATTATTTAGGGTGGAAACTTTGGCTGGATTGTTTCCATGGAGACTGACCCACTCAATTGTGGGTGTGGCCTTTTGATTAGACGGAGATATGACTCTGCCATGGAGATATGACTCTGCCCATGCAAGGTGGATCTTGATTAGTTTACTCGAGTCCTTAAAATAGCCAACACAGGGAAACATTTAGGAGAAAGCTTAGACACAGATATTTGGAAATGCAGAAGCCCCAAAAGACCCCAAGAGCTGAGAGAGCAGACAAAAGCTAAACAGGAAGCAGGGCCCAGAAAATGTTGCCATGTGCCTTTCCATGAGATGCTATGCTAAGAGATGAAACCCAGAGTTTTGCCCCAGAGCAGCTAAGTTAGGACCCACAGATGCTTACAGAAGAAGCCACTGGAATCAGAAGCTGGAAGCAACAGAACCAGGAAAAATGGCCAGCAGATGCCAGCCACATACCTTCCCATGTGAAAGACATCAACCTTTCTTCAGAATCAAGGTATCTTTCTCTGGATGCCTTAGTTTGGATATAACCATTGTAAACTTCTAACTTAATAAATACCCTTTATAAAAGTCATTCCATTTGTGGTATATTGCAGTATGGCAACATTAGCAAATTAAACCAGATTTTGGCACCAGAGAAGTGGGGTGCACAGTTTTAAAATACCAAACATGTTGGAATGGCTTTTTAAATGATTAAGGGGAAGATTATGGAAGAATTGTGAGGAGTTTAATAATTGCTTTGAAGAGGATGTTGGTAAAACTGTGGACTCTAAAATTACTTCCTATGAGGACTCAGATAGAAATAATGCATGTGTTATTGCAAACTGGAAGGAAGAAGACACTTGCTTTAAAGTGGCAGAGTGTTTGGCAAAATTAAGTATGTGTGTTAGATAGAAGGAGAATTTTAAAGCCAAGAGCTGGGATACTTAGTTTAAGAGATTTATAAATTTGTGGAAGGTGTGGCCTGGTTTCTCCTTGTAGCTTATAGTGAAAAGCAAAAAGAAAGGGATAAGCTGAGAACTGAACTCTTGGGTACAAAGAAATCAGAAACTGGTGGTCTGGAAAATTCTGGGCTTCCAGAAGAATAGTACACCACATAAGAATTGTGAGGAGTTTAATAATTGCTTTGAAGAGGATGTTGGTAAAACTGTGGACTCTAAAATTACTTCCTATGAGGACTCAGATAGAAATAATGCATGTGTTATTGCAAACTGGAAGGAAGGAGACACTTGCTTTAAAGTGGCAGAGTGTTTGGCAAACATGAAACCAATCAGCCATTATAGAACAAGCCAGGATTGAAGACAGCGTTACTCAGAAGGGATTTGTGGAAAGTCATATTGTCTGATGGTTATGATCCCTGCATAGAAAACTGGCAACAGTGCTGCAAGATCTGTACAAACAGAACCACTGCCAGTCTGGACCAAAAGGGGCAGAAAAGGGATGAACTGAAGGAAAAATAACTTCAGAGGCAGAATCATGGAACCTAAGGTCTGGAGCCAGGAAATCTCGGGCCAGGAGAGCAGACCCACACATACACGTACAGCAGGTGAGTTTGCCCTGGAGGCAGAGGGCAGATGGAAAAGTATTGCTACCTCATTCCTGGAAAAGGATGGAGCAAATTCCCTGGGGAGTAGGCAGAGCCTGGCAATCACCCCATTGTTCTATGAGAGTTGAGCCTGTGCCCTGGAGATGGCAGAGAGCCCAGGTGCTGCCTGATGCTTGGAGAGGGTAGAGCTAAGAGAAAGGTGGCCTTCTGAATGCTCTCCAATGTTGCAACCCTCATCCCAGTGTTTGGAGAGAACAGGGTCACTGCATAGGCACTTGGAAAGGGTGGTACTGCTGCTTTGTAAAGTCCCAATGATAAATAACTCTCAGACTTTGAAATCTGATTGGAATTTGCCTTACAGGTTTCCAATATTTTCTGGGTCCTGTGACCTCTGTTTTCCTTCCTCCCCCCCCCCCCCCCCCCCCCCCGCTATGGCAAGGGGAACATGTATCTTACAACTGTGTACATTGACAGCAGTTAACTTGTTCTGCGTTTCATAGGTCCAGAGCCAGAGGAGAATATTTTGCCTTAGGATACACTAGGCCTATAACTGGCTTTGGTGAAACTTTGTACTGTTTTTGACTTTGTATTGCATTTGTATTGTTGCTGAAATAGTTTAAGGCTTTTGTGATTTTGTGATGCAATAAACATATTTTATATATGGAAAGAACATGTCTTTTGGGGGTCCAGAGGATATAATGTGCTAGTCTGAAACTGTTATGTTCACCAGAAAAAGCCATGTTCTTTCTCCTAATTCTATCTTATGGGAACAGACCTATTGTTTAAGGGTGAAAACTTTGGATTGTTTCCATGGAGATGTAATCCATTCAATTGTAGGTGTGTCCTTTTGACTATATGGAGATGTGACTCCGCCCATTTAAGGGATGTTGATTAGTTTTCTGGAGTCATTTAAACAGGAAAACATTTTGGAGAAAGCTCAGAATCAACACAGACACACACATTTGGAGATGCTTGGAGTGCCAACAGAGAACAGATGCCTCGACACTGATGTCTGGACATGTAGAGTCCTTCAGGCACTGCCACGTGACCTCCCATGAGATGCTAAGCAAGCCAGAAGTCAGAAGGTTCAACAAGGCTGAGAGAGCCATTTCAAACCAGAAGCTGGGAGAGGATGTGGATGCCAGCAATGTGCGTTCTCATGTGACAGAATCGGCCTTTCCTGAGTCAAGGTATCTTTCTCTGGATGTCTTAGTTTGGGCATTTTTAGGGCTTTAGAACTGTAAAGTTGTAAACTAATCCCCTTTATAAAAGCCAACCAGTTTCTAGTATATTGCATTCTGGCAGCTTTAACAAACTAAATCACCCTGGTAAAAGGGTGTAGGTCTCCTTGGGGAAGGTTGGGAGGAAGATTAACAGTATAAATTTTGGCAGTGTATGAGGGGTACAGGCCTTCCCCTCATTCAAGGGGCTCTGGGTCTATAAAATGTCTCAAGTCTGAGAATTGATTAAAGGGTCACAACTCAGTTTTTGTAATTCAAGTTAGACTCCTGTCCACTTGACCTAGAACTTATCTGCTTAAACAGCTCAAACAAGAATTTAGTAGACTGCCCATCTATTTTACTTCTAAGTACGACATGATCTACTAACCAGTGCCATAAGTCTCTGCAAGTCAGATTATTTTGACTGCTGCTTTGAGTCTGGCATCCATTATGGTAGTCAGGCCCATCCTGTCTATGGTGATTAACTGTTGCCACATTTCTGCCAACTTGGAATCTGATCATCCCCATTGTGTTTTAAGGATTCAGCTCAGGGCCAGCAGTTCCTATAGTACTCTCTGACTTACAGAGAAGGGCGAATACAGAGCTCTTCGGTGATAATGGAGCTAGTCTCACAACCTTATTCCTCAAAGTCCTGGTAAAAGATGTGTCCTCTGGACATTCCTGGGGTGTGTGAGCAGGTGTTCCATGAGAAATCCATTCTAACATTCTAATCTCTCTAAGCTTTTGGATCCCCTCATCTACATTATACTAGGGCAGTTCTGGCACTTCAACCTCAGCTAATGTTGGCCACCTTTTTTTTTTTAATTTATTTATTAATTTAAAAAAATTTAACAAACCAAATAAAACATTAACATATATAATCAGTAATTCACAATATCATCAGTTAGTTGCATATTCATCATTTCTTAGAACATTTGCATCAATTCAGAAAAATAAAAAAGACAACAGAAAAATAAATAAAATGAAAACAGAAAAGAAAAAGAAAAGATTATACCTACCATACCCCTTACCCCTTGCTTTCATTGATCACTAGCATTTCAAACTAAATTTATTTTAACATTTGTTCCCCCTATTATTTATTTTTATTCCATATGTTCTACTTATTTGTTGACAAGGTAGATAAAAGGAGCATCAGATACAAGGTTCTCACAATCACACAATCACATTGTAAAAGCTACATCATTATTCAATCATCCTCAAGAAACATGGCTACCGGAACACAGCTCTACATTTTCAGGCAGTTCCCTCCAGCCTCTCCATTACATCTTGAATAATAAGGTGATATCTACTTAAGGTGTAAGAATAACCTCCAGGATAACCTCTTCACTCTGTTTGGAATCTCTCAGCCATCGACACTTTGTCTCATTTCACTCTTCTCCCTTTTGGTCGAGAAGGTTTTCTCAATCCCTTGATGCTGAGTCTCAGCTCATTCTAGGATTTCTGTCCCACGTTTGCTGGCCACCTTTTCACCCATGTTTCAGCCAATCACCCAAATAAACTGTTAACACCCTTTCTAACCCCTTAAGCTACAACACTGAATGTAGAGTCTTTGCTTAGTGGGCCCCTATCAATAAATTCAGCTTAATCCAACTTTATATTCTTTCCACCATTATCTCACACTGTAAATATCCATTCCCAATTTCTAACTATATAGATTTGAAAAATCATGCAGTTCTGTTGGAGTATAGCATACCTCCTCATGGATCACACTTTCTACCTCACCTTTTTTGCGACTTGTTGGGACTTTTAGTCTAGTTACAGGTTCTGAACAAAAGAGGAGTGGGGGGGGTGGGCCATGAAACGAATTATAAATGTCTTTCAAACCAATTAACAGTATATTCTGTTACAGTTTCACCTGGTGGAACAGGATATTACTTTCTCCAGACAGAGGAGCAAGGGCTGTTTCCCAAGAGGAGGTGGTTCAAGTTTAGCTGGCACTGAAGGGTTAATCTCTTTAGAAAGATATTGTAAGGCAGACTCCTCTGGGTAGACTGGAGATTGGGAAGCTGTTTCCTCAAGGCAGGCTGGAGGTCAGATAGTTGTCTTTTCAGGGCAGGCTGGAGATTAGATAGCTGTTACCTCACAGCGACCATTACAGGTTCTAGATATCTAGCAAAGGTTCAGAAAAATCCAGTATTTCAGTGTTCCCACCACCATTATTATAAACCTTTATGTCCCCATCCCAGGTTTCAGGATCCCCCTCTTTTCCAATCAAAGCCCTTACTTTAACAGCAGACACTCTGCAAGGTTGAGATTTTAGTTTACGGTGTAAATCTGCTACTCACACAATAAGACTCTAGGTCTGGTTTTCAGAGATCTCAATTCTGAGACTACAGGAAATAAGATTTTCTTTCAGGGCACACATAGAAACTTTTACATCTTTCATACGATGTTTAAGTTGCAAATTTAACACCTTCAGTCCATTCCTTTCTCTCATAACTGTATCCAGCATATCTAAGAACAACCGGCCAACATCATTAAACCTCATAATTCCACAAAACTCTGTTAAGGCATCAAAAATAGTCATCAGAGCTTTGCCTTGTACAAAAGTATGACTAGGAAAATCGAAGAGTTATTTTGTAAATCTGTATTGCTAAATCATGCCGTGGACTGTCAGCACCATCTTGATTATTGGAAACAAGAGTCATTAGTGCCTTTGAATTTAATCAGAATAGAAAACCAATCACAAAAAAACATTTTTAAGATTCTGTTTCTCAAGAACCACTGTCAGTACCAAGCTGTATTAGTCAGAGTTCTCTAGGGACACAGAACCAACAGGAGATATCTGTAAATATGTGATTTTGTAAAAGTGTCTCAGGTACTATCCTTCTCTTGAGAACAATGAAATTATCTAAAATTGAGAGGGTTGGTGGATTGTTGACTTTGGACATTATACATGAGGCCCAGTAGATAGAGGTGGCTGAAAGATGCACTGACAGAGAGGTAGATTGGCGAACCATGGGATAAATACATGATCAAACATGGTGCTGCTACAAAAAGGAACTAAATTGTAAGGTATGCAACAATGTGAATGAACCTGTGGGACATTTGATGAGGCAAAATAAGCCAGAAACCAAAAAGCAAATATTGTACGATCTCATTTAGAAAATACTTACAAGAAAACAGGGAACTAGATTGTAAGCTCTTACAGCACTTATATTTAGTCCAGAGTGGTAATTGTTATTTCTGGATTTTGAGAGGCTGTTTTATATATGTATAACCTCATATTTAGAGATAGGAATGAAGTTGATCAGATTGGGGTTAAGGTAATCAAGAATACAGGGGTAAGGAAGACATTGTATATTAGACCCTCATCTATTCTTTGAGATAAAAGAAGAAAGTTTTATTATGTACAGAATCTAGGTTTTCTGTACCACATAATCTAACTCAACCTGACTGGACAGATCATTAAAACACTCCAAACATAGGGAGCCCAGAATAATGAGAGCCTTTAATACTGTATAGCTTAATGTACTGTCTGGATACATCCCAGAGAATATTAAGCAGATAATCAAAAAGTATTGACAAAGTCCCTTGAGGAAGGGAGAAAAATTATGGAACTATTAAACTTCACCACCAGGGAAACCCCAGATACTATGCCAAGCATTAGGGACACCCAAACCAATAAATAGGCTGAGCCCTGATCTTGAGGTTTATTCTTGTGAAGCTTATGTATGCAGAAGAGAAGCTTAGCCTACTTATAAGTATGCCTAAGAGTCACCTCTGAAGAACCTATTTTGTTGCTCAGATGTGGCCTCTCTCTCTCTAAGCTCAACACTCTAAGTGAACTGCCCTCCCTTCTATGTGGGACATGACATCCAGGGATGCAAGTTTTCCTGGAAGTGTGGGAGATGACCCCCAGGGATGAGCCTGGCCCTTGCACCATGGGATCAACAATGCTATCCTGACCAAAAGAGGGAAAAGAAGCGTAGCAAATAAGATATCAGTGGCTGAGAATTTAAATAGAGTAGACAGGCTACAGTGGAGTTACACATGCTTCAGTTAGACATTGCTACCCCAACCATAACTTGCCAAACCCCAACCAAAATCATTCTTGCCAATCCTAAAGAATATCTAGGGCATTATATTAGAGTCTACAAAGGTTCCGTACACTAGGGAAACTCTCCAAAACCTACACCCTCCAAATGGGTCCCTGGATCAGGTAAGTCCTGAAATGCAGAGGGGCCAGTCTTTCCAGAACATCAACCAGTTTCATCCCCCTATCCCATATGCATTAGTTAGGGTTCTCTGGAGAAACAGAATCATCAGGGAACACTCGCAAATAGAAAACTTATAAAAGTGTCTCACGTGACCACAGTAACACAGAGTTCAAAATCCACAGGGCAGGCTGTGAAGCCGACAATTCTGATGGAGGGTCTGGACAAACCTCACAGGAGAGGCTCACCAGCCGAAACAGAATAGCCTATCTTTTTGAATCCCCCTTAAAAGGCTTCCAGTGATCAGATTAAGCATTACTCATTGTAAAAGACACTCCCCTTTGGCTGATTACAAATGGAATCAGCTGTGGATGTAGCTGACATGATTATGATTTAATTCTTTGAAATGTCCTCATCACAAAAGACAGGCCAGCACTTGCCCAACCAGACAAACAGGTACCACCACTTGGCCAAGTTGACACATGAACCTGACCATGACAGTCTACCCCTTATCAACTTGGCAGCTATATATACCACCTTAAACCATACCTAATTTCTAAATAAAAAACAATAAAACACACATTTTTTTTATTCACCTAACAATACTCAACCGTCCTGCATATAACTGTAAACACATTAAATCTCTCCAGAATAGGGTGCAAATCCTTGGGTAATATTCATTTTTAAACTTGATATCTTACAACTTAAATTGTATAACATGAACAAAACGAGCATTACAGTCCTCGTTTCTATAACTGATCACATGGTTGAAGTTCATATTTATCACTACCTTCTTCCACTACCCATTCCATGTTCCCTTTACCCTCAGCAAGCACTTCAGCTGGCCGTGGTTCTTTGCCTGGTGGGGTGACCCAAACCTTCATTCCTGAAGTTTCAGAGCCATTGGTAGTCCTGCCTGGATTGGGTTGTCGCAGTTTTCCATTGATTTTAATCACAGGGCATGTAGTACTAAAACACGCCCTAGGGGATCTCCTATATTCCAAGAAAACTCTTCTTTACCTCCATTATGTAGTTACAGTCCTACTTCCCCCGATAGTCAGGGTCAATCACCCCAGACAATAATGTAATCCCCTCCTTGGCTTGTTGATCCAGTGGCATGAGTAGCCCAAAGTGACCAGGTGGCAGTCTTGGATTCCAGTTCAATAATCATTGTTGTTTCTCCTGGTGGAGGCACTCCCTGTTTTGGAACTAGAACCTGTAGGCCAGCAGAGCTCAGGGTTGGAGGGACAGGAAGCAAAACTTTTCCTAGTGGATCACTAAGGGTAATAGTGAGTGGTACCACTCCCATTTCCACCCCTTGGTTCCTGGACCCATCATTCTGATTATGGGAATCAAAGTCCTTAGTGTCTTCAAGTCCAGTCAGAGTAGAAAACCATTCATAAAAACCCATTTTTAAGATTCTGTTTCTTAAGAACCACTCCTGGTACCAAGATGTATTAATTAGGGTTCTCTGGAGAAACAGAATCAACAGGGAACACTCGCAAATAGAAAACTTATAAAAGTGTTTCATGTGACCACAGGAACGCAGAGTTCAAAATCCACAGGGCAGGCTGTGAAGCCGACAATTCCGATGGAGGGTCTGGACGAACTCCACAGGAGAGGCTCACCAGCCGAAACAGGAAGAGCCTGTCTCTTCTGAATCCTCCTTAAAAGGCTTCCAGTGATCAGATTAAGAATTACTCATTGCAGAAGACACTCCCCTTTGGCTGATTATAAATGGAATCAGCTGTGGATGTAGCTGACATGATCATGATTTAATTCTATGAAATGTCCTTATTACAACAGACAGGCCAGCACCTGCCCAACCAGACAAACAGGTACCACCCCTTGACCAAGTTGACATATGAACCTGACTATGACATCATATTATCGACAGCCTCATCCAAACATGAAAAGTTAGAATGGTCATAGCCCAAATACCCCTAAAGAGTGGGAGCAAAGATCAAAGGTGATGGTGGAATTATACAAAGAAGGCCACGTTTAACAAATGAGTTTGAGTGCTGAATCATTATACTGATATTTCTTTTAGCTTCCACTACCTTAGAGAAGCTAGAAATAAAAACCTAAAATTGTGAACTGTAATCCATACCAAACCCTGAAATCTGTTCTACAACAAATTGTTGCAATGTACTTGAAATTAATTGCTTTTATGTATAAATGTCATTTAAAAAGAAGGAAGAGTACAACAGAGAAGAAAGGATTTAACAAATGAGTATGACTGCTGAATCAGTATATTGTTATTTCTGTTGGTCTCCAGTGTTTGGAGCAGCTAGAAGAAAAAACGAACAGTAGTATAACTAACCATATCAAACTTTAAAATCTGTTCTATAACTACTTGTTTAAATATACTTGAAAGTATATTATGTTGTTGTACATATGTTATATTTCACAATAAAAACAAACTTAAAAAAAAAAGTGGCTCAGGCAGCTGTAGGGATGCACAAGTCCAAGTTCCACAAGGCAGGAAGGATGAGGGCTGGAAATGATGAAGGTGTTCGAAAATTCTGTAGGATAGACTGTGGCTAAAAAGGTGAAAGTTCTTTCTGACTGCTGAAATTATCACTCCCCTTTAAAAGCTTCAGCTGATTGGAATAATTATGTGATTAGATTTTATCATTGCACAAGCCACTCCCTTAGTTGACTGTAGATGTAATCAGCCTAGATGCAATCAACAGACTGATGATTTAATAAACAGCCTTCTGGTCTTTTATCAGCCATGAAATGTCTTGCAGTAATGGTTAAGCCAGTACTTGCCTGACCAAACAACTGGGCACCATTACTTAGTCAAATGAACATGATGTGACATCGTAGATACTTCCTGATTTTCCTCTCCTTAGTATGTCATTTTTAGTCTCCTCTGTTGGTTCCTCTTCTTCCCCATTCTAAATGTGATGTGCCCAGGGTTCGGTCAGCCTCTTCTAAATCTATATGAATCATAGGAAATTTCTACAAACCTATGGTTATAATACTATCTATATATCTGAAGTCTAGCTTCTTCTTCATCCTGAACTAAGAAATCTTAATTAATGCTTTATTAAGCTCTTCATTTGGATGACCCAATCTGTAAGAAAATGAAACCCAATACTTGATTTCCTCCAACCTTTTTCCTCCCCAGTTGTTCCTTTCCTGTTTCTTCACCTGTTGCTCAGGTCAGAACTAAAGTGATTTGTCCATCTTTACTTTTATATCATATCTAATTCATCAATAATTCTGTCAGATATACTTCAAAATTTATTTCTGATTTATTTATACATTCCAACAATTCATGAACATCTTAAATGGGTGCATTTTACTGTATGTAATAAATTACCTCAATAAAGTATGGATGTGTGCGCATATGTATTCTCCACATATCGACCATTGTCACCTCTTACACTACTACTTCTGCTTGAGCTAGCAATAGCCTCCAACTGGTCTCCCTGCCTCCACTTTTATTGTGACAGTCCATATGTCACAAGTATTCATTTTTTAAGATGTAAATCAGATTCTATGACTTTGTAAATCCTCCAATAATTTCATCACTTAAATTCCAAAGCCTTACATGATCCCGGCTCTACTGATCTAGTCCCCTACTACCTCTCAGATTACCCTCTAGTCCCTTACATGTTCACTGTGCTCCAGACACATGGCTTTTCAGATGCTCTTAAACACAGAAAGGTTTATTTCCAATTTGAAATATATTTCAAAATAGGCTTTTTACATCAAGGCTATGTACCCATACATAATTCATTGGATAGTCAAAAAAAATGCGTGTTAATAAAGACAGCAAAAGAAGTGATCTGAAGTGAATACTTAATGAATTCACTTCAAAAACATCAGTTAATATTTTAAAGTGCATGTATTCTTCTAATGTGATGGAAAACTAAATTGGGATCAGTTAAGAGAGGTGGAACATCAGACTAAGGAGTTTATATTTTATCTACTAGGTCGGATGGATGCAGTTAAGTTGGGGAAATGCTTTTGTTTTTCAAATCTGAGGTCACAAAATCTGAAGATGTCTGATAATGGAAAAAATGAGGAATTACTTTCAGGGACATATACATTTTTTGCACCTTAACCATGTAATTATATTACATATTTTAAAATGAGTCATATTTTTAAAAAAAAGTAATTTCTACATGACATATAAAAACAAGAAACAAATAAATTCAAGCCTTTTTGGGGAAAATGTATAGCACTTCAAATAGTTTTAGTTCTCCTACCACAACTAAGAGATGGATTTAAGAAATATAAATACTTATATAAATATGTTCAAATACGTAGATAATGCAGACAGATACACACAAATATAAGACATATTTATACATAATAGTGAATAATATAGGGAGCTCCTTCCAGAATTTAATTCTGCAACCTAGTTAAATTATCATTACAAACACAACTTGCCAACTTTCAAGTATTTTCCTTAAAAACCTGTATAGCCATTGAAAGACTATACAGTGAAGACTTCTCTCTGGTATGTAAAAGCCTACAGATGACAAAAGAACAGGATAGGAAAAAAGAGAGAATTGACAGCACAGTGCTCCTCTCAAGTTCATCTCCAACGGCAAGTCTTATTGCTACATCAGTTAAACAAGGTTAATAATTAAATGACTTGGTGACAACTGAGAGCAGGGTCTATAAACCCTTATTATCCTCTCCAAATCTGTTCCAAACTCTTTATGTGACAATCAAAAAGTGATGAGGAATAGGACTGACTGTGGTAGACTGAACTGAGTACCTAGTTTAGACATGTTCTCGGTCTCGCCTCCCATTCTGGTAGGAGTGCACCCATAATAAATAATATTTTTTCAAGATGCTACTTCAGTTAAAGTGTGGCCCAATTGGAGCAGGATGGACTTTAATCTGGATTACTGAAGTCCTTTATAAACAGACTGCAAGTCAGACAGGGAGAGAAGCCATGGGGAGCACCCAGAAGCTGAAAATCAACAGAATGCAGAGGAGAAAGGATAAGACATCACCATGTATATTGTCATGTGATGGAAAAGAAAAAAACCCAAAGATGGATGACCAGCCAGAAAATACCTATCCTGGAGGAAGGAAGTCTTCCAGCCTCTGAACTGTAAGCTAATAAATTCCTGTTGTTAAACCAACCCATTGTGTGGTATTTGTTTTAGCAGCTAGGAAACTAGAACAAGAACCTAACAGTATACTGTCATTCTCTCAGGTGAATAAAAATCAGGGTGATTTTTATTCTTGATCTAAATTCTAGAACCAGTACACCATGAAAGAATCAGGAAATGGGCCATGTTGACCTATGAAAACCCACTCCATATCAGTCAGGGCAACGGCAAAATCCTATAAGGCACAAAAAGGAAAAATCTGAGATAGCAGAAACTCTAAATTAATTTACAGGATCAGTTCTTTGGTCAAAGGTAGGTAATATGAGCTTGTTCAGGGCTAGGTCTAAAAAAAAAAAACAACATAAAGATGGCCTTCAACCTGTTAATTGAGATGTCCAGGCTCATATACTGTGGCCATGACAAGAGAACATAGGAAAAGTTTATCTTCACCTTAAAATCAGAGAAACAGCATTCTCTTGGAAAATATTTTGATTCCCATTATCCTTTTCCATTAATACGATGCCTTTCCTGAATCCCATCCTAGCTACCATCTTCATTTCCTTAAATCTCAAATTCATGCACAAGTCAGCATATTTTGATATATTTATCCAAAATTCAAGAATGGGCACTTGGTAAGGCTGAACTGTGGATCTTATTAAAATGCAGAATCTAATTCGGAAGGTCTAAGAAACAGGCTTGATAGCCAGCAGTTCAAAGAGGTTCCCGGGAGTAGACAAGGCTGCTGGTCCTCAGAAAACACTTTAAATAGCAAGGTTTTAAAAGGTAATAGCAAATGGACCCCTAATCACATAACACAAAAATTAACTCAGAATGGATCAAAGACCTAAATATAACTAAAACTATAAAATTTCTAGAAGAAAACATAGGGGAACATATTCAGAATCTTGCAGTAGGCAATGGATTCATACACAAAAGCATAAGCAACAAAAGAAAAAATAGATAAACTAGACTGTATCAAAATTAAAAATGTGTTTAAGGGCATTATCAAGAAAGTGAAGGCAATCTATGGATCAGGATAAAATATTTGAAAACCATATATCTGATGATGGTTTAATATCTAGAATATAAAAAGAAATCCTTTAACTCAACAACAAAAAGATGGACAAAGAACTTCAATAAACATTACTCCAAAGAAGATATACAAATGGCGGAAAAGCATATGAAAAGATGCTCAACATCATCAACCATTAGGAAAATGCAAATCAAACCCACAATGGATACCATTTCATATCCACTACAATAGCTATTAATAAATCAGAAAATAACAAGTATTGGTGAGAATGCAAAGAAATAGGAAACTTTTTGTATTGTTGTGAATGCAAAATGGTGCATTACTGTGGAAAAGTTTGACTGTTCTCACAAAGTTAAGCATCAAATTACTACATGACCTGGTAATCCCATTTCTAGGTAGATGCCCAAAAGAACTGAAAGCAGAGACACAGATATCTGCACACCAATGTTCATAGTGGCACTATTCTCATAGCTAAAAAGTGGAAGCAACCCAAATATCCTTCAACAGATGGATGGATAAACAAAATGTGGTATTACATCAAAAGAATAGAATTCAGCCATAAAAAGGAATGGAGTTCTGATACATACTACAACATGCATAAACCTTGGAGACATAATATTAAGTGAAATAAGGCAAACACAAAAGGACAAATATTGTATGACCTCATTTATACGAAATACTAGAACACGCAAATTCTAATAGTCTGACATTAGAATACAGATTATCAGGGGTAGGGATAGGAATAGGGAGTTAATGCTTAATTGGTACAGAGTTCCTTCAAGGGGATAGAAAAGTTTGGGTAACAGAAGATGGTTGGTAACACAACGTTGTAGACACAATTAACACCATTGAACTGCATACGTGAAAGTGGTTAAAATAGGAAATTTTATTTTGCATATGTCACCACAATAAAAGATTTCTTAAATCCACCACACCCCTCCCAAAAGGCAAGAGCACCTATATGCACATGCTACTTCCAAAGGCATAATCCAATAGAATGCTAACTATTCTTTCTCTCTATAGTTTATGCCTTCGTCTCTATTTCTTATCCTTTCAACACTCGGAATTCTTCTTCAATACTACTACTGATTGTCTCTTTCCTTTTATTCATTTTGGCATCTCTAAATTTCCTTCTCTCCTTTTTATTCTTCCATTCATCCAGAATAATATCTAAAATGTAAAGTTAGTTGATAAAAAAATTTCCTAATATTTTCCCAAGTCCATTTTTATTTCTATGACATTTAAATAGATTTTAATTCAGCACACAGGCATCCACTAATTTAAAGACATCTTGAATGGGTCAAAATGACTGGGGAAAACAAACATTATAGGAATCAAGAGTAGAAAACGGGCCTAATCCACACCCATCAGAAGGACTCTTAGCATATACTAACTAAAAGTCATTATAACAGACAATGAAAAGATTTTTAAGCTCTTCCTCATGAATTTTTTTTTTTGCAAGGGCAGGCTCTTTCTCATGATTTTTAGCTTTAATTAAGGATCCAGTTATTCTAAGCAACATGCATTAAAATAAAATTCCAGTACCTTAAACAAATATGTTATTCTTTGGGCACTGTCACCTTTAAACTTTTAAATGAGAGAAAAACATTAAAATATTTAGAACTATATGTCTAAAAATTCTAAGAAAACATCCAAATGCATCTGGTGTTAAGGCTAGATATAATTTACTAAGTGTACCATAATGTATTATAATGGCCATTTCTAATCAAGCCATTCATTCAACTAAAATTAAGCTAAATACCCACTCCAGCATTTACTTAAGACATACTAATAATAACTGGCATTCTGTTCAAGGCAGAAAAAGTTCCAAGGATGCTGCAAACTGTGGGGAAGAAAGTGATTTTTTGACTCAATCACTTAATATGTTTCATTTCCCTTAAGAAAAGAGATTCAAATTTAACCATCTTAAAGACGATACTACTGATACATGGCTAAGTTAAGAAATACTTGTAATCAGGATCTTCCTCATGTATTCCCTCTCTTAATAGTATTTTCAATATCCCATGCCAGAAATGTGGGTGTCAAGGGAGACCGTTTCCTCTCCCTCATCCCCACCCTTCAAGGCCCCCACATGAAATTACCAGCAAGCCCTATGCATTTTGTGTCCTAAGTGTTCCTCCACTGTGCTTTCTCCATATCCTCTGCCACTGCTTTAGCCCAAGTCTTTTTCTCATGTTGCTCATTGCAGCAGCTATCCTAACATCACTGCCTCCAGTCACCTGTCCACTATGGGCCTTACCTCACATTGACATCCAGGTGATTTTCCAAAATGCAATTCTAATGTCTCTTTCATTCAAAGGCTTTCACTATGTACCACCACCTACAGAATAAAGTCTAGGTCATTTATAACAGCACATAACTTTCTATGATTTGAGTCCCCCCTGCCTCTGTATCTTAAGACCCTAACTACACTACTCGAATCTCCAGCATACACATGCTATTTAATGCCTCCATGCTGTGGCACAGGCTGTTACTTCAGTCAAGAATGCCCTTCACCCCTTCCTCCTTGCTTTTCTGACAAACTATTATAAATCCCAGCTCAGATCCCAGGAAGCTATCTCAAGACAACATCACCTATCCCTATAGAACTGACTTTTTCTCCTTTGCCAACTTTGTACATAATAATGGCTACAATTTATTGGGCATTTACTATGTTCCTAACATACCTTCCCAAGCATTTTATATATATGAACCCATTCAATCTTCACAATAACCCTTCTTGCAAAGTGACACCATTATTACCTTTGACGATAAAGAAAATGAATCACTGAGAAACTAAATAACCTATCACCACTTGGGACACAAAATGATAGGACTCATTAAGTGCTGAAGACAGATTCAAATCCCTACATCATATGTATTTCTATTATGGAACCTATTAGAATGAGTTTATTTAAATGACTGCCTCCCACCCTGGACTACAAACTCCCTGAGGGCAGGTATTATGTCATATTCAACTCTGTACCCACGATGCCTAGTAGAAAGTCAGGGGCTGCATTTTTTTGAACTGCATATAAAATAGCAATCCTAACTAGTTCAAAGGAAAAGCATTCAGAAGTAGTTCCCAAATAAATATCCAATATAAGTTATAAGACTTTTAGAATCGAGCAAGCTATTTCTTCATCCAATTACGGGTGAAATTATTACAGACATAAGATTATAGTCCTTCTGGACAATGAAATAGGCTTATTTTGGAGTAATGCAGTTTACTCTGCAATAAAGCAAAACCCAAAGGTCCATTTGCTTCAGATTAACTTTTTTCTCTCACTAAATAAAAATTCTTCTTGCTTATCATTCAATGCAATAAAAAAAAAAAGCCCTAAATTTACTTTGTTCAAGTGGAAAGAAGCAAATCATAGACCAGCGCAAATAACTGCTTCCTTAAATTTAGCCAAGAAATGTATTCCATTAGGCAGTTAAAATAAAATATAGTTGCCTGACTAAACACATAACAAAAGAATTTCAAAGGTTGTGTGAACAGGCATTCTACCATTCAAATAATGAAAAAGTCTTTATCTTAAGCAAAGAAAATGAAAAATCAAGAGTGAAATAAAATACATTACCAGCATCCCACAAGAAGGCAGATTTCTAACCATATGTTTATAATATTTCAGAAGTCATTCTTTATATTTCCTTAAAATTCTAAAAATCAAAGTTTTTCTAACACCAATGATGAAAAACCTCAAGGCCAAGTCTACTGTTCTTAATGTGTTCTCACAGTTACAATCTTCTGAGCCATATATAAGTGCAGTAATTAGAACCCTCAGGGACAGTATCAGCAGCAACAGTGCACATCACAGTACTTGTTAGAGTAATGTGCACCCCACCCAGTCCCTACACACTAGAATACTAAAGAAAAGTACATGTGCTATCAGAAGAAGAAGAGTGTAAGCCACAGTGAGTTTAGGTAACAGCACAGAAAACTCTACTAACAGGCACATCTTACCATTTCTTAGTACACTCAACCATCAGCTCCTGATAGGAGGCCACAAATTGGAACTTGGATGCATGTTTTCCCACACGCTGCAGTCTCTTCCAAACTGAAGCCATGATGATCAATCATACACTGGAGCAGTTCTGGGTTAGCAATGCAGCAGCTTTAATAAAACAGAGGGTCCAAAGCAAAACAGCTTTGCAGATATGTCGGTATTTCAAAAAAATTCAACTACAACTTGAAATGATGGTTGGGGTCCATATCTCCCTATTTCACAGGGTAAATCCCATCTTAGATGAATGGTCCAGTCGAAAACAGTATGATATACATGACAGGATGAATGAGAGGAGGTTCCCTCATGAAGACATCACCATTCCAACTCATGGGCTATAGGATGCGTTTTCTGAAGAACTGAAAAGCAAAACAAAGACAAAAAGAGAAAGAAAATGAGAGAAGCCTAAGTGACTAACCACCCACGTTAGATAAGACTGCAACAGACAACCCCAGTTCTTTGCATGTTTTTCAAACAATGAAACAAAATGCCAACCTCAAAAGCCAATAACAGCAAGGATGCAAGACAACAAGGAAGAAATTACAAGTCACACCGAAGACATGGGGCAACACATGAGGGTATCTGCATCAACAACAATTGTGAGAGGCAAGTGAGGGCCCTACCTCTCCCTCCTAGCATCACAGATGGGCGAGCAGAGCGGGAAAGTCTAGGGATGCTGTTTAATGTCTACAGCCAGACAGTGGAAGGAATGGGGTATTTTTAAATAAACTTTATTTTTCAGCCGATAATTAATGGCCTCGAGTCCTAGAATATGTGCTTAGAACAAATGCTGTTGTTCGGTAAGTGGGAGAAAGGGATGGGAAACGACGAGTGGAGGGAAATCTCAAGGCAGAGGTTGGACAACGTCCCGGCTCCAGGTCACTTGGGCTCCCCTTCACCTTCGCTGCCAACCCGAGGGAAATGGAAATCCCTGATTGGGCGTAAAGCACTGACCAGCAGGGTAAGTGCACGGTGCCGGGTGTGGAGTGCGGTGCTTCCCTCCCCCATCCCCAGAGGAACAACCCGCCGGAGTCTTGTCTCCTCCCGCACGTAGCCCAGCACCCTACCCCCAGTGGAGCAGGCGGTGGCTCGCCCGCAGTCCCTGTCACCAGGGCGCAGAAGACCCCAGCCCAGTCCCCGAGCCCCCGGCCCCGCCGCACGTCCACTCCCGCCTCTCCTCACACCTCTAATCCCGCTGTCGGACTGAGTCTGGCCCCGTTCCCTCCTCAGCGCCGCTCCTCCGTCGCCGCCGCAGCAGCAGCGGCCGCCGCCGCCGCCACCGAGTCCTCCATCCCCGCCGAAGCCACATGGAACAGCCGAGCCAGCCACGGCGCTCGCGGGAGCCGGGGTCTGCAGCCCCTCAGGCGGACGGCGCCCCTCACGCCCGCCCCCTCCCAGACGGAGTCGCCTCACCACCGTCCTCCACCCTACAAAACCCTGCCAGAGCCGCCGCCGCCGCTCAGCGCCCAGCACCCCTTCCCCCGCCTTCCTCCTCCGCCACCATCATCATTACCTCCCCCGCCGCACCTCTCACACTAACCCTACCCACGGCTGCTCAACCTCCGTCCGCCCGGCCGCCATTGGCCGGGCCCCGCGCTTGCAACGCCCACCTCGACGACCGGGCCTCTGAGCGGCCGGGGAGCCTCATTGGTAGATTCACATGTCCATCACAGGGGCTCCACCTCCAGCTCTTGAAGTGGTTTTCCCCAAGACCCAACTCCGCACACAGTCCACCCTTCTTTAAAAAAAAAAAAAAAAAAAATTGGAACCCTTAAGATGATCCCGCCCATTCCTCTGACTGGCTCAGGGAAGGAAGCGGTAGGCGGGAGGAATAAGGAATGTTTACAGTAAACAGGACTGTGATTGCAGAAGGTGAATGTCCTTTATAGGCGCCGCCGGGTGCCGGGCGGGGTTTCTGGCTAGTCTGTGAGAGCAGAGCCGGCAGCTGGCTGTTCTGCGGCTGTGGGCAGTGCAGCTGCTGTGGTTTTCTCCGGTTCCCTCCTGTCCCCACCCTAAAACCTGGGCGCGTCCTCTCATCTGCAGCTAGCTAGCAACTAGGATTTTTGCGCTCCCAGCTTCTTTTTCACCCTATTCCTCCTGGGTTTCTTCTCCTACTCCCTGAGGAACTGACCCTGCCCAGGCCCATCAATCATCTAGTGCTCTACGGGATTCCTGAAACTGAGCTAGACACGACATGTTTACCGAACAACTTCCTCTTTTTCTGATTCCTCAACATTTTTTGCCTTAATTTTTTTTCATTGTCGGTTTTATTTTCCCCTGGTATAAACTGTAGATGGGTTTGGAGTGGCTGGCACATAGAAAGGATGCTTTAAGTAAAAGGAAAGGATAAATAAGAGTGTGAAGACAGGGGCACTTTATCCTGTTAAAAGAGCCAAGGACCCCTTTGAAAATGTGAGGAAAGCTATAGACACGTTCCCAAGGGAGAAAATGTTGTATCACAAAAAGCAAAAATTTGCTTACAATTTTTGGTAGTTCACAGACTTCTGGTGTAGAGAAAGAGGACACCGAATGAAATTTCTGGGGAATCTCAATATTTAAGAAATGAGTCAGTCCAATATGAAAAAGTTAGAACTTAATAGAATAATAATTAGTCAGATAAAATACAGAAAAGCAATTAAGAATCTTGAATACCAGTAGTTACAAATTATAAAAAAGATAAAAACAGATCCCTAGAATGGGCATAGCCCAAATACTCCTAAAGAGTCGGAGAAAGATGAAAGGTGATGGTGGAATTATACAGAGAAGGTAGGGTTTAAAAAATGAGTATGATTGCTGAACCATTATGCTGATATTTCTTTTAGTCTCCAGTACCTTAGAGCAGCTAGAAGTAACCTAAAATTGGGGAATTGTAACCCATATGAAACTCTGAAATCTTTTCTACAACTAATTGTTGCAATGTGCTTTGAAATTTATTCTTTTTTTATTTATATGTTATTTTTCACACAAAAAAGTTGATTGTGATGATAAATGCATAGTTACATGATGATATCGTGAACCATTGAGTGTACACTTTGGATGATTACATGGTATGTGAATATATAATATGTATCAATAAAAAATAAACAATTTTTTTTAAATCAAGGGAAACGTGGCATTATAAAAGAGAAGATAAGATTTAACAAATGAGTATGACTCGTGAATCGTTATATTGAATCTTCTGTTAGTCGACAATGTTTTGGAGCAGCCAGAAGGAAAAACCTGAAATTGTGGAACTGTAACCTATACCAAATTGTGAAATCTGTTCTAAAACTAATTGTCATGATGTGCTTTGAAATACGTTGCTTTTTTGTATATATGTTACTTTTCACAATAAAAAATTTTTTAAAAAATCAGGATATGAGGATAGGAAAAGATTCTTCAAGGGACAGGAGGAGAACACAGTGATGGGTGAGAATTGAGCACATCTGTAGATCTAAGGAGTGGGAGAGTAAAGAGTGGAAGACATCAGAATCAGGAAAGATGAGAAAACAGGTGAAAAATTGAGTCCAGTATCTAAGTGGAGTTCAATTTTCCCATTAAAAAACAAACTGATCTGCTACCACAAGAACACAGTGTATGTTTTACAGAAGGGCATTGATATCACTTATTTTGCTACAGTCTTAATTTTAAAATATTAAGATAACCATAATTATATTCATTCTTAATTTCTGTACATCTTAGAGTTCTCTGATGTCATTCCTGAGTGATTTACTGTCACTACAACGTTTACAACCATTATTATTTCATATAGTAATATATTCTACATCATTAATAGACTTTAAATATATGGCTTTTTTTTAATGGCTAATTGACAGAAATGGTCATAAACTGTTTTAATCCAAGTTGCCCTTCAGGAACAACCACATGATGATCAGAAGGTTTTTGCACCCTATTTATTATTGTTTTTCAGACTTTCTTCATGTGGTCATCCTGGTTTCTTTCAATACTCTTTCCCTTCCTCTTGAAAAAGAAAAAGAAAAAAAAAACGGGGGGAGACTATATTGTAAAGAAATTATCTTGAAAGTAATCCATTTTATAGAATGAAAGTCTTAAAGGAAAAAGAGAGTAGGACGCCAAAGGAATCTTCCTCAAGTTGTGGAAAATTTCAAAAGACTGACAAAGAGTTTCTTATAAGAAAGCTCATGAAAGTATTTTTCATGAATTGAAATTCTCCTTTTTCTTTCTAGCCATCAAAGTAGCTAAGAAAAAACATAGGTTAGAATTATTTCATGAATGAGTGAAGGAATTAAGAACAGACAGATAATATTCTACTGCTGAACTCAAATTTATAGTCTGTCTCCTGGAGGCCCAGGAAGTACCTATTTCTCCTCCCAGTCTTTCTTTTTAAAAAAATCTGTCTACTAATCAAATTTATTGAAGAAACTACAATATAAATTATTTTTAGACCTTAAATTTCATCTGCCTAACCGATAATTATTTAATACCAACTATTGATTATATTAAATACTATTAATAGTATATGAAAGATACAATCCCTGATCTCAGAGAGGTTTGAGAAACCACAGTTAAGCATGCATGCAAGAAAATTAAAACAAATTACCTACTTTTCTGAGTGGCATCTTCCTATTCCGCAAAATAAATAATCATGTCTACCTTCCTAGGATGTTGAGAAGACGTGTTATTTATGTAAAGTGCCTGGCACATAGTAAACTGTGAATAATTGTACCCTATGGTGTTTGGTAGCAGATAGAAATAGGCAGGAGAAAAAAAAACAAAATAGATCATTAGGAATACTTGAGCAATATTTAGTTGCTGCCAAACAACAATGCTTCAAAGACTAGAGAATCTCAAAAGGGTGATACATTTAAACATTGTTCCTCTTTCCTAACTCAGGGAGTACTAAGAGTGGAATACCAATAATTTGAATGGACTAACAATTTTACAATAATCACTAAAAATTTACTTTCCTTCAATCCTCATGAATACCTTGAAGAATGTAGTGCTGTCTTCCAGCCACCCTTCCTGCCAAGATACTAGCTGGGATCTTTTGGCATGCTAGAGGATACCTTTTACTTAAGACCCCATTCCCTCTACCTACCAGCATATACATCTTACTATCCCTCTCTCTCCCAAAGATTATCCTCTGTGCTTCTGAGCCTGTTTACTCAGTATCTCAATTTATCGTCTACTGTCCCAGGCTAATTCTGCATATAATAGACCTGTTGGTGCAAATTATTATAATAGCCCTGTCCATTTGCCCAATCCAATTGCCCTGGGTTGCTGACCACAAAATTTTGTAGGTGTTTTATTTAACACAGAATTCAATATTTAAAATAGTTTCAGGGCAGGCCACAGTGGCTCAGCAGGCAGAGTTCTCGCCTGCCATGCAGAAGACCCAGGTTCAATTCCCAGTGCCTGCCCATGTAAAAAAAAGATAGTTTTAGTTTTGCCTGTATCAAATTTAAAGTGAAGATAGAATACAAAGAAATAATTGGAAAATGCTATCCAAAAACATTAAATATTCTCTGCCATAATAGTTTTAAAAATGACAGGAACAATTTTAATGGAGCAGCTTTTCTAGTCACTGTTTCAGAAATCCCCAAAATGGAGATTCTAGTCTTTGAAATGCAACCATAGGCTTGAATTATTATCTTTCCCAGTGATAAAATTCTTGCTTTTGGCCTTTTATAGTTTTTGCAGTAAAATTGTTAGTAGTCTTATTGCAGGGTTTAACAACTAGTGGAATTTATCTATGCCCTAATCATAGTAATAAGATTTGCTCCCAATAATACTGCAGCTTTTCACACTGTGTTTTCCTGTTACCTTAGCAGTTATACTTGTACTCAACCATATGGCTTCAATTTTTAACTGCTAACAAGTTTGTTTGAACCCCATAGCAAACACATATACTTCCAATAATCCTACAGCAATGTTTATGACCTCAAAACACTCACTGTGACAGGCTAATATTTTTTAAATATTAACCAATGGTTTTTGTAGTAGATGTTTTTCCAGGTATTTCCTTCTATAGTATGGCCTTTATCTTCCTATATCCCACCCCAAGACATCCGCAATATTCCACCCAATCTCTTTTAGGCTGACCTTTGCTCATTGTTTCAGGGAAAGAATATAAAATGTGCAGAAACATGGAATCTTGCATTGGTTTTTGAGTTTCAAAAGTAATGGCATATACAGACTAGTGGAATGTCATCAAGGTAGATCCTGGCACCGTCCAATTCAGTAACCTCTAACCACATGTGAAAATTGAAGACTTGAAATATGGCTAGTCCAAATTGAGATGTGCTTTAAGTATAAAACATACAATTTCAAATACTTTATACATTAAAAAGAATGTTAAATATCTTATTAATTTCTATATTGATATGTTGAAATGATAATATTTTGAATATATTGAGTTAAGTAAAATATAATAGAAAACTAATCTCACCTGTTGCTTTACTTTTTTTAATGTGGCTAATAGAAAAACTTAAATTATGTGTGTGGCTCATATTATATTCCTGTTGGACAGTATTGGTATAAACAATCGTAAAGCTTCCTTTCACTAAGATAAGAAACTAGCTTTTGGCTGGAAGGGGAAGAAATTTAGAAGGAAAGTAATGGGAGACTTGACACTGGTGGATCCCTGAGAACAGGGTCTTTTGCCCTATTCTCACCCCATCTGGCATAAGCCCTACAGAGGGCCAAGTGAAATGGCAAGTCTATCTACAAGATCTGAGAACAGAGAGAGAAAATTTGTACCCCTTTTCTGCATAAGAAGCCCTAGCCCTTCTTAAGACCCTTAAGAAGAGAAAAATCAGGGCTACAAATTTAGGTCAACTAGGGCCTTGGAGCAGTACAATACAATGGAACTTTCTGTGGTGAATGAAACATTTTATACCCAACTAGCCACTAGCGATGATTGAGCACTTGAATACTGCTATTATAACTGAAAACTGGAGTTTTAGTTTTTTCTTTCTTTTTTTATGGTATTTTAATTTTAATTAATTTTAATTTGAGTAGCTACGTGTGGCTGGTAGCTACCTCAATGGACAGTGCAACCTTAGATAGTGCCATAGAGGTTCTGGCAGCCCAGTACAATGATTCTTAGACACTCAAATGGGTACAGAGGCAGCAAGTGCCACGGGACTTAAACAGGCATTGCTGACAGACCAAGATCACCCCAGTAGCAATCTGTGGGGCTGAGTGCTACTAAGGATGCATTTTGGAAAACTCAGAGGATCCCAACATGATAGATGAGGAGCATGGAGCAAATGCTCCATTGCATTCTCCATACCCTTGACTGTGTAAGCCCCCCCTTCAATTTAGAGGTAGTCCCTGTCAAACTGATTATGATTAAGGGTCTGTCATCCCTTGTGAAAGCAGAGTTTGAAAGAAAAATTAGATTGATTAGTGGAAAAATGAAATTATATTCCTTGCAAACATGAAGTTTTTCATTAAGATTTGTATCTGCTATATAACCTTAATGAAAACTCTAATAAAATACTTTTAAACATATTAATTCTTTTAGAAAGTAACCTTTTTTCCCCATCATTATATAATCCAAGTTCTTTGGTTGCCATGAAAGCTGAGATAAGATACATTAACAAACCATTTTTCAACTAATTTGTGTGTGTGTGTGTGTGTGTGTGTGTGTGTGTGTGTGAAATTGTTTCTGTTCTAGTTATCCTTGAATGAATCTTTAAAGTTAGTCACAAAGAATCTTTTCACCTTGGACCTGAGATAGCACTAATTTCAGGACCTGGATTAAGTGCTGAAAAGGCAATGTTGTCCTCCTACACAGTTTCTAGGAAAGGTCAATCTTGTTGGTAGAGGCAGAGGAGCATCCTTGACTCCTTCTAAATTCAGGTAGAGACAGAAACTAGTCTACAGATACTATCCTTCTTCAGGGCTGCTAAAACAGAGACCATAGACTTGGTGGTTACAACAACAGAAATTTATTATCTCATAGTTTTGGAAGGTAGAAGCCCAAATCAAGATGTCAACAACATCATGATTTATCTGAAGTCTTTAGCTTTATGATGGTGGCTTCTAGCAATCCATAACTCAGTCTCTGCCTCTATCATATGGCCTCCTACTGTGTCCAAATTGCCTCTGCATATAAGGACTCCAGTAGTATTGGATTAAGGCCCACCCTATTTCAGTTTGGCCTGATCTTAATAAATGCTACTTACAAATTGGTCCATATTACAGGACTTGGAGTTAAGATATGAACATGTCTTTGTTGGGACATGATTCAATCTATAACACAATCCATTAGTGATTCAGTGGAACTGACTCCTGTTGTTAAACCTGGAGCAATATATTGGATGATTATAAGCCTTAGAAATCTTGAAGTATGTATTACATGCAATAACAATATTCAAAACTTGGCTATTCAAGATGCTAACAATGATATAGCACAGCAACAATCAATTAGAATGGATGTCACCTTTAAACCACTGGCATAGCCACCCCATTGTGGTCCAACTAAATATTAGTCCTGAATATAAGATATCCTTAGAAGTTGTTTTAGTTTGGTAAAGCTGCCAGACTACAATATACCAGAAACAGAAAGGCTTTTAAAAAGGGAATTTATTAAATTGCAAGTTTACAGTTCTAAGGCTGTGAAAATATCTAAATTAAGGCATCAACAAGAGGTTACCTTCACTCAAGAAAGGCTGATGCCATGCAGAACACCTCTGTCAGCTGGGAAGGCACGTGGCTGGCATCTGCTGGGATCTTTGGCTTCTGGGCACCTCTCTCAGCTGGGAAGGCACATGGGCCAGCTTTCTCTCCTGTTCTTCAGCAGCTTCCCTGGGGACATTTTCTTTAATCTCCAAAGGTCTCTGGCTGTGTGGGCTCTGTTGGCACTAAAGCTTTTTCCAAAATTGTTCCCTTAATCTTAAAGGACTCCAGTAAGCAGCCCCACCTTGAATGGGTAGAGACACATCTCCATGGAAACCACCTAATCAAAAGTTACCACCCACAATTGGATGGGTCACATCTCCATGGAAATAATAAAAAAGATCCCACCAGCAATTTTGAATAAGGATTAAAGCACATGGTTTTTCTGGAATGCACAATAGTTTCAAACAAGCACATCCACCCTCTGAACCTCCAAAAGACATGTTCTTTCCATATACAAAATATATTAATACCACAATAATATCAGAAAGTCTTAAACCATTTCAGTTACAATACAAATAAAATGCAAAGTCAGAATCAGTACCAAGTCAGCTGAAGGCATGGTCTGTCCTACAGCAAAATTCTCCTCTGGCTCTGGACCTGTAAAACTCAGAATCTAAGTTATCTGCTGCTAACATACAAAAGAGGGACAGTCAGAGGATACATAAACACATTTCCATAGGGAGAAACTGGAAGGAACACAGGGGTCATTGGACCCAAAGAGTTCTGAAAACCTGCAGGGCAAACTCCATTATATTTCAAAGTCTGAGAGTCATTTATCCTCGGGGCTTTAAGAAGCAGCAGTTCGCCCCAAATGCAATCTTGGAGAACATTGGGGAGACCACCTTTTCCTTGGCTCCACTCTCTCCAAGCATCAGGGCAGTAAGCAGGCTCTCTGCCATCTTTGGGGCACACACTCAACCCTCTCAGAACAATGTGGTGACAGCAAGGCTCTCTCCAATCCCTAAGGAATGTGCTCCACCCTCTCCAAGGCCTGAAGTTGCACAACTCATCCAGATCATTGAGGTGGAAAGTCTACCCTCTGCCTTTGGGGCAAACTCACCCTTTCCAAGTGCATGGGTGGGTCCACTCTCCTGGTCTGAGGTTTCTTGGTTTCAGACCTTAGTTTCCATGGTTCTGCTTTTGAGTATATTTTGCCTCCAATTTGTCCCTTTTCTGTCCCTTTTAGTCAAGACTGGCAGTGGTAAATTTATACATCTCTCTCAACACGGTTGGTTTTCTATGCAGTATTCAGGAATCATAACTATCAGACAATATGACTTTCCACAGATCCCTTTTAGATAACTCCATCTCCAATCCTGGGTTGTCCTGTAATGGCTGACTGGTTCCATGCTTGGTTAAATCCTCACATGGTATACACTATTCTCTTGGATCTCCCTTTCTGGAAGCCCAGAATTTTCTGGTTTCTCTGTACCCAAGAGTTCAGTTCTCAGCTTATTTCTTTCCTGTCACATTTCACTATAAACTGCAAGGAGAAATCAGGCTGCACTTTCCACATTTAATTTGGAAATACTGCTAAATATCGAAGTTCATGGCTTTTAAAATTTGACTTCCATCCAAAACCAGTAGTCAACTTTGCTAAATTTTCTGCCACTTTAAAACAAGGATTGCCGTCCTTCCAGTTTGGAATAACGTGTTCATCATTTCTCTCTAAGACCTTATCAGAGGTATCTTTAAAGTCCGCATTCCTACCGACAGTCTTTTCAAAGCATTGTAGCCTTCTGTATCACACTCCTTTTCTAAAATTTTCCCCTTATCCATTTAAAAAGCTGTTCCAACATGTTTGGTATTTGCAAAATGCAGCAGCTCCCCACTTCTCCAGTACCAAAATCTGTTTTAATTTGTTAGGGATGTCGGAATGCAATAAGCCAGGGATGGAATAGCTTTTATAAAGGGAATTTACTGAGTTGCAAGTTTATAGTTCTAAAGCCATAGAAATGTCAAA
The DNA here is from genome assembly GCF_023851605.1 of Tamandua tetradactyla. Taxonomy (NCBI): domain Eukaryota; kingdom Metazoa; phylum Chordata; class Mammalia; order Pilosa; family Myrmecophagidae; genus Tamandua; species Tamandua tetradactyla. The sequence continues at coordinate 35,423,288 of NC_135343.1, read as the reverse complement.
ACTAAGGCATCCAGGGAAAGATACTGTATTAGTCAGGGTTCTCTAGAGAAACAGAAGCAATAGAAGATATCTGTAAATATGAGATTTATAAAGGTGTCTCACGCAAACCATGGGAATGGAAGAGCCCAAAATCCACAGGGCAGGCTGCGAAGCTGGCACCTCAGATGAAGGATCTGAATGAACTCCACAGGGGAGGCTCACTGACTGAAGAAGCAGTGAAAAAGTCTCTCTTCTTTCTTAAATGCCTTCATCTGATTGAATTATCTCATTGTGGGAGACATGCCTTAGGTAACTGCAGATGTAATCAGCCACAGGTGCAATTGACTTACTGAGTGAGGTTTATACCAGCCTTCTGATTTATCCACCAGCCATGAAATACCCTTGCAGCAAAAGACAGGCCAGTCCTTGCCTGATCAGACATCTGGGCATAATCACTCAGCCAAGTTGACACCAGAACCTAACCATCTCAGATACCTTGACTCAAGAAAGGCCAATGAATCCAGAACACCTCTGTCAGCTGGGAAGACACGTGGCTGGTATCTGCTGGGGTCTTTGGCTTTTTGGTTCAAACACTTTCCCACAGACATTATCTTCATTCATCTCCAAAAGTCTCTGGCTGTGTGGGCTCTGAAACTTTCTCCAAAATGATTCCTGCTTAAAGTAAGCAACCCCACCTTGAATGGACGGAACCACCTCTCCACGGAAACCACCTAATCAAAAGGTACCACCCACATTTGGGTGGGTCTCATCCCCATGGAAACAATAAAAAAGATTCTACCCAACAATATTGAATGAGGATTAAAAAGCATGGCTGTTCTGGGGTATACAACAGTTTCAAACCAGCACAGTGGTCTGCACCATCCTCTCAGTCTCTTTCATCAAATTACTTGAGGTAATTTCATAATTGTAAAATTCCAGTTAACAAATGCTGTGTATGCCAAGGTAAATGCAATTGTCAGAGAAAATTTACACATTGCAAATAAGTAGACCAGTACTGAGATTAAAGCAAAAGTTTGAGTTGAAATTAGGAGCTCTTTCTGAGAAAATCTTTGCTCCCTTCAATAAATTCATCTCCTATAGAATAAGTAGGGGATTCTTGACCAAGGTTTATTGCTTATTTTGCATGAAACATTAGTAACCCTTGACAAATTATGAGTTGAGTAACCTTTGATTCATTTCTTCCATGTTTTCAATAATTTGAATAAATTTTGAGTAACCAGATATAGCATCCAGCCAGTGTTTTCCTTTGAGTATTTCCTGTATGACTATATTTAGTATGAGCAAGGTGAGATAATTAACATCTCCTGAAATAATAAGACTTGACAGGAAAGGCAAAGAGAAACTGTAGGAATTCACAGTCTTGGAGGGCAATGAATTACCCCTCCCCCCCCCGTGGTCTTAAATCAAAGCTCTTTCATTTCAAACAGTGCTAGGAAGAAATCAGGCAGAACCCCACTTAGAAGGGCAGTGGACATTGGCCAAGAGAAACCAGACCAGTTGCAGAAACTTGTCCTAGACGAGTAGAGTTGGAAAACAAACCCAGCTTTCAGAGAGCAGGACTAACTCATGCCCAGTTTGGGCATCTGCAGAGCTGAGCAAGGTGGAGAAAACTTCCACAGAAAGGGCAATATAATATGGCCAGCATATTACAGCCAGCAAGAGCTGTAATATAGTTCCAGATCTTCTCTCTTTTCACAGCCAGTCACCCAATTAGCAACTAGGTTTTACAGTGAACAGAACATATTCTGCTAAGCAAGAAGGACGTCATGAAAGCTGCTGGATATTTCTTCATATTCTGTTGCAACTTTAGGATGCTATTTTTAAGTATGCCCATTAATGTATTGTTGATCTCTTTCTCCAAGGAAAGAAATTCAAGTATTGAGCAAGAGTCAAACTTTTGTGCTATAGTTCAGTCTTCTAAAGAAATCTTGAATTCCTCAACATTAAAAGCATGATATTTTATTCCTGAAATAAGTTCAGTCTATTTTAGATACTGAATGTAGTACAGCGAAACATCCATTGAAAAAGTAACATGAAATTGTTATTTGACATTCAGTGCCCTATTTCTCATGTGTGAGGGTGCACAGGTGGTTCAGTGATAGAATGCTCGCCTTCCATGCGAGAGACCCAGGTTCAATTCCCAGACCATACACCACCACCCCCCAAAAAACTTGTGTGAGCACCCTTCACCTGATAACCAGCATACTTCAGTGTGGAAAAGCAGATTATTATACTTGTGCCAATTTCCTTACACAACATTTGCTTTAAAAGATGTATACTTAGCAGTCAGACTTTGATCATATTTAAAACATTCACTCTTTCCTTAAACAACCAAAGCAAGAAGAAGAGTCATATTGTTCACTGCTTAACTTCTTTTATTCTTGTAATTACACACTTCTTAGAAAGTCACAAATCTACCTTGTATCTATCTAGTTTGTTTGCCTCTTCTCCACTCTACATCATAGTTCGCAGGATAATAATTAGCAAAATCTTGCAGTCAGTTGGCAGCAATAAACTAAAAACCTCGTTGGCAGTGATAAACTAAAAAACTCGTTGAGTATTTCTCCCTATGTCATGCTGTAAAGTAAAATGTCTGCTACACTGCATACGTGATGGTAACTGCTCTTCAACATTGATTACCATGGATATTAGCAACACAATTCCTGGAAACGTCATTTGACAAACAATTTTGCCAACAGTTCATACTGCCTTCTTTTATTACTTCCTCTTAATAGATTATTAATTTGCAGCTGATTTTGCAAGCTTTAAGATAATAATATGACTTCTACCTAGTTTCTCTATGAGCTTAAGTTTGAATGATAGCTTTGTGGCTTTGATTTCCTTGATGACACCATTAATGAAAAATCAGCTCATTTTTAAACAAATATTTATTGAATAACCATTAGACTCACAGCATTGTGCTAGGTAATGGGAATGCAGATCTTCTAGAGCTTACATTCCTTATTATTAGAAATCATTATTTAGTGTTGGCTTTAGAAAATCTCAGTTGATGAGAGGTGATGGTGCTGTTTAGCAACAACAGAAAAACTAACTGAGAAAAGTGTTACAAAAGACAAATGCATGGGGGATAAACACCAATGGATCATCTACTCAATAAAATCAAATTTTCAGATATTTATTGTTGTGCTTCCAATTCACACCTTTCTTTTTTGTGGCTGCTTGTGCAAAGCCACATATAGATTTGTCACAGCATTTGCAGATTAATCATCTATATTTTCACTCCAGTCGTGTTCACAATTTAGGTTTATTTCTTTATTTGAATTGCAGTATTTACATTACTACTTTTATTTTAATTTTTATGCTTCACTGAACCACTTTAGAAACTTTGACCCATTTTTTTGAACTAGGGGTATATGGCAACACTACCAGAACTACAAAAATGCATAATTAACAAATGCCAAAATTGAAATTACGTTGTCTGACAGAGATGGTGGGTTAAATGTTAGTCAAGACAATTTGATAAATGCATGCTTTGTAGCTCACATGCAACTTTCAAGACTAATAATATTTAAAATGTGATGGGATTTTAAGAAACACATCTATCACATTCAATCTCCTTTTCAGTTCTTAAAATAACTTTAAAAAATAAAAACGGAAGTTTATTTTCACTGCCCTTTAGTCAGAAATATTTTATTTCTCTTCCTGGATGTCCTTAGAGTAAAATAATTATAAGTTGATTTTTATCTTCTATGTGTTCTATGATTTTAAAAAAGTAAAAATGCATATATGAGAGAAGAAAGACTCAAAGATAATATTCACATAACTTTATGTTAGGGTATAAGGATTTAGAGTGACGCTGTTTCCTTTTTTTATTCTTCTATAATGTTTTTATATAATTTTTACAATAAAAATTATTAAAACTGCAAAGTCATAGTTTTAAATTACAGATATTGTATAAGTCCTCATTATGCAATCTTTACAATGTTCTCTTACTACTTAAAAGTTTTCCATATATATTGTTTCTGGGTATAAATAAAATCTAATAGATAAAAATGCCCCAGAATAAATCCATTCTTAGTGCATTTATTATCTTCTAATTCTGGATCCTTTCTGTCTGTTGGCTCACTTTCGTTTGGGGAGTGAATGAAGACTCTTCTTTCACAAAACATTCCATTCATAGGAATATCTCATGTATAGCGCATCAGAAAAAAAAAGAGGATGAGAGGTTTTTTTTTTGAGGATGAGTTTTCATTAGCATTTTTTTTATGTTTAAATTATGCTACTCAGATTTAGGACCATGAATTTCAGGGTCCTGCTGGGCATTTTTCCCATCACCCTCTTGATTTCTGGCTCACATTTGGCTCCCTCTTATTTTCATGTGCCATATGGAAAATCCTGTTTTTGCTTCAGTGTCCGATGAAATGGTTCAAATAAGCAAATATTTATCAAGTACCTATTATGTGCAAGAAACTGTTGAATTTTAAAAAGTACATAAGCCATAATTGTAGACCTCAAGGGATTTAAACTTTGTTCAGAGGAAAATGTATAAATCATAAAAATGTAAGCTAAAATAAATGTACTATTTTATAAAATATTCAAGAAGCAATTTAAGGCAAAATTAAAAGAGAGGTAAGAAGCCCATTATGTCTTGTAGTCTGAGCAGACTCAATTCAGTTTTGATAAAGCACACAGAGCATAGGATGAAGCTGAAGTTGAGAGAACTGGGTTGCTGTTGCAGCTCTGCCACTTGCAAATATATGTATATAATCACAGATACATTGAGATGTGGTGAGAAATTAATGCAAATACACGCAAAAGCTTTGAAAAGTTTATTTTATAGAACCCATTCCAGTGAGGCCATGGAGTACTCCAGGCTTAATTTTCTTTCAAAGCTGGAAGCTGTGCTTTTCTGTTGTGTCTTTTACACAATAGAAATGTCATATTTCATTGAATATATGATATAATCAACTAAAAGATGCCCATTCTTCTTGTTACCACAAAGAAAGAAAATATGCTATTAAACATGCCATCAGTTGTGAGATGCACCCCAATATATATATATATTAAAATGTAAAACATATATACATCTTAGAATCAGTGAAATACAGTAGCTAACATATTCCAGACATTGTGTTAAATGTTTTACATGGATTAATTCACAACACCCCATAAGATAAATACCTATTTGTAAAAGATAAGGAAGCAGAGACACAAAGGGGTTAATTAATTGCCCAAGGTCATATGTCTAGTCCATGGTTGAACCTGGATATGAATTCTAGAGCCTACCTCTGTCCTCTATTGCCATAATACCTAATCTTAGATTTTTATTTTATTGGTTTATCTGAGAGCTATTGGGCAATTGCTCCCTTTAAGTATATGTAAAACTTCCTGTCAAATCAAAGTCTAGGTAGCAATAAGCCTTATGAAAAATAAACCAGTTAAATTATTGATATCCTTCCTCCCAGGAATTGTCATCTCTTATGCAATTTTTTTTTGCTTCTTTTCTTTTTCTGAGAAAGCCATTCATTGTTGTTTTGAGAAGCTATGGGTATCTTCTCAAATAGCACAGATATTCTTTTTCACCTGCGAATTATATTTTGCATTCTCTTTGTGTCTCTTTCAAGCCAATGTGTGAGCAGAAATTTGGTTGAATGCCAGAAATATTTAACAAATACTGGTGTATAGTAGTGTGCTAGGTACGGTGTGTATAAAAATGAATACAATATTCCCCCTGCTCTCAAAGAGTTCATAATCTGACATTGTAGGGAATCACTGCTACTTAAATGTGATCCAGTTAAGCGGCTTGTGGAAAGGGTAGGAGGGAGGAAGACCTCACATGGAGCACAGTGTTTAAACTGGACTTAAAGACAATTGGTTCACAAAAATATGAGGTGCACAGCTTATTGAGAGCTGAACCTTGGATTTCATGATGGAATGATGTTTACAGTTAACATTTCTCCTTAAATCCCTGTCAAGAACAAGCTAGGACTAACACTTATGAATTAGCTTACGTAGCTTATGAAATGTTCCAGAGACTAATATCTGTGTTCAAACAACAGAGCACATAATTTTTATTAATTTTTATGTGCAAATCTTCTGAGAGTTTTTGATGTGTTTGCTTTTTGATAAGGCTTGGAGAACTTTATTTGTTACACCCTCATCACAAATTGTATAACTACATATGATGTTTTCCTGCCTCATTTATATGAGGTCTAGCTATATATCCAAGCACAGTACCCATCAAAAAGCATGGTAGACACATAATGATTGTAATGGGCAATGCTATCTGTCAGGCATCCAATTCTTCTTCATCTGGGAACAGCCTCTCAATTTTCTTCCTGGGAAATACCTTCTCCACTATTGTCAGTCCATACTTCATGTAGTAGGTCTAGGGATGGGACCCAGGCTTGGTCAGTTAATATATTTCATAGTCCTGGCCACAGTGATAGAAACAGGGAATGGTACGTGATCCAAGTCAAGCCAAGCAAACACAATTCTGAACTTACTGTTAGAATTTTTAGGAAAGAGAAATTCTTTTTTTCTGAGACTGATAGCTATAAGAATGAGTATTGTGCTTCCAGGGACTTCCACTGGAACAAGTTCACCTGAGAAAGAATCTAAAACAGAGGAAGCCAAGAGATGAAGCAGAGAAAATGTTGCTACATTTGCTTCACCTATAAAATGGGAAAATAATACTTCGCTCTCTGGAGGCAAGGGCTGAAAGAGATAAGCTCTTAAGACACCTTCCAGCTCCACTTCTGTGATTTTTAAAATTTGTGCCCTTAATAAATGGGTACATTATACAAAATCTAAAAGAGACAGAGTTTCTTCAGAGTTGTTTCCATTCTGCTAATCTAGTTTTTGTTATCTTAAGGAAAAAGTGTTCCCTTCCTCCAGAGGTTCAATCTTTTCAGGTATGAATGCTGAATTTGTTTGAACCCCTTCAGAGAGACACCCATGATTCTCAACGGTTATAAAACATTCTCTAAAGGTTATGAGTATAGAAACAAATGTAAACTTACAACTACTCTAATGGATTTTTTAAAAATTAACTAAAGATGGATCATTGACCTTAATGTAATATCTAAAACTATAAAACTTTTAGAAGAATACATAAGAGTAAATCTTTGTGACTCTGGACTTGGCAATGGTTTCTTAAAAATGAACATATGCACAAGCAACAAAATAAAAAATAAATTATATTTCATTAAAATTTAAAACTCTTATGCTTAAAAGATACTATCAAGACAATGAAAGTCAACTCATAGATAGGAGAAAATATTTGTGAATCACATATCTGGATAAAGGACTTATATCTAGAATATATAAGGAACTATTACAGCTCAAGAGAAAAAAAAAAGACCAACCCTCGAATTTAAAAATTGGCAAAGGATTTGAATAGATATTTCTTCAAAGAAGAGATGCAAACAAGCAAAAGCACATGAAAAGATACTCAACATCATTTGCCATCCAAGGAATGGAAATCAAAATCACAATGCAATACCATTTCACTCCCACTAGAATGGCTAAAATAAAAGAGGACAGATAATAACAAGTATTGGAGAGAATGCAGAGAAATTGGAGCCCTCTTAGTTGGCTGGCGATATTGTAAAAAGGAGAAGGCACTTCGGTGAACAGTATGGCAGTTCCTCAAAATCTTAACCACAGAATTACCACAGAACTCAGAAATCCCACTCCCAGGTATATACCCAAGAGAAATGAAAATACATGTCCACAAAAAGTTTTGTATACAAATGTTCACATCAGCATTATTCATAATAGCTAAAGCGTGGAAACAGCTCCAATTCTAACAGCTGATGAATGGATAAACAAAATGTGGTTTATCCATACAACAGAATATTATTTGGCAATGAAGGAAATGAAGTACTGACACATGCCACAACATGAATGAACCTCAAAAACATGCTAAGTGAAAGAAGCCAGTTGCAAAATACCACATATTATATGATTCCATTTACATGAAATATCCAGAAAGGCAAATCCATAGGGACACAAAGTAAATTAGTGGTGGCCAGGAGTTAGGGAGAAAGTGGAAATGGGGAGTGGAGTTTCTTTTCGGAGTGATGAAAATGTTCTAAAATTAGATAGTGGTGATAGCTATGCAACTTTGTGAATATACTAAAGCCACTGAATTATACACTTTAAAAGGGTGGATTTTATGTTATGTGAATTATATTGCAACAAAGCTGAATTTACAAAAAAAAAAGAGTACAGAAAAAGGCCATTAACCAAAGACACTCTCCAGTCACTTTATTCTGCATTCATATCTAGCCACAAGTCACAAGACAAGTGAATATGCTAGAAAGTTCAGCAAAATATAATATCCTCACATAGAAATTAGATATGTAAAAGTACTCTACACTTGGAGTTAAGAAATCTGGGTGCTAGTTCTTCCTGGACCCCAACCAGCTAAGCAAACTGGAACAACACCATTCCATTCATTTGTTTGTAAAATTAAGGCACTGGGTTAAAGGATTTTCTATTGAAGGGAGAGTCTAGGATGGATGGAGGAGTTTGAAGTCAAAGATTGCTGGTTGCCTCTCAATACCCATTTTTCCCTTTCTACTCTAGCAAGAAGAATGCCAATTTTTAGCTGAGCCATTTCCACTCAGCTGAAAACCTCCTTACAGTTAGATGTAGCTATGTGCCTAAATTTGGCCAAGCCTTGTGTGTGACTTTCAGGAAGTATCTTCAAAGGAAGGAAGTTGGCTTTCCTCATCCCTTCATCCTATTGTCAGTGTATGGATGGATTGGTTAGAGCTCTAAATGTTTTCTTGGACCACAAGGATAACGGATGGCAGATGGCAAGCTGGAAGGAGCTTGGGTGGCTCACTAATTTGTGGAACCATTATACTTGTTCTGGACTGCCTATCACCAGACTTCTTTTATGTGAGACAGAAATAACCAGGTAAACCATAGTTATTTTGGTTTTCTGTCACAGATCAACATACCTAATGCTAAATGATACACTGCATTTATAAAGAGGAAAAAAACATTTTAGATTGGTTTGCAGAGAGAGTTTATTCTTCAAAAAAAGTTAAAGCCCTCTTTCTGGAAGGAACAACTATCTAAATTAACCTGAGAGCATGCAAGGGTTCCGGGTTTGATCTCCCAAAAGTTTGCCAACAATGACAAACACCTAGAACTGTACAAATCTGTCAGCACTGCACCTGCCTCCTCATACCGGCATTTTCATATCAGCTGAAATCAGCCAGAAAATTCTAAATACCGTGTGTTTCAAATTTGATTAATTAGTAGGCAAAAGGTAGGATCTTTCCTTTGAAATAAGTTCCAAAATAGGTTCTAGTGGAATTTTAATTTCTTTTTCAGTCTATCCAGTTTGCCAACCTCGCCCAAATTTGTATGGTTAGTTACACATTTGCTTGTGTGCATAGAACAGCCCCAGTGGGTGACAAAGTTTAAAAATCATACATTCCAGCAGCCAGAGGCCTATGTGGCTTTATAAGTGGCCAGTGTTTGTTCACAATCTTATTCAATTAGTGACTCTGCTGGAACAATTTTAGCTACTCTAAAAGAGGGACCCAGAGGCTGAGTCCACTAACCGCTATGCTGAAGGTGACTGTTTTAGCCAGACTGCTTTTACAATTACTAAAAGATACTAGAAAGATGTCCCAGTGTATCAATTTTTAGGCAGGTCTTCCTAAGATTTCAACTATTATGTACAATACCAATGTCATTAGAAAGCAGTTTATCTACATCAGTTCTACCATTCAAATAATAAAGACCAGATAATCCGGAGAAATTACTCCATATTTCACTGGCTATGGTAAAAAAAAAAGTCCATTGACTTTTTAGTAACAGCATCAAATGTTTTCTGTGTACACTTTGTTATTCTTCCATTAATGGCTAACACTTTGCTTTAAAAATAAGGACAAATGAATATTCAATAAAGCCATTTCACTGGGGAAACTAAGGATTTTCTATTAATGTAATCAAAATATAGCCTGAATGATGAATATACAACTATGCAATGTTATTGTGAGCCACTGATTGTATACTTTGGATGGACTGTATGGTGCATGAAGATATCTCAAAAAAATATTAAAAATATATGTGTAGCCTGAAGGTTTGGGCTCTTGTTAATGAAAATAGACACTTGTATTTTTTTTTAAAGTGTATCATTATTATTAGCAGAGACATTGTTTCAGGAAAATATACCAAAATAGATTCTGAACTATCCCTGTTGTCTTTTACTTCCAATACTTGATTTGTTCTCTATTGAGAAAAATTAATGCTATTTCTTATTTCCACAGCTCACTCAGGAGGTATTGAGACTTTGTGTTTCTACCAGTCAAGCTGACTTGACTTTTATTGCATTTAAGAGTTCTTTTTGATTAAAAAAAAAAAAAAAAAAGACCATGGATTAGAAAGTTCTTTTTTAAAAATTTAAATATTGGTGTTGGTTTAGTGATTGTTGAAAAATAATAGGCTTTAAGTGATTCCGACATACACAAATAATTTTGAGACTCCTGAATGAGTACTATGGAGCTTACTTTGATGCTTGGGGTTGGATTAAAACTGTCTTATTGATATTCACACCGGCACCTTCAATCAATCAAAGCCAGAATAATCATTCTGAAATTTGTGTCCAGTCCTTCATAAAAATGGGGGTTTATTGCACGATTTCCAGGTAGTTGAAAGATAGAAAAAATTGTTTATTTTGATTTGTCCCTTTCAGAAGTGTTTTGGTATTTCATGGTTTTTCTGTGATTAAGACTGAAAAAGAGAAAAGGTGAAGTGATGAAGAAAATAATGTGTCTAGCACATATAAAGTACTCAATAAATGCTGATTTCCTTATTTTCTTCCCCTTCAGAAGACAGCATATTGTATATAACCTTGCTGATTAAATTAACAAAGTATAAGGGAGGAGATGGTGTCGATAACCCATATCATCTGGAATATCCTATCTATAAGTCCAATAATAAATTACTTTCTTCAATGAGTCTCTCTCAAGCTAAAAAATCAGAGCCTAAAAGAGATAATCCTTTTTTTTTTCAACCATTATTGGATATATCACTTCACAGCTTTTGTAAGAGTCAAGTTCCAATGAGAAAGAGAGCTGAGGAATCTTTCCCAGATTCTTTTTTTTTTCTATGAAAATCCCTCTTTTCTTTCAAAAATAGGCACACCTAATATTCAGTGTACTTATTCACTCTGATAAAGAAGCCATCTATTAGCTTATTTCATTTTAAAAGTTCAGCAGTAATTACTTCGGAGCTGACTCACTCTTCCTTTTTCTTTGAATTGCCTCAACCCCAAACTTTATAAGGGAATACTAACTTGTCTCCTTGATCTTTCCATAGCTGGTCTGTGAAGATTCTGGAGCCCTTTAAGGAAGAATCCTTAAAGGAGTATCTTTTTTCTTTGAATTGGAACCCTTACAAACCTCACAGAACATGGTTGGCCTCTTGTATTTAGATTGGTGCATCAATACAAACAAGAAGAAAATCGGGGAAGATAAGTTCATTGAGAAATTAATATGCCATGCCACGAATGTATTTGTATTGAATATATTCTAGTTTGCTAGCTGCCAGAATGCAATACACCAGAAATGGAATGGTTTTAAAAAGGGGAATTTAATAAGTTGCTAGTTTAAAGTTCTAAAGCCGAGAAAATGTCTCAATTAAAGCAAGTCTATAGAAATGGCCAATCTAAGGCATCCTGGGAAAGATACCTTGGTCCAAGAAGGCCAGTGAAGCTCAGGGTTTCTCTCTTAAGTGGAAGGGCACATGGCGAGCACAGTCAGATTTCTCTCTCATCTGGAAAGGCACATGGTGAACGCAGTCAGGGTTCCTCTCTCATCTGGAAGGACACATGGTGAAGACGGCATCATCTGCTAGCTTCTTCTCTCCTGGCTTCCTGGCTCATGAAGCTCCCCGGGAGGCATTTTCCTTCTTCATCTCCAAAGGTCACTGGCTTGTGGACTCTCTGCTTCGTGGTGCTGCAGCATTCTCTGCTCTCTCCGAATCTCCCATTCTCCAAAATGTTTCCTCTTTTATAGGACTCCAGTAAGCCAATCAAGACCCACCCAAATGGGTGGAGACATGTCGTTACCTAATCCAGTTTAGCAACCACCCTTGACTAAATCACATCATCCAGGGAAATAATCTGATTACAGTTTCAAACATACAGTATTGAATAGGGATTATTGTACCTTTATGAAATGGGATTTTGATAAAACATGGCTTTTCTAGGGGTCATACATCCTTTCAAACCAGCACAGGAAATTAGGCAAAAAAAAAATAGGGGCTACTTGGAATTCATAAATATCCTGCACTTCCACACAAAGAGAAGCCCACATATATCACTGCCTGAATGTATGAGCTTCACTGTACAGGGCCTTTGTTAATACAGTTAATACAGGACCTCTGCTAGCACAACTAGGATGTCCTACGTCCACTTTGTACTGCTAGAAGTCAGCACATAGGACAACTGGGAAATGGCAAAACAGCTTCTGAACTTATTTCCAATCTTTGAAACAGGGAAGACTTCCCCACCCCCATCAACAGGAGGATTGTTTTGGGGTTTGAAGAAGAAAGGCATATTTCAATACATTTTGTAAAGAGGGGTGACCACAAAAAGTATGCTTAGAACTAGAAAGGATCTTAGAAAATATTTCATTGAATTCCCCCATTTAAGAATAAAAGAAAAGAGACCCATAGAGGATTAATGTTTGCTTCAGGTGAAAAAAACTAGAAGGCAGGAGATCAGGTAAAGTGGAAAGAGCATGGATGTCATGGTCAACACTGGATTTGAATCCAGCTCTTCTATAGTTATTAGTTATATGGTTTGGTTTCCTCACATGTAAAGCAGGGATAATAAGACTCGACTTCTGGAGTTGTTGTAAAGTATAAATGATAGAATTTATGTAAATGTCCTAAAACACTACATGGTACATATTAGGTACTTCACAAATACTGTTGGTGCAGGAACTAAGCCTTTTATATTCATCACACCATTAATACAACTGTCCAAAAATAATCAAACACTTGTTTAAAATGAGATTCCAAATAAAATAAATTGCGCGCAGTATAATGTTTTTTTAAAAAAAACATTTCACCACACATCAATAAAAGCAATACCCAGTTCTTTTTCAATGAAGTTAAACGTTCCACTTTTTCTCAGTGGTTTTAGCTGTTTTCAGCTACATGCAGCTCAGCACAAAGAGATGACACAAGGGACTTTTTATCTGCAATGCAGAGAACAATACGGAGATAATTTACATTGGAATTTGCCGTTAGCTCCATATGGCATGTATTCATCATTTAACAGGTTCAGCGCCCTATCTTTAAAGCTTTGGCGATCTGGGTAGAAATTGTACTTATTTATGCTTGGCTGGGCTGAAAAATCTAGGGAGAGGAAGAGGTAAAGGGAACTGCCACTCCCTGAAAAACTTAGTCCTGGAGTTAGGAGTCTAGGATTAATGCTGATTAGTCCAAGAATACCTGCCTCCGTCCTAAAGAGTAGCAAAAACACAGATGACATGAAGTATATTATTTATGGGCTGCAATCATGCATGTTATTCCTGCCTGTCCCAAAACAGACTTGAAATGTGGTTAAAGGCAGGGCTGTCTTCCTTTTGTTCAACACAAAGCTTCACTCACACTGGGCAAGTGGGCGTTTACAGCAAAGTGTTATCATGATGTGTTATTACTCGGTTTGTGTGAGCAACTGGAGAAGTTGCTTTCAAAAGTCACATTAGGAATTAACCAACCCTCTTCCCATTCCTCTCCCTCAGGGAGTGCGGGTGGAGAGAGAGAAGTACTGTATCATCTTGTCCCTGTTGAGAGTAAAGTGACAAAGTGTTCCCTCTCCTGTTGGAGAGTCAAAGAATCAGTCCCTTTATATAAAAGATGTTTTGATTTTCCTCCAGGTTTTTTTTTTTCTTCTTCTTCTTTTTTGCTTTAAAAGATTGTATAAACCTTTCAAGCTGGAAGAATCTGGTCTTTTATTTTTCAGTCATTATTATGATGTCAGTGATGGGAAAGAGGGAATTCCAAAGCCTAACGCCCTCTTCCCTACCAGAAGTCATAGTATTAAGCATTTTTATAGCTCTAGAATTCTAACGCTGGTGCAAAGGGTACAACTACTTATGATTGCTGAAATATTAGGACAGATTATAGATTTTTTTTCTTTTATTTTTTCCTTCTTTCTTTTTCTATGGGACTTCTTTTTGGAAAAGAAGGTTGGAAGATAGGAACATGATTTTCCTTTTAAACCAGATGGGCTTTAATGATTTCTTTATCATTAAGAAATACAACTACTTGTTAACAGCATATCCACATCTGATTTGACAACGGTGGGCAAAAAGGGCTACCCCCAAGGAGCTGGTATGCCAGTGCCTTTTCCGTGTGCTTAAAATCATATCAACAGAAGTATAACTAATAAAGCATCAATGGCAGAGAGAGTTCAAATAGAGTCGAGAGGCTACTCTGGAGGTTGCTCTTATGCAAGCTTCAGTTAGACCTTGCTACCTATCATAACCTGCCAAACCCCAACCAGGTCCAATCCTAAAGAGCACCTAAGGCAATATGTAAGATTCTACAAGGGTTCCATGCACTAGCGTAATTGTCCAGAAACCTACAACCTTCAACGGGTCCCTGGTCCAGATAAGTCCTGAAACCTAGAGGGCCCAGCCTCTCCAGAACATCAGATAGTTCCATCTCCCTACCCCATATTAGTGACAGACCTTTCCAATATGAAAAAGTTAGAATGGCCATAGCCCAAACACCCCTAAAGTGCAGGATAGAAAGATCAAAGGTAATGATGGAGTTATACAGAGAAAAGAGGATTTAACAAATGAATATGATTGCTGAATCATTTAATTGACATCTCTTTTAGTCACCAGTATCTTAGAGCAGCTAGAAGTAAAACCTGAAATTGTGAAATCATAGCCCATATGAACTCTGAAATATGTTCTACAACTAATTGTGGTCTCTGTTTTGAAGCGTATATTGCTTTTTTGTATATATGTCATTTTTCACAAAAAGAACAGAAAAAAGTTGATTGTACTGAAATATATATATTTAAGCCTTCTAGCCTCCTATATTCTGGAGCAGCTAGAAGGAAAAATCTGAGAGGATCATGTGGTAGCCCATAACAAACTCTGGGATCTGGCCTGTAACTTCTTGTTGAGGAGAGCTATGAAATCTATTGATTTTTTTACTTCTTTGCTTTGTTTATATGTTATATTATACAATAAAGAAGTTTTTAAAAAATCATATCAATAGCTCCTAAAACTCAATGGCTCATTTCAGGCCCTCAGAGAACTCCAGTCCTTCTCTTGTCTTTCCCACTGTAGCTTTTTTCCTCCTTGACTGAAGAATCCAATTTGTTAAGAAGCTTTAAAAGGATTTACCTATCCACCCACTTCCAAAATGGAGCAGAAGCAATGTTCTACTAACTCTCCCTCTTTCCAGGGAGGTATTCCCTCCCAGGCCCTCAATGAGGAATCTACCCTAGGTTTTAATACTTTTTTTTTGTCAATTTTTTTTTGGGGGGGAGGGGGGTACATGGTCATGGGAATTGAACCCGGGTCTCCCACATGGAAGGTGAGCATTCTACCACTGAACCACCAGTTTTAATACTTTTTGTACTCTCCCTTTCCTATCCATTGCTGCAAGAAGGATAAGTTTCCAGGATCACTGCTTGGCTATCATAGTTGCTCTTCTGAGGGCTTCTCTGTCAATGATACAGCAACAAGGCCACTGACACTTGCACCTGAGTATCTATGCAAATCAACGTACTCTCACAGAGTTTCCTTTGTTACCTAAAATGACACTACTGGATAATAAGTTCCAGTGTATGTGCATTTATACCTATTAAGGCCAATATGAGAACATCAGATCTTCTTGTGCCAACTATACCTGCCACATATTCTTGGACTAAAAGCCAAACAGACCTGCTATTTTAGAGCTGCTCCATCCCCATCCATGGTGGACCTGAAGCATCTGTTCATAAAAAAGCCAACTCAGGACCTCCAACTGCCTACCTTTATAAGCTGTAGTAGTTTCCCAACCATCCATGACATTGCCCCATTGCTTGAAGTTTTGTTCAAGGGAAACAGACATCTGTTGTTTTTTTCTGCCCAACATTCATTCCCCCATCCCTTCCCTAGTTTTCCCATTTTCTGTCCATGTGTTTTAGGTGCTTACCTTATTTACCCATCTCTAGGCCTCCACCAACAGTTAAAGGAAGTACATATGACCCAAACCAAGTCAATGGAACCCACTTCTGGGTCTTCTGCAGGAACTCCTGGGAAAGAGGTGCTCTTTCTTTTTATTGGACTTGGAGTTGGGAGAATGTAAGTCTGGAACTTCTGGGGGCCACCAGGTGGAGGGAAACTCCTAAGACAAGGCCAAGCTGAGAGATATAGAGAGATGGAGAGGGGAAATTATTGCCTTGACATCATCTGAGTCCTTGGGTCCAGCCAAATCTGAACTTTTCAGTTATGGAAGCCAATAAATTCCCTTTACATAAACCAATTTGAAATATTTTTTTCTGGCATTTGCAATTGAAAACATTTTAATATACCATTGTTTCTTTTGATCTTCTTCCTGTCTTTTATTTTTTGCTTATTGGATAATTGTCATTTTTGTTCTTCTGTGTTCAATTTATGCTCTAACTTCCCTTATAACTGTGTTGGGTGTTTCATTTTGATATCAATGAATAAGGTGTTCAGTGCTGTTGCTAATCTTGTTCTTCCACTTGGAGAATTTATAGTTAGTTATTGATGAAATTGTTACGACAAGCACAGACATGTTTTGTTCTAAAGTCAGGCAGCATAGCTGCCTAGAAGGTCAAGAGAACATCATAACTCGTGATAGGCCTGTGACCTAGTTAAGAGCGTGAAACCATGCTGGTACCATCTGTCAGTCAGATTCCTAAAGGTCAGGATGGTCGTCCTGGTTTATTTCTAAACTTTGTCAATCAGTTTATCACATGCTATATGCAAAATAGAATCCAATAATATCTTATTCCAGGTTGAACATAAGATTTTCTTAGTACAAGTTAGTACGTAACTTTGGTTTTGTAGCTGCTATAAAAACAACCCTTCACAGATGGATACAATGAACAAAAAAAACAAACAAACAGTGGAAAATAAGGCTATTAATAAGATACTGAAAAATCTGCTTCTTAGCAATTTCCAAGCAAGGGAGAAGGACAACAATCATCACCTAGACAACGTCCCACCCCCACTGACAGGGAGGAACACACACTTTTTATGACACATCCCACTAAAGAACCAAAATGTCTTAGAATTGGAGGGACCTCTGCTGTTATAGAGTTTGAGTTCACTCAGAATGCATACATGCCCTCCACATTGCTCCTAAATGGCAATCAGCTTCCTTCTTCATGTCAAGATAGCTCCAGGAATTAGACGTCTCTTCTTAAAGAAAAACTCTTATTTATGGAAACTATTCCCTTATGTTGTGCCATGGTCTCCCTTCCTATAAACCTGGAGCATTGAAATTTTATTTAAGGGAACTTTTATAAATCCAACAACTTCATTTTGTCCCCAATGCTCTCCTTTCTAGTAACAAAAGAAAATCTAATCATCCCCTGCATAGTGATCCTTTCTGAAAGCATTTGTGTTCTTCCAATCACATTTTTTTCTATGGGATAAATATGTTCAGGTACTTCATTCCCTCCTTATCCTAGCCTGTTCTCTGAGATACTACCCTAATTCCTTGCCCTCTAATTCCCCCTTAGGATATGATACAGTCTCACCTCATATCCTACTACCATTCACCTTTTTTTTTTTTTTTTTTTTTTTTTAGTATTTTACTCTCATAATTGTTCTAGCCTCCCAGGACAATAGGGTTGGCTATAAAAGTATAAAAGGCCTATCAAAATTTCTGACAAAGCCAGATTTTCTACAAATAAATTTGTCAAGCTTCAGATGTCAAGCCTGTCAGTACTATACAATTGTGTGACTGGAAGGAAATTTAGTAGTTACTTAGACTACTGCCTCATTTCAGTGATGCTATCTTACATGTATTGTGTTATTGTATTCTTACTTTATAAATATTTTCATACATATTATCTTATTTGAAATTCTCAGTCAGCCTAGGAAGAAAAATAGGGCAATGTGTTATTTGCCCCACTTTGCAGATGAGGCTAAGTAACTCCCAAAGTTTATAATAGTTAATGGGAGAGGTAGGATACAAGTCCCAAGTCTCTTGACTTCCAGACTACTGTTTCACTATAGCTGTTATCCTTCATCAATAAATAGCCTCACATTCCCCAGGGCAACACTGATTCATGAGCAGTTCTCAGAAAGGATAGAGGTTTAGGACCTGCCACATTTCTCCTGTTACCTCTGGTCCATACCCGGAATAACTCAGATCTGCTTATTAGAGTCCAATGCTCTCTCTCCAGATTCCAAGTCTCAATCCTCTTCCTTCTGTTTTTAAGTAAATCCAGTAGTGAAATCAGCAAACACAGTGGCAGTATTGGAAGCACTAATAATTTTCAAAGGCCTGCCTCCCCTCCTCTTGGCCCTGACATTCCACAATTCATTGTTGGGAATCAGGCATGAAGTTTGCCAAGTGTTGCAAGAAAGGGAAAAATTAGTTTGAACTTATAAACTAAAAGAGAATAATGATGGAGGAGGAAAATTTGACTATTACTCTGTGGGTCTTACCATGTAGAATCTGGAACTTACTCTACTCCCTTCCCCCTTTGCCTCTAGTGTAATTTGCTTACCTTCAGATACAATAACGGGGAGAAAAAAGAAAGTGTGGAGCAGTGTCTGGAGTGTGGGTGAAGCCAAGGAGCCTTGAAAATGAGAGGGGAGGAATTCTGTATCTACTTAGGCACAGAATCGTTTGGGACAGGCTTTTTACAGGGGTAAATCTTCACGTAGGAATAAAACTTTTCTTTCCCATCTGATGCTCTCTCCCTAACCCAGTAAAAGTTCAAAAAGAAGAGACATGCTGGAAAAAGTTTTCCTTTTAGATTCTTCCACCTTCATTGATTAAAAGTTTTAATAGGAAGGACCAATCCCTCACTTGGATATCAGCATTTGGGGAGAAAAGTTTTCTTAAGTTTTTCTACTTGAGTTTTTATCAGGATAGCGGAAGACTGTGTTTGGGCTGGCAGGGGCAGATTTAATATGACACTCAGTGTGCTCTGGACAAATCCTCAGGTGACATGTGACTTGTCCTCTCACCTTGTGTCTACCAAGCTGAATATGTAGCTCAGGACTTGGCTGTAGTATTAACTTCAGTGAATAGTGTTGACACAATACATTTTGCTGGTAGTAGTTTGGGGTTTAGCCATGAAACCAAGTTGGACATAATTTAATGATCCAGATCTTTGTGTAGATAAGTGACCAACACCACTTTATATTTTTTTGAAATGCTTTTATAATGTGATTTTAGACTTTGTACTCAGAAAATTTTAAAGTCTTTTATTGACTGCTGAAATTTTTTTTTAATATTTTTTTCAATATTAAAGGAGCATGTGGTTTACTAAGATCCCTAGATTAGATATGGACTACCTACTTGGACCTCAGGACAAGATACTGGAATGTTAGCAAAGCCAAACATGGGGGAAAATATAAAATATAGATAGAAAAACAAAGGTAAAATAAGGGGAAATGTGGATACTAGAGTAATTAAATTAGTCAGGGAGTGACAAAGTCCCAAGGTTTATTAGGTACATGGATCAATGATATAAAACTGGAGTGGGGGAAGGAAATAAGGAAAAACCTCTTGACTCAGATTTCTGGAGAATTTCTGGTATTGTCATGCTCTTCATGCTTAGATGTATTGTAAAAACAGTAGAATCTTAAACTTCTAGATTCCTGAAGTGACTAAGAGGTATGATATTGATGTTATTGTTCATCAGTTTTCCATTATTTGGGGATAGATTAAACCAGTTTGAATTTTTGTGGGAGTCAAATAAAAAAGGGACACCATTTGCCTAGGCTTTGGTATCAGAAGATGGGACTTGGAGACCAGGTTACCTTCCTAACTGAGCTGCTTCTAAGGTTTAGTGTTCTCTGTATTAAAGTGAGTCTAATAATGGCTATGTTGGAACTCACATAAGCTAAAGTATCTGAATAAAATTTATAAACTCTAAGGTGCTAATTACTATTTTTATCATTCTCCAGTGCTGGTCCCAGGTGACAAAACAAAAGGGGAAACAAAACAACATACCCGACTCTATCTTGGGGGAAAAAAAATGGGAGTGAATATGTTTTTACTATATTTCTACCTTCTTACTTCACTGAAATCTTTGAAAAGCTGTGCCCTGCAGTTAATATGGCTTTATCCTTTGAAGACATCTGTATTTGATGCCCCTAGGCCTTTAAGGTCATTTTATGAACTGAGAAAAGCAATTGCTGTTGTAGACTTGTCTACCCCATAACTTAAAGGAGCAAGTTACAGATCCTGGCTGTAGCCCTTGGGAATTTAAATTCCATGTCCACAGGTGGGGGATCATGTTTTTTGTTTTTGATTTTGGCCAGTTTTAAAAAGCATTTTGAAGCAATGTGGTTTCTGCTTGCTCTTTCAACAGAACTGCAAAACAAACATGACAGATCCCATGTGGGAATTTCCCAACCACACAATCCCATGGGATTGTGGCTGATGTGTCAGAGACATGGGCTAACCCTAAGCTCCAGTCACACCAAATAAAGTCATTCAGGGTAAATCAAATAAAGGTAACCATTGGCCACTTTTATGAATTCTGGAAGGAATATGGCAACTTAGTTGACAAAATGTTAAGTATAGCACAATATCAGTTCTTCTCTCTCAATTGTTGCTAGGCAAGAAATCAATATGAGTAAATTTTAAGAACCAAACTAAAAATTATTTTACATGTGGCTGCAATGATATCTTACTATTTGGTAAGGTTTACTCGAAGGCAACTTAATGGATTAGGACACATACAATGATTAACCATGGTGTAAAGCTTATAATAAAGTATTCACAAAATTATATTCTGGGATAGATTTATAACTGTGCTTTTAAAAAAGGGTAACTCTGGTTTGGCCACTTTGTTTAATGGGCTTTCAATTCTTAATAACCAGATGCTTTTCTCTCACCTGAATTCAAACCCAAAGATTCTCAGGATAAGACATCATTCCATGGGCTCTTTCCTTTTGGTTGGGCTTTCTGCAGTATTGGAAGGCTTTTCTGGGTGGCATTTCAAGGAATAGGAGAAAAATCCCATTTCTACCTTTTTCTTCCCATGTTCTGACTTTGCCATAAATGTAAGCATGTTATTGGACTTTTCTCTAGGTTTCAAGATTGCCTCAATGCCTTTTCAACAATGCCCTTAAGAACACTCAGATATTTTCTCTGGCTGGGGGCAGGATGTGCTACTGTCAATATAACTATGAAAAAAGCTAGAGTACCTTAAGGGTCTTATCTTGAACAGGTGGGCACTTTCAAATAATTTACTAAAAGATATCTGTGCTGGTTTGAAACTGTTGTGTATCCCAGAAAAGACATGTCCTTTAATCCTCATTCAATATTGTTGAGTGAGATCTTTTTTATTGTTTCCATGGAGATGTGACCCTTCCAATTGTGAGTGGTAACTTTTGATTAGATGGTTTCCATGGAGATATGTCTCCACCCATTCAGGGTGGAGTCACTTACTGGAGCCCATTAAGAGGGAAGCATTTTGGGAAAAGCTTTAGAGCCCCCAGTGCCAACAGAGTCCACCTAATCAGAGACCTTTGGAGATGGAGAAGGAAAATGCCCCCAGGGGAGCCTTATGAAATGAGGAGAGAAAACTAGCAGATGTTGCCATGTGCTCTCCCAACTGAGAGAGAAACCCTGAACTTAATATTGGCTCTTTCTTTGGAGTTGAGGTATCTTTTTCTGTATGCCTTAGTTTGAACATTTTCACAGCCTTAGAACTGTAAACTTGCAACTTAATAAATTCCCTTTTTCTCAGCTCATTCTAGGGTTTTTTCTCCATCCCTTGATGCTGAGTCTCAGCTCATTCCAGGATCTGAGAATTAACATCAAGGGATTGAGAGAACCTTCTCGACCAAAAGGGGGAAGAGTGAAATGAGACTAAGTGTCAATGGCTGAGAGATTCCAAACAGAGTTGAGAGGTTATCTTGGAGGTTATTCTTACGCATTAAGTAGATATCACCTTGTTGTTCAAGATGTAGTGGAGAGGCTGGAGGGAATTGCCTGAAAATGTAGAGCTATGTTCCAGTAGCCACGTTTCTTGATGATGATTGAACAATGATATAGCTTTCACAGTGTGACTCTGTGAATGTGAAAACCTTGTGTCTGATGCTCCTTTTATCTACCATATCAACAATAGAGTAGAACATATGGAATAAAAATAAATAATAGGGGGAACAAATGTTAAAATAAATTTAGTTTGAAATGCTAGTGGTAAATGAAAGCGAGGGGTAAAGGGTATGGTATGTATAACTTTTTCTTCTCTATTATCATTTTATTTCTTTTTCTGTTGTCTTTTTATTTCTTTTTCCAAATTGAGGCAAATGTTCTAAGAAATGATGAATATGCAACTATGTGATGATATTAAGAATTACTGATCATATATGTAGAATGGAATGATATCTTATTGTTTTGTTTGTTGTTATTTTTTTAATTAATAAAAAATAAAAAATAAATAAAATAAATTCCCTTTTTAAAAGCTATTCCATTTCTCATACAGTGCATTCCAGCAGCTCTTACAAACTAAAACAATGTCCTTTAAAGTTAGGCAAATTGCATAAAGGATCTTCTTCCTGGACAGATGCAATTCACGTTAAGCTTCATAGTCAGTGAAGCATGGCTGGATTTAGCCTGCATCTGCCCTTGGCAAGGCACCTCTGCACAGTGCAGAAACCAGGCAACCCTACAGGGGACCCTGGGGGACAAGTTCACTTGTAACTGCCCCTTCCCCATTCATGCCTAAGGCTGTAGGCACCTGAAAAGACACTGCAGTCATCATTTCTTCAGCACAAGGAATGTCCTCTAGTTTCTGCCTCCCCAGGTTCCTACAAATGTTCACTTTCTTCTGGTTTCAGTAGTTCTTTCCATCCTACTGAAATAAACCCAAGTTCTCCCTCTCTTCTCAGTCATCCTCAAACTTTTTTGACTGAGGCCCTCCTAGGTAGGGCAAAACACTCTAAAACTCACATACTCCAGCCTTTCCTGCTTTTCAAAGAATTTCCTGATAGAAACAAAATGTTGCATTGCAAACACATTTTGTGTGGATTATGTGAATATCTGCTTTGGCAATATTGGTATAGAAAACTTTTCTGTGTACTGCAATACAAGAAAACTTTTAAGCCAACATTTTGTTGACCTAGATAGACATCACTATCCCACTGTAGAGTTAATCAAACAATCTATTGCAAATAAAATAAATGACCATGGAAGTACTTGAAGAATAATTTATAATTAAAGAACAAGGAGCATAGACATTGACATCCACAACCCACTCAAGATAGCACTGATACTAATGACAAAAGAAACTTCTTGAAAATTGAGGATATTTCAATAATCCGCCCATGCATGCTGAGAGTGGGAGCTTTGCAAATATTGGCAAGCATTGCCTAGCAGCCAGGTGAGTACCTCAGTTAAGTCTTCAGTAAACTCTAGTTATGTGCTATATTTTTTGTTTATGAACATCAAATATTTCTAACCCTTAATGGCAGCAGTATATTAGTAAGGAGCCCTTGGCCACACACACAATGAAAACCTAGGACATAAAATGCCATTTGCTAGTAAGAGTGAAATAAAAGACTTGTATTTTGGGATCAGTTGGTGGAACATCAGGAGGATGTTCATGGCCAACCAGTCGGTTATAGATCATACCTTGAAAATCACTGGGTTGGGTTGGCTTTCTGCTTGGCTTCTCGAGATGTTGGGTCACTTTTCATTTGTCACACTTTGTCACTGAAGGGACATCCTGATCTTGTGCTCTAGCCAGGTTGCCATACTTCTTTAGTCTGGACCTCCAAATCCCCAATCCCTTCCTTGTCTGGAAGGGAGGATCAGAACATCACCCACTAACTGGAAAGACTCCCCGTCACCACCCTGCAGCATCTGTGATGCCATAATGGGGGGCCTAGCATGACACAGGTGGAGGAAAGTCAGAGGACCTGGTTAGAGGCCACCTCTGCCTTGCCAGCTGTCTGACACAGGCAAGTTGTGTCAGTTCTCTTTTCAGATTTCTCCTCTATGAAATGGAAATACTAATATCAACCTCATAGTTTTCTTATGAAGGTCAAATGATATAATGTTAGTGATAAGGCACTGTAAAATATAAATTCATTCATAAAGTAATAGGTGTTATGTTGCAGAAAGATAATGTTCGCACAAATATCTGCACTGTTCTATTTATACATTACAACTGACATTAAAATTGCTGTGATGTAGGGCAGTGTAATGGTGCTCTGTGGCAGAATTCTCACCTACCATGCCAGAGACTTGGGTTTGATTCCTAGGGCCTGCCCATGCCAAAAAAAAAAAAAAATTGCTGTGATGTGAAAGAATGACAAATACAAACTGTTAGCTTCATGGTCAAATGCCAGGACCCCACAGACCCCAGAGTCTATTCAGAAAGAGGTGTAAGTGCCGAATTCCATAATCCTGAAACATGTTATTAGGAGTAGCACTTGTCTCAATGTCCTTATTCTAGTTTGCTAGCTGCCGGAATGCAATATACCAGAAACAGAATGGCTTTTAAAAAGGGGAATTTAATAAGTTGCTAGTTTACAGTTCTAAGGCCAAGAAAATGTCCCAATTACAACAAGTCTATAGAAATGTCCAATCAAAGGCATCCAGGGAAAGATACCTTGGTTCAAGAAGGCAGATGAAGTTCAGGCTTTCTCTCTCAAGTGAGAAGGCACATGGCAAATGCAATCACAGTTTCTCTCTTGGCTGGAAGGGCACATGGCGAGCAAGGCTAGCTTTCTCTCTTGGCCTCCTGCTTCATGAAGCTCCCTGGGAAGCGTTTTCCTTCTTCATCTCCAAAGGTCGCTGGCTAGTGGGCTCTCTGCTTCTTGTGGCTATGTCATTCTTCTCTGGCTGTCTCTGAATCTCTTTTTCATTCTCCAAAATGTTTCCTCTTTCATAGGACTCCAGAAACTTATCAAGACCCACCCAAATGGGTGGAGACATGTCAACACCTAATCCAGTTTAACAACACTCTTGATTAAATCACATCTCTAGGGAGATGATCTGATTACAGTTTCAAACATACAGTATTGAATAAGGATTATTCTGCCTTTATGAAATGGGATTTTGATCAAAACATGGCTTTTCTAGGGAACATACATCCTTTCAAACCAGCACAGTACTGAATTCCATTTTTCTCCTTCTCATGGCTTGGAGATCAGTATTTAATCAGATTAATTCCAAACATTAGAAATGAAGGTTTTCTCCTCTATCCCACTCAAGATTAGGGGCTCCTAGAAGGACAGTAGTTGAGGAATGCTAGGAATTCTTCCATCCACCCAGCCAGGAATGTATCCTGCTTGGGGCTCTTAGCAGGAATGTGAGGGCTGCCAGATAAGGATTAATGCTTTTTCAGGAGAAGAAAACAGTTATGAGCTTGTGGTGTGGGAAAGAGTCCCGTTCCATAACCAGGCCCTCCTCCAAATACCCAAGAGGATACTCTTAGGCTGTTTGCAGAGGCCAGAGCTGGTAATGGAGTACTAACCTCTACAGCACATGAATTAGGAGAAATCTTAGCTGGGAAGATTAACGGAAATGAGGATGCAAATGTGCTTTCATTGTCTGGTGGAAATCACAGACTTTGGAATAAAATCAAATGGAGGCTTGAACATTAGTTATGCCATGAACCAATGAGCTATGTGATCTGGACAAGATGCTCTGTGAGCATGGGTTTCTCTATCTATAAAATGCAAATAATAATAGTACCTGCCTCTTAAAGTTCGTGTGAAGATTGAATAAAATAATGTATATAAAACACAATATAACTCTTCTCCATAAATTTGGACTATAAAGCCTATTTTTATATGACCATCTTTTAAACAGTCTCAATTCAAAAGGTATTTGAATAAACACATTTCTTAAAAATATTGCGATGTACAGTGTGTTTTCATATGTGTTACATCTTTTTAACTGCTTTAATCAATAGTGTGCACTTGAACTAGTATAATTGCTCTCACTCAGTAGGACTTTGGAAGAAACTATTGTCAGAGTTCAAAGAGAGCCTCAAAAACTGCAGGGATTCTGTTAAGAAGGGTTGTCCTTGAGGGGCACCTGGAGTAGCCTACTTGACACCTTATGCCTGGATCTCAAAGTTCAACCTGAATTAGGCAAGGCCTAACCCCTAGTAGGGTTCTCCTGGCCTGCCATTTTACTTCTGCTCTGCTCATCTTAGCCCCTGCCTTGTTCATATCAGCGTTCCTGAAATGATGTAGTTCCACATCCTGACCTTGACTCTTGGCATTCCTATAGCCATATTCCTGCTCCTCTTCCCTGGACCCTGAATCTTGATTCCTACAATTGGATTGGATCTGTTGTGTCCATTTATAGACTTGGTCTTTGATTTTTAGCCTCCTCCTGGGACACTGGCAATGGAGATGGCAGCTCCTCTGACTTGTTTCCTGAAGTCTCTGAGCTTCCTGACAACTGTTTCTCCTGAAGCTTGGTTCCCTGTGATCAGCCACCCCATTGACCCTGGACCGTGGAGCCCCAAGTCTAGCTGGGTGCAAACTTATCCACTTCATTGCCTTAATACTGGTAGGCTGGCTCCTGCATAATGCCATTCACTTCACACACCACAAATTTCAGGGAAATTTCATCCTTTATTGTTAGTGAGGACACATATTTCTGAGGAAAAACATGTAAGACCATTGCTTTTATTGACCTTCTGAATTCCTAAGGGCTTTTTAGTCTCTAGTCTAAGGCAAGATGGGACCAGAGCTCTGAATTGGCAAGGGGGTTAGTGAGAGGGGTACAGATGGTGGGCAGGGGGTGGGGTTGGAGCATAGGAGGGAGTTTGGATGAACTGTTCTCCATGAGAGGTTGCACTTGGGGCAGGGGTTCCAAGGCAGAGTCTAAAGGAGGTAGCTGGCTCTCTTGTTATTATGGTCTTTGTTTGTGCCAGGCAGAGGGTATCCTATGGTCTTTGTTTGTGCCAGGCAGTGGGTATCTGAAGGTTTAGCCAGACAGAGATGAAAGGGTGAATGGAAGGTTGCCTACATGTAGCCAAGCCCAGCCAGAAGGCTGGTTGTATGGGAGCGGGATCCAGCCCCAGGAAAGGCTGGATGGTTAAAGAGAGTCACTAGCTAAGGTTCAAAACAGTGTCAAGTTTATAGCCGCAGGTAATTAGGTGCCTGATGCTGAAAGCCGCCTTGAGTGCCAGCCTATATTTACTTCCCAAGCACCTTCTCCTGGAGATTTGTCTCCTTTGCATCCCACTCACGACTATGTTTCAGCTACTGCCTCTTCTAAAATATTAAGACATAATGTAGCTGCCTTTAGCTTTGCCCAACAGTCATCCTCTGCCCCTCTCTACCTTTTCTCTCTTATCTCTGGAATATAATGCTTTCCCCAGGGATATTGCACATGTCTGAAAATCATGTTTCCCTTCAAATCTGCTGCTCCTTCAGCTTTCCCTGATCACTGACTGGCACCACCCACCTCCATTTTCCCAAGCCAGAAACCTGGGATTTAGCATAGACTCCTTTTGTTTTCCTTTTGAACTTTTTTTAATTTTATAGTTTAACATATATACAAAGTAAAGAAATAAAAAGGTAATAGTTTTCCAAGTACTCTTAAACAAGAGGTTACAGGACAGATTCCAGAGTTGGTCATGGGCTACCATACGATCCTCTCATATTTTTTCTTCTAGGTGCTCCAGAATATAGGAGGTTAGAGGGCTTAAGTATATTTTTTATCATCACAATTGACTTTTTTCCTTCTTTTTTTGTGGAAAATAACATATATACAAAAGAACTATAAATTTCAAAGCACAGCACCACAATCAGTTGTAGAACATATTTCAGAGTTTGACATGAGTTACAATTTCACAATCTTAGATTTTTACTTCCAGCTGCTCTAAAATACCAGAAACTAAAAGAGATATCAATTTAACAATCCAGCATTCATATTCATTTGTTAAATCCTATCTTCTCTGTATAACTCCAACATCACCTTTGATCTTTCCATATCTCTCTTTAGGGGTATTTGGGCTATGGCCCAATTTTTGATATTGGAAGGGTCTGCCACTAATATGGGGTAGGGAGATGGAACTATCTGATGTTCTGGAGAGGCTGGGCTAAGCGTCAGGACTTATCTGGACCAGGAACCCATCTGGAGGGCGTAGGTTTCTGGAAAGTTACTCTAGTGCATGGAATCCTTGTGGAATCTTATATATTGCCCTGGGTGTTCTTTAGGATTGGCTGGAATGGTCCTGTTTGGGGGTTAGCAGGTTATATCATAGACTCTTTTTACCTTTCCATTTACTGTGTGCATACATCACCATGGGGTTATTCCACCTCTTTTCCACCATGATCATGGGCAAGTAGACATCACTAGTGCTTACCAATATCCAATATTTCTTTCTTTTCTGGGCATATGAGAGATTACACTTCCAGTTAGGCAGGACCTTATCATTAGTTTTGGACAACGAGATGGTAGAGTCACCAAATCAAAGCAGCCTAGATAATTAAGCTACTTCATGGAAGGCAGCTGCCTTGGAGAGATGCTTGCACTTGAAGTTGGTGTTGCCTACTTGAGAAATAAACTTTTTTGTTAAACCACTGAGATATGGGGATCATTTGTTACCATAGCATTGTTTAACCCATCCTGACTAAAACAGTCACTAAGCCACTTCATATTCCTTGAATGAACCTCTTTCTTCCAGCCCCTCTGATACTCTAGATCATGACCTCAATATCTCCCCCACCAGGACTGTTGGAAACTGAAAAAAAAAAAAAAAAAAAAATGGGGCCTCCAGTTTGACAAACCTGAGATTCAAACTCCAAACAGTCATCAGAGAAATCTGTGTATAGCTCAAATCCAACTATGTATCTCAATTATTCTACTTCGTTGACTCCCCCTTGCTGACATGTTGGTTTGGCTTAGCAGTTCTCTGCTTTACCTAGTCTCATTTCCCATCTTTCTTCTCCTTACATATTACAGCCAACAGTACTGAAATGTTTGTAATTTCCTGAATAATCCATGTTGTCTCATGTTTCCATGCTTCTACTCATGGTGCGCCAAAGCATGTTTATACATTGTGGTGGTTTATACATAAATAATTATGTACTCCAGAAAAGCCATGTTTTCTTTCTTAATTGAATCATGTGGGGGCAGATCTATTGTTTCGGGTGGAAACTTTGATTAGATTGTTTCTGTGGAGATGTGACACACCCAGTTGTGGTTGTAACCTCTTGATTAAATTACTTCCAGGGAGATGTGGCACACCCAATTGTGGGTGTGGCCTTTTGATTAGATGAAGATGTGGCTCTGCCCATCCAAGGTGCATCTAGATTAATTTATTGAAGTCCTTTAAAAGGGGAAACATTTAGGAGTCTACAAAGCTGACAGAGATGCAGAATTTGGAGATGCTTGAAGTGCCGACAGACAGATGCCTTGACAAGAACATTTGGAGATGCAGAGCCCAGCGGATGTCATCATGTGCTTGCCCATGAGATGTTCAGCAGGCCAGAACCCAGAATTTTGCCCTGGAGAAGTTAAGTGAAGGCCCACAGACACTTAGAGAGGAAGCCACTGTATTCAGGAGCTGGAAACAATGGAACCGGAACAAGGACCAGCAGAAGCCTGCCATGTGCCTTCCCATGTGACAGACATGACCTTTCTTTGGAGTCAAGGTATCTTTCTCTGGATACCTTAGTTTGGACATTTTTAAGTCCTTAAAACCATAAACTTGTAACTTAATAAATTCCTTCTATGAAGGCCAACTCATTTCTGGTATTTTGTATTCCGGCAGCTCTAGCAAACTAAAACATACACTTTTATATACCTCTTCTTTGCCTAGCTAACTCCTTCTTATTCTTCAAGATTAGATTCAAATACAATCTTTTCTGGGGAAAAAAAGCATCCCCCCACCATACTCCCACAACATCATCTGCACATTATTGACCACATTATATTGTATCTGTTTATGGTTCTACCTCCCCTGTGAGACTATAACCTTAGCTAGGTCAATGCCTAACACATGGTGGGTTCTCAGCTGTAGGAAAAGAAGAAGTAATGAGATACAATGGTGAGGTGAACACTCAGGGCTCATATTTGGACACTTTACTCAGCATGATGGGCTGTGAAGTAGATTTGAGAGTTCAGCTTGAGAGCCCAATAACTCTGGGCAGCTTCAAGGTCTGGCTTCATGCCAAGTTTACCAAATGGTGGGTTTAAGGAAGGAATTATGGACTTTATGTGGTAGTCAATATTGGCTCAAGAGTGGAAGGGGTCCTGCTGAATTGGGACCATAGATAAACTCCACTTTGAGACTCTGGATAAGGTTGAGGCAGAGGAAAGAAGATGGTACCTAATATAACCTTATAAAATCATTGAAACTCTTAATAGATAGGGCTGAGGCAACAAACAACTAACTATAATAATAAATAGCTATAATTTATTGAACTCCTACCACATGGCATTAAACTAGGTGCTTTGCATATACTCATATTGTCAAGTATGTTACCTTTTCACTCTTCAAAATGAGATGACTCAAGTTAAAAATGGTGGACATATCCTTGGATCCTGTCATGGTTAGGTTCATGTGTCAACTTGGCCAAGTGGTGGTTGGGCAAGGGCTGGCTTGTCTATTGCGATGAGGACATTTCATAGAATTAAATTATGATCATGTCAGCTGCATCCATAGCTGATTCCATTTGTAATCAGCCAAAGGGGCATGTCTTCTGCAATGAGTGATGCTTAATCTAATCATTGAAAGCCTTATAAGGAGGATTCAGAAGAGACAGGCTCTTCCTGTTTCAGCTGGTGAGCTGCTCCTATGGAGTTCGTCCATACCCTCCATCAGAATCATCGGCTTCACAGCCTACTCTGCGGATTTTGGACTCCGCATTCCCACAGTCATGTGAGACACTTCTATAAATTTTATATTTGCGAGTGCTCCCTGTTGATTCTGTTTCTCTAGAGAATCCTAACTAATACAGATCCATAGGCTAGCACCATTTATAATGAGTTTATGGCATACAATCTTTAAACCAAACTTAAGGAGCATTATGGAGCTAGAAACATAATAGATTTAGCTTCTGCTCACAGCATTGGCTCTTATAGAAAACTAAGAATGTGTGGCATACACAGCAACAGATCTGTTGGCTAATTATGCTTACAACACCAACAAGATCATGTCATAAGGTCTGAAGAGAATCTTTCTTATAGGAAAACATGACTACCAGTCAAGAGCACAATCATCCATCTTCTGGAATCTACCCAGATAACATCAGAGCAAAAGATAGTCAAACAAATTCAGAGACAAATACATCCTCTATAACATTGACCAACTGAGTGGGAACCTAAGAAGTTAGCAAGTTTTAGACCATACCAAGTTCCTACAAAACAATCACCTTGTCTAATAATCTATGCAAACATGGTCTTCCTATTTGCTGCCTTTAGCTCAGATCAGCCTGGACTCTGTTCCAAACTCCATGGTTCTCATTCCTCCTTCTAATCTTTAAACTTGCCAAAATGCCATTGTCTTCACTAGTCAAATTATAGGCATCCTGCTCTGAAAATGAATATATTAAACTTCAGGAAAAACTCACCTTACTCATCCAACCACTTATTATTTTGTTCAATCACTGACAAAATAAGTGTTAAGTGATACACACCAGAATTTTCTAGTTGATGAGGTATAGTGGTAAACATGTACTAATGGAGTTTACTTTTTTTTTTCATCAGTAAACAGATCAGAGAAAACTCATGACCAACCAATGCCAACAAGTCACTGGCCCATGCCCTGGTGTTTGGGGGTTATGACACAAGAATAATTAGTCACTAATGTGAAGCCAAGTCCCTGCTTCTAATCCTTGAAAGTGGGAATAGGAAGGTATCACAATGTGCACAGACTAGAAGTATAGATGCTGATGAACAAAAGCAGTTCTTTGGAGCACCTTCTGGCTCTGGGAGCCTTGAGTGTGCCAAGTTTGTGGATTGGACCTCTGGTCAGCTACTCTTTTTTAATAACTCTATATAAACAGAAATCTTTCTAGAAATAATCATCTTTGACCATGAAAGACAATGACATATATTTAGTTCAAAGAAGCTTGAAATGTAATATACAAGAGGTTTGAAACAGTTGTCAAAGTTTGGACATAAGTCCTGGGACAAAAGGGAGGAGGAAAAATAGAACCTAAGCCTGGCTATTTCTCATGAGTTTCTCCGTTTGTTTCTAATCAAGTTTCAAGAGAAAACAGCTGGATGTTGAGAAATATTAGTGTTCACAAGTGCTATGAAATCAGCCAACCAAGATGGTGGCTTAAGACAATCAAGGGTTCCATTCCCCCAAGAATCTCTGAACAACTAGCAAAAACTGATAGGGCCATCTTTCTCAAAACTCTAGAAAGCAGTTAAGGGTTACAGTAACTGGGTAAGCACCTAATCAAGAAAATATACCTTTAAAAATGGCAGGAGCTTGTTGTGCTCCCTGCTGCATGGAACAAGCCATTCTGGGTGAAAAGCTCCCTGACAATGTAGGACTTGACTCCTGGTAGATGAGCCTGGCCCTAGCACTGTGGGATTGATCAAAATGGGGGAAAGAAGTGTAATGAAATAAGGGTCAGTGGACGAGAGAGATCAAATGGTGACATGAGGCTATTTTGGAGGTTACTTTTATGCAAGCTTCAGTTAGATAGTGCTAATTCTCATGGTTTGCTAAAACCCAATCAACATCACTCCTGTTTACTCTTAAGATCATATAGGGCTGGAATTGATACTCCATAAAGGTTTCAAATACCAGGTTTGCCTTCCTGAAACATATAATTCCCTGAGGCTTCCTAGGTCAGATAAATCCTGAGGGACCAGCCTCTCCAGAAATATCAGTTAATAATACCCCCTATCCTTTAATGTAGACACCCCTTCTCAACATTGAAAAAGTCAGAACAGGCATTTCCTAAAGATCCCTATAGATTGGGAGAAGGATTAAAGAAGAAGGTGGAGGCATAATAGAGAAAATGGGATTTAATAAATGAGTATGGCTTCTGAATCACTACATTAATATTCCTTCTAGTCTCTAGTGTTTTGGAGTAGCTAAGAGGAAAAATCTGAGATGATGGAATGGTAGCCCATGACAACTCTGGAATCTGTTCTGCAACTACTTGTTGAAGTGTGCTTTGAAAATTATTGCTTTTTTTCTTTCTTTGGTTTGTATGTATGTTATATTTTACAATAAAAAAAGACATTTTAAAAGAAGTAGGAGCTGGGTAGGCCACAGTGGCTCAGTGGGCAGAGTTCTTGCCCGCCATGCTGGAGACCTGGGTTCATTTCCCAGTGCCTGCCCATGCGAAAAAAAAGAAGTAGGTGCTTATTGTGCCCTTGCTACCTCTCCCTCACCTCCTCCCCAGTGTCGTGTGGAGCCAGACTGCACTCTCACTGTGGGTCTCTGGCTCTGTTCTAGAGGCAGGAAAATGACACATACTGGGATGCCTAGTCATGCCAATCTGTTGGATGGCAGCATGAAAGACTCAACCAGGCCACTTGTCTCTGGTTCACCCTTACAGAATTTGCCCTGCAGGCAGAAGCAGCTTATGGACACCTAAAGCAGTGTAAGAAAGAAAGTGGCCTAGAACAAAGGATCACCAGCTTTAAGGCATAAGATAGAATACCCAGGAGGAGGTAGAAGTCTATTTCATAAGGAGTAGAGAGGACATTCAGATTCCTGTAAATGAGAGACTTCCTAAGGCTATGAACAAGTGCAAGCCCAGGACAAGACCCAAGCTCAGAAAACACACAAGACCTCACGTGTGGTAGTTAGATTCAGGTGTCAACTTGGCTAGGTGAAGGTGCCTAGTTCTATTGAGGTGGACATGAGCCAAATGGCATGTGAACCTCATCTGTTCCTGATTACATTTGCAGTTGGCTAAGAGGCGTGCCTGCTGCAATGAACGATGTTTGATTTAATTGGCTGGTGCTTAAATGAGAGAACTCAACGTAGCACACCCAAAGCAGCTCAGCATACCTCATCTCAGCACTTGCAGCTCAGCCCAGGCCTTTGGAGATGCAGAAAGGAATCACCCTGGGGAAAGTTGTTGGAACCCAGAGGCCTGGAGAGAAGGCGAGCAGAGATTGCCTTGTGCCTTCCCACGTAAGAAAGAACCTCAGTTAAAAGTCTTTCATCTGAAGATTTATATGTTAATTAAATAAATCCCCTTTTATTGAAAGCCAATCCATCTCTGTTGTGTTGCATTCTGGCACTAGCAAACTAGAGTAGATTTGGTACTGGAGAAGTGGGGTGCTGCTGCAGTTTGCAAATACCAAGCACGTTGAAATGGCTTTTTAAATGGATAAGGGAAGATTTTGGAGGAGTTGTGAGGAGCTTGATAGAGAATGCCTGGTATGCTTTGTAGAGACTCTTGGTAGAAATGTAGACTCCAAGGGTACCTCTGACCAGGGTCTAAATAGAAATGAGCGATGTATCATTACAGACTGGAAGGAAGGTGGTCCTTGTTTAAAAATGGCAGACAATCTGGCAAAGTTGACTAGTGGCTTTGGCTGGGAGGCAGATTTTAAAAGCCATGAACTTGGATATTTAGCAGAAGAGATTTCCAAATTAAATGTGGAAAGTGCAGTCTGGTTTCTCCTCGCAACTTATAGTGAAATGCGACAGGAAAGAGATAAGCTGAGAACTGAACTCTTGGGTATAAAGAAACCAGAAGTTGCTGTTCTGGAGAATTCTGGTCTTCCTGGAAGGGAGACCCCAGAGAACAGTGCCACACATGAGGACTTGACCAAATGTAAAACAGTCAGCCATTTCAGAGAAAGCCAGGATTGGACATGGAGTTATCCAGGAAGAATTTGTGGAAACACCTTATGTCTGATGGGCATGACCCAAGGCTACTGCATAGAAAGCCAACAAGAGTGCTGTGGGACCTGCATAACAGAGCTGCAGCCAGTCTGGACTGGGGGGTTCAGAGAAAGGATACATTGGAGGAAAAATAACTTCAGAGGCAAAACCATGGAGGCTGATGTTTGAAGTCAAGAAGCCTCAGGCCAGGACAGCGGACCCACCCAAGTCTGTGGAGAGGGTGAGTTTGCCCCAAAGTTAGAGAATGGGCCTTCCACCTCATTGCAATGGAAGAGTCATGCCACCTCAGGCCTTGGAGAGGGTGAAGCACATTCCTCAGGGTTTGGGGAGAGCCTGGCTGCTACCACATGGAGTGGTTGAGCATGTGCCCTGGAAATGGAAGACGGCCCTGATCCTTGGAGAGTTTCGAGCCAAGAAAAAGATGGTCTCCCCAATGTCCCCCAAGGTTGCATTAGGAGAGAGGCAGGCCTCTTTGTAAGCCCTTGGAAAGGGTGGGACTACTGCTTTCAGAACCCTGAAGATAAATGACTCTCAGACTTTGAAATCTAATGGTCTTTGCCCTGCAGGTTTTCAAAACTGTATGGGTCTGGTGACCCCTATGTTCTTTCCTCACTATGGAAATGCATATATGTAAGTTGGTAGCAAATAACTTGTTATGAATTTTCAAAGGTCCAGTGACAGAGGAGAATTTGCCTGAGTATAGACCATACTTGTACCTAACTTTGATGAGACTTTATACTTGTTTTAATATTGTATTGCATTTGATTGTTACTGAAATGCTTTAAAGTTTTTTGATATTGTGATGGAATGAATGTGTTTTGTATATGGGAAAAACATGACTTTTTTAGGACATTCCAGAGGGTGGAATGTCCTGGTTTGAAATGATGTATGTACCCTAGAAAAGCCATGTTTTAATCCTAATCCCATTTTGTAAAGGCAGCCATTTCTTCTAATCCCTATTCAATACTGTATGTTTGCAACTGTAATCAGATCATCTCCCTGGAGATGTGATTTAATCAAGAGTGGTTATTAAGCTGGATTAGGTGACGATATGTCTCCACCCATTCAGGTGAGTCTTGATTAGTTTCTGAAGTGCTATAAAAGAGGAAACATTTTGGAGAATGAGAGTGATTCAGAGAGAGCAGAGCAGAACAACGTAGCCATGAGAAGCAGAGTCCACCAGCCAGCAACTTTTGGGGATGAAGAAGGAAAATGCCTCCTGAGGAGCTTCTTGAAACAGGAAGCCAAGAGAAGCTAGCAGATGATGCCATGCTCACCATGCACCCTTCCAGAAGAGAGAGGAACCTGATTGTGTTCACCATGTGCCCTTCTACTTGAGAGAGAATCCCTGAACTTCACTGGCCTTCTTGAACCAAGGTATCTTTCCCTGGATGCCTTAGATTGGATATTTCTATAGACTTGCTTTAACTGGAACATTTTCTCGGCCTTAGAACTGTGAACTAGCAACCTATTAAATTCCCGTTTTTAGAAGCCATTTCGGTTCTTGTGTATTGCATTGCAGAAGCAGCTTGTGGACACCTAAAGCAGTGTAAGAAAGAAAGTTGCCTAGAACAAAGGATTACCAGCTTTAAGGCATAAGATAGAATACCCAGGAGGAGCTGGAAGTTTATTTCATAGTGAGTAGAGAGGACATTCAGATTCCTGTAAACGAGGAAATGAATGAGTGTAAGCCCGGGACAAGACCCAAGCTCAGAAAATACACAAGACCCCATGCTTTCATCTCAGGCTGATTTTCTTTTCGTGGTGCTTTTTTTTTTATTTTGTTTATTTTTTTAAGGTTGATTTTCTTGATAGGAACATTAAACTCTGAAGGAGAGCATCTGCTAACACAGACCCAATGCGCAAAGACTGAAAGGTTTTTCTGTGTGATGGTTTGTTTGTTTTTGTTAGTTCCTGGCACCCAGGAAACTCTGTCAATTTCACTAGCTGGATCCACACAGCTCAGGTATTCATCTGAGAGGTAACACACTAAAATATTAAAATGTACAGTGTGAAAAAAATCATAAGACAAAAAAAGAAACAAAACTGATGGCCCACCAAAGGAACAAGATAAAACTACTGAAATCATCAATGTAGAATAAAATCTTTCAACATACCAGACAAAGACTTTAAACAAATGATCTTCAGTATGCTCAAAAAGATAAAGAAAGCATTGAGAAAGAAGTAAGAGATATCAGGAAAACGACAAATGAACAATATGGAAATCTCTATAAAAAGATAGAAATTTCAAAAAAGAACTAAAAAGAAATATGAGAATTGAAACCACAATAATGGAAATGAAAAATTCCCTAAAGAATTTCAAGAGCGGATTAGAGCTGGAAGAAGAAATAATCAGTGAGTTAAAAGACAGGGAAAATTGAAATGAATTAGGCTGAGGAGCAGAAAGAAAGAATAATAAAAGAAACTCAACAGAGCCTAAGAGATCTGTGGGACTCCTTCAAGCATACCAATATTTGCATTTATGGGAATCCCAGAAAGAGAAGAAAGAAAAGGTCATACAGAATATTCAAAGAAATAGTGGAAGAAAATTTTCCAAATTTTATTAAAAACATGAATATACATATTCAAGAACACAAACAAACACAAAACAGATAAACTAGAAGAGAAACTTGCCCAGACACATAGTAGCCAAACTTTTAAATACCAAGGACAAGGTCAGAGTTCTCAAAACTAAAAGAGAAAAGCAATGTGTTATGTACAAGGGAGCCCCAATAAGTTTGAGTGCTGATTTCTCATCAGAAACAATGGAGCCAAGAAGGCAGTGGGAAGAAATATTTAAAGCACTGAGAGAAAATAATTGCCAAACAAGAATTGCATAACTGACAAGAACCTGTCAAAAAATAGGGGGAGATTTAGACATTCC
Source organism: Tamandua tetradactyla (assembly GCF_023851605.1). Lineage (NCBI taxonomy): Eukaryota > Metazoa > Chordata > Mammalia > Pilosa > Myrmecophagidae > Tamandua > Tamandua tetradactyla. The sequence goes on along the minus strand of NC_135343.1, from coordinate 35,385,426 downwards.
CAGATAAACAAAAGCTGGGGGAATTCATCACCATGGGATGTACCCCATAGCGATGCTAAAGAGAGTTCTTCAGATTCAAAGAAAAGGACATTAAAAATTGGGTTGGACAGTGAATAAAAAAGTATTTGCAAAGTCCCCTTCAGGGAATGATGAGAAAGGGGGAAAATTCAACTTCTCCAACTTGAATTCTTGATATTCTCATAAGCAGTGGGGACAATCAAAGCTATAGGCTGAGCCTCCAATCTTGGGGTTTGTTCATATGAAACTTAAACCCACAAAGGATAGGTCAAGCCTACTTAAAATTAGGCCTAAGAGTCACCCCCAAGAGAACCTCTTTTATTGCTCAGATGTGGCCTCTCTCTCCAGCCAACACAACAAGCAAACTCACTGCCCTCCCCCTGCCTATGTGGGACATGACTCCCATGGGTGTGGACCTTCCTGGCAACATGGGACAGAAATCCTAGAATGAGCTGGGACTCAGCATCAAGGGATTGAGAAAACCTTCTTGACCAAAAGGGGGAAGAGTGAAATGAGACAAAATGGAGTGTCAATGGCTGAGAGATTCCAAACAGAGTTGAGAGGTTATCCTCAAGGTTATTCTTACACATTAAATAGATATCACCTTGTTAGTCAAGATGTAATGGAGAGGCTGGAGGGAACTGCCTGAAAATGTAGAGCTGTGTTTCCAGTAGTCATGTTTCTTATAGATGATTGTATAATGATACAGCTTTCACAATGTGACTGTGTGATTGTGAAAATCTTGTGTCTGATGCTCCTTTTATCTACCTTATCAACAAATGAGTAAAATATATGGAATAAAAATAAATAATAGGGGGAACAAATGTTAAAATAAATTTTGTTAAACTTGTTAAATTTAAACATATTTAACCATATTGTCAAATTTAGATTAAAATAAATTTAGATCAAAGAAAGGGAGGGGTAAGGGGTATGGTATGTATGTTTTTTTTGTTGTTGTCTTTTTATTTCTTTTTCTGAATTGATGCAAATGTTCTAAGAAATTATCATAATGATGAATATGCAACCATGTGATATTGTAAATTACTTATTATATATGTAGAACTGAATGATCATAAGTTAAGAATGTTTGTGGGTTTTGTTGTTATATCTTTTTAGAAAATTTAAAAATCAATTTAAAAAACTGAAAAAAATTATCATGGTGATGCATACACAACTATGTGATGATATTGTGAGCCATTGTATGGGTGTGAACATTTCTCAATAAAAATATTGAAAACAAAAACAAAAACACACAACCTAAAAAAATTGGGTTGAAGCAGCATAAAGAAACAAATATCTCTAGTAAAGGCAACCATATGAGTAATTATAAATGCCAGCACTCTTGTAGTTTTGGTATATAACTCCACTTTTTCCTACTTATGGGTTCTAAAGTGAGAACGCATAAAAAGTATTGATAAATCTATGGGTTTGGACATACAATGTATAAAGATATTATTTGTAACAAGTAAATAAAATGGTGGGAGGACAAAGAGGTACTGGAACAGTGTTTGTATATGCTATGGAAGAAACGTGGTATCAAATCAGATGTGATTTCTATAGATTTAGGCCATTAAATGTAAGCCCCATGGTGATGACAAACAAAACATCAGGAAAAAATAGAGAGAAAGAAATGATAAGGAACTAAAAAAGGTACACTACAAAAAGAACTCAAATAAATATGGAAGTAGGCATAAGAAAAGAATAACACTCTTCACAAGGAATAATAGCAAAGTAGCAGAAGAAAATCCTGCATTCTCAGTAGTTACGTTAAATGTAAATGGATTAAACTTTCAAGTTAAAGGCAGAAATTGGCAGAATGGATAAAAAAGCATGAGACAAGCTATGTGCTGTTTATAAGAGACTTCTTTTCAATTCAAAGGTACAAGTAGGTTGAAAGTGAAAAGATGGGAAAATATGTCCTTCAAATAGTAACCAGAGAGATCTGTGGTAGCTATGGTAATATTAGATAAAGTAAACTTTAAGTTAAAAACAGTTATGAGGGACAAAGAAAGGTCACTATATACTGATAAATGGGTCAATTCAACAAGAAAACATAATAATTACAAATATATATGATGCACCTAATGGCAAAGTCCCAAATTATATGAAGCATATAATGACAGATTTGCAGGGAGAAATAGGCAGTTCTAAATTAATAAGTGGAGACTTCTATACATCAGTTTCAATAATAGACAGACTATCTAGACAGAAGATTAATGAGATCAAAATAGAAGACTTGAATGATACTCTAAACAAAATAGACCCAACAGACATATATAGAATATACTTCATCCATCAACAGCAGACTACACATTCTTCTCTAGTGCACATGACTCATTCTGTAGGATAACCATTATCTTTCAGACACAAATCAAATCTCAATAAATTCACAAATATTAATATCATGCAATGTATCTTCTCTGACCACAATGGAATGACGCTAGAAACAATAACTGATGAAGAAGTGGAAAATTCACAAATATGTGGAAGTTAAACAACATACTCTTAAACAATCAATGTGTCAAAGAAGAAATCACATGGGGAATTAGGAAATACCTTGAGATGGATGAAAATAAAAACACAACATACCAAAACTTATCGGATGCAGCAAATGTAGTGCTAAGAGGGAGATTTAAAGCTCTAATATTTACATTAAATAAATAAGAAAGATCTCAAATCAGAGAACTAACCTCACAACTGGAAGAACTAGAAAAAGAAAAGTAAGCTAAACCCAAAGCAAGTGGAAGGAAGGAACTATTAAAGATTAGAACATAAATAAATGAAATAGAGAATAATAAAAACAATAGAGAAAATCAATGACCCAAGAACTGATATTTGAAAAGATCGATAAAATCAATAAGACCTTTAGCTAGACTGATAAAGAAAAAAGAACCAAATAACTAAAACCAGAAATGAAAAGGAGGACTTTACTGCTGAACCCACAAAAATAAAGAGGATCATAAGATGACACTATGAACAACTAACTGTACACCAACAAAATAGATAATGTAAATAAAATGAAAAATTCTGAGAAACATACAAATTACTTACAGTGGCTCAGGAAGAAACAGAAGCTCTCAACAGACCAATAATAAGTAAAAAGACTAAATAGAAACCAAAAGTCTCCCAACAAGGAAAACCCAGAAACTAGATGGTTTCACTGGTGAATTCCAAGAATAATTAACACTAACCCTGTTTAAACTTCCAAAAAATTGAAAAGGAGGGAATACTCCCTCATGAGGCCAACATCACCTTAATACCAAAGCCAGATAAAGATACCACAAGAAAATAAAATTATAGACAAATTATCCTTTATGAATATAGATGCAGAAACCATCAACAAAATATTAGGAAACCAAACCATATAGCACATCAAAAGAATTATGCTTTATGATCAAGTGTTATTTATCCCAGGTATACAAGGGTGGGTCAACATAAGAAACTCAATTAATGTAATGTACCACATTAACACAACAAAGGGATAAAAAAAGACGTGAGTATCTCAATTGATGCAGAAAAGGCATTTAATAAAATCCAGCACAACTTCTTGATAAAAACACTTAGAAAACTAGTAATAAAAGGCTATTTCCTTAACCTGATAAAAGGCATATATGAAAATCCCACAGCTAACATCATGTTCTGTGGTGACGGCCTGAAAGTTTTTTCCCTAAGATCAGGGCCTGAAAGTTTTTTCCCTAAGATCAGGAAGAAGACAACTGTCACTAGTTATTTAACATTGCACTGGAAGTACTAACCAGAGCAATTAGGAAAAAAAAAAAAAAAAAAAAAAAAAAGGTACAATTGAAAAGGAAGAAGTAAAACTTTCCCTACATAGAGAAAATCCTGAAAAATCCACAGCAAAGCACAAGTGCTAATAAACAAATTCAACAGCATGGCAGGGTAAAAGATCAAAACACCAAAATCAGTAGTGTTTCTATACATTAGTAATGGACAATTTGAAAAGTACATCAAGAAAAAAACTCCATTTCCAATACCAACTAAAATAATCAAATATTTAGGAATAAACTTAACCAAGGATGAAAAGGACTTGTATATGAAAAATACAAAGCATTACTAAAAGAAAAGCTAAATAAATAGGATATTCTCTGTTCATGGACTGGAAGATTAATATTGTTAAGATATCAATTCTACCCAAAGTGATGTATAGATTCAATGCAATCCCCATCAAAATTTCCAAAACACTTCTTTGTAGAAATGGAAAACCCAATCATCAAATTTATATGGAAGGATAAGGAACCCTGAATAGCCAAAAATCATCTTGAAAAAGAAGAATGAAGTTGGAGGACTCACAATTCCCATTTTTAAAACTTATTACAAAACTACAGTAATCAACACAGCCTAGCAATGGCACAAGGACAAAATCAATTTGAGAGTTCATTAATAAACCTCATCTCTATAGTCAATTAATTTTCTCAAGTGGTCAATTAATTTTTGACAAAGATTCCAAGTCCATTCTATGGGGAAAGAATAGTCTCTTCAACAAATGATGCTGGAAAAACTGGACATCCGTATGCAAATGAAGGCAGCCTGCTACACCATATGCAAAAATTAGCTCAAAATGGATCAAAGACTTCAATATGGGAATCAGAATATAAAACTGCTAGAGAAGCATCATTAAAACCTTGTGTTGGGCAATGGTTTCTTAGACTTTATACCAAAAGCATAAACAATAAAGGAAAAAATAAGTAAATGAAACTTCATCAAATTAAAAATTTTTCTGCCTCAAAGGACTTCATCATGATAGTCAAAAGACTACTCACAAGAATGGAATGATTTCTAAATGTTGTGTTAGTTAATTTTTTTTAATTAATAAAAAAAAAGACTACTCACAGAATGGAAGAAAATATTTGTAAACCACATATCCAATATCCAGAATATATAAAGAAGTTCTACAACTTAACAACAAAAAAGACAAACAACCCAACTAAAAAATGGACAAAAACTTCAATAGACATTTCTCCAAAGAATATATACAAATGACCAAAAACCATATGAAAAGATGCTCAACATCATTAACCCATTAGGGAAATACATATCAAAACCACAATGAGATACCATTTCACACCCACTACTATTAAAAAAAAAAAGAGGAAAATAATATGTGTTGGAGAGGAAGTGAAGAAAACTCATTCTTTGTTAGCGGGAATGTAAAACGGTGGAAAACAGTTTGGTGGCTCCTCAGAAAGTTAAGTATAGAATTACCATATGACCCAGCAGTCACACTTCTAGGCATATGCCCCAAAGAAATGAAAGTTGGCACTCAGGTATTTGCAAATCAATGTTCATACTGGTGTTATTCAGATTTGCCCAAACATGGAAGTAATCCAAGTGTCTATCAATACATGATGGAAAAACAAAATGTGGCATACACACACACAAAAGGAGTATTATTCAGAAAAAAAAAGTGACTTTCTGATACATGTGACAACATGGATGAACCCTGAAGACATCATGTTAAGTGAAACAAGTCAGATAGGCAAGGATAAACATTTTATGATTTCACTGAAATAATTAGAATAAACAAATTCATAGATTCAGTATAACTGGAATACAGGTTGCCAGGGCCAGCAGGGTGGGCATAGTGAGTTAATGCTTAATTGGTTCAGAATTTCTGTTTGGGGTAATATAAAAGTTTTCATAATGGATAGTGTGATGGTAGCACAACATTTTTAATGTAACCAGTCATTGTATTATATATTTGAACGTGGTTAAAAAGGGAAAATTTTAAGTTTTACATACATTAGAACAAAACTAAAAAAAAATAGGCCAGTACAGCACAAAACAGTGAACCCTAATATAAACTATGGACTATAGTTAATAGTATGATTATAATGATATTGTTTCAAAAATTACAAGAAAGGTACAAAACTAAGGCAAATTGGTAACAACAGGAAAAACTGAGACTTTGAAGGGTGTCTATGAGAACTCTGTACTTTCTGTATGATTTTTCTGTAAACCTACAACTTCTCAAACTAAAAAAAAAAAGTTCTTTTGAACAAGTGCACCCCTTTTTACTGATTGGAGCCCTTATCCCACCAAAATAAGGTGCTTGCTCTTATTCTAAAATCCTGAATTAAACAAACTAAAGTCATAATAACAGTTGTGTTTTGTTATGGCTGAGTTCACGGGTTAACTTGGTCAGGTGATGGTGCCCAGTTGTCTGGTCAAGCAAGCACTGGCCTGATCATTATTGCAAGGACATTTTGTGGCTTGTTAATAAACCAGAAGGCTGGTTTATTAAATCATCAACACATTGATTCATCCATGGCTGATTACAACTGCAGATGGTAGTGGGAGTGTCTCCCGCAATTAGTGATGTTTAATCTAATCAGCTGAAGGTGTTAAAGGAGAAGTCAGAAGAGAGAATCTCTCCACTTCACCCAGCCAGCCTCTCCTGGGGGATTCATTAAAATGAATCCTGGAGCTATCATCTTGCAGCCTGCCCTATGGAATTTGGACTCATTCATCCCCACAGTTATATGAGATTCCTTTATAAGATTTCGTATTTACAGATACCTCCTCTTGGTTCTGTTTCCCTAGAGTACCCAGACTAATACATGTTTTATTCTAGAATGCCTCCCTGAGAAATTGGAGGAGAATCTCCAAATGCTCATAAGTCTGCTGTAATTTGTTATATCTGATAGATGGGACATTGTCTTTTCTTTCTAAAAGTTGCAATTAAGGGAATGTAGCATCTAATACAAACCACAAAACTTGTCACAATACTTTCCACATGTCATATTGGAGAGCCTCACACAACAATCTCCAGTGTGTGGCCTAAAACTTGTAAAAATGGAATGGAGGGGATGCAAGGGTAGTTCAGTGGTAGAATTCTCACCTGCCAGGTGGGAGACCCAGATTCGATACCTGGTCCATGCGCTTCTCAAAAAACAAACGAGCAAAACAAACAAGCAAATTAAACAAAAATTCAACAAATGGTGCTGCAATAATGGGATACTCATATGGAGAAAGAATGAAATGGGACCCTGCCATACACCATACAAAAAAAAAAATGGAGCAGAATACATTGTATATTCCAAAAAAATTCTTCAGAGCTCAAATAAGTGTTTACTGAAAAAAAATATGTAAAAATTCTATTTTTCCAGGCCTCACTTTGCACTGAGGAAGGCAGGAGCAAGAGGCAGGTACCATCTTCCTGAGCACATTGGGAATAAGACTTAAAATGATCAAGAAACTTTAAACAGAAATTTCTTCCTTGTCACAGCATTTAAGAATTAAAGTAAAAAGATTTACTAAAATTAGTTACAAAGCTAAACCCTAAAGGAGAATGCTTTAAGGCAAGTGGCCTAAATGCAAAGCTTCAAAGTGTTTGTTTGCTTTTTTCTTTTCTTTAGACATCTTTATCAACTGCATGCTATACACTATAGCAAGCAAATTAATTATTCCCAGATGCGGGTAATAAAAAAAATACTGCTAAATTGTCTAGCTTATCAAACTCTTCAGTATAAACACACACTCACAGGGTTGCATTCCCTTTTTTGGCTCCCAACATGCAAGTAATTATATACTGTGCAGGCCAGTGTTGGATGAGCTCTCCTTTGAATACCAAGCAAGCTCTGGGTTCTGTCAGCCTTTTGGATACCATGTCCACAACATTTTTCTCTGACAGTCTTTAGTAACAACTTGTAAACAAATAGTTCCCAGTATATAAAAAATGTTTAGCAGCAGTACAAGCCTCATTTCCAAATTATTTCAAATTCTTTCAGAGCTGGAGGAAGTAAAATTCTTCTCAAATACAACGAGCTCCTGCCATCATCAAGAACAGTTTTTTTGCAGTCCTTTGTGAGAGGCAGTTATAAGTCATATTAGCAATTTTTATATTTTTAAATTCTTCACATTATGTTACCATATAAATGAAGAAAATAAATCCAGTTATGAATCAAGTATGAATTGAAAATGTTTTTAGAATTAAACATAGATTCTATGATCATGGCCAGCAAATGTGAATTAAGGGTCATATTTTCTATTCTACTCCAAATTTTTACAGGGCATATGAAACGTTCCTGGTGCTGGGTGAGTCCTGGAGGGTTTTTTTTTGGGAAGGATCTCTGCAGCCTTCACACTTTTGTGGAATAAATGAACTACACCTCTGTGGTTTGCCTTGTGCCTTCATGTTATAAGACAAAGATGTGTGTGTAAAATAGTGAAATGGGGCCGAGGAAGAAATAAGGAAGGCACGGGGAAATCTTCAGGAACTGTTAAAGAGAAAACACATTTTCTGCAGAAAGAAAGAGAAGCTCCTCAGCCCTGCCAACTGCAACCCAAATGAGAAGGGAAGTTCAAGGAAAGTTGATATCTAAAAATAAATAAATTGAAAGAAGTTCAATGAGAAAACAATATTCAGGTCAGGTTGCAGCTCAGAGAAAAACACTCATTCAGAACTGGGGCTGCCATCCCGTTTTTCCTGAAGTGAGCAGCTGCTGTAGATTGACACCAGCCCATACAGTTGGGGCTCTGCCATGGCAACATGCTGTGGTCTGGGCTGGAGTGGCCCAGGCCCAACGGGACTGTTCCAGGGCCCAGAAGCACTCTGGCTCCAGATGAGGGAGGCTTTTTGTATGCATGTGGTGGTGGTGGTGGTTGGCGGGGGAGGGTTGATTCTTGGGCTTGTGGCTGGCTATTGGAAACTTTTTCAACCTGTAATAAGCCCTGGCCTAAGGGGTATATATTCATTCAAATAGCAGCATAGAAAGTAAGCATTGATATGTTCAACAGGTAAATAAGTTATCTCCAGTCTCTTTTAGATTATCTCCTACAAATCTGCAGTAGGTTCTGGGCATTTAAAATTTTTTTTAATTAATTTATTTATTAGAGCTGTTGTAGGTTTACCAAAAAACCATGCAGATTCTCACACAATTATTATTAACACTTCGCATTTGGTACCTTTGTTATAATTGATGAAACATATTATAATTGTGTTATTAACTATAATCCATAGTTTACCATAGGGTTCACTCTCTATGTTGCAACTCTGGACATTTTTACCTGATCTCTTGTTTTTCAATTTTTAGATATTTTAAAAAATGCATAGCTTGCTTTCTATATTTTCAGTTTATAATAACCCATGACTGTTCATGGAAAAACTGTCATAGTCTTGTGAATTGAAAAAAGTTAGCTAATAATAAATTGACTTAAAAATTAAGAATATAATCTATAGCATATATATATTATATATGCATAGCCCTGATAATTGAGACATTCAAGTATTGAACCTACCATCTTAGTTTCATTAGCACTATAAGCTAATATATTTATCTACCATCTAAGTGTAAACTTAATTGCAACATAATAAACTCATGATGTAGTATAGTAAGTAATAGCATAGACTTGGAGCCAAACTGCCTGAATTCCAATCCTGCTATTTATTAGTTGTGTTATCTTGGGCAAGTTACTTAATGTCTCTTTCTCTATTTCTGCATCTGTAAAATGGGGATAAGAGTGGTGCCTTACTCATAAAGATTGCAATAGGTATTAAATGAGGTAACATATGTAAAGTGCTTTGAACAGCATTTGGTTGGTGCCAGAGAAATGTTTAGAAAATAAATACATAATAAATAAAGGGACTTCTTTTTTTAAGACTCTGGGAAATATTGGAGTCAGCTGTACCCCTACACGGGGAGTGTTAGACTTCTTTCTTACACCTATGACTTATAACTCACTCAGAGCCATGCTTAAGAAGTCTTAAGCCTGATGAAATAGCTTGTTTGTATGTTTAGCCAATTTGTGATTGTGTATATATGTGTGTGTTGGGGGATGGGCCCTGAAAATTTATACTGAATCTCCTGATTCATCTGTATCCTTACAAATGAATATGTATTTGTTAAAAGCACAAGGCACAGTGCTTGCGAAACTGAATCATTTTAATGATGAAATAAGTATCTGACTTGTCAGTTTCTAGTTTATGCTTAAAATGAAGAGTGGAAATCATGAGCCATAGAACATATTCAGTGCCCTGTTAAATGCATGATCAGATGTGCAATTTTGAAAGCTGCCTCTGTTCCACTATCAGCAGATTTGGGGGGCTAGAAGATTTATTGACTAGTCCCTCTAGAGCCATAGCTTTAAATACTTGAGAACTGAGTCAACAGATGAGAACGCCAGTAAATTCAGTACTCACATACATCCCATGACTGTTAACATACAAGGAACAGAAAGTCCTCATAAGGTACAAATGGCCTGAGAGAGTTCACTTATCCAGATAAGCAAGAGCATTTGCTGTGTTGGAGGTCCAGGGACAGCAGGATTTGTTTTACAAAGGGGCCAGTAGTGTCCTGTCATCAAACTTTTGGGCAGTGTGATATTGAGTCCTCTTTACTGGGATCCCAAAGCTTTCAGACCTATCACCACCACATAGATAGGATATCAATACTCAAATTTCCTCTCAAATCTCTTCCCCGAGAAGTTTCCCATAATTCTTGGCCAACCTTAAAAGACCATCTGAAATATGCTTCTAAAGCAATGTTTTCCAAACTGCGGTCCCCAGATCTCTGCATCAGGGATTAAAAAATACAGCTTCCTTCAAACAAGTATTCAAGATTAGATACTGTATAAGAAACTAGAAACGGTCTTGAAATCTTATATCTCATATGTAAGTGATAGAGATTTACCCAAATTTAATTACAATCCTCAAAGTTGACATGACATTACCAATGAAGTGTGAAGACAAGGAAAAGTCTTCTCAACTATTAATAATAAAAAAAATTCATGAATCATAATAGTAAAAATGTAAATTTTTTTATCCTCATTATAGAAAATATTACAAAAATCATTTTTATAGATGAAATCAGATTTTTTTAATATATGGAAAAAGAGTGTTAGAGGGGTATATGAGGTAATTAAGTAATAAAAAAATATTTTATTTTTCTGGAAAAAAATACAGCTTCTTGAACCCCACACCAAAGTCACTGAATCAGAATCTCTGGAAGTGTGACCAAAAACCTGCATTTAAAAAAATAATTTTATTTTGAAGTAATTTCAAATTTACAGGAAAGTTGCAAAAATAATATAGAAATAATACCTAGAACTCCAACATACCTCCCACTCAGATACTCAGATTTACCAACCATTAGCATTTTGCTATATTTGCTATATGATTCTATCTTTCTCTCTTCTTTTCTATCACCTAATTTTCAGTTGAGAGTAGGCTGCATGTATCAGTCTTCTCTAACACTTAACATGTCCATGTTCTTTTCCTGAGAACAAGGACATTCACTTATATATCCACCTTAAACACAGCTTTCAAGTTCCATATAAAGCTTTACAGCCCATATTCCACGTTTTTCAATTGTCCTAATAATGTCCTTTTGGGCATTTTCTCCTCCATTTTTAGATCTGGTCCAAGGTTAGAAACATGCCTTTTTAATCAGGGTGATTTGGAGACACACCACATTTAGACTCATTATTCCAAAGGCACATTGTTCTATGCATACAAGTGTGTACATGTGAGAGTGCATACGTACATGTGTATTCACACATAGAGCAAGCTCAAGATGCAATCCTCAGGCTGGGGCACCCATCGCTGTACCCATTTACTTTAGCAGCAGCCAGGTAGTCTCACCCTCCTGGAGATGGACACCGGTGCTTTTTCACCTCCATGATAAGATGGGGTACACCATTTCTACCAGACCTTGTTCAAGGACTTTCCATTTCTTCCCAGAACTCCTCCACTGGTTTTAAAGAGCCCATTCATGGATTCAGATGTACCATCTTCATGGTGTCCATCCATCTTAGGCCATGCCATTCCTTAAAGAGCATGAAATTGTATTATCTTCTGCCATGGGGTCAGTCTGAAACTGGCCCTGCCATACAACACTGTCCTTTGTTGATACTTCCCTAGTTAAGTGCATGAGGAAATTTTTGCTATTAAATGCCAATGGTTGCAAAGTGCTTTTACAGATATTACTAGAATGTTTGGATGCTTTCCACACAAATAGACTATTCCATCACCCAGAGCTTCTATAACTTTTAGGAACCAGTTTATCTGGGGCTAAGAAGGTAACATATTAGCCACTGTTCTCAAATTAAGTCACACACATTCATCTCTAAGAACAGATAGCAGAAGTTCTGTGCCCTTAAAAAAAAATTTAGGTCTATTCTAATTTGCAACATGGCAAATCCCTTTTTTATACGGTGAGGTTTTTTTCCCATTTACAACATCTCAAAGTGGGGTTATCTGGAAAGGTGGATATGCTTGGCAGTGGAGGACCGAGCACTGAAAAGACTTAAGACTGAAATACACAAATAAACTTTATTTTTTTAAAAAACCAAGGTCACCTTGGAGTTTACCACACATCCTGCTTTCTAAGAAAACAAATGTACTACCAGATTCACTAAAACTTTCTGTGGAAAAATTTTTGTTGCGTAGAAGAAAACTTAAGGAAAGGCAGTATTCCCTAGTTGAAAGAAACAGAAACTGCCACAGAGAAGAAACTCAGACCCAGCTGCAGCAATAAGAGTTTGGGACAACTTAGAATTAAACAAACTGACCTTATTGTTCAGGAAGTTTAGATGGACACCTTAAAAAAAGACTTGCATGAGAATGATAGAGGGAGGAGGGCTGGGGACATAAATGAAATCAGAAAGAAAGATAGATGTTAAAGATCAAGATGGTATAACCTAGGAATGCCTAGAGTGTATAATAATAGTGAAATGTACAATGTACAAATTTTAAAAATGTTTTTTCATGAGGAAGAAAAAAGGAATGTCATTATTGCAGGGTGCTGAAAATAGATGATAATTAATACTTTAAAATGTCACCTTATGTATGAGAGTAAAGCAAAAAATGTTTATTTGTTACAAAATTTAGATTTTGACTAGAGCATTTCCTAATATAAGTCATGTAGATAGTTTGATCGAATGTCATAAGTACTTGGAATCTCAGGTAGCACATGAGATTTTGTTGGTTTGTCCAGAGTGATGCCCCGATGAATCCCAGAGTGATTTGATCAGTGACTGGAAAAGTATTTGCAAGCCCCCTTCGGGGAATGGTGAGAGCGGGGAGAAATTCAACTTCAAGTTGAATTCTTGATATTCTCACAAGCAGTGTGGACAACCAAAGCTATAGGCTGAGCCCCCAGTCTTGGGGTTTGTTCATATGAAACTTAACCCCACAAAGGATAGGTCAAGTCTACTTAAAATTTAGGCCTAAGAGTCACCCCCAAGAGAGCCTCTTTTGTTGCTCAGATGTGGCTCTCTCTCCAGCCAACATGACGAGCAGTCTCACCACCCTCCCCTTCTCTGCGTGGGACATGACTCCCAGGGGTGTGGACATTCCTGGCAACGTGGGACAGAGATCCTGGAATGAGCTGAGACTCAGCATCAAGGGACTGAGAAAAACCCTAGAATGAGCTGAGAATTAATATCAAGGGATTGAGAGAACCTTCTCGATCAAAGGGGGAAGAATAAAATGAGACTAAGTGTCAATGGCTGAGAGATTCTAAACAGAGTCGAGAGGTTATCCTGGAGGTTATTCGTATGCATTAAGTAGATATCACCCTGTTGTTCAAGATGTAGTAGAGAGGCTGGAGGGAACTGCCTGAAAATGTAGAGCTGTGTTCCAGTAGCCATGTTTCTTGATGATGATTGAACAATGATATAGCTTTCACAATGAGACTCTGTGAATGTGAAAACCTTGTGTCTGATGCTCCTTTTAGCTACTATATCAACAGAAGAGTAGAACATATGGAATAAAAATAAATAATAGGGGTAACAAATGTTAAATTTAATTTGAAATGCTGGTGGTAAATGAAAGTGAGGGGTGGGGGGTATGGTATGTATAATCTTTTTTTCTCTGTTATCGTTTTATTTCTTTTTCTGAATCGATACAAATTTTCTAAGAAATGATGAATATGCAACTATGTGATGATATTAAGAATTACTGATTGTACATGTAGAATGGAATGATATCTTAATGTTTTGTTTGTTAATTTTTTTAATTAATAAAAAAAGTTTAAAAAAAAAGAGTTGCCTTTTTGTACATCCTACAATAAGAATTGAGGAGGCCTTTTGCAAGAATGTCGACTCTACCATTTAGCTGTACTTAAAGGAGGAGGAGAATGATGATGTATGAGGAAAGCTGTACTGGAATAGCAGTCAGGAGACCTGAGCTCCAGTTTCACTTTGGCTGCTAGTCAATACGTGACAGATTAATTTCCCTCTCTTAGGCTGTGGTTGGTAGTAGAAGCAATAGCAGCAGTTATACATACTTGAAGTAGTAGCAGTGATGGAAGAAGTAGCAGTAGAGATAGCAGCAGTAGCAGAAAGAGCAGCCGTAGCAGCAGAACAGTGATGGTGGAAATTTTCATTTATTGAGAGGCTATCTGCAGGCCCTTGACTAGGAACTATACAGATGTTATTTCATTTAAATCTCATGATGACCTTGCAACGTTGGTATTATTTCACCCATTTGACTATTGAGGGAACCGAGGTTCAGAGAGGTTAAGTAGTTTGTTCAAGGCCGCTTTGTGAGTAAATGGAAAATCTGGATTTTGAATCTTTAGTATTCTGATTTCAAAGCCTTCCACTTCTCTTGGGAAACGGTATGGTGTAGAACAGAGCTTCTCAAACTTTAATGTGCTTATGAATCATTTGGAGACCTTGTAAAATGGAAATCGGATGCAATAGGTCTGGGGTGATGCCTGAGATTCTGCATTTCTAGCAAGCTCCCAAGTGATGCTGCTGATTAAGGAAGCACACTTTTACTACCAAGGGGATGGTGGAAAGTAGCTTTCCAACCAGAATGCATGGTCTCACTTTACTCATCTACAGCACAAAGGGGTTTAGTAAATAATTTCTAAGGTATGCTCCAGCTCTGAAATACCACCATTCAGTGTGTAATATGGCATTTCAAAATCAGCTCACACAGGAATAAGTATTATCCACATGAATTTTTAAACTAGTTTCAGATGAGATTCTGGCTGTGATTTATGTATCTTTCTGCAGCATCTCTGACAGGTGGGAATCAGCCACCCTCACTCAATTAAATTATTGTTAAACTTTAGGCTAAGCTAAAATCTTACCAAAAGAGTTCAAAGCACTTCTTTTCATAAGCATCTTTAAAGATTATGAATGTAAAAATAGTTTCTTATGAGAAGCTTAGATGGTAGGGTGTCTCTATTTAACAACAGAAATGAGAAGTCTTCAAAACTATAATGGTATCACAATCTACAAAAATATGCTAATGTCTCCTCCTAAAGTCTTGCAGAAATTGAGGTTTTCTGAGTTAACAAAATAGACTTCATCACAGATGGTCTGAATGATAAAAGCTAGCACATTAGTGCAGCAAGACTACAAACACTGCTCTTAGCTGAGCCTGCTGAAAACCTTTAAGGAATTTTTTTCTGCATATAGCTTTGCTAAGTATTTTGAGGGGGGAAAATTGGTTTTCGTGGGCAAGAGCACTTTATATGCTTTAGGCAGAGCTCAGGGCCATAGGATGCGCAAGTTTTATGAAGAAGTCATTTTTAATTAAAATGAATGTTCCTATTAAGATACATTTTTTTTTTCATGATCTTGTACCTTACATGGAACAAGGGTACCAAGGAAACTGGTCTTTGCTCTCTACCCAGAGCCACTGTCCAGATCACCAAGAGAGATGCCATGAGTTTCCTTTTCTGAACTCAAGCAAGGGGCAGGGGTAGGAGTAAGGCATTGTTTATAGTTAATGAGATTCTGAGTGAAAATTAATTTCTCAATAATGAGGACAGTTAGATCCTGGAATTGGAACCCTTATTTTAGGACTTTAGAAATCAGACATCCATCTGGAATGACCAAGTATATTTATGTCTAAAAGAAATATCATCAGGGAAGAGTTGATGTCACTTCTTTTAATGTTTTTTTTTTAATTGTGAAAAAATAACATATATACAAAAAAAGCAATAAATTTCCAAGTACATTTTAACAAGTAGTTATACAATAGATTTTAAGTTTGGTATGGGTTACAATTCCATGATTTTTCATTTTTCCTTCTAGCTGCTCTAAGGTACTGGAGACTAAAAGAAATATCAATATAATGATTCAGCACTCATACTCATTTGTTAAACCCTACCTTCTCTGTATAACTCTGCCATCACCTTTGATCCTTCGCTTTAGGGATATTTGGGTTATGGCCATTTTAACTTTTTCATGTTAGAAGGGGCTGTGATAGTATGGGACAGGGGGATGGAATTAATTGATGTTCTGGAAAGACTGGCCCTTCTGCATTTCAGCATTTATCCGGTCCAGGGAACCATCTGGAGGCTGTAGATTTCTGGAAAGTTACCCTAATGCATGAAATCTTTGTAGAATCTTACATAATGCCCTAGGTGTTCTTTAGGTTTGGCAGGAATGATATCAGTTGGGGTTTGTCAAGTTATAATAGTAGCAATGTCTAACTGAAGCTTGCATAAGAGTGACCTCCAGAGTAACCTCTTGACTTTATTTGAACTCTCTCAGCTACTGATACCTTATTTGTTACACTTCTTTTCCCCCATTTAGTCAGGATAGCATTGCTGATCCCATGGTGCCAGGGCCAGACTCATCTCTTGGGGTCATCTTCCACATCTCCAGGAAGACTTTCATCTCTGGATGTCATGTCCCACATAAGGGTGGCATCAAATGTTTTTTAATGCTCCTCAAGGATGGTCCATATTTGTTTAGCCTATCCTCAAATACCCATGCCAGTGATATCAAAGTTTTTTGAGAAGTAGAACTTTTCATTTTTAGATAATTTCTTATAAGGAACCCTAAAATAGAAAATTGATCAAAGCAGAGTCACTCCATTTTAAGTTTGGGAAGTATGACTTCCCTTAGATTCTGCTACAGGAATGATAGCTTGGGTTCAAGATATTTACTGCTGCCTAACAAATCAACCCAGAACATAGAGACTCAAAACACATATGCTTACACACAAAACTTTATTATCTCTCACAATTCTGAGAGTTGATTAGGCTCAGCTGGGAACTTCTTGCTTAGGGTCTCTCATGAAGTTGCAGTCATGATGTTATCTGAAGGCTCTGAAACACTGCACGTCCAAGATGGCAACTTCACTCACAGGTCCAGCATTTCAGTGGTCCTTAGCTTCTCTCTGTCACTATGTAGCATATCATCCTCTGGGGCTTTGCCATTTGGTTTAGGATTCTCACAGCATGGTGGCCTCAGGGTAGTTGCACTTGTACATAGCAGCTAGTTTCTGAGAGGCAGGAATTGAAACTGCCAGGCCAGTTAATGGCTATGCCCAGAACCTGGCATAACATCACTTCCACTGTATTCCATTTTCAAAGCAATCACGGGGTCTTCCCAGATTCAAAGGGGTAGAGAAATAACTTTAATCTCATGATGGGTGGGTTGCAATGTCATATTGCAGAAGAGTATGTGGGATAGAAGATAATATTATTCTGACCATCTTGAAAAATGCTATGGTAATAAAGATCTGAGAGGGTATGGAGTGTCCATACTTACAAATAACCTTAGGAAGTTTGGTTTTATTTCCAGATCTTCTCTACTGGTGGAGATGTTAATGTTAGATCATTTTGGGCAAAATGCTCTAAGCTGCTACTTTGGGCAGGTGGCAGAATGTGGAAGAGGGAAGACAGGGATATTAGTGATGTCAAAACTCAACCATTCTTCCTCCTCCCTATTTTCTACATCATAGGGCATGGCTGGAGCAGACAGTGTGGCCATAGAACACTCAGTTTAGAGTAGACAAAAGGCTGCAGCAACATGCAGCTATTCCTGCTAACCAGTAAAGCAGGCAACATTTTGAAAGAAAACAAAGCCTTCTGAAGAAGCCAACCAGTAAAAATATAAATACTACACTTTGAGGAATACATAAGCAAAGCCTATAAACTTGCCAATAGACGTAATGGCCTGAAAAGATGAATGGATCCCAACCCAAGAAGCTGGGATATGATAATTTCTAAACCCTGGAAGAACAAGAACAGAGACTGTTCTTGGGGCACACTAATGAGTGCTTTTCTCCAGTTCCTTAGTAAGGAAGAGAAATAGCAAAATTCACAATAAATAATATTTCAATGTAGAATGTCCTTTACTCTATTCAACCATATATGATGAAATATTTAAAGTGTATACTCATTTCCCAAATTGAAGGACTCTTCCACGTTTAGTAATTTTAAAGGTATCTGAGAGGAATGGATACCATTAGAGGATTATGGTCAAGATTCTTGTGCTTCAAATGGACAGAACCCTTCAGAACTCTTCCTTACCAAGGCTGATTTATACACGGACTGCTACAAGTTACATTAATATATGTTCATGTGGATGGGTGCAAAAAGAGCCCAGGATCATCTGATACTCAGCTTGGGCTTTATGAACTACCTCCTTCACCCCATCTGGAGAAACTAGCTTGAAGATATCTGAAGGCCAAATATGGATTAGAAAAGCAAGTTCAATATATTTTATTATCTAGGGAAATGACATCCTACCAATTACTCAATTTATTTTTGGCAAAGTGCCTTACTGCCTGGGTAGGGTTCAGATAATGGTTCTTAAAGATATAAAGTCTAGTTAGCCTTGATGAAATTACATTCAGAGGTTTGCCTTATTCTAAGCTTTAAAAATAACTCAAGTGGGTATGAAATATCATAGAAGTCTGTAGATTTATGTGTACGGAGAGGGGTGAAGGGTGGAAGAAGAATCAGTGGCCCAGAGGGGAAGCTGAAGAAAACAATTGAACTCTGAAAAACAATATGAGTATTTTTACTTGTCTTTGATTTGTAGAAGTTTTATGTGTGAGATTTTTTTGGAAATTGATACCACTCTACGATCACAGTTTATTGCAGCCTGGTTCTTCATGAATAGTCCTTTCTGTGTCTCCTGTTCAGTCCTGTATTTCTCACTAAACTCCACAGACCAACCCTTACTCCATGCTGAAGGCATATGGAGAACGACATCCACTTCCTCAGATTTGCTGTGCTCTTTCACACCTCAGTGTCTTTGTGCCTCAAGTGTCCTTTCATCCTCTGACCACAAGGCAACCACCAACTCATCTTTTAAAACTCAGCTCAAATGCACCTCCCCATGAAGTCTTTTCTTACCTTTAACTTCATTATCTCTTCTTGTCAGAAATTGACTCCTTTCTTTTGTAATATCTATTTCTAGAGTAACACTGCCACACTTCATTGCACAATTTTATTTAAGTGTCTATTTCTCCTAGTAGATAGTGAACATCTTGAGGGCAGCCCCAGGCACTCTTTTAGAGACCTGGGACTTCAGCTTTTCATTCACTTGTCTAAGAGTTCTCTACTTTTCTAATAAATTTCACTTTTATGCTCAAGCCAGCCAGCATCAGTTTCTGCTATGTATAACCA
Source organism: Tamandua tetradactyla (assembly GCF_023851605.1). Lineage (NCBI taxonomy): Eukaryota > Metazoa > Chordata > Mammalia > Pilosa > Myrmecophagidae > Tamandua > Tamandua tetradactyla. The sequence continues at coordinate 35,366,062 of NC_135343.1, read as the reverse complement.
CAGGACACTAACTGTTGCAGAAATATATAGAACTAAATCAATTTCTGAATACAAGGAATGCAGGAAGCTTGGAGCATAGAAAAGGGAAGCCCAAAAAGCCAGACATTGGCAATTGCTCTGGTATTCTTCAGACGAAAGTGTGCTACCTCTGGGAACTCACCCAGGAAGGGCTAGAAAAGTATCCTTGGGTCAAGGATAGTTTTTCAGACCTCATCATGGCCTGGAAGATATTCCTCAGACCATCTTCTGCCTATTTTTTTTTCTGATTCCATGCTTACCAGTCAGTCATAGACTTAATTCCCAGGTATTAGGAAGTCAGGAAGGAAGTAACTTTGTCATTGGAAAGGAATATCCTTCACCTAAATGAATATCTGGTTTATACAGCTGTGTCTTGACAGTTTGACCAGCATTAGCCACTTATCTCAGTTTGATAAATCTTAGCGCCTTAACAAAGTCAAGTTTCTCAACCTATAAGACTAAGACCAGCCTCATGTGATCTCACCAAGGTGGTGCCACTCTTTAAAGGGATTCAACTGCTTCTCCAGATCATAATCTTCTTCCCTGCCTCACCTCATTTCCCTAACACACTCAGTAACACACACTAATGGTAATAGATCTCTAAAGTCTACAGAGTTCAGATGATAAATAAAACCTTATCATTTTCAACCATTACCTATAATTAGAAATTTGAATGAGCAAGTTTACTTCTACCTTTGTATGATAAAAGGGCTACTAAGAAAATTGATGATGTAAAGCAGTGGTTCTTTTTTTTTTTTTTCTGTGACATATGAGAATGGTTTTGGCATGAGAAGCATGATCCCATGTTCATATTTGTAACCACACCCCAGCCTTTTCTCTCAAGAGAGCACATTGAAATGCCAGTGTGTGACAGTCATATTATTGGAATAACCTTAAATCTTCTTTGATTTATTTTTGAAAGTCAATTATTTGCAAACTTTGATACTTCTACTATGATTGGTATTAGATTGTCTGCAGCACACTAGTGTGTCCTATCAAGATCTGCTGATGTAAATATTGATGGGAGAATGTTTAAGCTAATAATTCAATTGTTTATAAGAATTTTTTGGTTTCATAGACTTAACATGCCAATTCCACTCTAATCAGTTCTAGGAGGAGGGGCAGGTAACTCTGAGAGCTTGAACTGAAGTAACCATCTATGCTGGAAACCAATAAATCACTTCCATTATCTAGAAGTTGTTTATTGGTTTTGCAACTTTACTAATCAGGTTAGGTAAACACGGTTTTACTAAATACTGAGTTTGCGAAGCCCAGTCACTTGGCGGCGATACTCATTCTGAGATTGTTAATTTAGATTCCCCAACTGCACATTGCTTAATCCCCGGCAGCAGGTTGAATACTATCTTCTTTAGGCCACTTATTTAGTACTTGGCCTTGATCTTTTGCCTCTAAATTGACAGACCTATCTATGTAGAAGTAGAGAAGCAGGTTGATACTCAATGAAAGTTCATAATAAAATGTTTTTCATGCCCATGTCACACAAAATGCATGTTAGGTGGTCCCTAAAGTTTGGGGTAATTTACTGTGCTGATTATACCTTGCTCTCATGGTTTTGCAACTGTAGGATCTTTTAAAAAGCAGCCATGTTTCTGTATTCCGCATGCATGGAATTGCCTAGGAACACAGCAATGAATTAAAGATGGCACAGCTCCCTTTGCTTAACATTTCTTATTTTTCAGGGGTTTGTTTTGCAACTTTAATATTATTAATCTACACAACCTTTTACTTTTCATTCAGAATTTATATCAGAATCAAGCTAATAAATTAAAGATGAGTTAGTTCATTGTTGGTGGTTTAACATAGACCTAGTACGTTAATCCTGATGTGCTTGTTATTAGGGTTTTAAATTTTTTATTATTATTATTTTTCTGCCTTGTAGCTGCGGTGAGGCAGCAGCAATAAATCAGAACAAAGGAATGAAGGTATTGGGGCTTTAGGGAAAACATATATTAGGAAAAAAATTGGTTTGGCACTAAGGGCTGTATTGCATTAAGATGGATTTTAGAGATACAGAGGTAAAAGAATGTAGACAAATACACTGTATAAATAATCTGAAAAATGGCAAGTTTGTACAGACCCCAAGTAAACCTGTAAGCTACCATCAACAGAACTTCCTAATTCCCGTTCAAACAGACCAAATAGGTACACTCTACTTAAACAAATAGCCAGGAGAAATGGGCACACAGCTAATGCTAGGGAAAGCAGGAGGAACTGATAAAGCTCTTTAGAATAGCCTAAAGGACTGGAATAATAGAAGTCAGTGTAGAAGTCTGACATAGCATCTTCTGTGAATAGGGCTTTATTGCCACTCCAGGCACTGATATTTTAAACACAGACTAAGACAACAAAAAACTGGGTGCTTCACAGTGCAAGTCATGCCTGAGAATGCAGTTCTCTGCAGGAGTGAAGAACACGTTGGCAGCATGAGTGCAGAAGAGACAGAAGGGAGCATTCAGATAGGGCTATAGGATATGCTGAGCAGAGGAACAAAAGACATGGCACGAAGGTAGAGCTGATGGGAATGAGATAAGGCCATTCCTGGGCCCTAAGGAAGTGGACGGATGCCAGGAAGTATAGAAAGAATAGAGGCGAAAAGAAACATTGCCCAGAAGCCTGAGTGGTACATGAGCTGAGAGACCCATGTGTTCCAGAATAGATTTTATTCTCAAAGCATAAAAGTTCTGTAGATGTTAAAAGACAGCTCAAGTCTAAACCTTCAACTCTGAACTTCAAGCTCTGAACCTGCTCTGATGGTTCATGCCTGTTTTGTCTCTGGTTATTTCATCTAAGTTGGTCCAGGCATGCATCACTGTGCAGGGAGCAGAACCTGTCCTCATCCTTATTTTTGATGTTCACCGAGATGGTCTTCCCATTTGTTCCCTAGACCTGGCCCTGCAAGTCTGCTTCAGGTCTTGGTCCTCATTGGGTCCTCTTCTCTACTTTCTTCACCTTGTCCTTGCCCTTTTCATTCACCCTTCTCAGACTCCCTAGCAATGTGTATTTGGCAAGATGTGATTGCTAAACTACTGGCTTTTTTTTTTAGCCCATGCTCCAGGAATCAGATCCTGGTCTCTCACATGGAACCTGAGCATTCTACCACTGAACCACCCATGCACACTAAACTACTGGCTTTTACCTCCAATAGTAGCAATTGTGATAATGAAATGCTATACCATAGACTCTGGCTAAGTTCTGTATATTGTTGTAAAATATACAAAAGGGTAGTATTTATTTGGCTTCATGAATTTGCAATAGCTGAGAACTTCTATGTAGGTAAAGGTTACTGAAGCCTTTTACATCCATTTCCTTCTCCTCTTATTCAAATAAAAATAACAATATGAAGACCCTGATTTCGAGAAATGCGCAAATTAATGTGAATGATTAAACATTAATGTTAAAAGTTCAATAATGGGAAAGAAGTAGATATTTAAAAAAACAGTAAAAGAAAAATCACAAGTTAGCACATGTTTAGCTGGCAAACGAATGGGGAGCATATCAACTGGTCAATAATTCAAAAGCAGGAGAGGAAGGCCACTTGGGGCTGGTGAGGTCAGGGAAACCCCTGAGGTTTCTTTGTCAGGAAAAGTTGAAGGTTTAGACTTGAGCTCTTGTGGGGTCTCCAGGGTTCAAGCAAAGGGAACCAGGGTACCAGTGAGCAGCTGACAGGAAAGGGCCTGGGCAAATAAATTTCGCCCTTTACGTTAAACATTTCCTATAGCCTTTTCTTCTTCTTGGGAAGAGATGTCTAGCCCTGTGATCTGGAACCATGATCTTGCACATCTAAACTTGACAATTTGTTTCTCAGGAAAGTCTGTAAACCATGAATTGACAGGACAATTGACAGGACCATCTGCAGGTCAGCCTACATAGCCTCAGAAATGTATGCTCTTAAAGTAGCCTGAAGCTAAAACCAGGCTATTTTCACTCTTTGGGTAAATGCTAGCTAAATTCATTTTAATACTGCACTGTCAGTATTTTATTTATTTGTCCTGATGCCACATTTCCTCTCCCAAATCTCTCTTGCATAAATGATTTACTATTTGTTCCTAAAGCCAAAGTTTGTGTGCCTTGTGTCTCTTTTTTCTGATAAGAGGATATTGCAGCAGCTTTCCTTTCATACTGTTGATGGTTTTTATTTTAATTCAAAGTTCAGTGGAGTAACTAGTTTAGGAAGGCACAGAGAACCAAGAGGTTCAGCCCTTGAAATGACTAAGACACTAAATCTTCACTCACTTGTTATCACATAGAACCCTGTGAAATTAGCTTTCCTAAAAAAGTAAGTTAGCAAAGTATGGTTCTTAAAATAGGTTTTACATTTTCCTAACTCTCCAAACCAAGCATATTTAACTATGGGACATTTAAGGTCCTTAAGATTAAGTTAAGAAAAAACAGTTTTACAATGGAAACCCATAAATCTTGACTTTTTTTTCTTTTGGAAAATAAAATGGTAGCAATTCTTCTGGGAATACCCTAGTTAAGTCTTCATGTAGGAGTATAGAGCACTCTACAGGGATTATGTGATTTTAAAAAAAAGTATTTTTCAGTTTCTTTAAGGCAGCACTTGGGATGTTAATTTATAATAAGAAAGTTATATGTCAAATTTTTAGGGTGGTGGTTACTAGACTAAGCTAAAAATTTTTAAATAAAAAACAAAAAAACTACCAACAAACACAAAATTAATTCACCAAGTCAAACATGAACTACTGGCCAATCTCCAATTTTACAAATGCAAATCAATGGAAATCTTACTCCATACTAAAAACTGCAAGCATACTAGAGGGCTGACTCCTGAAAGCTTTCCTGGCTTCCAAGTTTCCATACTTCAGATATGGGGGTTAATTTATTTATAGAGCTCTGAATTATTCAAAAAATGTCACAAATTTCCTGCATTTCCCTTATTCTTTCAAAGTCTCTAGTCACAGGAGCACTACACAGAGACTCTGGGAAGCAACAAATATTCCATGTTCAGGAAAATCAATGAAAAATAACAAAGTACAATTTAGTAATTAGAGACCAGTGGGATTACAACAACTACATTTTGGCCAAGGAAGGGAAATGACAAAAACACATTGGGATGATTTTGAGCTACTTGTCTAAACAGATTCTCCAGTTTTAACTAATTTTAGTTCCTACTCAGGAATATTAGTTATATATAACATGATTTAGGTCTGCAAAGAGTTTTTCTCTCCCAAAAAACTATAGAATAATTTTCAACCTAAAATACAATGCATGCTTTAGTACATCTCTCTTTAAAATTGACAGATCAAGACAATGAAAATAAATGGGAATATAGTGAATTTGATCAATAAAATTTACAAACTAAATTTCATTGATACATAGAATTTTATACCCAATAAACAGTAAATACATAGTCTTCTAAATGCCTATGGAAGTTTTACAAACAATGATCATTTATTAGGCCACAGAGACAGTCCCAATAAAATTCCTCGAGTTGAGACCATAGAAGCTACATTCTCTGGGACCATATCGCAACTAAAAAAAAAAAAGTTTAGATGTATAGATACCTACCAAGTCCAATTATTAGAATCAGACCACTAATTGATTCTTGGATTAAAAAGAAAGAAAAACTGTGAGATTATAGACCATTTGTAAATAAGTGATTAGGACAACTTGACCTATCAGAAGCTGTGGAAGTCAGAGAGATGTGATGTGAGAAGTTGCCATTATAGACTTTGAAGACAGAAGAAGGGGCCACAAGTCAAGAAATAGAGCAACCTCTAGAAGCCTGGAACAACCCTCAGCAAGAAAATGGGGATATCAGTTCTACTACCACCAGGAAGTGAATTCTGCCAATAAGTCAAATGAGCAAGAAATGGTTTCTCCCCTAGACCCTCCTGAGAGAACACAGGACTGCCAACACCTTGACTTTAGTTCAGTGTGAGACCTGTGTGAGACTTCTGACCTAAAGAACTTTAAGGTAATGCACCTATATCGTATGAAATTGCTAACTTTGTGGTAGATTTTTTTGGCAACTATAGAAAACTAATACAGATTTTGCTACTTGGAAATGGGGGGCTACTGTAACAAATAACTAAATGCATAGAAGTGGCTTTGAAATTGGACAGTGGGCAGAGGCTGGAAGAACACTGAAGGATATGTTAGAAAAAGCTGGATTGCATGGAACAGACTGTTTATAGAAATATGGCCTTCAAGGAACTGTGTTTTGTAATTATATGGAAAGCAGAATTTTGTAAGAATGAAATTGGACTTCTCAGCTGAGAAGATTTCCAAGCATAGAGTTGAAGGTGTAAGTCAGTCTCTTTTTGCTGCTGAGTAAAAGGCAAGAGGAAAGAAATACACGGATGAAAGAACCTTGAAACCTAATAGTGTTTTCCCAAATGGGTTTCAAAATTTCTTAGGACCAGTAATTTGTCTATTCCTTCCTTCCATTTTTTTTCCCTCTTAGAACTGGGATATCTATAACTTATTATCTTATGCCTATTCCACCACTGTATTTTGGGAGTAGATAACTTGTTTTCTAGTTTCATAGGTTCCCAAATGGAGAGGAATTGTCCTCGGGATGGGCTATACTCAGGACCTCACCCAGACCTGACTTAAATCATTTAAACGATGAGTATGGTAGATTGAATCATGTCCCCCATAAAGGTATGGTCCTCTGAGTATGAACTCATTTGGAAATTGGGACCTTCAAAAGATCCTATTTGCATGAGGCCAAATTGAATCAAGGTGGGCCTTAATCCATAAAGATTGAGGTTCTCATAAGTGAGAAAATTCAGACTTAGTCAGTTAGGAGAAATCAGAACATAAGGAGACAGATCACCATAAGATGGAGGGTTGCTGGAAAGCCATCACCAGAACTTTACAGACTTGGGAGAGAGCATGGCCTTGCTCGTTCCTTGATTTTAGACTTTACCCTTCAAAACTGTGAGACAATAAGTTCCTATTGTTTAAGTCAACCCATTGTGTGGTATTTGTCATAGCATGTCCAGCAAACTAAAATAATGGGTAACAGAAAGCTGATACAATATCTTAGGAAAATGTACAATTAAAAATGACCTTTTTAAACTTAACAGTCAACAGACTTTCTTGCATGCTTACTTATTCAAGGCACTCTTCTTAAATACAGAGTTATGTTATTTATTTGTAGATAGTGGTTTCAACTGACTTTTAAAGATCAGTATAAATGCAAATCTGAAAATTATCACCTTTATGAAGTCTCATTATATTTTCAAATTTTCAAATTTGAAAATTTTCAAATTTTAAAAGCAAGGATCTCAGTAATATTTTTCCCATAAAACAATTGTGCCATAATCATTTTATCAAAGTTTTTATCATCAATTAGCACAAAATAATTCACATGTAAATGTTAGTCTAATATAGCCTCTTTGGACCTACAAATCAAGCTATATTATCCCATTTCATAGAAGAGAAAATAGGGGAAGAAAAAAAGTTTGCCTACAGAAACATTTCAAATCAGTGTGAACTTTAATTTTAAATTTAATGAAAGCTTTAAATTTAATGAAATTTAATGAGCTTGAGCTCTTTCCTAGTGTACTGCCTATCAACACGTTTTTCTCTTGTGACCCTGACTAACATTCCCTCCCTCAAGGGATTTATATCCATGAAATGGATATATTTCATTATATAGAACTTCTCCATTAAGTACTGAAATGATAAATCTTTTGAGTTATTATATTATACTGTATCTACAAATGGCATAATTAAAAATCAATACTTAATCTGAGAATTTCAGAGAGTTCCAAGAGGTCAAAGTTCAATTGAAATGTAATATTTAACCTGAATTGCTAGTGTACTACTTCAATTTTGTTGAAGTACTAATAAATACATTAAAAGTCTGTCAGAAAAAAACACTTTTCCACTGAAGAATGACCATCCAAAGAATAACATTATCTCCTTTTCAAATATAAAGAAAATGTTTCAAACAAATGAAATGCATTTTTAATGGTGCTTGACAATATGTGCTTAATTTTTATGCAGGGCTTGTTATATAGTATTAATTATGATGGACTAATTTGGCTTTTATAAGAAAAGGAAATGTGTTGGTGTGGGGAGTACAGTACTTATGATGTAGGTTTTTTTTCAACTTTGATTTAAATTAATAAACTTTGGATCTGTATTATGAAAAACAAAGACTTTTTAAAATAAGTTTTAATAATGAGTTAAAAAATATCTTTCAGGAAGTAATCTTTGTAGATTTGACATCTTCAAAAAATAAAATCTATTCTACATTATAAACGTATAATTGAAGCATCATCTTTATATAAATCACTTTATGTACCTGACATTGTGAGAAATACAAAAGTGAACTGATTCCATATCTGAACTCAAGGACCCTGTGCTACCAAAATAACTGGAAATTTTCCTGATTCCTTAACCTGTGTTCCCAGGAATAAACTTTGTCACTGTCCCCTGCATTCCTCTCTGACCAAGTAGTTTTAATGCTTTCTCCCTATATCAAAGTCGTCCTCAAACCTGGGCCAAACTTGGACCCTTAAGGGACTTTTAGAACATGCATCACCATGACTTGGAATTAGGTACACCAGAAAAACATATCCTTAATCTTAATCCATTCCTCTGGGTGTGAACCCATTGCAAGTAGGACCTTTTGATGAAGTTACGTCAGTTAAATTGTGGCCCAACCAAATTAGGATGATTCTTAATTTTATTACTAGGAGACTAATAGAGAAGTCCACAGATAAGCAGGCAGAAATTGGAAATCAACAGAACTCGAAGAGAAAAGAGAAGAGACTGCACTATAAATTGTCATCTGATAGAAAAGCCAAAACCAAGGATTGCAAACCAAGGCATTGCAAACTCATGCCTTGATTTGGGGTGTTTCTTAACCTCAAAACTACGAGCCAATAAAGTTCCATTGTTTAAGCCAATACATAGTATGGCATTTGCTTTAGCATCTGGAAAACTAAACATATATGTCTGGCCCACATCCTCAGGCATTCTGACTTAGCCCGCAGTAGGATTTGGACATTTGCATTTTCAAAAGTGACAAGTGCCTGGAGCCAAGGGATTGGAATGGAGAGTGACTATAAAAGGTTACAAATATTCAATTTAGTGTAATGGAAATTGTGCCAGTTTGAAAGGATAATGTACCCTAGACAAGCCATGTTTTAATCCTGATCCATCTTGTAGAGGCAGTCATTTCTTTTAATCCCTACTCGGTACTGCAGTTTGGAAACTTGATTAGGTTATCTCCAGGGAGATGTGACACACCCACTTATGGGTATTAGACTCCACTCATTCTGGGTGGGTCTTTATTAGTTTGCTGGAATCCATTAAAAGAGGAAACATTTTGGAAAGAGCAATAGAGCCACAAGACCCATAAGAGCCCATGCAGCCAGAGACCTTTGGAGATGAAGAAGGAAAATACCTCTGAGGGAGCTTCCTGACACAAGAAGCCTAGAGAGAAAGTAGCAGATGGTGCCATGCTTGTCATGTGCCTTTCCAGTTGAGAGAGATACCCTGAACATCACTGATCTTCTTGAACCAAGGTATCTTTTACTGGATGCCTAAGATTGGACATTTCTATAGCATTGCTTTAATTTGGACATTTTCACAGGCTTAGAACTGCGAACTTGCACCTTAATAAATTCCCCTTTATAAAAGCCATTCCATTTCTGGTATATTGCATTCTGGCAGCTTGCAAACTAGAACAAAAATGTTCTAAACTTATATTGTTGTGACAAAACTGTAAATTTCCTAGATATCATTGAATTCTACACTCAAAAAGAATGAGTTTTATAGTTTGGAAAGTATACTTAATAATGTGGTGAAGAAGAAAAAAGTGATGGGATATGACAAAAATGGTACTCAGAGATGCATATAGACTTTATAAATGCATTTACTGGAAAGAAAAAAGACTGAAAAGAGCATTCAGTGTAAAAATTTAGAAGAAGAGCAAAAATAAACAACAAAAATAGAGAGAAGGAAATTGGATAGATAAAATTTGAGGGAATAAAACCAGTGACTCAAGAAATGTTTCTTTAAAAAGACTAGTTAAATAAGCCAACTTCTACCAAGACTAATAAACAAGAGAGAGAGAGAGGGACAGAGTGAGAGAGCTAGAGAGAGAAACACAATAATAGCACTGATAATAAAATTGGAGCAGAACCATAGACAAAGGAGATGTTAAAATATTAGGATAGTTTATTCAGCTTTTTAACATTATAATTGAGAAACTAGTTTAAATGGAAGAATTTGTCAAAGTATATATAAGAAAATTTTAAAAGTCAAGTATATAAGAAAATGAAAAAAATCAATATCCTTGAATATTTTTAAAATTAGTCAAAAATATTCTTCCCCCAAACATTCCAGACCCAGGTGGTTTTGTGAGCAGATTTTTTTGAATCCTTGAGGTACACATAACTTCTACGTCGTTTAAACTATTTCTGAGAATGGAGAGTGAGGAAAATCTATCAAATTCTTTCTATAAGCTTAATAATATTTAGACCAATATTAGACAAAAATATTATAAAAGAAAATTTGTAGACTAATGTTGATAAACAAGCCACAAATGTTGTTCATAAGCAAGCTATGAAGAACTAAATTAAATATTAGCAAATTAAACATGTCAGCATATGAAAAAAACAATACTTCACGACAAAATAGAATTTAGAAAGGCAATGGGTAAACATAAAAAAAAATCTATTACTTTAATTCATGACACGCTATAAAAGACCATTTACTCATTTTGAAAGATTCAAAAAAGGCAACACCAATTTTTTGGGTGTGTGTGTGTGTGTGTGTGTGAGCTTTCTTAAACTTATTATTTTGAAATAATTTCAAACTTACAGGTCAGTTGCAAAAATATTACAAAGCCCATATACAGAACTCCAACATATCCTCACCCCCACCCCAGATACCACATCCACCATTTTAACATTTTGCCACATTTTCCATATAATTCTCTCTCTCTCTCTCTCTCTACCTATCCATCCATCCATATATCCATCTCTATTTTCTAAACACTTTAGAGTAAGTTGTATACATTGTGCCTGTTGAAAACATAATACTTCAAACATTTCCTAAGAATAAGAATATTCATTTATGTAACTAACTATAGTATAGTTATCAAGTTCAAGAAATTTAATATTGATGTTAAGCTTAGAGTCTATATTCCAATTATTTCATATGTCCCAATAATGTCCTTTTGAGCATTTTCTCCTCAATTATTTGATACAAAGACCATATATTGCATTTAATTGTCATCTCTTTAGTTGCTCTTTTTTTAAATTGTGGAAACATATATACAACATAAACTTTTTCCATTTCAACAACTCCCAAGCATTCCATTCAGTGGGATCAGTCACACCCATGAAGTTGCACTACCATCAATACCATTCATTATCAGAAACTTCCCATTACTCCAAACACACATTATGTTTAACACTTAAACTATAACAATCATGTTTGATTTGAAAGCAACCTAAATTTAATAACATATACGAATTATGTTTTATGTCCCTCCATCCCCCCATCATTAAGTAGTTCTTGTCACAAATCAGATATTTACACATTATGGGGCCAAAACTATTTATTTATCATTACCTTTTTTTTTTTTTTTTTTACATGGGCAGGCACCAGAAATTGAACCCGGGTCCTCTGGCATCGCAGGCAAGCATTCCTGCCTGCTGAGCCACTGTGGCCCACCCTATCATTACTTTTTACACATGTGTAATTTAGATCCTGTAGGAAGGAAAAAGCAGACTTATAAACCAAAAATATAATAGTGCTGGCATTTATATTTACCCATGTTGTTATCTTTACCAGAAATCTTCATTTCTTCATTCAACTTCAATCTATTATCTAGTATCCTTTCCTTTCAATTTGAAGAACTCCTTGTAGCATTTTTAGAGGGCTGGTCTAGTGGTGATGAACTGCCACAGCTTTTGTTTATCTGGGAAAGTCTTACATCATCTCTAATTTTTGGAAGATAGTTTTTCCAGGTATAAAATTATTGGTTGGCAACTTTTTCCTTTTGAGACTTTAAATATATCATCCTGCTTTCTTCTTGCCTCCATGGTTTCCAACGAGAAACTGGCACTTAATCTTATTATATGTGACACATTGCTTCTCTCTCACAGCTTTCAAGAGTTTTTCAGAGTTCTTTGTTTATCTTTGACATTCAATGGTTTGATTATAAAATGGCATCATGTGGGATTATTTGGGTTCATACTGTTTGGATTTTGACAAGCATCTTGAATGTGTAAATTCACGTCTTTTTTTTTTTTATTTTGGGAAGTTTGTCAGTCGTTATTTCTTTGAACACTCTCTCTGACCCATTCTCTCTTTCTTCTTCAGGGACTTCCACAATGTGTATACTGATAGACTTAATGGTGTCCCTCAGGTCTCTTAAGTACTATTCACTTTTCTTCATTCTATTGTTCTCTGCTCCTCAGCCTGAATAATTTCAAATATCTTATCTTTGAGTTCATTGATTCTTTCTTCTGCCAGCTTCAATCTGCTCAGGAACCCCTCTAGGGAATTTTTAATTTCTGTGACTCTGGTTCTCTTTCATAATTTCCATCTCTCTTTTGATATTCTTTTTGTATTCATCCATCATTTTCCCAATTTCCTTTAGTCTTCTGTCCATGTTTTCCTTTAGTTCTTTCAGCATATTTAGGACCATTTTTTAAAAGTCTTTGTCTGTTTAAAAACATTTTCTAATGTTTTAATATTTTCCTTTCCCTGGGTCATAGCTTCCTGTTTTTTGTATGCTTTGTAATTTTTTTTGTTGAAATACAAACATTTTGATAATTTAGTGTGTTTTTCTTGAATTTAAACTCTGAGGTATCCATTTATTATATGAAAAAACATATCACTTTAAACCATTGTGGAAAGAATGAACTAATCAATCAATAATTTAGAGACAATCTGATGCCATTTTTGGGGGGAAAAGTAACACTGTACATTATAAAAACTAAATTTGAAAGGGATTATCTAATTAATTGTAAAAAGACAAACATAAAATTTCTAGAATACAATAATGGAATTAAAAAAAAAATCATGGTTGGAAAAGGACACTTAGACATAAAACCTCAGAAGGTGCCAAGACGGCAGCTTAGCAAGGTGTGAGATTTAGTTCATCCTCCAGAAAAGCTACTAAATAACCAGGAACAGTACTGAATAGCTCCTGGGGCCATGCCAGGACCAGACAAACAGCATATCCCAGTCTGAATCAGCTGGACCAGCTGTGAGTCCCCCCAGAACCGTGAGTTCCCCAAGCCACCATGGCCAGTGCCCCTCCCCCACAGGCTGCTTCCCAGAGGGGAAAAGAAAGTCTCTTTCTTTTCCCCTCTGGGAAGCGTGGACTGCATGCAACTAAGCTTCAAGTACTAAATTAATTAACAAATTCTGACAACTAAAAATAGACCCCCAGCTCAGGTAAACCTGCTCAAAGTGGAGGTTGCTGACTGAAAAAGAAAAAAAAAAGAAACTCAGATTTTTGTGGCTGTTTCTACAAAGGCTTGACTGCCTTTGAATACAGTGGCAGGGCTTCTCAGGCTGCAACTGCCCCAGGCATAGGCAGAAACAAGCTTGTTTGAGAGCTTGTCTGGAGCCTGTGCCTTCCCCAGGGGAGAGGTGAGGCCCAACTTAGGTGGAATCCCTCCCTCAAGGAATTCAGACACCAGGGCTTGGTAATTTGAAGCTATTAAAGCCAGCCTACAACCTCTCCTCTGTCTCCACCATGCCCACAGCAGGGAGAGTCTGCCAAAGTCAAAGGTACGGCATCATTTTATGCTGTGGGACCTGTAGGCAGACAAGCGCCACATACTGGGCAGGATAAGAAAAACAGAGTCCAGAGACTTCACAGGTAAGTCTTTCAAACTGCTGGGTCTCAACCTTAGGGAAAACTGATGCAGGTAACTCTTTCCTCCTGACAGGAGGCCGGTTTGGTCTGGGAAAATCCAGCTGGAGTTTATAATACCTAAGTAGACCCTCCTAAGGGTGGGGGGAAAAGGTACCATACAAGCAGGGCAGGAAACAAGAAAATAATATAACAAATGAGCTAGACTTAACAGATATTTATAGAACATTACACCCCACAACAGCAGGATACACTTTTTTCTCAAGTGCTCATGGATCATTCTCAAGGACAGACCATATGCTGAGTCACAAAGCAAGTCTCTATAAATTCTAAAAGATTGAAATCATACAAAATACATGAGGCAAACACTGAAAAGAGAAATAGACACATCTACCATAATAGTTGGAGACTTCGATTCCACACTCTCATAAATGGACAGAACATCTAGACAGAGGATCAATAAAGAAACAGAGAATTTGAATAATACAATAAATGAGCTGACTTAACAGACATTTATAGAACATTACACCCCACAACAGCAGGATACAACTTTTTCTCAAGTGCTCATGGATCATTTTCAAGGATAGATCATATGCTGAGTCACAAAGCAAGTCTCAATAAATTTTAAAAGATTGAAATCATACAAAATACTTTCTCAGATTATAAAGGAAGGAAGCTGGAAATCAATAATGGGCAGAGTGCCAGGAAATTCACAATTATGTGGAGGCTCAATAACACACTCTTAAACAACCAGTGGGTCAAGAAAGAAATTACATGAGAAATCAGTAAATATCTCAAGGCAAATGAAAATGAAAACACAACATATCAAAACTTATGGGATGCAGCAAAGGCAGTGCTAGGAGGGAAATTTATTGCCCTAAATGCCTATATCAAAAAAGAAGAAAGGGCAAAAATACAGGAATTAACTGTCCACTTGGAAGAAGGAGAGAAAGAACAACAAACTAACCCCAAAGCAAGCAAAAGGAAAGAAATAATGAAGATTAGAGCAGAAATAAATGAAGTTGAGAACATGAAAACAACTGAAAAAATCAACAAAACCAGAAGTTGGTTCTATGAGAAAATCAATAAGATTGATGGACCCTTAGCAAGACTGACAAAAAGAGGAAGAGAGAGAATGCAAACAAATAAGATCAGAAATGGAAGAGGAGACATAACCACTGACCCCTCAGAAATAAAGGAAGTAATGACAGGATACTATGAACAATGTTATGCCAATAAATATGACAATGTAGATGAAATTGACAATTTTTAGAAAGGCATGGACAACCAACATTGACTCAAGAAGAAATAGATGACCTCAACAAACCAATCACAAGTAAAGAAATTGAATCAGTCATTAAGAAGCTCCCCCAAAAGAAAAGTCCAGGACCAGATGGCTTCACAGGTGAATTCTACCAAACATTCCAGAAAGAATTAGTACCAATCCTGCTCAAACTATTCAAAAAAATTGAAGAGGAGGGAAAGCTAACTGTATCATTCTATGAAGCCAAAATCACCCTCATACCAATGCCAGAAAAAGATACTGCAAAAAAAAAAAGAAAACTACAGACCCATCTCTCTAATGAATATAGATGCAAAAATCCCCAACAAAATTCTCGCAAATCAAATCCAGCAACACATTAAAAGAATTATACATCATGACCAAGTGGGATTCATCCCAGGTATGCAAAGATGGTTCAACATAAGAAAATCAATTAATGTAATACACCATATCAACAAATCAAAGCAGAAAAACCACACGATCATCTCAATTGATGCAGAAAAGGCATTTGACAAAATTCAACATCCTTTCCTGTTGAAAATACTTCCAAGGATAGGAGTAGAAGGGAACTTCCTCAAAATGATAAAGGGAACATATGAAAAACCCACAGCTAACATCATCCTTAATGGGGAAAAACTGAAAACTTTCCCCCTAAGATCAGGAACAAGACAAGGATGTCCACTATCACCACTGTTATTCAACATTGTGTTGGAAGTTCTAGCCAGAGCAATTAGACAAGAAAAAGAAATACAAGGCATCAAAGTTGGAAAGAAAGAAGTAAAACTCTCACTGTTTGCAAATGATATGATACTATATGTCGAAAACCCCGAAAAATCCTCAGCAAAACTACTAGAGCTAATAAATGAGTACAGCAAAGTGGCAGGTTAAAAGATCAATACACAAAAATCTGTAGTGTTTCTATACATTAGTAATGAACAATCTGAGGGGGAAATCAAGACAAGAATTCCATTTACAACTGCAACCAAAAGAATAGAATATTTAGGAATTAATTTAACTAGAGAGACAAAAGACCTATACAAAGAAAACTACAAGAAATTGTTAAAAAAAATTACAGAAGACCTAAATAGATGAAGGGCATACCATGTTCATGGATTGGAAGAATAAATATAGTTAAGATGTCAATTCTACCTAAATTGATTTACAGAGTCAATGCAATACCAATTAAAATTCCAAAAACTTACTTTTCAGAAATAGAAAAATCAATAGCCAAATTTATCTGGAAGGGCAGGGTGCCCCAAATAACTAAAAGTATCCTGAGGAAAAATAAATGAAATTGGAGGTCTCACACTACCTGACTTTAAGGTGTATTATGAAGCTACAGTGGTCAAAACAGCATGGTACTGGCATAAAGATAGATATACTGACCAATGGAATAGAATAGAGTGTTCAGATATAGACCCTCTCATCTATGGACAATTGATCTTTGATAAGGCAGTCAAGCCAACTCACCTGGGACAGAACAGTTTCTTCAATAAACGGTGCCTAGAGAACTGGATATCCATACGCAAAAGAATGAAAGAGGATCCATTCTCACACCCTATACAAAAATTAACTCAAAATTGATCAAAGACCTAAACATTAGATCTAAGACTATAAAACTTTTAGAGGAAAATGTAGGGAAATATCTTATAAATCTTATACTAGGAGGTGGTTTCCTAGACCTTACACCTAAAGCAACAGCATTGAAGAAAGAAAGAAAGAAATGGGAACTCCTCAAAATTAGACATAAAACCTCAAAGAAAAGATGGACAAATTTGACTACATCAAAATATAAAATTCCTGTAAAAGAAATTTAAAATAGAGAAAGCATTACTTTCCCTAGTATAAAAACACTTCCATAACAAATAAGCAGGAAAAAGGGCAAAGAGTATGAACAAGTGGTTCACAACAGAGCAAAATGCTGATGCCTGATAAATATTTGAGATCAACTTCACTGCCTATTAGAATAATGCAAATTAATAATGAGATATCATTTTTATTCATCAAATTGTCAAAAATTAAATATAAATTTGATAAAGACCAGAGTTGTTGAGGATATGGAGAAAATAAATCTCATATATTTCTGGTGCAGGGTGAATTGGGACCATCTATTTGAGGTGACAAATAACAGTCAAATAACAAATAATGAATGACTATTATCATGACATGACAGTAACTATCAAAATTTAAAAATATTTTAATTCATTTTTAGATTTACTTCCTACAAAAATACTTGTACAAGTATGAAAGGATATATGAATAAGGAACATTATTTGTAATAGCTAAATATAGGAAAAAAGCTAGATGTCCAACAACAATGGAATGGCTAGATGGATGCTGAAACAGTTATGAAAGGAATCTTCTGAAGCCATTTGAAGATTAGAGGTAAGTCTGCTATATTATTAAGTGAAAAGTGATGCAATAATAATGGAGAGTATGATTTCATTTTCATGAAAACAAATAATGTGTGGGTCTGAATGTTCTTTAAAAAAAAGTCTGGAAGGCACCAAAAATTTATCTGTATCTCCTTTTCAAGAGTGGGAAAAAAGGGAAAGAGAAGGTATGTGAGTAGATGGGGATTTTCACTTTTTACTTTATGTACTTCTGTGTTGTTCTAAAATACTCTTTTTTTGGCATGGGCAGGCTCCGGGAATCAAACCTGGAGGTGTTTGAATTGAGGCAGGTGAGAATTCTGCCACTAAGCCACCGTTGTATTGCCCTGTTCTAATGTATTTTTGCAATAAAGATAAAACAAACATATATGAAGAGATAGACTAGCCATGGTCAATCATACAAGACATATTTATAGGAATTTACAATTTAAAGTTGAATATACCTAACATTCCAAAATCTTAAACAAGAAGGAACTTTGAACCCTAACTACATTTATTTATACTTTTTTTTTAAAAAAAAAACTGGCCAAAATAAAAATTAAAAATTTTAGGGATTTAACTGGAACCAGAACCAAACTTGTAATTTTTATAAAATGAAACAGTAGTGGACTATTCAAACATTCATGCATTCTATTTTAGATCTCGTCCCCCCCACACAAATGGGCAACACCCCAGATATTGATGTCTTGCCTCTGGAATTTATCCAGATTACCACTCCTTCACTCCAGGAAAGCTACTCTTCACTCACAGCTTACCCAGTTCCTCAGCCACCCTCCATTTCACTCTATCTTGGCTCCCATCTTGTCTTTTGGATCGATGATACTGTTCTCCTTATTTTGATTTCTTCCAGGATATTGCTTCTGGCTTTTTCTTTTCTCCTATAGCCTCACATGCATTCCTCCCTGTGTCTCAACCAACAAGACCTGCCTTTAGGCTATCTCATCTTTCTCCATAATCCATTGAAGGGAGAGACACACAATTATATAGACCTGATTTCTATGTTGGTCCTTGTTAGAGTTCTTCAACTTTAATATGAAAATCCTGAAAAGTGCATAAACTTTGTTTAAGAAACTGATATAGATTCCTGCTTTGGCTGGTGAGCCTCTCCTGTGGAGTTCATCCAGACCCTCCATCCGAGTTGTCGGCTTCACAGCCTACCCTGTGGATTAGGACCCTGCATTCCTGCGGTCACGAATGGAAAGAGGGGGAGTGGACTTCCAGAGAATATGGCGGCTTACTAAGATGCGCAGGTCTTAGTTTCTCCTCCAGAACAGCTACTAGAGAAGTAGAAATGATTCAGAACAGCTTCTGGAGCCATGACAGAGAGCAAGAAGACAGCATACCCCATTCTGGAACGGCTGACTGGCTGGGAGAACCCGTTCCGGTGAGATCGCCGAGGGGCGCGGGCTTCCCCGGGCCAGGGCGGCAGGCGGCCGGAGTCCCTCCCTTCCTCCTTCCAGGGCCGGCTGGGAGAATTGGACAGGCAGTCCCCTCAAGCCGTGGCGGCTGGCGCCCCCTCCCCAAGCGGCCCCCCGGACCAGCTGGAAGAATTGGATCGGATATCCCCAAGCCGCAGAGAACGGCGACTGGGGTCCCTTCCAAACACGTGGCTTCCCAGTCCGGCTGGGAACGGTGGATAGACACTTCCCCAAGCCGCGGTGGCTGGCACCCCCCCGCCACGCTTGGCGCCCCGGGCCGGCTGGGAAATTTGGACAGGCGTTCCCCCAAGCCGGAGGCCAGCGACCCTACCCACGCACGGATCCCCAGGCCGGATGGGAGATTCGGATTGGCACTCCCCCAAGCCGCTTTGGCTGGCAACCCAACCCCTACAGCGAGAGTTTTCCAAAGTTAAAGGGGCCACAGCATCTTTTACTGGTGGGACCCGCAGACAGATGAGTGCCACAAGCGCCACCTACTGGGGAGGATAAGAAAAAAACAGCCCAGAGATTTCACAGAAAAATCTTTCAACCTGCGGGGTCTTACACCCAGGGAAATCTGATTAAATGCCCAGACGCCAGCAGAAGATAACGGATCACGCTCAGAAAATTGAAAATATGGCCCAGTCAAAGGAACAAACCAATAGTTCAAATGAGATACAGGAGCTGAGACAACTAATGCTGAATATACGAACAGAAATGGAAAACCTCTTCAAAAACCAAATTGATAAATTCAGGGAGGACATGAAGAAGACATGGGCTGAACAAAAAGAAGAAATAGAAAAACTGAAAAAAAAATCACAGAACTTATGGGAGTGAAGGACTAAGTAGAAAAGCTGGAAAAAACAATGGATACCTACAATGGTAGATTTAAAGAGACAGAAGATAGAATTAGTGAATTGGAGGACGGAACATCTGAATTCCAAAAAGAAACAGAAACTATAGGGAAAAGAATGGAAAAATTTGAACAGGGGATCAGGGAACTGAAGGACAATTTGAACCACGCAAATATACGTGTTGTGGGTGTCCCAGAAGGAGAAGAGAAGGGAAAAGGAGGAGAAAAACTAATGGAAGAAATTATCACTGAAAATTTCCCAACTCTTATGAAAGAACTAAAATTACAGATCCAAGAAGTGCAGCGCACCCCAAAGAGAACAGACCCAAATAGGTGTTCTCCAAGACACTTACTAGTTAGAATGTCAGAGGTCAAAGAGAAAGAGAGGATCTTGAAAGCAGCAAGAGAAAAACAATCCATCACATACAAGGGAAACCCAATAAGACTATGTGTAGATTTCTCAGCAGAAACTATGGAAGCTAGAAGACAGTGGGATGATATATTTAAATTACTAAAAGAGAAAAACTGCCAACCAAGACTCCTATATCCAGCAAAATTGTCCTTCAAAAATGAGGGAGAAATTAAAACATTCTCAGGCAAAAAGTCACTGAGAGAATTTGTGACCAAGAGACCAGCTCTGCAAGAAATACTAAAGGGAGCACTAGAGTCAGAACCGAAAAGATAGAAGAGAGAGGTATGGAGAAGAGTGTAAAAAGAAGGAAAATCAGATATGATGTACATAATACAAAAGGCAAAATGGTAGAGGAAAATATTATCCAAACAGTAATAACACTAAATGTTAATAGACTGAATTCCCCAATCAAAGGACTGGCAGAATGGATTAAAGAACAGGATCCTTCTATATGCTGTCTACAGGAAACACATCTCAGACCCAAAGATAAATATAGGGTGAAAGTGAAAGATTGGGAAAAGATATTTCATGCAAATAACAACCAGAAAAGAGCAGGAGTAGTTATACTAATATCCAACAAATTAGACTTCAAATGTAAAACAGTTAAAAGAGACAAAGAAGGACACTATCTACTAATAAAAGGATTAAACAAGAAGACATAACAATCATAAATATTTATGCACCGAACCAGAATGCCCCAAAATACGTGAGGAATACCCTGCAAACACTGAAAAGGGAAATAGACACATATACCATAATAGTTGGAGACTTCAATTCACCACTCCCATCAATGGACAGAACATCTAGACAGAGGATCAATAAAGAAATAGAGAATCTGAATATTACTATAAATGAGCTAGACTTAACAGACATTTATAGGACATTACATACCACAATAGCAGGATACACCTTTTTCTCAAGTGCTCATGGATCATTCTCAGGATAGACCATATGCTGGGTCACAAAGCAAGTCTTAACAAATTTAAACAGATTGAAATCATACACAACACTTTCTCGGATCATAAAGGAATGAAGTTGGAAATCAATAATAGACGGAGTGCCAGAAAATTCACAAATACGTGGAGGCTCAACAACACACTCTTAAACAATGAGTGGGTCAAAGAAGAAATTGCAAGAGAAATTAGTAAATACCTCGAGGCGAATGAAAGCGAAAACACAACATATCAAAACCTATGGGACGCAGCAAAGGCAGTGCTAGGAGGGAAATTTATTGCCCTAAATGCCTATATCAGAAAAGAAGAAAAGGCAAAAATGCAGGAATTAACTGTCCACTTGGAAGAACTGGAGAAAGAACAGCAAACTAACCCCAAAGCAAGCAAAAGGAAAGAAATAACAAAGATTAGAGCAGAAATAAATGAAATTGAAAACATGAAAACAATAGAGAAAATCAATAAGACCAGAAGTTGGTTCTATGAGAAAATCAATAAGATTGATGGGCCCTTAGCAAGATTGACAAAAAGAAGAAGAGAGAGGATGCAAATAAATAAGATCAGAAATGGAAGAGGAGACATAACCACTGACCTCACAGAAATAAAGGAGGTAATAACAGGATACTACGAACAACTTTACGCTAATAAATACAACAATTTAGATGAAATGGACGGGTTCCTGGAAAGACATGAACAACCAACTTTCACTCAAGAAGAAATAGATACCTCAACAAACCTATCACAAGTAAAGAAATTGAATTAGTCATTCAAAAGCTTCCTAAAAAGAAAAGTCCAGGACCAGACGGCTTCACATGTGAATTCTATCAAACATTCCAGAAAGAATTAGTACCAACTCTCCTCAAACTCTTCAAAAATATCGAAGCGGAGGGAAAGCTACCTAATTCATTCTATGAAGCCAACATCACCCTCATACCAAAACCAGGCAAAGATATTACAAAAAAAGAAAACTACAGGCCAATCTCTCTAATGAATATAGATGCAAAAATCCTCAACAAAATTCTAGCAAATCGAATCCAACAACACATTAAAAGAATTATACATCATTACCAAGTAGGATTCATCCCAGGTATGCAAGGATGGTTCAACATAAGAAAATCAATTAATGTAATACACCATATCAACAAATCAAAGCAGAAAAATCACATGATCATCTCAATTGATGCAGAGAAGGCATTTGACAAGATTCAACATCCTTTCCTGTTGAAAACACTTCAAAAGATAGGAATGCAAGGGAACTTCCTTAAAATGATAGAGGGAATATATGAAAAACCCACAGCTAATAGCATCCTCAATGGGGAAAAATTGAAAACTTTCCCCCTAAGATCAGGAACAAGACAAGGATGTCCATTATCACCACTATTATTCAACATCGTGTTGGAGGTTCTAGCCAGAACAATTAGACAAGAAAAAGAAATACAAGGCATCAAAATTGGAAAGGAAGAAGTAAAACTATCACTGTTTGCAGACGATATGATACTATATGTCGAAAATCCGGAAAAATCCACAACAAAATACTAGAGCTAATAAATGAGTACAGCAAAGTAGCAGGTTACAAGATCAACATTCAAAAATCTGTAGCATTTCTATACACTAGTAATGAACAAGCTGAGGGGGAAATCAAGAAATGAATCCCACTTACAATTGCAACTAAAAGAATAAAATACCTAGGAATAAATTTAACTAAAGAGACAAAAAAACTATATAAAGAAAACTACAAAAAACTGCTAAAAGAAAGCAGAGAAGACCTAAATAGATGGAAGGGCATACCGTGTTCATGGATTGGAAGACTAAATATAGTTAAGATGTCAATCCTACCTAAATTGATTTACAGATTCAATGCAATACCAATCAAAATCCCAAGAACTTACTTTTCAGAAATAGAAAAACCAATAAGCAAATTTATCTGGAAGGGCAGGGTGCCCCGAATCGCTAAAAGTATCTTGAGGAAAAAAAACGAAGCTGGAGGTGTCACGCTGCTGGACTTTATGGCATATTATGAAGCCACAGTGTTCAAAACAGCATGATATTGGCATAAAGATAGATATATTGACCAATGGAATCGAATAGAGTGCTCAGATATAGACCCTCTCATCTATGGACATTTGATCTTTGATAAGGCAGTCAAGCCAACTCACCTGGGACAGAACAGTCTCTTCAACAAATGGTGCCTAGAGAACTGGATATCCATATGCAAAAGAATGAAAGAAGACCCATATCTCACACCCTATACAAAAGTTAACTCAAAATGGATCAAAGATCTAAACATTAGGTCTAAGACCATAAAACAGTTAGAGGAAAATGTAGGGAGATATCTTAAGAAACTTACAATTGGAGGCGGTTTTATGGACCTTAAACCTAAAGCAAGAGCACTGAAGAAGGAAATAAATAAATGGGAGCTCCTCAAAATTAAACACTTCTGTGCATCAAAGAACTTCATCAAGAAAGTAGAAAGACAGCCTACACAATGGGAGACAACATTTGGAAATGACATATCAGATAAAGGTCTAGTATCCAGAATTTATAAAGAGATTGTCCAACTCAACAACAAAAAGACAGCCAACCCAATTACAAAATGGGAAAAAGACTTGAACAGACACCTCTCAGAAGAGGAAATACGGATGGCCAAGAGGCACATGAAGAGATGCTCAATGTCCCTGGCCATTAGAGAAATGCAAATCAAAACCACAAGAGATATCATCTCACACCCACCAGAATGGACATCATCAACAAAACAGAAAATGACAAGTGCTGGAGAGGATGCGGAGAAAGAGGCACACTTATCCACTGTTGGTGGGAATGTCAAATGGTGCAGCCACTGTGGAAGGCAGTTTGGCGGTTCCTCAAAAAACTGAATAGAGAATTGCCATACGACCCAGCAATACCATTGCTAGGTATCTACTCAAAGGACTTAAGGGCAAAGACAGAAACGGACATTTGCACACCAATGTTTATAGCAGCGTTATTTACAATTGCAAAGAGATGGAAATAGCCAAAATGTCCATCAACAGACGAGTGGCTAAACAAACTGTGGTATACACATACGATGGAATATTATGCAACTTTAAGACAGAATAAACTTATGAAGCATGTAATAACATGGATGGACCTAGAGAACATTATGCTGAGTGAGTCTAGCCAAAAACTAAAGGACAAATACTGTATGGTCCCACTGATGTGAACCGACATTCGAGAATAAACTTGGAATATGTCATTGGTAACAGAGACCAGCAGGAGTTAGAAACAGGGTAAGATAATGAGTGATTGGAGCTGAAGGGATACAGACTGTGCAACAGGACTAGATACAAAAACTCAAAAATGGACAGCACAATAATACCTAATTGTAAAGTAATCATGTTAAAACACTGAAGGAAGCTGCATCTGAGCTATAGGTTTTGTTTTTTTTTTTTTTTTACTATTGTTATTACTTTTTTTTTTGTCTATATTAACATTCTATATCTTTTTCTGTTGTGTTGCTAGTTCTTCTAAACCGATGCAAATGTACTAAGAAACGATGATCATGCATCTATGTGATGATGTTAAGAATTACTGATTGCATACGTAGAATGGTATGATTTCTAAATGTTGGGTTAATTTCTGTTTTTTCTTTTTTTCCGTTAATTAATAATAAAAAAAAAATTACATCTAGCAGATTACTCTTTACACGTGGCAAAGGCCTTTGCTTAAAATTTTCTGTATATGCCCACCTCCTCACATACCCTTCCCTGCCCACACCTCCTGATGGCACCAGATCCTGTCCCCTGTGATCCAAGGCACCCATCCAGAGGCTGTTCAGTGCGACCTGGTTCAAAAGGAGATGGGCCAGGTCTGTTAGGTTCCTCTTTCAAGAATTTGGCATTAAATAATAGGGGGCACAAATGTTAAAATAAATTTAGTAGATTGAAATGCTAGTGATCATTGAAAGGGAAGGATAAGGGTGTATGGTATTATGAATTTTTTTCTGTTTTCTTTGTATTTCTTTTTCTGAATTGGTGCACATATTCTAAGAAATGATCATGATGAAGAATATACAACTATGTGGTGATATTGTGAATTACTGATTATATATGTAGAATGGAATGATCATATGATAAGAATGTTTGTGCTGGTATGTTGGTATGCTTAATAAATAAAATAAATTTTAAAAAAAAAAGAATTTGGCATCGAAAAACAGAGGCTGAAGAGTCTGAGGTGACCATGATGGGATATGAGAAAACTGGAAATATGGGGAAGTCTGCCTTTAAGAAAGCAGTCAGCAGATGCACTGAGAGAAGTGGAGACGCCCTGAGGTTCCTGAGAGGGAGATAGAGGGAGTAACTGCTTTGGGTCCTGATGGCTTTTCAGCCCTGGTTCTGGTTCTAGCCCACATGTAGCCTTAGACCACAGTCCCTGATTCCCATGTTAACTTCAGAGGATTCCTTGCAGTTAAAAGAGCTCTAAGACAACACAGACCTGGAGTTTGCATTTTTTATTTGGAAGTCATAATCAGTAGCTACTGCAAAATTTGCATAATCTAATGAGGGCAACAGCATTCTTTCGAAAAGTTTTCAATTGATGTTAAATTTCCATAAAGAAAGAAAGTCATTCCCACATATGACTGGTGGGGTTACACTCTGGTTCAACTCTGTTGAACTATGTTGCCCTATTCAATAAATTAATTGGCTAGAGAATTAAAACTTTGTTATTACATAACATTTCTGTTTTAATAAATATGGGGAGGTGGACATTGCTAGGAAGTTTGGATATTTGACCCCATAGTTAAGAATTCAATTTTCAATGTTATACCTTATTTTTATGGGAAAGTTTAAATATAATTTTGAATGCTAGTAGTTTTTCTAGTAGCATAGCACACTAGAAAAATGAATATTCTTGATATTGTTATTCAAAATCATAATTTATTCCTTAGTAGCTACATAGCCTTTTAAGTTAGCATGAAATGCTCTTTTTGGAGGAAACCTGACATTCAAATTAAAATTTTGTGATAGTTACAGTATGTTACCCTGAAGTACTGAAATAAGGCTTCAACTTATGACAAACACCATAATATCAGCTTCTGATTCAATCTTATAATATCAACATCATAAGTACTAGATCTTGACTAAAAGACCAAGAAGCATTAGTCATAGCTATTAAATTTACAAAAGGCCAAGTTTTCCAAACAGCACTGTTTGATCCCAAGCTTTCTGCCACTCCTTTTTCCCCACTCGGCGTTGCTGATCAACCTAACATATGCCCTTTATCATCATTTTGATTTAATATTGCTTCGGAAGTTCAAGTCTGTATACTAAGAGACATGAAATAGACTCAAGAGAAATAAATAGGAGAAACAAAAACATCACTGTTTAAAGATGATTATGAATCTAACAAAAAGGGAATCAGCTAAAATTTTTAGACTTAATAGAATAGTAATTAGTCAGATAAAATATAAAATACAGAAAAGCAGTTAAGAATCTTGAATTCCAGTAGTGACAAGCTAGAAAAACATAATTATAAAAAGAGATCCAATTCATGATAGCAATAAAGTATAAATAAAGAGAACAGGATTTATATTAATAAGTGTTTAGCTATATAAACAAAATAACAAAATTTATTGTATGATAATGTCTAAAAAGAATAAAATACAGTAAAGATGTCAACCACTTAATGTTATTTTTTAAAATTTAATGCAATCTCAATCCAAATGGGATTCTCTTTAGGATTTAGGAAGAATGTTATAATATATATTTAGAAAAATAACAAAGCAAGGATAACAAAATATCCTAAAAAAAGAGAAAGAAAAGACAATAAAACAAACAAAATAGAACCGTAACCAATGAAATAGAAACTCCAGAAACAATTCAGTTATATACTGAATACATATTCAGGATTAAATAAGCAACAAAGTCCAATATAAAACATAGAAAAGATTTTAAAAATACATTTGTGGTAATCATTTATTAAAAATTTGAATTAAATTATTTCAGATTGAACACTTCATCCCACATAGCACAATATGCTCCTAATGTCTTATGTAGCTAAATATTTTTAAACTCAGTAATAAGTAATAAAAAATAAGTGAGTGAGCATCAATCAGATTTCTAGAGAGATGACAATTTTTTTAAGTTTGAGGCAACAGAAGAAATTACAAAGGAAGGGGTCCCGGTTTTATACTTAATTTTAAACTATTTATTCAACTATAAAATAGCAAAACTAGGTAGAAAACAGAGCAGTACATATGTTTTTAGGCAACTGGGAACTTGCGTGGCCTCCTCACTGCTAGATCCAGTAGATATGTGTTGAACAAATACTGGAAAAATTAACTAAATAGACTTTAATTATATAGTGAGACAAAAAAGCTATCCTAAAGTACAATTAGTCTGCTGCAACTAAGTAATGATGAGTGCAAATTAATCTCTTTGATCCAGAAATATGGGGACCATGAACAAGAGGTTGCCTGTTTAGCTATGGAAGGGAACAACTGGTGGGCTCTGCAAGTGTTATGAGGTCACATCAAGTCCCACCATAACCATCAGCTACTGGAGGGTGACAACGGCCAATGGGTCACACTGGTCCCAGACAGTCAGCAAATGTTTGATTTGACTCGAGCAAGAAGAGCAAGAAATCTCGTTCAACTTGGGAGGCCCAAAGGCAAGGGTGCTGAATGACAGGACTTATAAACAGCAGTCTCTAACTGTTAAACAAAGGATAGGATTGTGTTTGGGGAGGAGAGAGAGAGGACCACATACGTCTCAGTCTTTTGCTAGGATAATTGCTCAAAGTCGAGCAGTAGCATCCTTAAGTACTTAGACTTGACGGGCTGCTGCATCTTCCCCGGAGGCACTCAGGAATTTTAAAGTTGATGTGTGATTGTTCTCAGTGTAGAGTAAGGGAAACAATCATTCAAAATCACTCAGGAGGGGAGTCTGGGCAATAAGGAGTTCTTTCTGCATAATTTTCAGAGTCTACTGTGTGGGGGCTGTTCACAGCATTCAAAACATTTTTGTCAAATCAGTAAATAAATTGAACATCCGTGGGATAGTCTAAAAATGATCACTTGGTTTCGCGAAGAGCTCGTTTTCCAATTTTGTTTTTACATTGGAGAGCTGGTCTGATTTTTGCTAATGGTATGAATCCAAGTGTTTCCATCTATTGAGCCCTATTTTTCTGGGTAAAAAAAAAAAAAAAAAACTACTGAAGAAATTTGGAGGATAGACTGTCCACCTTCACTCCAAGCCCGAATCCAGTGTTCTAGGCAGTATAATGCCCCCATATTCCTACCTATAATAATGATCCCATATTTAATCTAGCTTGGAGAATGGTTCCCTCAAGATGAGTGGAGATTTTTTTTTTCTTTCTGCTATTACTTGACCGAGGAGAGGCTACTGGATAGAATTGGCCAGAGGAGGTTGGAAAAACATTTGTTTCCTAGCTATGCCTACCGCAACTTCCTAAACACACAGGGAAAAGGAAAGCAGGGTTTTTTGTTGTTTTTTTTTTAAACAAAACCTATGAAATAGCTGGCAATGACAGGACCAGTACTAAGCACATGTAAAATAGGTATTTCTACATAGAAGCAACATGGTAGAAATGGATATGTCAGATAAACTGTATGATCAAATTAGAATAAAATAAAAAGTGATTGCAATCTGAGGCAGTAGAATTCAATTTTCCTCACATTATGGAGATTCTCAGAATAGACCCAGGTTAAATAACTGCTGTTAGGTTGATGACACACTGATTCCTGGTGCCAACAATGACTTCAGCCTAATGGCAATCTTTAAAAAAACGCTTCCTGTAAATTCTTTGTGAAAATAACAAGCAATTCATTTTGCTTGACAGTGACTTTTGGCTATGGGACTCCACCCAACAATCTGGATTTAATAAAACAAAATACACTTGGTATTACAAACATCTTTTTTTTAAGATGTAAGTTCCCCATATAAGTTTTTGTAAAAGTAAAGCTTTTTCATTTTCTATTCAGTGAAAGCCAGATGGAACCTTATGCACAGCCAGCAATTACTTAGTTTATATGATGAGTTAGTGGAAACGGGTGGTTGGGTAGGAAAAGGTCACTGAAGAGTCACATTTGTTTGTATGCATGTCGGATATTCAAGTTAATATTTTAAAAAAGACTTTTAAACAGAACAATGTTTGTCATTCAATCGTTCATTCATTTACTTATCAATAAGTAGTATTATTGAGCACAAGCCACTCTTCTAGGCTCTGGGGATAAAATAGTTGAACAAAACAAAAATCCCTTGCTTATATTCTAGTGAGCAAAAAAGACAATAAACCAAAAATTACCTAAAGAAAATGCCCTTAAAGAGGAGTCTGTGTATTTAAAGGACAGAGAATCTACGTATTTACCTGCTTACAGAAGAATAGATACTGGGGCACTTAAGTCTTTGTGATTAGTAGGAGAAAAAATCATACTAGTAAACATTCAGATTGGCATTTCTCAGACACTCTATATAATTTATGGCTTGTTCTTTAAAATTCCAACTGCAAGGTGTTCCCAGACATTACACAAGCAGAGAGGAAAGGAAGAACCATCGGACATTTTATACACCACCCAAATCAAAGCAACATCGCATTCAAGGTTACATACAATCAGTGTGAAGAAGGTTTAAAATCTTTGGATCTCTGGGAATTTAATTATTTGACATTGTATGTC
Organism: Tamandua tetradactyla; assembly: GCF_023851605.1. NCBI lineage: Eukaryota > Metazoa > Chordata > Mammalia > Pilosa > Myrmecophagidae > Tamandua > Tamandua tetradactyla. The sequence continues at coordinate 35,336,219 of NC_135343.1, read as the reverse complement.
TCTTCCTATTTGGTAAAAACTAGTGTAGTAATTAGCATGAGAGGGAAACTTTTTTAATTACAAAGAATATCTAATCCACTTTGCTCATTTCAATGAACTCACTATGATTAGAGCAGATAGAAACAGGAAACTCAGCCTTAAAAAAATTTTTTTTTAACCGCCATAAAAAGAAGGACTTGGGCCTTGTGAGGGTAAGACCATAACACTTCTTTGGGGTAACATCTCTTCGAAATTTCCTCCTTGATTTCCATTCCCAGTTATTCTTCCTTCTACTTGCCTCTCTTCCAGCATTGTTTTCCAGCTGTACTGCGCAACCAGGGCCTGTGGTTGTTTTCATCACCACCAGATATTTGACCTCAGAAGCCTTGATGCTGAAATCACCTTACGCTTACATTTCTGTCCGTGCCAGAGCCATTTGGTTGGAGTGGAAGGAAAAGCAATACCCCCAAACAGAGGGTGCCAAAGGGCTCTGACCAGACCAAACAAAAGATTCCATCAAATCAAATTATTAGAGAAGCTGCACATTTTTAACATCTGTTTACTATTCATACTTCCTCTGTGTGAACTGTTCATATCGTTTGTTGACTATTTTTCTCATAAATTTAGATAATTTCCTTCATAGTTTACAAATACAACTATTCAGTTGTTGAAAAATTTAGGATAGACAATAAATATTTGTTGAAGATCTGTGTACAAGGTATAGTTCTGAGTGCTATAAGAGGTTCAGAGAGCTGTGCTGTGGTGAAGAATTCAGTCTTTGATGGGTTGAACAATATAAATAAAAACCAAAATAACAAAAGGTTGTACAGTACTGGCTCTCCAACTATGAAGGCCATGTTCCTGAGAACTCTGAGCAGAAGTATTTGTGGTTTCAGAACTAAACTCAAATTGTGGAAACTGGGTTAGGGAAAATGATAGCAAAAACCTCTGAAAACCATTATAATCTGTTTATATTACAAAAAAAAATGATATTTTATCTATGTCAAGTTAGCAATCATGACTACTACATGGATATTTGATACTTAATCATTTCATACCCACTAGCAAGATACCTTTCAGGACATCCTTTTCTATAGTTTCAATGAGATGTTTATAAATCATTTTGCATGATTATTAAAAATAACCACCGTGAGAAGAATTATTTCTGGGACCAATTTTTGACTATTAAAGGTCATTCTTATTTTATGACTCGGTCATTTTTTTCAGATGCAGTATCGTCCTACCCATATGTCTTATACACCAAGGGCTCCTTACAGCAAGTATCTGTGACTCCGTTTGAAGGCTTTTCCCAGCTTCAAGGGCATGCCTGATGGGGAGCAGACCAGAATGTCTGAGGACTTTGCATTTGAATCCCAGAACAAAAAGAGACTTGATATACAAGTCCACCAGCTCTCACCCTTTGAGTGGAACAACTTGGAGGCTGGGGCTACACTGGCTTTCAGAGGTTCCTAGAGGGATTAAACCCTAGTTGCCCACAGTAGCAATGCGTTCATTAACATTTTGTGCTGTCTTCCTTCCCTGTCTCACTTTTGTACTCCACAACTGGTGCTTTCTGAGATCACATCTAAATAAACTGCATGCATTAAAATCCTTGTTTTAGGGCCTGTTAGTAGGGTGGAGCCAGGCTGAGATCACGTTTAACTCCTGCTTCCTGTAATTTGTCTCCTAAATAGCTGGGTCCCAGAGAAATGTGGAGGTTTGAAAGAGAAAAGTATTAGAGAATTGATCTCCCCCAATACCCAGAGTTTTGCAACCCTGGATGTGCTCACGTCAATCCATCCCAGGGACCTGTATCTCTCCCCTCTCCACTCCACTAACACCGCAAGAGGTACTTTCAACACCTGGGCTTACTACCACTTGTCTTTCTTGATCCCACCCAAGTTTTCATTTCAAAAACCTCTACTTTGTCTCTGCTTTCGTTACCTTTTCTATTTTCATTCTGAATTCCTTTCTTTCCCCAGCTATCCATGGTAGGAGTTACTTTCAATTTACATATCCAGGACTGAAATTCTACAATTGCTGATAAAATGCAAATCTGTATGTAGTGAACAGGAATTCTGCCTAAGAAAACATCATGGTTGGGGAGTTTGAAATGGTGCACTGAAAAGTAAGAAGAAACACAACCCAAGTAGTCAAGGAAGACATCACAAGAAAGGCTGGGATCCTGCTCTGTTCACTTTCCCATTTTACAGATGAAGAGATTGAGATCCATGAGGTTAGGACTTATCCAGGGTTGCACAGCCTGGAAGTGGTGATCTGTGTGCCTGCACGCGCACGCACACACACACACACACACACACACACACAACTCCCTCCATGCTCTACCCCATTCAGCCCAATGACCTTTTGTTCAGGGACAGCCTAGCCTCTGCCTTTGCCTTTTGTTAACCTTGAACTTTGCCATGAAACTAGGACTGGAAAAGAATGAGAAGAATTAGTACATTCTCCTAAGCACTCTGCACTGCACAATATCACTTGTCCTAAGAGGATTTTGAATATGGGTAGAATTTTTTTTTATTGTTTGTTTTGTTCTAAATCTTGGGGAAAAAATGCTAGTTGCATGGATTTTTTTTCTCCAGAATTAAATCATGAGTAACATATTCTTTCTTTTTTTTGAGTAGCATATTCTTTAGTCTTGTTTTCGGGTGAAGCAGAAAACAAAATAGCCATTGTAGTTGCCCTTTGTTTAAAGCTGGGGACTAATGAGGCTGTACACCCCACCCACTGAGCAACCCGCCAATATTGGCTTCTTTGGAGAGCACTGAGTGCCCAGGATGCAGGACATTGCTGAGTAAGCCCTTTCCTGACCCAAAGTTGATTCCAGGGAGACAATTCCTCTGACTGTTTGTTCTTGAGTTTAGTCATATCAAATATTCTCAACAAGTTCTTCCAATTCCTCTTTTAAAAAATAAAATAAATAAAAATAAAAGACCCGCACATTCCTTTTATGCTTTGCACAAATGATGTGGGGGCAAGAAGCCTGAGGAATTCTGTCCAAAAAAAAATTTTTTAAGCCTTTTGATATGTAACCCAAATGATTTCCTACTGAAGTCCTGAAATGTGAATTAAAAGAATTTACTTGCTTTTGTCTCAGATGTCAAGATCATATTTTTGGCACTTTCTACAGACTGTGGAATCAATGTTCTAAGAATGAGTCTGTCTTCAACAACCTCCAGTAACAGTGACTCAGGCATAATTGGAGATTCATTAAAATACAACTTTCTCTTCCTACATCACTCTTTGTTTTAAAGTGGGGCATCATTAGCCCACTTAGTGTTTGTTATAGAACAACGTTATTCACCGTGAAGTCATTTAATTAAAAAGCTAATTTCCCATAATGTAAAATTTCAGGCAATTCAATGTCAGTTGAGTAGTACACTGACAGTAATATTATGCAGCTTGCACTCTTCTCATTTTCTACACTGATTCACGTTTGACTTGGCTCTAATCAGGCATGTCTCACTTACTCCAGGAAATACCCCTTTCTGCAAAGAGTTTTAGCGCCTAGAGTGTGAAGTTCTGCCAGGTATAGATGTCTGATATCCACCTAAAGCGCTGTCTGCATCTGCACCTGCCTTAAACTTGGCATGTGTGGATTCAACTAAAAAATGGCACAACCTCTATTCCATTCCCCATCCCTAAGACTACCCCATGACCAGGGAGCCTGCTTCTGCTCCTGGGCCGTACTCATTAGAAGTCCCAGGAATTCCCCATTTATATCCCATAGTATTTTGAGAGAATGCCCCCTCTACTCCCTTTAGAACAGAACTCCTCCCCCTCCTGGGTGCTCTTTGTAGTGACTTAGTACAGGCAGTCCTTTGCCACTTAAACCTAATTCTTTCTCACACTGTTACAGCTGTTAGCAAGTGGCTTCTGTGCCCTCAGGACTAACTCTGTGAGAGCAAACCTGAAACAGGTTCCCGGGCACTGACATGCACATAGGGGCCCGTCTGCCCGCTCAGGAAAAGGGCCAGGGATCCACAAAGGGAGCACAAGCTCTCTCAACCCTATGTTGTGGACAGGTGTGAGTAGGGACCAGCAAGGGTGGCAGGAGCTTCTTCCATGGCTTTTGAAGTTGTGTGTTCTTGATCCAGCACTTGCCGGGTTAATGCAGCCCTTTGTTTCCCATAGTTTTGAGGAAGGTAACTGTCTTTAGATTCCTCCACCTCCATTGCCCCAAAGGGGTTGGAACAGTGGTGCTTTCAAAGCCAGTCCCCAGTGATCTGAAGCAGATGATTAAAGCTAGATGTCTGGGATCAGACCCCACATCCCTGAAGTCTAGAGGACTAGCTGTGTATACCCCACCCTGGCACAAGCAAACTGAGCCAGGAGCTGGGGCTCCAGTCCCCACTACTACCAGCCACCAGGCTGGGGGAAGGAATATGGTAGCCACTGCAGGGAAGGTGAAACTCACCAGTCTTTATTGCAAATTACCAGCCAATTCCTCACACTCTTCTCTGGATGCTGCACAGTGTTCCCCTAGACTCCAGATTTTCAAAGTGGTTGATTCAGATAATTCCTGCCAGTCCAATAGTTGTTTTGGTGAAGGGACTGATTCCTGGAGCTTCCAACCCTGCCGTCTTCCCACAGTCTTTCCACCTCTGGTGTCTTAAAGGTGCTTCTTGGTTTGTTCCATTAATACATTAAGAAAGATTTTTAGAAATACCGTTTGTTCACAGGCTGGAGTACGAAGGCGCTCTGAGGATTACCTCTTTATCTCCATATATCTCTTAAATTTTATCTTTAAAGATTAAAATAAAATTTGATCCTTTAACTAGATTCAGATTTCTCAGATTCTTGATTTGACCTGAGAACACCTTTAAGTAAAGCTTGTTAGAAAGTGAGTTTAAATGTGGTTTATTAGTCTGGAGCCTGTGAAGGATTTAACAGCTGCTGCAGCTGGACAAGCAGCCTTTGTCTGCATTGAGCCACAGCAGTGTCTCATGTTCGTCCATGCTCTCTATTTAGCACTTCATCTTTATCTTTAACAAAGCATTGTCTGTGCCGGGCAGTCTACGGCAAGAATAGTGAATCAGCCTATCCTTCTGGAAGGTGGCAGCATTGAGGAGTATCTAAATATTTATTCCAAAACTAACTTATACTGTAGTCCGCCACATCCAAAGATTTTCCAGTTTAGAATATTTGTGACCCAATAATTCATAAGGCGTTTGCAATAAGAGGTCACTAATGGAGTTGTACCATAATCACTGTCAAGATGGTATAAACTATGGAGCTGGCTTTTCTAGGAATAACACAGAGGAGGAAGGGCACCATGCATTGAGCAGGGTTGTCACATAGATTAGTGGGGGTCCCCTGTAGAATGGATGGTGTGGTAGATTGAATTATGTACCCCAATGAAAGACATGTTTTTAATCTTAATCCACTTTCCTGTGGGTGTGAACTCATGTGTAAATGGGACCTTTTGAAGATGCTATTTTCAATGAAGGTCCAGCCCAATTGAATCAAGATGTTACTGGAGTCCTTCATAAGCAGCAGAAATTCAGACACAGAGAATTTCAGACACTCAGTCAAAGAAGGCCACCCAGGAAGAAGCTGGAAGTCAACAAAAATCAGAAAAGCTGGCACAAGGAGAGAGAGAGAGAGAGAGAGAGAGAGAGAGAGAGAAAGACCATCATGTGATGGGAGGCAGAAATGCAAGACACGGATTGTGTCAAGCTAGTGCCAGAACTCTAAAGACTTCAGGGAGAAAGTACAGCCATGCCTGTGCCTTGATTTTGGACTTCTAGCCCCTGAAACCATGAGCTAATAAATATCGTTGTATGGCACTTGTCACAGAAGCCTGGCAAACTAGGACAGATGGTTAACTATAGGAGTTCTGTATCAGAATGGATTATAGGTTACCTACAACAACAAGAAATAGCTCCAAATTCTCAGTGGCTCAGCACAAGAAAAGTTTCTTGTTTTCTTATGCTAAATGTCCAGTATGGGTAGGCAGTGGGGCTATAAAGGATCCTGGCTTTATAGGATGCTTCACACACTGGCTCTTAAAGCCTCTGCCTACCTGCACCGCATGTTGCTTCTTCTCCCCTTTCACTGGCCAACGCAAGTCACATGTCCGCATCTATTTATAAAGTGAGCAGAGAAGTGCAATCTTACCACACATTCAGCAGGAAGAGAGAACGGGAATATTTGGAACAAACTTAATGATGACCACAGGGGATCCATTTCAAATGACTCCAGTGCCACCTTTGTGTTCTATTAGCCCTTAACAGAGGTAATGAAAAACGATTTCCATGTGTATATGTCTGGTTATCACCCTCCCCATTCCAGCCCCTTATTTTTAGAGGTGACTCTTGGGGACAACTAGAGACAAAAACAGTAAGACCAAACTCTTCCAGGCAGGTTCACTATATTTTCATCTTTAAAATGAGGTATCCCATAAAACTTAGATACCAGTATTGAGAAATAGCATAACGGAAAGATTGATTCTCAGAGACTTCAAAAACAAACTAGGTTTCTAGGTAGTGGATACTAACTAATTGTCTGAAGAGCTTATTCTTTTCTGAGAACTGTCCTTCCCTTCCATCCCCAAGTCACATGTTAAAAGTACGGAGAATCTGGCAGCCATTCTGTTTAACATAACCCTTCTTCCCTAAACAAAGCGATAGCATCAGAGAGGGCATCTGACCTAAGCCGGGCTGGAGTCTTCTCTCTAGGAATTTGGAATTTGGACTAAGAGAATGCGGCCTTGGTCTGGGCTGTCTGCTGACTGGAGGTATAACTGAGGCTGCCAGCCCTGCTGATTATCCACATTACTCCACATTTCCCAGTTTCCGCTGTGGTTAGGTTGGGGTCATGTCTGGCCATGAGATATGGACAGTCATACAAGCCACTGGGAGACTTGGCTGTTAAAAATGACCCCTCACATCTCTCCCACTTTTTCCCTTGAGGTCACATATTCCAGATGACATAGCTATAAGATGAAGGAGGGCTACCCATCCCACAGTAAAGTGTGATATGAGAAACAGAAAAAAATGTTTGCGGTTTATCATTTATTCCTTACTTCAACATAACCTATCCTCTCCTGACATAGGAGAAGAAACACAGCAGTAGCCAAGTTCTCCTGAAAAGTAAAGAAAAGCTGACCTGCAAAAAAAAAAAAGGGAAAAGAATGATATACATGCACAGAATTGAGAGAAATAGTTCTTAGATCCTTCTGACATCTGATTCCAATCCATTCTTGAGGGGAAACCACATTCTGTCCTTGGCTTCTATTGCTCCCATATAACCTTATTATAGTAAATGTCCTGTTCTTATGTAGTTTGTGCCAAATAGTTTCTGTTCCTTGCAACCAAAAAAGTTATAATGAATACCCTTCATATCTCAGTACTTGGGTTCATACTTTACGCATTGTACCATGAAAATTATTACAAAGTTAACAGGTATGACTCTGACTTAGATTCCTAATTCCTTCATGTCTCTTATTCTGTCCAGGGATGCCAAGAACTATACCAAAATTCTGTCTAGGTATAATTCCACAGTACAATCAACCCTTTAGACTTAATCCTAGAATTACAAATTTTGAATAAGGGTGCATAATCTTTTCAACTTTATTGTTTACCAAAGACCTGCTGACAAGTTGCAATTGTAGTAAAATTCTAGAGCTATCAAGAAAGGGTTGCTTGTTCAAGAAGAACAGCTAAGGAATTGATTGGCTCTTCAGAAGTTGTGCCAACTTCCTTTCTGTAGGCTGGCTAAATAGTGGATACCTTTTATAGAAGGCAAGCCATCATTTTAGGAAGAAAAACTCTTTCTCTGCCATGAACAATCACAGAAACAGCAGACAAAAGAGCTTTTGATGACAGATATTGCTGATGCCTGGTGCCTTCAAAGGCATTCCAGGAAAGGTGAAGGAATAATTGTGACTAACAATAACTCATATTTCTTCTAGGATGTTATTCATTGAACCAAGGCATCACTTGAGAAATATGTCAGCGAGCCAACACATACTCAGTTTGGCAAAAAGATCCCAAGTTCTCAACCTCTTTGCACTGAACTGAGTAAACTCCAAATGGATACACCCCGGTGGAAAAGTACAGGTCAGAGAGCTTTGATAGTAAAAAAACAAAAAACAAAGTTTGCTCCTTTAATCTCCCCATCCACCACCCTGCCCCATTTATGTGAAGCGGAATGAAATTATTAAAGTCAGCATAGATGCTGGCTTTTCTGAATGGGTTCACCATTCAAAAAAGATAAGGAATCAGCAGGCAGAGTTCTCACCTGCCATGCTGCAGACCCGAATTCGATTCTCAGTGCCTGCCCATGCAAAAAAAAAAAAAAAGAGATAAAGGACCAAGAGGAAGGAGAAAGGCAGAAACAGTCATCAGGAAACAAGAAGAGTCCAATAACTTAAGAAGCATCTAAAACAATATGAATTCACAAGTTATATGGCAATCTATATAATGAGAGGATGCACCCAAAGCTTAATGGATAATCTAAAGTCATCTATTTGAAATTCCACGATGAAAAGACTATGTGGACTGATGTGGCTTAGAGCCAAATATGGCTATTATCAAAATTTTCCTAAAATAACAGCATTAGCATTCATTATTTTGCTTTACCATACCATACATTCAGAAGCATTTATTAAAATATAAGTACAGTTTAAACAACCTCTCCCCCCAAAATCTATGTATTCACCAGTAACCTAGTTTAAGAGTAGATTAACAATTACCTTACAAGCCTTCTGTGCTCAGCCCACTTGCATCCTCCTCTGCTCACTCCTCTCAATGGCCACCTAGACATTAGCACTCTTTGTACTTTGTGTTAATCACTAGCTGCTTTTCTTTCTTGTTTTACCACCTATGTTCATATACCTGAACTATACGGCGTTTGGTTTTGAAAATTTAGTAGCTGTGTGTTTCAATCTGTTAATGTTGCCAGAATGCACTATACCAGAAATGGATTGGGTTTTACAAAGATGATTTACTAGGCCTTAAAATATCTGAATTAAGGCATCAATAAGAGGATACCTTCACTCAAGAAAGGCCAATCACATCCAGGGTTTTTCTGTCAGCTGGGAAGGCATTTCCTGCTCCTTTGCTCCTGTGTTGCATTGCTTTGAGCTTCTGATTCCAATGGCTTTCCATGTCAACTCTCCAAATGTCTGTGTCAGCTCCTCTAAGGATCCGGTAAACTAATTAAGACCCACCTTGAATGGGCAGGGCCACATTTCGATGGAAACAACCTAATCAAAAGGCCCCACCCACAATAAATTTGCATCCACAAGACTGGATTAAGAAAACATGGCTTTTCTGGAGTACATACAGTTTCAAATCAGCACACTGTGTGAGGAAAGATCAAAGTTACACTTGTTATTAAAAACCCTGAGGATGGACACAAGAGAGTCTGTTGGTTTGGCATTAGCTTACATGAGAATTTACAAGAGCCTTTCCTGGGGAAGGCAGGGGATGAGGACATAAGTGAGAACTGGGAAACTCCAAACTCAGCACAATCAGGGTATCTGGCAGGGTACTACTGTCCTTCTGGCATTGGAGTCAGGCAGAAGTATGGCTAGAGGGTGTGGGATGCTCTCTATTTTCAGACTTGCCTTGAGATCTCAGGAGTAGGGTGAGGCAGAATGTTTGGTGTAATGAAGTATCCTCAGCTGATCCAGGTAGCAGGGCATGGAGTAGAGAGCAGGAGCTTTTTTCAGTAAATAATCATGACACAGATAGGGATCTTGGCCAGGTTCACTAGAGCGTTCTGTCCTCAGGTTTAAAAAGAGGATAAAAGAGCAATGGAAATTTGGCTATAACCACCACCAATTCCTCTATTTCTTGAATCTGAAGCTCTTATCTGGGAGAGTTACCTTCTATGTCTGGTGATAGCTGTCCTGGAATCTTCCTTCACTATCCTATTTGGGTTGACATCCACAAAGCCAACCCTGCCTATCTCCCAGGTATTCCTCTTTCATAATTTACTTCTTTGTTTTTGTGGAGCACATTCCCCAGCAGCCTCTTGATAAAGGGTAAATGGGAAATAAGTTTTTGACACTTAAATGTCTGAAAATACATTGGTCCATCCTCATGGTTAAATGTAAGTCCCCTTATTATACAACACTGTATTATGAATGTTGTGCCTCTGAGTTGTACGGTGCAGTAGATCTACTTGATTGCTGGTTTAGCTGGGTACAGAATTCTAAATTGGAAATAATCTTCCTTCTAAACTTTAGAGATAGTGCTCCATTGTCTTCTTATTTCTACTGTCACTGTGCAGAGATCTGAGATTTAAGATTGGATTCTTAAATCTTTATATATGGCCTGTTTATTCCTTTCTAGAAGCTTATATAATTTTCTCATTGTCCAGAGTTCTGAAAATTGCAATGTACCTTTGGGAGGTCCTTTTTCATCCATTGTGCTTACTCTATAGGCCCTTTTGATCTGACAACTTTTTTCTGAGAAGTTTTCTTGAAGTATTTCATTGATGATTTTCTTTGTTTCATTTCTAAGGTTCTCACCTTTTCGTAACTCTTACTATTTGGTTATGAACCTTTTGGACCAGATCTCTCATATTCTTATCTTTTCACTTCATTGTGCCATCTTCTGAGAATATCCTCACAAATCTGAGGCATGGCTTCTGCTAGTTGCTTGATGTGGGAAACATCTATGAGATTGTTTCCAGTAGATCCCCAGCATGGCCATCTCAGGAGCTGACATGTTCTAACATCCATCCCACATCTGGCCACTGTTGATTGGCTTAGGGAAAGCCATTGCCCAAGCTGGTCCAATGACTCTTTTCTCTGGAACTCTTGGGTGTTGGCCAGAGGGAGCTTCATAGGAATCTCTCTGTGGTGGCAAACTCTAAGATGTAAATTCCTCCCCTCTGGCCACACAAGTTTTGTCATTGGGCCAGGCTTCTCTGCATCACTCTTTCAGATGTGTTCTTCTTCAGAGGGTTCCTGAGGACTCCTCTCCCCAGATGAGGACAGATACCCAACTCAACCAGTTTGTCAGGCACATCTAAATCCTAGCTTTTTAGTTTAGATTAAAGCTAGGCCATACCCTCCCATTATATCCATTTTCTCATATCCATACGTTCCTTCAAAAAATACCTTAAAAAACAACAACAAATTTTGTTTTGTCTTCAGCCCCTTCCAGAGACCTGTCATATATCAATGCTAAGATAACAGAAGGGGGCCTTTCATAATGTAACCAAGCAAACACACAAGAAGATACACTAACAGGAGGTTAACCTGGGCATAAGAAGTCACATTGTTTTGCCCTCCACTACTGTAACCCAAAACCCCTTCCTCCTGCACACCGCAAGCCCCGTATCTCCAGTGTTAGATAGAACACCACTAAAGAGAGGGTGCTTCAGAAGAGACAAGGTGAGAGGAGGCAAATGGGAGAACAGAACTTTCATCCTCTATAATGCCTGATTTGGGAGAAAGAACACATCTTTTAAAGGGGAGAGAGATTTTAAAATATTCTAGGATTTACATGCAAATTTCACTGGTAATTAAAATTATTCACTCAGGGAACTTTTAGTGGAGAAGAAAAGCTATTGATCTTGAATTCAAGAGTTTTCTAAGACCTAGATTCAAGTGCTATGTCTTTGGGCAAGTTATCTGATTTCTTTGTTCTTTGGTTTCTTCACGTGTAAAATGAGGATTGAAGATGTCTTAAAAACACATAGTTTAAAAGATGCCTGGGAATGTGGTCCCTCATTTTCTTCATTGGCTAGCAACAAGGTTAAGATAATAGAGCTTTCCTCAGCAAAGGCAAAAATGATCTACGAGAGGCCTGGGGGTCTTTGAGAAGGGATCCCCCTACAGATTTATATTTGAAAAGAAAAAAGTAGCTGAAACCCCACATATTCATCTGGCATGATGGAGAGAGGTTTAGCAACTTTTTTTCCTGCTTGTTTATTTTAACCATGAAGCTTCTGGTCCCAGTGCATTAGAAGAAATACACCCACAAACAATACCAGTGTTAATTTGGTAACATTTTTTGAGTCACTGATCCCTTTGACTCTTTCCCCACAGAAATGCAAGTATGCATTTGTACTCACATAACTACACTTTCCAGGAGTACACCTGTCCCGTGAAGCCAATGAGACCATGTTAATAAATTCTGACCTACAAAAGTACTTTGAATTCACTCCGCCGTGGCACCGCCATAACACCCGCCGCCAAGTAAACAAACTGGGAAGCACTAGTGTGCTCCTGAAGGCTGGACTTTAGCAGGGCGCCTGGGAATGGAAGTGTAGGTGACTGTGCAGTTAGGAGTGCTAACTAGGCTGGGGTGGAGTGTCAAGGCAGCGTTCCCTGTCTGACCCCTCCTGCTGTTTTGACAGCTCCGGGGGCGAGTGACAGCACAGGTGAACCACGCAGAAGCCTCGGAAACATCCTGGACACGGCATGGGTGGCGCCCCAGGAGCTTACAGCTCCCATCTCCCACCGTCCTGGTCGCTGGAGGAGTAAGGATGAGCCGAAATACGAACCCCAGCCCTTAGAACAACTGCCGCCTAACAGGGACAGCACCAACCAGATGCGAGGACAAGAGATTTCACTGGAACCTGCGTGATTTATTTCCCTCCTGCGTGAAAAGCGTCCTGCCACGCCCAGCCAAGGGGCGTCCAGGACTGCGCAGGGACAGAGGCAGTGGGCAGAACCCGCAGAGTCAGTGGGCCTGATTAGGGACCGTCCCTGGCGCTCGCCCTCAAATTACCCCAAAGACCGCCCAGGAGCCGGGAAGTGCCAACACACAGAGGAAGGTGGGGCCTGGTGAAAGCGCGTGGCACTCACTCTGTAGCTTTCCGGGGTGGGTTCCCAGGCAGGTGTGGGCTGCTGGGGCGGAGGGATCCGTCCCACTCCTTTCGAGCTAGGGGTCGTGAGGGTGGTGATTATCCTTCCGCGTGACTCCCACTCCCAGATCTAAAGGGAAAATGCAGACCAGTGGTTAATTCTACAAGATGTTCAATGTCCAGAATGCCTAAAACAGACGCCCCAGGCTACAGACATTACTAAACAACATCTACATTCCTTAATCTTGGGAAGTACAAAGTGGAATATTAACAAATAAAATAGAAAAATGAAAGTCACTTCTCCTTAGGATTAACATGCCTTACCTTATTTTACACTACATCTCAGAAGTGGGTATTTTGCTTCCGTTTTTACAAATAAAGGAACTGGAGCTGAGGGGTTGCTCAAGGCCACACAGTTAATAAGAGACAGAATCAAACTTTAAGCCGAGTTGACCCCAAGCCAGTGTCCTTTGCCAGTGCTTCATGGTCTTCTGGGAAGTAAGGCAGATGTGTCTTCAATACCCTTAGAAAAGGGAACAAGACCTTAGCTCCATAAATAAAGATATCCCCCAGCCAAGGTACCTGGGAGAACTGTTGCCTGCACTTCTTTTCCAGTCACTATATTGTCTTTGCTCTGAGTCCTTTACACCCTACCTTATGAAATGGCTTGCAGGATATAAAGTTATAGTCTGTGAAACTAGATTTTTTTTTCCATTTGAATCAAACTGCATCTATGGTATGGGCCTAACTAGCCTATGCCATTTGTCTATAATGCCAAGTTGGATCATGCTCAGACCACATGCTCCAACCTGGCATTATAGACAAATGGTGAACACTCCCTCCCAATAAATGCAGACTTCAAAATTATTTTGGTTATTTAACCATCAATTATCCAACTACCCTGCAGGTATTTAATGAGCATCTCTACCTTTCCTCTGGCCCATCGACTTTCTCCTTTGCCAGTTATTTTTTAAAAACATGGTTCAGATTCAATTACTCCTTGGCTTAGAAATCTTCAATGGTTTCCCACCATCTACAGGATGATGATAAGACTTGTCACACTAGGCCCCTACCTGTCCTTGCAGTTCTTAAATTTGGGATAGAGAAAAAGTTCTGTGAAGCCCCAAAGTACAGCTGTAAAAGTACAATTCTTGTCCTCAGACAGCTCAAATTCTCTGTGAGAATAATCCAAGTATTAAAAATAAATTGTTGGGCAGGCCACAGTGGCTCAGCAGGTAGAGTTCTCATCTGCTGTGCTGGAGACCCGGGTTCGAGTCCGAGTGCCTGCCCATGCAAATAAATAAATAAATAGTAAATTAAATCCTTCACTCCTCAGCCTACCCTTGACCCTGGAGGGTTTGATACTGCAGAGAAATGTGGCCTGCTCAGAGTGAAGTGTTCAGAGTTTGTTTCTTTATGACCTATTCCTATGTCTTTTGAAAACTGAACACAGGAAGCTTTGAAAAAGATTTAGTTAACTGGAAATAGAAAAGTGAGGCCAAAGGAAAGGAGAAAGTAAATATTCTAGGTCTAAAAACTAATGTCATTGCTAGGTTCATGCTTCGAAGTTAATTCTAGATTTCCTGGCATCCAGGACAAAAAGGGAAATAGGGTATATTTTTTCGAGTTTGTTGGTAAAATAGAGGAAATTCACTACTTGTTGAAAACAGAAAAAATATTTTATGGTGCTATTTTTATCCTTCTCTTCATTGCTCTTTTTTGGGGGGGATGAGCAGGCTCCTGGAATCAAACCTGAGTCTCAGGCATAGCAGGTGAGAATTCTGCCACTGGGCCACCACTGCACTGCCCTCTTCATTTCTTTTTTTTTTTTTTTCCTCATGGGCAGGCACCAGGAATCAAACAGGCAGGCAAGAACTCTGCCTTCTGAGCCACCATGGCCCACCTTCTACATTGCTTTTTAAATAATAAAATTAATGTATGTCTTCTGTAAAAAAGAAAAAAATCAAACAACACAAATGTCTATAGTATAAAAAGTGTATGTCCCCCTTAGTTACACCCTAATTCCTTCTCCAGAGGTCAATCCTAATCCCTGAAATCAATCATTTATTTCTAGAGGGATTTTTAATTTTTATTTTTCTGTGCAATTAAAAGTATTTACATAGCTTTCACAGAAGGTGGTTTCATTTGTGTGTTTTAAAAAGTTTATCAGGCAGGCCACTGTGGTGGTCTCAGGGCAGGCCACAGTGGCTCAGCAGGCAGAATTCTCACCTGCCATGCCGGAGACCCTGAGTTTGATTCACAGTGCCTGCCCATGCAAAAAAAAAAAAAAGTTTATCAACTTACATATATTCTTTTGCAGCTTTGCTTTCACTTCACAGTATATTAGAGGCATCCCTTCCATATCAGTATGCATAACTCTCCCACTATCACTTTAATGACTGTGTAATATACCATTGTATGGATGTAATATAATTTATTTAACCATTCTTCTCATTAAGTGTTTCTGATCTTATAGTGTTGTAAATGATGGAAATGCTTGTACACATACTTTTGTGAGAATATATGGGTATTCCTAGAAGATATATTTCTAGAAGTGAAGTACACACTTGTGCATTCAAAATATTGATGAATTGTTTTCAAAACGGCTGCACCAATTTTTATTCTCATCAACAGTGCTTGAAGAATGCCCACTTCCCCATTCCTTTGCCAACACTAGATATTGTCGACCCTTTTAATTTTCTGGCACAAACTTGTAAATGCAATTTCTCCTGGCAAGGTCAGTTTATTTTAATCAAGAAAGAAGACCAAGGGATCACTCTGCTTTTCTTCTTCTAGGGCAAGGTTTGCAGGCTGCACTCCATGGAGCCCTAGGAATTCTGAGGAATGGGCATGAGGAAAAGGCCACCTTATCACCCTTGTAACCAGGGTAACTCAGTTTTTTATCTGTTTACATTTTGAACTTTGGGATAAGATTTTGTTTGAAGATAACATTCTATTGCTAAAAATAAGTTGGAACCATTGTTCTTGGACTTTGCCTCTTTTTGAACCATTTGCAACTTCAAGAGAAATTAAAGATATATTCCTTCAAGGCAAAGAAGAATGGAATCTTAAAGCAGTGATCCTCCAATTGTAGCCATAATATTCTCCTTTATACACTGTGCAGTGTAATTTGTCTATGGTAATAGCCTCCTTCATGCTAGGACTTTTCCTAAAATGTTGACCTGCTATCTTGCAACCAATCCTAAAACACCATTTCCTTCAAGATTGGAATTAAAATTTCCCTTCTCTAACTACATCCCAACACATAAACACACACCCAGATGCACACACAGACAAAACACGAAAACAAGACACTGTGGTTGAACATATCCTTCCCTATTAGGACCCCGGCCCCTCCTAAACAGTCCATAATAAACCTGCCTTAGCCAAGGACAAAGGTCAAGAAAGTAAACAATCTCCCCACAAGGGGAGGAATGTAACCATGGATGTAAAAACAGCGTTGATTGGATCTTAGTCTTAAATACCAATTTTAGTAAAAATCACAATTTAGGCCCCTTTAATGGTTATGCTAGAAACCCAAGGTTCTCATACTATATGGAATATATTTGTTCATTACCCACCCCCCACACTCCTATTCCTTGTGGAGCACTAAACTCGAGATCGATCTCCATGGGAGAACCTCTCCTGTTTGTAAGTCCCAATAAATCTATACCTACTTCTATGCCTCATGTAGTTTTCGTTCTCACAGTAGCACGAGCTCCCGCTCTGCATAAACTTGATGTGCATATGATGTTGTGTGAAGTGAAGGTCAACTGAGGTCTCCTTTCGCCTGAGACCTGGGCAAAATGCTATGGTCCATGATCGTCTAGAATTTCTTTGGGCTCCTTGGATTCGCATGGCCTCCTCTGCTTCCTCATTCCCCAGGTGCTCTCTCTGGGACCCCCCATGTGAAACTCAGTCCATTCTTTGATAGTCACACACAAAAAACTACCCCACAGCATAAAGCATTCTTGAAAAGAGTAGAATTTACTATAGATAGCATACTGGAAAAGGTCAGAGAAAGAGGAGTTTGGGCCACAAAGGTGTAGATAATCACAAAGTGGCAGAGTGAGCAACATTACAGCTCTTCATGGCCAGTCCCAGCCTTTCTCTCTTGTTGGCCTCTCTCCTCTCTCCTTCCTTTATCTTCACTCACTACCTGCTGGATTGAATCAAGAACCAACAACCATTATTTTCCCCCATTAAACATTGCAATTCATCTCTTTCCAGCTTTTACCTTCAAACTTGCTTGTCTTATTAAAGGGGCTTTCTACTTAATAGAAACCACCCTCTTTAGGAGGAAGTTTTCTCCTAAATAGCAATAGAAATGTGTGTGTGTGTTTCCCCCTCTGTATACTGTCGTTGTGTTGCTTTTGTCCTTGAATTTCTGCAGATGTCTGGACTCTCCAATCAAATGTTAAACAGCCCAAGGGCAAGGACCCTGCCATTCTGTAGCTTTTAAAAGCCCAAAGTTTTAAAATTAAATGCAAAGGTCATAAAACTAGTAATTCTTAGAAAGCTCAGTTAAAAAAAGTCAGATACGTTTTCAATTTGTGTTTATCTTTTAGGAGACCCGTATTATAAGGCTGTCCTACTAAAAATATTCACTTCTTTGCATTTCTTTTTTATGTTAGCCTTGAACTCTTTTAAAATTTCTTTCCTGCTTCTCCTACAAACTAGATACCATTTTTGTTTATTTCTTTCCCACTTGGCCAGATAGGAAGGAAGCAGAGTTGATTCTCTATATCAATACAATATCTCCTCTAGCAGGATCTGAAGAATAAAATATACTATATAAAGTAGCATGCTATGTAAACCAAGGCTTAAAACATCATTTATTGCACCATCATAAAATATCACTTGAAATTCCTTTAGGATCTTCTGCCTGGGCAACGTTTAATTCCTAAATCTCATGTTATTAAAAGAAGACTATTTGCTCTTTCATCTACACTCTACATTATACAATTTTTTTTTCATCAAAACTGGCTTAGTTTGGTGTGAGGAAGCAAGAATATAGACAACTTAGAATTTTCTGATATTTGACCCTTTGCTATAAATTTAAGCCTATGAATAGTCTGAAGCTCAGAAACCAGGCCCAATTCCATTCCATGGTGGGTATTTTTATGTATAGTTTTCATGGGAGGCACAGAGTTTGTCCTAGTCTCCTTACAATTATGACAGCCTACTTACCAAAACATTCAAGTGAAAAAAAAATCTGTAATTTGGCAAACTTATTTGGTGTAATGTAGTCAATACAGAGAATGACTGACTAATTTCCAAATGAAATAGCCAGATGTTTCACTGCAAAAATATTATCCAGCCCCTTCCAAGTCTAGTGAAAAAGCTTGACCTGCTGACCTGTTGACATTCGACTCCTGTCTGCTATCATTTCAGTCATCCAGCTAAGTCAGTTATAGCAGAAAAAATAGTTTAATAAATCAAGACCATAACCAGAAGGAAAAAAAGACATGTTCATAGATGGAATGAATGGACAAATGAGTTAACACCTCATTTTACACGCTTGGTTTTCTATGGGTCTCATAATTAACGGGATAAAGAGAAAAAGATTGAATATGTAAGCAGGGTTGTTGAAGATGTGGTTTAAGAGTCAGCCACACCTGAGTTTGAATCCTGGCTCTACATAAAGCAACTGTGACCTTGGGGGACGTTACTTAACTTCCTTACATGTTTTCTCAGCTCTAAATTGGCGCTAAAAATATGTTTTTTGTACTGTGACTGTGAGGATTAAATGCATAACATGTGTTTAATAAGCAGGAGCTGTTTGTTGTAATTATTGTTTCAGACGCTTTGCTGTGAGGCACATTGACATCCCAAGTTAATTTTTGTATTTGCATCCTCCTCTGAGCTTCCTCAGAACACTTTTCTATCCATCATTTATGTGAATCTCACAATAACTTTGTAAGCTAGATAAAATAAACAAAATTAAGCTCATTTGAAAATTTAGGAAACCAAGAACTAGATAAGGTCAGAGAGCTGCTTCAGTCATCCAGCTTCTGGCAAAGTGGGACAAGAATCCAAGTTTTGTCCTTACCGTTACCAATTCCCCAATCCATCCTCACCCAGCATCCAGAGGGAGCTCTTAAGCATCCTCTGACCATGGTGCCCCTCTTCTCACCCCCCTCCACCCCCATCTCCATTTAGAATCATTCAAGGGCTTTCCAATCATTTGCAGGAAAAAGGGGAATCCTTAACATGGCCTAACAGGAAGACCCATTTCTCAACCTGCTCTCAGAACACCCTCACCCACTGAGACTGGGTTCTGGTTCCTTGAACGTGATCTGTCCCTCCCCCTCTCAAGTCTACACCAGTGCTTCTCTGCCCTCTGCATCAGCTTCAACTCAATGAGTCACTTCCTCAAGAAAGAATTCCCTGACTTTTCAGGCCAGTTTAGGGTACCCCTGTTAGTTATGCTTATGTTCTCCATTCTTTTCTCCCCATTTCGTAATATTTGTACAATTGTTTTATTAATGTCTGTTGTAACTGAAAGTGCCAAATGAGCAAGAAATGGGTCTGTTCTGTCTCCTTTGTAGCACCGGCTTCCAGCATAATGCCTGACTCATAGTAGGCACTGAAAATGTATCTGTTGAATGAATTATAGGTGCTGTTCAGATAAGGAAAGAAAGGATGGAAAAAATAATTGCAAGTGAATGATGGTCCTTTTCTCTCTCCCTTCATCCCTTCCCTTCTCTCCTCCTACCTTCCCCATGTCCTTTTCTTTCCCCCCTCTTCCTCTTTCTTTCTCCCTCTCCCCTGCTCCTCTCCCTTTTCTCTCTCTCCTCCTTCCCCTCCTTTCTCTGTCCCTCATCCCTTCTTTTTTCTCTCTCTCAATCTCATTCTCTCTCTTTCTCCCTCACCCCATCCCCACCCCACCCCCTACTTTTTGTGTTTGTCTCTCCTCTTAAGTTTCTAGTTTGGGATTGGTCTAGAAAAAGAAAGTCCTGACTCCAGCTCAAGCTCAACTAAGCTCCATATAGGGCAGAAGAACCTGTGACCTTAGTCCAGAGACACACTCAAATAAAGAAGGAAAGAATGAGGTGAACAGCAGCCTAACTAAACTACAAGTGAAAGCTTCTGAGCCTTCTCCTACAAAGAGTCTTCCATTTAGAATGCCTCTGCTAGAAACAGAAAGCAAAATGTTGGGAGGGAAATTATTTGGACAATAACATCTATATTCATTTTCTTCTTAAAAAATGTTGTGGGCAGAAAGTCTGAGAAGAAAATACAGAAATACATGAGGCATTCCAAATATGCATCTAATATTCTATTATCACTTGGCTATAGGTCAGTGATTCCACAGCTTTTTCAGAGTGGGAACATTCAGTTGATATTCATTAGGCTCTAAGAGTTTCGTGGTGTTTTAAAAGTTAAATTCAATTAAAATCAATTTGTTTGAATAACTCTGACACCTCTTTCGCTGATGTTGCAAGACCATCACCGCTCTATGTAGAAACAGAGATTTCGATGTAGCAGTGTTTGTGATAAGGCTTTATGAAGATAGCACTTACCAAATCACTTTCATCACAGAAGATGCAAATAGGCATCGCTAGTATGTGATACACTGCTATGTTGAGGGAAGAATTTCCCCTCAAAACCCATCTCCTCCTACCTCCGTCAATACTGCCTTAAAATCCATTATAAAAGGTTAATTCCTTTAGAGAGGCAATATTGTTTTATAACGTCTTTTATCAAAACACAGATATAATCAATTGTAAGATGCACCAAGGCTTTATGTGCCCCTATGAAAGACAAATCATTGCCAACTATAATTATAAGCTGCCATTAATGGTAAGAGGTATACCAATTTCAAAGACATTAAAGTGTAATACAATGTGTACCTTGGACTCTTCGAATTGTTAGTAAGAAAATGGACCTTGGAACCAAACACACCCGATTCTGATGGTTTATATATTTTGCCTTGGGGAAGTTCACTTCTCTGAAACTTTGCCTTCCCTCCCTGGTTAGCAAGAATTACCTAAAATGAGATATAAAAAGAGATTAGTGTAGAGTCCAGCTCTTATTTAAGGCTCCAAAATGAAAAAAACAAAAAACAACTATTATTGTTATTAAGGAATTATCCTTTAAAGGCAATTACCCTTGGGGAGAGTAGCATAATAAGTCCCTGTCACTAATTAATTAGTCTTCAGCTTCATTGAGCTTATAGGATAAAACAAAACTCCATAGATTGAGGTATTTGACAAGCGATATGTCTGTGGGAGAGGAGATAACAGAGAATAGGGAAACTGCTTAGAGAGAGAAAGCTGGTGGGGGGAGGGGGCGTGGGGAGGCGGGTAAGAGGTGCGGGGACAAGCTGACTCTAAAAGAGGAGGTCAGAGGATACCCAAAACAAACACTGCTGTGTTCATCAAATTCCTGCCCAGGATTGCCTCTGGTTTCATCTTGATTCATAACCTTGTAAACACGATGTTAAATAAAAGAAGCCAATCACAGGAGACCACCTGTGGTATGGTATATTTATATAAAATTTTCAAGATAGGAAAATCCATTCAGAAGGAAAATAGGTAAATGGTCATTAGGGGCTAGAGGAAGAGGTGAGGGACAGGTAACTGCTAATGGGGAGGAATAACTGCTAATGAGTATGGGGTTTCTTTTGAAGGTGACAAGAATATTCTAAAATTAGATTATGACAATGGTTGCAAAACTGTGAATATATTAAAAATGATTTTTTATTTCTTTTTCTGTTGTCTTTTTATTTCTTTTTCTAAATCGATGCAAATGTACTAAGAAATGATGAATATGCAACTTGTGATGATATTAAGAATTACTGATTATATATGTAGAATGGAATGATTTCTAAATGTTTTGTTTGTTAATTTTTTTAATTAATAAAAAAAGTTTTAAAAAATGATTGAATTCTACACTTTTAATGGGTGAATTTTATGATATGTGAACCATATCTCAATAAAGCTGTTTAAAATAAGAATACAGGGAGGGCCACGGTGGCTCAGCAGGCGAGAATGCTTGCCTGCCATGCCAGAGGACCCGGGTTCAATTCCCGGTGCCTGCCTATGTTAAAAAAAAATAAAATAAAATAAGAATACATTCATATGTCCTGATATTTTAAAGTCTAGAACTAAACTTTTTAAAACAATAAAAAGTGAACACACTTAGGAAAAGAAATGTATCAAATTTACTTTCGATTATACTTCAATGGATAGAACAAAGTTCAGTTAAGATTTTCACATCATTTTCTACCATTACATGTAAAAATGGCCGAATTTCAAACACAGTATCCAATTTTGTGAACTCTAACAGATTTAGTCACAACTGATAATGACAGCCTCTGCCATGAGCTCCTGTGAATTGTGCAGAGAAGTTCCTTATGTCCAGGATGAGACCCCAAATATTTTCAAATTGGCATGGCATTGGGCTCTAACCAATCAGAATGGATCCCAGCTGGAGGCCTCTTGGTTGCCGGATTATGGAGGAGTCGTGAAGGTCTAGGAGGAAGGACCAGGGGTGGGCAGGGTGGGGAAGGATCTCCCATAGGAGTGGCTTTGCCAACCAGTACAAAAGATTTCAATATTTCAGCAACTGATTTGAGCTGATCCAGTGTGCATCTGCTCAGATTAACTCTGGCAAGGCATCAGAATGAACACCTCGCTCTCCATATGCGGCCATGAAATCTTATATGTTTAAAGACTATTCATTCTACTCTTCACATTTTACAGATGTGAAAACCAAGATTGTGGAAGGATGAATGCTTGCCTAAGATGCAGGAATAGTGACAGAGTCAAAATGATGACCCAATCCTCAAAATCTCAGTCCAGGTCTGGTGAGATAGGCAAAAATGGTCAAAATACACCAAATTAATGGGCTCATTCATGATTTTTTGGTACCATTTCCAAATCAGAATTGCAATTATTTTTGAGTAAACAGACCTTGAACATGGAAAGCAAAAGGGCAGTGGGTGCAGACTACTGAGTAATTGTTTTTAGATTATGTTCATAAGTAACACTATGGTGCACATGAAGCATTTCTCAATAGAACCCAAGCATCACTGCCAAAGCAAACTGGAAGAGAATAAATCAAAGGTGCTTAAAGCACAATATGCTGGTACATAATTTCATTTGTAACTTGTCTTCATAATTATCAGAAAAGAAATAAGAAAAGATAGACCAAAACGTCTTGTTTACCCTGTTTTATTTGGATAATTGCCAATAAAATTATACAGGAGAATATTTTGAGTGCTTAGTGTTTTGTATGAGTTGAGGGAGACACAGGTTCATTCATTCAATCTTCATGTTTTAACAATTATTGATATTTGAATGACTCTTTACAGTTTTAAAAGGGCTTTCATAATCATGTGGCAGAACACTATGACGTGAAATATTTTGCAATATATTATTAAGTGGAAATGCAGGCTACAAAACAATAGTTAAGACGTTATTTGTGTTTAAAAAGTTCTTTTGTCTTCATATATACAAAATATGAAAAAGATTGAAGAAGACATAGTGAAATACTATCTGATCTCCTTGGTTGGTAAGATTATGGGTACTTTTAAAAATGTTTTCCTTTGTCTTTCTTTTTTCTTTTGCTTGCAATTTTTTTTTTTTTTGCTTTGAATATGTATTATTTTTGTTATGAGAAAAATATTTCAAAAAGTATACCCATCTCTGTTTTACCTCCTTGAGCCTCACAACAGCCATGTGAGGTACACCTCACTTTAAAGAAAAGGGTATTCAGGCCTAGAAAAGCTGAGTTACTACCTGGCAGGTAGCAAGTATTAATGCTTTGGTTTTAGGATAGGCTCTAACTAAATTTTTTGCATTTGCTCTTTCATCTCCTTTATAATGCTCAATTCTTAGAGCTGGCTTCTGTGACAGCATGCTTGAAGTTATCACTGTTTTAACCTCGCAGGAGAGAACCCTCCACCCATTTGCACCTGTTAGTCATTCTGTAGAAACTGATTTCCCAATTAAAATGGTAGTTGCTCTGGAAGCGACACCAAAGGCTTGAAGTAATTAAGTTCCCACAACAAATTCCAGTACTTTATTCATTTCTATAAGCATAATTTCAAAGTAGTACACTATGTACCACTCTTAAACTTTTAAAGTTTTCTGTTTCTATGCTAGACTCTGCCATTTTCCTTCATATTCAATTTCCACTTCCATCAGTTTTTCAAGTTATGTGTTTTTGTGACCTTTTCCTTAAATGCTCCTTTTTGCTTGCTAACAAGCCCTGCTCTACTGTGAAAAAGCAAATAGAATTGTCGAAAAGTAGAGAGCGATGGAGCTAAATGTGACCACAGCTCTGCTGGGAGCTCTGAAAATCTAACCCATTATCCCATTACCTCACAGATGAGCTACAAAGGCTGCTGCTACAGATTTCCTGGGCATGGAAAGACTTCCCAGTCAATTCAATCCACCTTGGATTTTCTGAACTCTGTTTTATTCTTGTGCTTTTCACACAAATTTTGCAGCAACAGGTAAATGTTCTAAATAAGTGGCATTGTCTGGAATGAAAGATTTGGCGTGGGGAATTTATAACCATTAACAATATCATGAGGTACATAGGGATGTTTTGGGTTAAGCCTGAATTTTCCAAATGAAATCCATCATTTGTCCTCAGAGTTGAGCCATGTTGTTCTGAACCCAGTCATGATCATTTCCGGGAGTTTGGTTTTTCAATCTTTCTTTTTTTCTTCATTTCTTTTCTTTCTTTCTTTCTTCCTTTCTCTCTCTCAAGATTTATAGAATAATCATGCATGAAATACTGAATATGACCCAATTATCAACACCCTGCATGGGTGGGGCACATTTCTTACAATTGATAAAAACGTATTTTTATAATTTTACTAGTAATTATAGTCCATGTTTAAATTTAATATGCACTGTTTGTATTGTGCAGTTCCGTGGATTTCTTTTTCAATTATAGTAACATTTATACAAGTGAACATTTCCCCTTTTAACCACATTCAGATATATATTTTAGCGCTATTAATTATGTTTACAGTGTCATGCTAGCGTCATCACCGTCCATTACCAAAACATTTCCATAATTCCAAACAGAAACTCTAAATTTTAGGCCTTAACTCCCTATCCCTTATCCCCATCCTGTCTCCTGGAAAACTATATTCTAGATCCTGCCTCTATAAGTTTGCTTATTCTAATTATTTCATATCAGTTATATCATATACATTTGCCCTTTTGCATCTGGCTTATTTCACTCAACATGATGTCTTCAACATTCATCCGTGTAGTCACATACCAGAACTTTATTCTGTTTTATGGCTGAATAATATTCCATTGCGTGTATATACATTTTTTATCCAATCATCAGTTCTTGGACAATTGGGTTGCTTCCATATTTTGACTATTGTGAATAATGAACATTGTTGTGCAAACATCTGTTTGAGTTCCTGCTTTCAATTCTTTGGGTACATACCTAGTGGGATTGCCAGGTCATATGGTCACTCTATACTTAACTTTCTGAGGACCTTCCAAATGTCTTCATTTTACATTCTCACCAACAATGAATTAGTGTTACTGTTTCTCTGCATCCTCTCCAACACTTGTTATTTTCTGTTTTTTTTTAATAGTAGCCATTCTAGTCAATGGAAAATAGTATTTCATTGTGTTTTTTATTTGCATTTCCCTAATTGCTAATAATGTTGCACATCTTTTCATGGACTTTTTGGCCATTTGTATATCTTCTCTGGAGAAATGTCTATTCAAGTCTTTTGCCCATTTTTAACTGGGTTGTTTATCTTTTGTTGTTGAGTTGTAGAATTTCTTCATATATTCTGGATATTAAACCCTTATCAGATATGTGGTTTCCAAATACTTTTTCCCATCATGTAGGTCATCATTTTACTTTCATGGTAAATTTCTTTGGGGCACAAAGTTTTTTAATTTTGATAATATCCCATTTATTTATTTTTCTTTTCATGCATTTAATGTAAAGTCTAAGAAACCACTGCCTAACACAAGGTACTAAAAATGCTTCCCTGTTTTCTTCTAGGAGCTTTATAGTTCTGGTTCTTATACTTAGATCTATGATTCATTTTTTTTTGTTGATTTTCATATATTCTATGCAGGTAGGGATTCACCTTCATTCTTTTGCACTTGGACATTCAGTTTCCCCAGAACCATTTGTTGAAGAGACTATCATTGTGCCAGTACCATGCTGTTTTGACTACTGTTGCTTTGAATAAGTTTTATGATCAGGAAGTGTGAGTCCTCCAACTTTTTTCTTTTTCAAGTTGGCTTTGGTTATTCATGTCCCCTTACCTTTCATATATATATATATGATGGTTGGCTTTTCCATTTCTGCAAGAAAGTTGTTAGAATTTTTACTGGAATTGCATTAAATCAATAAATTACTTTATGTAGAATTAACTTCTTAACAATATTTAGTCTTCCAATCCATGAACACAGAAACAATATTTAGTCTTCCAATCCATGAACATAGAACAATCTTTCCAATTATTGAGGCCTTCTTTGAAGAATTTTAGCAATGTCTTGTTTTTTTTCTGTGTACACATCCTTTACATCCTTGCTTAGATTTATTCCTAGTATTTGTTTAGTTGTTATTATAGATGGAATTTTTTCTTGACTTCTTCTTCCTATTGTACATTGCTAGCGTATAGAAAAACTACTGATTTGGGTGTGCTTATCTTGTATCCTGCTACTTTGCTGAATTCACTTGTTAGCTCTAATAACTTTGCTGTGGATTTTTTAGGATTTTCTGTATTTAGGATTATGTCATCTGTGAATAGGATAAGTCTTTCTTCTTCCTTTCAACTTCTTTCCAAAAGGAAGAAAGACTTCTTCTTTCTTTTTTGGAAGTCTTGCTTCTTCCTTTTCCAAGAATAGATGCATTCTATTTCTTTTTCTTGCCTAATTGCTCTGGCTATAACTTCCAGTACAATACTGAATAACAGTGATAACAGTTGGTATATTTATCTTTCTCCTGAGCTTAGAGGGAAAGTACTCAGTTTTTCACCATTAAGTATGTGCCCTTTATCAGGCTGAGGAAGCTTCCTTCTATCCCTAGTTGTCTAAGTGTTTTTATCAAGATGGGGTGATTTTGTCAAATGCTTTCTCCACATCAATTGATATGATCGTTGTTTTTTTCCTTTGTTCTGTTAATGTGAACAAAATCAATTGATTAATTTTCATATGTTGAACCTCCTTGCATACCTGGGATAAATACTACTTGGTCCTGATGTATAATTCTTTTAATGTACCATTAGATTTAATTTGCTAGTATTTTATTGAGGATTATTAAATCTATATTCATATAATATATTGGTCTGTAATTTTCTCTTGCTGTGGTATCTTTATCTGGCCTTGGTTTGAGGGAGATGTTGGCCTTGCAGAATGAATTAGGGAGTGTTCCCTCCCCTTCAATTTTTTGAAGAGTTTGAGCAGGATTGGTGTTAATTCTTGAAATGTTTACTAAAACTCCCTTGTGAGCCATCTGGTCCTGGGATTTTCTTTGCTGGGAGGTTTTTTATTATGCATTCAATTTCTAGTAATTGGTTTGTTGAGATCTTCTATTTCTTCTTGAGCCAGTGTAGGTAGTTTGTGCATTTAAAGGAATTTGTCCATTTCATCTAGAATATCCAATTTGTTCATAGTATCATCTTATTGTCTTTATTTCAGTGCAGTCAGTATTAATGTCCATGTTTTCATTTCTGATATTATTTATTTGTGTTCCATATCTTTTTTCCTTCATCAGTCTAGCTAAGTTTGTCTATTTTATTGATCCTTTCAAAGAACTGACTTTTGATTTTTTTTCTATTCCCTCTGATTTTTTATTCTCTATTTCATTTGTCTCTGCTCTAATCTTTGCTATTTCCTTCCTTCTGCTTGCTTTGCATTTAATTTGCTTTTCTTTTTCTATTCTTCCAATTTTGAGGCTAGGTCTCTTATTTGAAACCTTTCTTTTTTTCCTTAATGTTAGCATTTTGAGCTATAATTTTCCTCTCAGCACTGCCTCTGCTACATTCCAAAAATTTGCAATTAAGTTTTTGTATGCTGTATTTTCATTTTCAGTTGTCTCAAGATATTTCCTAATTCTTCTTGTGATTTTTTTCTTTGATGCAGTAGTTGTTTAAGAGTATGCTTAATTTCTACATATTGGCTAATTTTCCATTTCTTCCTCTGTCATTGATTTCTGGCTTCATTGCATTGTGGAAAAAAATTTATATTGTATGATTTCAATATTTTTCAATTTTGTTTACACTTTTTTGTGATCTAACATATGGTGTATCTTGAAGAATGATCCATATTCACTTGAGAAGAATATGTATTCTGTTCTTTTGGGGTGAAGTTAGGTCTACTTGGTTTAGAGCATCATTCAAGTCCTGTATTTCCTTATTGATCATCTCTCTAGATGGTCTATCCATTATTGAAAGTAGTGTATTAAATTCTCCTACTGTTAATGTATAACCATTTATGTCTCCCTTCAAAACTGTCAGTAATTGCTTCATATATTTTTGGGCTCTGCTGTTTTGTGCATATGTGTTTATAACTGTTGCATCTTCTTGTTGAATTGACCCCTTTATCAGAATATAATGATGTCTTTGTCCTCGTAACTGTTTTTTACTTAATGTCTATTTTATTCGATATTACTATTATGCTACTTCAGCTCTCTTTTGCTTGCTACTTGCATGGTATATTTTTTTCTACCCCTTCACTTTCAACCTATTTGTGTCTTTGAATTTAAAGTGAGTGTGTTATAAACAGCATATAATTGGGTCATGCTTTTTTGTCCATTCTGCCGATCTCTGCCCTTTGACTGGAAAGCTAAATCTATTTACATTTAAAGTTATTGCTGATAAAACAGGTTTTTCCTCTGCCATTTTGCAATTTAGCCTTTGTAAGTTTTATACTTTTTTCATTCTTCAGTTCTTCTGTTAATGCCTTCTTTTACATTTATTTGATTTTTTCATGTTGTACCATATTGAGTGAATTCTCATTTCTATCTGGATATATTCTTCATATATTTTCCTTGTGGTTACCATGGGGTTAAAATTTAACATCCTAAACTTTTATCAATCATATTTATTTTGATACTAACTTGATTTCAGTAGCATACAGATATATCTTTCCTGTATTCCTCAATCCCCTCCATCTTTTATCTGGACATGTCACCAATTATACCTTGTATATTATATGTCCAAAACAATAGATTTATCATACTTTTTTATGCATTTGCCTTCTGGTACCTGTAGGAAGTAAGAAGTGGAGTTACATACCAAACAGTAGAATACAATAGTACTGACATTTCTAATTACTCAAATGGTTACTTTTATTTCATGTCTTTATTTCTTTATGCTGTTTTAGCCTGAGTCTAGTGTCCTTTCAGTCTGAAGAACTCCCTTTAACCTTGCCAGTAGGACAGGCCTAGTGGTGAGGAACTCCCTCAGCTTTTGTTTATCTGAAAATGTCTTCATCTCTCCCATTTTTTTGAAAAAACTTCTGACCGAATATACAATTCTTGGTTGATAGTTTCTTTCAGCATGTTCAGTAGTTCAACCTACTGCCTTCTTGCCTTCATGGTTTCTGATGAGAAATTGGCACTAAGTATAAGTGGGACTCCCTTGTACATAACATGTTTTCCTCTTACACCTTTCAGGATGCTTTCCTTGTCCTTTGTATGTTTTCAGTTTGACCAATATATTATGGGCTGTGTTTTTCTTCTTTCTTCATGTTTGTCCTGTTTAGTGTTGTCTGAGTTCTTGGATGCATATTGTCTCATGCTAAGTTTGGAAGTTCTCTGCTATTATTTCTTTGACTATGCTTTCTGCCCCTTTCTTTCTTTCTTCTTCTGGGACTCCCATAATGTGGTACTTTTAATGGCTTCCTGGAAATCTCTTAGGCTATTTTTGCTTTTTATCATTCTTTTTTCTTTCTGCTTCTCAGCCTGACTCATTTCAAGTGTCTTGTCTTTGAGTTCATTGATTCTTTCTTCTGCCACTTTCAATCTGCTTTTGAAACCCTCCTGGGAATTTTTCATTTCAGTTATTATTGTCTTCAATTCCAGTAATTCTGTTTGGTTCCTGACATCCTTTAATTCTTTCTCCATATATTCCTTCGTCTCCATGAGCATTTTTAAGATCATTTTTTAAAGTTCTTTGTTCGATATATTCACAGTCTGGTCTTCTTTGTTGGTGTTTTCTGGATTTTTATCCTCCTCTTTTTGATGGACCATTATTTCCTGTTACCTTCTTCTGTCTTGTACTCTTTAGTTACAAACATTTTAATATTATCAAATGTTAACCCTGGGTTTATTCCCTGAGATATCCGTTTCTTGATTTGTAACTAACTGGTGATAGGACAGGGATTTTCTTGAGTATCAGCCATCCTATCAAGGAAGTCCATCCAAAGCAAATGCAAAATGCATTGTTCTCCCTGTATTTTCTGGACCTGTGTCTGGTCCTGGGCATGTGCTTGTTAGCAACAGACACTTTCCCTCTTCTGGGTGTTTAAGACAGAAGAGGGCGTTCCTCACCACTTCTTCACCCTTCAATCTTTCTCACACTTGGGCTCTACATTTTCTCTAGTTCTTTATATTTCACTGTATTGTCCCTGGCCTTGCCCTTCCACCCCACCCCCCACCCCCACCTCCTGCATAAATAAATAAATTACAATATTCCAATACAGAACAAGTTAGTGAACTTTCTTAACTCTGCATTTTGTTCAGCAAACAAAACTGCCTTTGGAAGCAGCTGGGTATTATAAAATGCAAAAAAACCTTTTCCCTGTCACAGAAGTGTTGACTTATAACTCCTTCTGAAACTATTAGGTCCAAATTCCAAAGAGCTTTTCTTCAAACTTTTTTCATCAAAAGCTTGAGTCTTTTCTTGGGCACACCCAGCTTGTAGAGCTGGGAACAGAATAGGTCTAAGACAGGAGGAACTTAAGGAATTTTTGTTGAAGAGAAGTGGAACTAGAATTTATTAAGCACTGTGCTAGGTTCTCTACACAATTACTTCATTGAATCTTTACAAACACATTTTACAGATGAGAAAACTGAAGGCTTAGAGAACTTAAAATAAATTTGCAAAGTCACATTACTAGTATGAGGCATAGCTGGAATTCTAAGCCAAGTCATCTGACTCCAAATACTGAGGTCTTGCGTTATGCTTCATCATCTTCCATGGCTTTAGATTTTCCAATATTTATAGAGCTACCTCCTCTCCCATTCTGTTAATTTTGTCTGTCCACAGAAAACCATTTCCTCTTTTATAATAACCTGGACCTGGGACAGCTGAGTTTAATGGCCTCTACTGGCCCAGCCTGTCCCTGTCCCAAAGCCAGTCCTTTCCATTTCCTGACATCGCAGAGGAAGGTCATGGTATTGGCTCTATTCGGAAAGACACAGTAGATGAACTTGAGCTTGTAGGGGAAAGGAGTTTGGATCAAAATGCAGGCTACCCTAATGTAATAGGTCTCACAAAATAAATCAGTATGTATCTCTCTCCATCTTTGATCTTATTGGAAACACTTTTTTTTTCTCAAAGTGCAGTGTGACAGGAAATAAAAATCGTATTTGTGGACTGGCTCTTACAATATCTTCCAAACATTCAAAAGTAGGCCTTTTTTCTTTGTTTTAACTGAATGGAACTGGAAATGAACAGGTTTAGTCTTGTCATACAAAACAGGCCAGAATATATTTTAGTTTGGTCATCTCCAAGATGCATTACTTTTACACATACAGGGCAGGCTGTATGTGGATCTATATCAGCCACCCACTCAATGTCTGAGGTATCAGTGCTCAAGTTACTTAATTTCTTTCTACCCTAATTTCCTTGTCTGTAAAAGGAAGATGGTAGAGTAGATAGTCCACAGTTTCCCTTCCTGCCATATATAGAGACAGTTGTGGATATCTGCAAAGAGCCACTTACCTTGTGGGAATTGCTCTCTTGTAATTCTGTGAAGAATCTCAAAATTAAGTTACCAGCAATCACAGCTTCTGTAAATTGAACCCAAGAGGCACAGATGGAAAAAGGAATAAAAGACAGAAGGTAAGGGGATGTAGGTAGAAGGTGAAAGAGTCTAGGGAAAATGGAATTGTGAGATAACATGATTTTGCAAAATTTTGGTGGGGAATGTCCTATTTACTCACTAATTTCCCAAATTATATCTATTATATTTTACACAATACTAACAGAACACTAAATTAGAGAGTAGACCACATAGAATTTCTGCTTTTGATTTTTGGGTATTTAGAAAAATAATATCAGAGAGACCTTCAGCTACTCATCCTCATGTAGGAGGTTAGGAATATTTCAATCCTTAGCTCGTTGGTCTTTACACTCTTCTGATATTTACAGAAACCTACACATTCATGTATCGTCTACTGAGGAATGAAAGATGCCCTGTCTCCTGGTTATTTTTATACAATTACACAGAAATTTGCTTCTGGGTTAGTAGAGAAAACTTTTTGACTAGATCAAATCACAGGCAGCTAGTGATTATTGTCACTGATGAACATAGGCTTGCTCTTTGAAAGCGCTTTTCAGACTGCAGCACTTAACACTGTTTCTCACTCACCTGTCCTTGAACTGCTCTCTTCTCTTGACTTCTCATCTCCTCTACCAGCCACCTTTCAAAGACACTCGCCTTTTCACAGCCTACTCACTCTCTCTGGGAGCTGTCACCCACTCTGTTCCAGAGACTTTGATCACCGTCTCTACCCTGATTAGTTCCTGCAGCTATACATCTAGCCCAGACCGCTTCCGAACCACCTACAGACCCACGTAATCAAAGACATATGGGTATCCCCCAAGATATGTCCAGAATGAATCTTATCACCTTCCCCCTAAACTGAAACTACCCCTCAGTTCCCCGTCTCCTTGAATGATCCCAATTTGATTGTTAATTTTACGTGTCAACTTGGCTAGGCTATTATGCTCAATTGTTTGGTCAAACAGTAGTCTAGATGTTGCTGTTAGGTATTCTGTAGATGTGATTAACACCTACAAAAGTGTTAATCAAATCCTTAAGTAAAGGACATTACCCTGGATAATGTGGGTGGGCCTCCATCAATAGCAAAACTGAGGTTTCCTGGAGAAGAATAAATTCTGCCTCAAGACCACAATGTTAACTCCTGCCAAATTTCCAGCCTACCAGCCTACCCTACAAATTATAGCTTGCCAGCCCCCACAATT
Organism: Tamandua tetradactyla; assembly: GCF_023851605.1. Classification (NCBI taxonomy): domain Eukaryota; kingdom Metazoa; phylum Chordata; class Mammalia; order Pilosa; family Myrmecophagidae; genus Tamandua; species Tamandua tetradactyla. The sequence goes on along the minus strand of NC_135343.1, from coordinate 35,303,287 downwards.
CCTTAAAATAAGTCATATATATATATACACACAAATGTGCATGTGTATGTATGTATGTGTTTATCTGTTTCTTTGGAGAACACTAACTGATACATCCATCATCCCCTCAATTGACTGAGGCAGAAAGCTGAATAGCATCCTTGACACCTACCTCTTCCATACCTCATGCTCATTCCATCAATCATCAAATTCAGCTAAATCAAACCCTGCACCATCTCTGGAACCTAACCAAGTCTCCCACCTGCACTTCCACTTTCTTGGTCCAGAAGATCCCATCTGACACTTGGAGCACTCCAATAGCTTTCTTCTCTGGTTCCCCATTCTGCTCCTCTTCATTCCATTTTCCATCTGTAGCCAGAGTGAGCTTTTAAAAATAGAAATCTAATCATTTTGTCCTTCTGCTTCCCATGGCTTTTAAGTTAAAGTCCGTACTCCTTAGATTGCTTACAAGGCTTCTCTAACTTCCATTCTACACTCCAGACTTAATACACTTTTTCCCCCAATTTTTAAGAGGACCATGTTCTTTCTTATCCACAGACTTTACATATACAATTCCTGTTTCCTGGACACTCCTACCTCCTTAGATTTGCTTCGTTAATGTCATTATTTCCTTAGTTTAAAAATCATCTCCCCAGAAGACTTTCCTGATACCCTCCTCCCATCACACACATCCACCAGGACTACCATCCCATTAGCACATTGCATTATAATTACTTTTCTAGCTACCTATCCTACCCAAATAGATTACAAAATCTGTGAGGACAAGGACTATATCTATTTTTACAATTATATATCCGGCACCTATCACAGTGCCTAACACATAGAATAAGCCCAACAGATATTTCTAGTTGAATGAATAAAAATTAAAAAGTGTTACTTCTTTAAACTAGCAGCACTAGCAGTATCCTATAAGCTTACTTTATTTGAATGCAATGTAAGCTAAGGACTGAATCCAGAAAAAGTGTTCTAGTTCTTTTTTTGTTTTTTAAAACTTGTCTTCAGCAGTGGAACCCTTTCATTCGAATGAAATCTTTTGGAGCCCAATTTATAGAAAATGGAGAAAAACAGGACTGCTTCTGTTGAAAATGGGGTAGACCACTCATTCTCTCACCCCTCTTGATTTTGAGGGATTTTCAAAGAACTATTAGAATACTCAGAGCTTAGCATGAAAACCAGTGATCCAGGCAATCTTACTACAACTAGGCAGAAACATTCACATCACAGTGGACTTGTTTTTAAAATCTTCTTAGGAGAGTTCACTGATAGCAGGAGGTGCTCATCCATAGACACAAGGAGTCTAATATGACACCATTAAGTAACTCTATGTCAGCCTTCATGATAGTATTTTCCCAATCCAGAATGAGAGAGTAAAATACTCTTTCAAAGATTTAGAGGCTTAACGTACAGACATAGAGCTAACACATTTTACTATGAACATTGACATCTGGAGGTTGGTTCAGAGCAAGTTAAAGCATCAGATGATTTATCCTGATACCTTGGCTTTGGTTGGGGCCTGAAGTCAATCACACGAATAAAGCCCTAATCTTCATACAGTTGTTCTTTCCTTATACTGCTGATACTCAACAATGAAGTCTAGGACTCCTTTCATTAGGGAGTTTTTCTCATGAATATTGTTTTCTGCCAAAAGGAACCAACTGCTCCAGACAGAACAGCATTTAGAAAAGCACAAGAAAGACATTTGTCAATAGGAAATCACACAATAAAATGCCTCAAGGGCAGATGAGCCACAGTTTGAAGTGGTTGAGAGGAAAGTACAGTCAAGCACCCACGTGATACCCTGGGTGAAGCTGTGGCACACACTTTCATCAGAGGGTCCTGAACCCCTAATATACTGGTTGAAGACTTGGCCCTAAATGCAACAGGGATAATCTTCCTCTAGATTTCTTGGGAGAAAAATGGAATAGTTTCATGTTTACAAAAATTGCTTTTTTTGAGTGTAGCCAAAGTTTAATGTATGAACAAAATTCTGAGTAAGCCAATGACTGTATGATTTGGAAGCACGGAGCACCTCTATTTGGACAAAAGTAGGATTAAAAAAATGAATTTTTTCTTTCATTGACCAGAATATTTAGAATGAACCATTAAAAAGAACCTATTAATAGTAATTACATTTAGGAGTTAGGACCATTGAGAAGACGCTACATTTGACTTTGCTTATGCTTAACTATTGTTGATAGCTGATGAACTCAGTGTAATTTTAGCATAAAAATGTATTCTTTGCAGAGGCACATGAAGTAAATAGGTTATTTTCTTAGTAATTAGTACAATCAAAATATAAGTACTTAAGAGATGTGCTAATCAGTTTCTAGCTCAAGACCTTACAATCTGGCTGTAGTCTCAGAAATAGACCCGTGAATGAAAAACCGTAGAGAGTATGATGGGGATCAGGATAGCAGCAATGTGGGAGAGCAGAGGTGAGGAATACCTAACCCAGCAAAGGAGTTAGGAGTCCCAACAGAAAGGGACATAAAAATCCTCTTTCCCAAGAACAGGAGTGTGCATGGTCAATCACTGATCACAGCTTTTGATTAGTGAGTTCAGATGGCTGGGTACCAGCTCTAAGGGTAGCTATTGTTTCAACCCTCTGCAGACAGGAGCAGAGGCAGTAGAGGTTTAAAGTAACAGGGCTTTCTCAGGGAAGGGGGGGAAAGTTAGCAGAAAGGCTGCATTTGCCGGATAGACCACAGGAGTTTTTAGTGCCCTTCCTGGTCTCCTCCCCAGGGCACCAGGGAGCCAGTCTGTGCCCTCTCTGTGGGCCCTGATCTGGCTTGGAAAGATCAAATTGGGAAAGTGCTCCACTGGGTGACCCTCTTCCTGGAATTTGCCTTCTAGGCAAAAGCCTCTCGGCTTCAAATACTGGGAGAGGGAGGTTTGTCCCCTGGAAAATAGAGGGAAACACCAAACTCCTGAAAACAGGGGAATGCCGGAACAACTAACAAGCAACACTCCATGACAGTTCAGGAACCCAGTAAGACAGGGAAAACCCTGCACACTGCATTCACATTGGTAAACCTTTCTGATAGGAGGCCTGAAGCTAAAAAAATCTCTGCCTTATCACCAGCTAGTACAAAACCAGGAAATAGACAACTCAGGGAATAAATCCCAGAGTTAACATTTTAAAATATTCAAATACGTGTTCAACAAAAGAGTACAAGACAAAGAAACAAGAAATGAAGGCCCATCCAAAGGAAGATATGTTGAATGCATTTAGAATTAGAATTTAGAAATAACAGTTACAACTCCTGAATATATGTGACAGCTGTAAGAGCTTACAATCTAGGACTTTTTACAATAGGACTTCACCTGATAACCTATGCTCTCCATTTCAATTCTCAGAGTTTGTATATTATAGTTACTCCATATGAGTGGAATATGATAACATTTGTCCTTTTGTTTCTGGCTAATTTCATTCAACATATTGTTCTCAAGTTTCATTCACCTAGTTGCATATCTCACAACTTCATTCCTTCTTGCAGCCACTCAGCAGTCTGTTTATACATACACCACAGTTCCCCTTTCCAGCCCTTGGTTGTTGTACCCTTAGGCCACCTCCACTCATTGTAAATCCACACACTGGCACCATAAACACCAGTGTGCAAATGTCCATTCGTGTCCTCACTCTCAGTTTCTCCTGCTATAGGTAGGATCACATGGCAACCCCACCCCTGGCTTCCTGTGGAACCACCATATTCCAGAAGGGCTGCACCTCTTAGTTTCCCTACCAACAGCGAATAGATACATATCTTTCTCCACAATTTCTCTAGCACTTGTATCTCTCTGTTCATTTTAAAACAGTTTTATTTGCATATTATACAATACAATCTAAGTAAAAAAAATCAATGGTTCCTCGTATAAACACATAGCCATGCCTTTGCCACCACAGTCTGTATGAGGACATTTCCTTTTCTTCTTCAAATAATCCCATACCTCTCCATCATATTCCTACTTACTGACATTTAATTTTAGCATATTGCCTTTGCTACATTCAGTGGAAGCATATTACAATGTTACTGTTGACTATAGACCCTAGCTTGTCTTCATTGTATCTTTTCCTGTATACCATCCCATTTTCAATACCTTGCAATGTTGACATTCATCTGTTCTGCCTCAGGCAAAAACATTCTTATATTTGTACATTTAAGCACCATCATTGTCCACTCTAGGCAGTTCTGAGTTATACTGTCTCAACCATTATCCTCTATCCTTCCTTCTGGTATCATGCATGCCCCCAGCCCTTCTCCCTCAACCATACTCATACTCAGCTTCATTCATGTACTTATATTATTGTGCTACCATCAGGTAGTACTGTGCTATCTATTTCTGAATTTTTACAATCAGTCCTGTTACACATTCTGTACTCCTTCAGCACCAAATGCCCAATCTCTACCCTCTTTCTATCTCCTAATAACCTGTGTTCTTAACTTTAACTCTCAAAGTTCACTCATTAATGTTATTTCATATTAGTGAGAGCATACAGTATTTGTCCTTTTGTTTCTGGCTAGCTTCACTCAGCAAAAGGTCTTCAAGGTTCATCCACTTTGTGACATTCTTCATGATTTTATTCTATCTTACCACTGCATTATATTCCATCATATGTATATGCCACAGCTTGTTTATTCATGCATCTGTTGATGGACATTTGGGCTATTTCCATCTCTTGACAATTATAAATAATGCCACTATAAACTTTGGTGTGCAAATATCCGTTTGTGTCCTTGCCTTCATTTCCTCTGAATATATACCTAGTAATGGAATTGCTGGATCATATGGCAATTCTATATTTAGCTTCCTGAGGAAATGCCAAACTACTTTCCAGAGTTATTGCACCATTCTACTTTCTCTACATTTCTTTTCTTTTTTCATAATGGCCATTCTAGTTGTCACTTCCCTAAAAGCCAATGAAGTGAAAGCATTTTTCATATACCTTTTAGCCATTTGTATTTCCTTTTCTGAAATTCACACATAGTCTTATCAAGCTTCCCATGTATGTTATGGATTGCTTTTCTCTTGCTGCTCTCATAATTCTCTCATTGTCTTTGACATTTGACAATCTGTTTAGTAAGTGTCTTTGTGTAGATCTATTTGGATGTATTCTGTTTGGGGTATGCTGCACTTCTTGGATCTGTAATTTTATGTCTTAGATTGAAAGAGATTGGAAATTTTCAGTGATTATTTCCTCCATTAGTCTTCCCATCCCTTTTCCCTTCTCTTTTCCTTCTGGGACATCCATAATATATATATTCATGTGATTCATGTATCATTAAATTCCCTGATACCCTTCATATTTTCCCATTCTTTTCCCTATCTTTTCTTTTATCTTCAAGAGTTCAGATGTCCTGTCCTCTAGTTCACTAATTCTTTCTTCTGCCTCTTCAAATCTGCTGTTGTAGGTATTTATTGTGCTTTTTCTCTCTTCTATTGTGCCTTTCATTCCCATAAGTTGTGTAATTTGTTTTTTAAAGCTTTTGATTTCTTCTTTACATTTGACTGATGTCATCTTTATATCCTTCATCTCTTTTGCCATATCTTCCCTCAGCTCATTTATTTGATTTTTGATGTGATTTTGCATGTCTGTTTGAACATCCTTAATTAGTTATTTCAACTCCTGTTTCTTATTTGAGATGTTGGCTTTTTTCCTTTTACTAGCCATGTATCTTCAATTTTCCTAGTATGACTCATTATTTTTTGCTGGCATCTAGACATTTGATTTCCTTAATTAGTTTATTCTGGAGATTATTTTCACTCTTTTACCTAGGGTTTCCTTGTTGGTTGGCTTTGCTCTCTGTCTGTTCCTTGGCATTCAGTACAACTTATTCTGGATCTCTAGCATAGGTTCTGCTTAACTGGCCAGAATTTTCAGCTCTTGTTTTTCTGGTTCTTGTGCTGCCTATAGGAACCTTTTTTTGAGGTGGAGCTCCTCAGATATGATCAATCTCAGTTGGATTTTCCCAAACCAAACAGGCCCACATCTCAGGAGTAGAGAATAGGCAGTATCAACTTTTCCCAAGGGTGAGACCCAGGAGGTTGTCAAACTTTCCTATAAAGCCTATAGACTCTATGCTTTTCTATCCTGCCAGCATGTGGCACTTGTCTGCCCACAGCTTCCCACCAGCATAAAGTCAGGCGGTACCATTAATTTTAGCAGACTCTTCTGTCAATGGTGTGGTTGAGACAGTGGCTGAGGAAAAGGGAGGGCTTAGGTTGCCTCTGTTTTCCAACCCCTGGGGCCTGAATTGAGTCTGCTACTTGAGCTGGGCTCTGTTCCTCTTTTCTTGGGGAAGATATACCCTTTAGGGAATTGTCCCCATTCACCTATTTACTTTTCCTCTCAGACATGCCCTATTTCCACCATTGCTTGGGGCAGTGCTGAAGCCTGAGAGTGTTCATGGTTCGATCTAATGAGCTGTTAAGAAGTTGAGAGAGAGAGAGAGAGAGAGAGAGAGAGAGAGAGAGAGAGAGAGAGAGAGAGAGAGAGAGAGAGAAGAAAGAGAAGAAAGGAAGTAAGGAAGGGAAGGGAGGGAAGGATGGAGGGGAAGGAAGGAAGGAGGGAGGGAGGGAGGGAGGGAGGGAGGGAGGGAGGGAGGGAGGGAGGGAGGGAGGAAGGAAGGAAGGAAGGAAGGAAGGAAGGAAGGAAGGAAGGAAGGAAGGAAGGAAGGAAGGAAGGAAGGAAGGAAGGAAGGAAGGAAGGAAGGAAGGAAGGAAGGAAGGAAGGAAGGAAGGAAGGAAGGAAATAGCCTTTCTGGGGTACAAACTCCAAACTACCGCAACTGGCTATTGCACAGTATATTCGATAGCCAGCAGTCCCTTATCTCAGGCAGCACAGCTTGACTGCTCTCCCATAGCATTCTGTAGAGGAGCTCATTAAGATGCCTTCTATACACAGGAAGAGTTCTGGGACAGCAAGTTCTAGGACAGTGAGTCCCTCAGGCTACCACCAGGTAGATTTGGCCAGACATACAAGTTCCCAGTATATGCACAAGGGTTACTTTGTGTATGAGGGTTACTGTGCTCTCTCTGGAAGCAGGACCAGGAATCTGTACTGGAAGTGCCAGATGGCTCTGAGCTGAGATGTTGAGGGGATAGGAGAGGGGCTAGCCAGGGCCTCACAAGATCCTACTGTTTTCCAGTGCCCTTTTTCGTGATTTGGCACTTGTCCTATTACTGTAATCCTTTAAGTGTTTTCTGGTGCTTTTAGAAAGATATTTCTGCCAGTTCTTGTTGGTTGTCCTGTGTAGGTCAGAGCCCTGGAGTGTCTCACTCCACAATCTTGATCTTAATGAATACTTTTTGATTTATAGTGTTCTTATTATCATACAGGTCTAAGGATTTTTCTAATTTTCATTGTAGTAAGTTCTTCTTTGACCAATGAGTTATTTAGAAGAAGAAATCTTTCTTACATATGAGCTGCTTAGTTATCCTTTTGTTATTGATTTCTATCTTAATTGCATTGTGTTCTGCATTATTTCAATCCTTTAAAAACTGGTGAAATTTGCTTTATGACCCAGCACATGATCAGCTTTCAAAATTGTTCCATGTAATTTGAAAAGAATGTATTTTCTGCAGTTGTTAGGTACAATGTTCTAAATATTTAAACCATTCAACCCAGTTTGTTAATTATGTAGTTCTAATGTTCTATTTCTTTAGTGATTTTGTTAGCTTTCTCTAGGTACTTCATAGGTTTACAGAATTCTTGTATTTTCCAGATAAGTGAATCTTTTACTTTTATGAAATTATCCTATTATCTCCTGTAAAGCTTTTTGTCTTAGGGATTATTTTGTGTGACACTAATACAGCAACACCAACTTTCTTTTGCATGATATAACTGTTTCCATACCTTTACCCTCAATTTTTACAAATATTTATGTTTTTAATGTGACATTTTAAACAGAATATAGCTAATTCTTTAAAACTATATGTGTGTATACACCTATATATGTGTGTATACACCTTTAAAACAATGTGCATATATACCTATATATATACACATATACTATGTATATACATACATATATGCATACACACCAGCTATAAATTTTTGCTTCATAAGTAGAGCATTTAGTGTATTTCCATAAATTTTAATTCTTTATGAATTGATTGCTACAATTTTATTTTGTGTTTCTTGTGTGTCCTGAAATTTCCATATTTCTTTTTGCCTCTGTTATCATCTACTTTTGCACTGGTTATTTTTTCTCCTCCCACGTGTTTCCCTTTTCAGTTAGGAAGTTATACCCTCTTTTAGTGGCTATGCTAGAAATATTAACTTGGATCCTTAATATCTTTATTAATATCTTAATATTTTTATATTAAGGTCTTCCCTACAATAAAAAGGACCATAGAACACTTTAATTCTGATCCTTACATGCTATTGATGACCATGTATTTCATTTCTAGCTCGTTTTAATAACTCCCTAGGAGAATATTATTGTTGTTTTTTTGGAGCCAATATTTATTTAGATTTAATCACATATTTAACACTTTCCTTTTTTATCTCTGACCTTCTATCTGTGTTCATTTTTTTCCTTCCCAGTGAGCAGACTTTAAAATTTCCTTTAATGTAGGCCTATTGCTGGCAAAGTATCCATTTTTGTTTGCTTGTTTGACGATGTCTGATTTTTTTACAGTGTTTTTGAAAAACAACATTCAGATTTAGGTTGACAGTGATTTTCTTTCTGTACACTGACTATTTCTTAACTCTTTCTGGCTTCCACGGTGCTGTTGAGTCTAATTTTATCCTTCTGAAATTAGTTTGTCTTTTTCTCCTCCTGGCTGTTTTTAATTTTTTTTTCTATGTTTACAGAATTCTGCAGTTCTACTACGATGTGTCTAAGTGCAAACTTCCTTTTATTTACCATTGAGATTGTTGGGCTTTCTAAATCTGTGGTTTGCCATTTCTGGGAAATTCTTAGCCAATATCCCTTCCATTAATCCCTTCTTCTCTTTCCTATTTGTCTGGAATTCCAATTAGAAGACTGTTATATGTCTCACAATACCTTCAAATTTTATAACCTCGTTTTTCATATTTCCCATCTCTCTGGTCTACATTCTGGAAAATTTCTTTGTATCTATCCTTCTATTCACTAACCTATTCTCTTACTATAGCTATTCTGTTGTTAAAAACATCTATTGTGTTTTTAATTTCAAATACTATATTTTAAACTTCCAATGGTTCTTTTGGGTCTTCTTCTGATCTGCTTGGTTTGTTTTAAGTATATTTTCAATTACTTCTTTAAATATATTTTCCATATTTATTTTATATTCCATGCTTGGTGTGCTGGTTTGAAAGGATGTATGTACCATAGAAAAGCCATGTTTTTTCATCTTAATCCCATTTTATAAACCCAGCTGTTTCTTCTGATTCCTATTCATTATGGTATGCTTGACTCTGTAATTAGATCAACTCCCTGGAGATGTGACTCAATCAGGAGTGGGTATTAAACTTGATTAGATAGAGATGTGTCTCTACCCATTTGGGGGGTCTTGATTAGTTTACAGGAATCCTATAAAAGAGGAAACATTTTAGAGAATGAGAGATTCAAAGAGAGCAGAACGACACAAACACGAGAAGCAAAGTCCACCAGCCAGCGACCTTTGGAAATGAAGAAGGAAAACACCTCCCGGGGAGCTTCGTGAAGGGAAGCCAGGAGAGAAAGCTGGCAGATGACGCCGTGTTCGCCACCTGCCTCTCCAGATGAGAGAGAAACCCAGAACCTGTTCACCATGTCCCTCCTCATTTGAGAGAGAGAGAGACCCTGAACTTCATCGGCCTTCTTGAACCAAGGCATCTTTCCCTGGATGCCTTGTTTTAATTGGGACATTTTCTCACCCTTAGAACTGTAAACTAGCAACTTACTAAATTCCCCTCTTTAAAAGCCATTCCATTTCTGGTATATTGCATTCTGGCAGCTAGCAAACTAGAACACTTGGTAATTTCAATAGCTGAGGGTTTACAGTTTGAGCCTGTTTATTTCTACTGGCTCTTGCTCATGCTGTATTATTCTCTTTCATACTGTCTGATTTTCTTTTTTATCACGAGCTTATATTTTTTTTGGAATTTATTCATGGGAGTTCTTTAAGGCCTATGTTGAAGATAGGTTCCTTCAGAATACAATTGCAATTTTTTTCTGCCAGATGCCTAGGGGACTCCATATTAAGATTTAATTTAAACTTCATTCTTAGCTTGAGGTTTGGTATTTTAGTTTTTATTTTTTTGGATTCCCAGGTACAGTGTGAATCTGGGCTACAAATATGTGTACAGCTAGCTACATTACAAATTCTCAGGGAGATTTTTTTCTTTCCCTCCAATACAAGTCTTAAGACAGACAATTTTCCCTGGGATTCCATGAGGTTGGGAAAGGTAAGCAGGTTAATTTGTAGTTCAGCCTTATACAGAGGGTGTAGTCTTTTGAGGACCCAGCTGTAAGTAGACTCTACACTCTCTGTACACCTCAGCCATCATCTTACTCATTTGAAAAATCCCTCAGGGCACAGTCTTGCTCCAAGTTTCTGCTTATCTCCTCAGGTTCACTTGCACTTAGTTCTTGCCTTCTTAGTATTCTTTACTTTTCTGCCAGCACAAAAATGCACCTCAAAGGATTAAAAAAATACTTTATGAAGCATTTTTAGTTATTTTCAGTGACAAAATTATTCAGGCTATCCAGTTTGTCATGTAGATAGAAACAGAAGTCCCTCTGACTCTGCCTGTGTGCTAAATTTTTAGTTAACATACAGGAATCAAAGATTCCTACCCAGGTTCTCCTTTCTCTCTATTCTCTTTTTGACCTCTCTCCCTACACAAGTTTATTCTCAGACTTTCAGTTTCTACTCAAACACTTCCAATTAGATGTCCAAGGGAGCATGGATATGAACTAAACTCACCTGCTCAGTTAGTGATTTAATCATCCACCCATGCATACAATTTCAAAAGCACGGAATCGGTATCCACTGCCTCTGCTCTGACCCTTCACGTTCAGTTTGGTCACTAAGATCTCAGCTTGTCTATTCTGAAAGTTCTCAAGAATTCTGTTCTCTTCTCCACCCCAACTGCCTCTGCTCTCAAGTCTTTGTTATCTATTGCAACAGTGTCTAACTGAATTCTTTATTTATGTTTGTCTTCCACCTAAAATTACCCTGCTTTCTTATCTTTCTAAAATTCAAATGATTGTATCTCTCTCATGTTAAAAATCTCTTTAATGGCTAAAATTTCTTCAATGGACCTTTGTGTACTCAATAACATCCAAAATCATTCAAGGTCCTTTGCAATATGACCACAAAGGATGAGACGAGCCTCATCAAGCCATATGCTCTAACCACCTAAACTATAACCTACTTCTGGAACAGATCACCCCCATCCTGCCTCGGGGCCTTTACTCATTCTATTTCTTCTGTCTGGGAATTCTTTCCTTATCACCAACCTAAACAAATCTTTTCAGTACTTTGATAACCTGTTGAATTCATAATTTTTTCTGAGAACTGTTGTTAGACTCTGCCACACAAAATTAGCACTCCACTGGCACTTTAGACATTGATTCAGTTTTCCAACATTTATCAAAGGCCAGCTATGTCAAGGGCACTATGGTAATTGTGTTGGGTACAAAATGGCAATAGATCTTTCCCTCACAGGGCTCACAGTCTAGAGGAGGATACAGACAAGTAAACAAGCAATTATAATATCACGTAAGTGCTCTGATAGTAAAAGCATAAGATGATAGAGAAACAGACAGAAGGGGCCCTCAGTCAAGATATGAAGGATCATTAAGAAGTGACAGCTAATCTGAAAACCAAGATATGAGTAAGAATGAAGGAGAGGGACTCGGAGAAAGAATGTATTACAGAATGAGTGACAACATGTGTAAGAACCTAGAAATAAAAGAAAGCATGGATTATTCTGATTGCAGTGAGGGTAATGGGTAATGGGTATAAATAGAGCAAGAATATCCTTTAGAAGACTTTTTCAGAAAGTCATGTGAAGGCTTACAAATAGAGGAGCTAAGGTAGTGGCAATGCAGATGTACAAAATCAGATATATTTTAAAAATAGGTAGGACATCTTGGGGCAGAGGGAGTCAAGGATACTACTCAGGTGTCTGGTTCAGGCAGTTGAGAAGATCCCAATCCCCAAGACAGGGATACAGAAAGGGGATGAGAAAAATCAGCTCAGTTTTGGAATATTGTACAGCAATGCTTTTAGTATTCTGCTTTACACTCTCTTGGGTCACCTCTAATTTCAATATGGCTGTGGGGAACAGTTCCATATATTCTGACAGTGTCCCACATCTACATCCTCGCTTTACCCAGAGCTGGGAAATCCATTCAATCCAGCAGAGATACAACCCAAAATGCCTGGAGTTACTATTCTCTGGGGACAATCCTCAAACAATGGGTTCCAGGAGTTGGTAGACAATGCCCCAATCTCCACCCTTCAGAGGGACAATTGTGAGTTACACAGATGGCCCTTAAAGGGTCCTCAGTGGGATTGAGCCCCAGTTGCCCATAGTGAGCACCAGTTCAGTGATGTATCTCTTATTGAGTTCTCCTCCTTCTTTGTATTACTATTCCTGCTCCCTTGCTCCTGTTTCCTGGAATTCCCTTCCTAATTAAATTTCTTGCACACAAGTCCTTGTCTTAGGCTCTACTTTAAGGGGAGCCCAAAACCAAGACAAGTGTCTGTATAACTTCAAAGCAAAGATCCAAATTAAATGTTCAGGAGAAGAGATTTTGGATAGAAGCATGATTTTGTGTTTTCTTAGAAGTAGATCAAATCATCCCATGAGAAGAAAACTGGACCTATGAGGGAAGCTTAAGGAACTTTTCATGCAGAAGGAAGTAGAGCAAAGAAGACTAAGAAGAGATGGCCAGAGAGGTAGAAGAATAAAGAGTCTTTGGATGTGGAAATCCAGGGAAAAGGGTGTTTCAAGAGGGGTAATGTCAGAAGCTACTGAGAAGTCAAGACAAGTGAATATAGAAAAGTAACCACAGATCAAGCAAATAGAGGTCATTTGGCATTAGGTGAGAAACCAACTCTAAAGGAATGATGTAGCTAAACCTAAGGTATAATGAGTTGAGTACGTGGTGGGAAGTGAGGATATGAAGAGCATGTATATTGGGAAATTTGTAAAGGAAGTTTGGCTTTAAGGGAGAGGAGAAAGATGAGTAGATAACTGGTTGACTGAAGTAAATGTGTGTAGATGTGTAGATTAAGAAGGGGAAGACTTGAGACTGTTTAGACTGTTCAGGCTCATAAGAAGCAACTAGGCAGAAAGAGGTTGAAAGTAGGGGACAGTGAGAAATAATGAAGATTCTGAGTTCCTAAAAAAGGCAGGAGAGCATGAATTTCAGGTGAGTGGATTAAATTCAGTCTGAAGGAGGGACTTGTTGTATTACATTTAAACAATAAAATTGTTACTTGCTTGTTTTCAAAGATGAAACAGGTAGATAGTTCCAAAGCATGACTGCACTGAAATTTCTTTATCTGATGGACTTTCAGTGTATTTAAACACTGGTAATGCTTGATGACAAATATAATATGTCTATCAGTTAATGTACTCTATGCTGCCATGATATCAAGATTAGAGTCCTCCAGCTGGTGCATGTGCTTAATGGTCTGTGACAAACGTGTTTGCCAGGTAAGGGCAAGAAAGGAAAGCATCACTAATATCAGCCTAGCAGGTTGGCCTTCTATGACCTTGTCTGCCATCCTTAAGGAAGTCAGGAAGTCATTTAACTGCTCTGCGGTCTGTTCTTCATTTATAGATTGAGACGCATAGCTCTAATTTATTCCTGGATATTGGTCACAAGTTGAACTTCCATAAGTTAAATCTTTATTATCTATAACAGCAAGGTTATAAATGAAGGTACTATTCCTGGAAACCCATATTATACTATAAAATACCAAAATCAACCATGAAAAGACGTCTTTATGCTTCTGTGATCATTGTTTAAGTTTGTTTTTAAAAGGCGGTGTTGTAGTTTATCCTTTTGAAGGATTCTTCTTTATCAACTGGCTGAGGGTTCTTAAAAATATGAATACGAAAATGTTGTAACTAAAAGATATTTTATTTTTCTGATAAATCTCCCTGGAGCAAGTCAATAATTCAATGCTGTAAGGGCATTCAAAGTGATCAAATTAAGGCCCTCTCTTAAAAACTGTCACTGCAGTTTCAGAGGATAGGAATTTCTTTGTTAAAAATTTCCCTATTGCTATATTCTCTTCCCTGCCACTTCGCCCACTCCTCCTCATCCTCTTCCAATCTCGGCTCCTGATTTTGTCATCATTTAATACACATAGCCCACAGTAGCCTTCATCTTCTAGCAGACTTTGTAGGCAAATTATTTGACACTAATTTATTGTCACCTGTGGATTCTTCCCTAAACAGTTATCGTTTTGCCAACTATCTTCCTAAAATGATCCAACCAGCCTCTGCTTGCAATAGAAACGTCTTCCTCTGATGTTTGGGGCAGCTCTTCTTCAATATAAGTGGGCAATGCCTTTGCAAAGTTCGCCTAGTTCAGAAGCATATGGATGTGTTGCTTCAACACCTGCATCCATAAAATCAAATGTTTTTCTTCTTTGCCTCCAGCAATCAATATAAGAGCCGCTTCAGTTTTCCTCTACCCTATGGGGAGACTCACAGGCAGCCACAGTGGTGAGGGAGGGGTCCAAAGTGGAGGCATTATAAGTCAGGAGAAATCTGTAGCCTCTTACCACTGTTCATTGTGAGGGCAAAAAGCATAAAGTGCTTTAAAAACTGCAAAACCTTGTATGAACGGGAGGAATTATTGTAATCCAAATCTATATGATATATACAAGGACACACAAACCAAAACACTAATGCTTCCCTCATACAGGTTTGTATGGTTAGAATTTGAAGCATTTCTTTTCCTGAAGAAGTACTTGCTGGCTCAAAGAAGCATTCTGGTCTGTATAGAAGAGTAAAACAAACCAACCCACTCCAAGACTGGGAAAGAAGCCATAGTGTCTGCTGTGCTTCCTCCAGCTTCTTGCCTTGCCCCTGCCCCATCCCTATGCATCGCCCACCCTCTGCCTCCCTGGCCTTTTTACAGGGCTCACTGTCTACCACTTGGGAATGATATTTCCTGCCTTGAAGATTTCAGGCTTGAAAAATTCTGACAGACACATATGAAAGCACCAGTTAAATCTAAACTAGTCTCCCACCTCAGTGGCTGTTAAATAAAATTTATCCCTCCCCAAAACTTTTAAAGGCTCAGCATTCCTTTTATTTAAATACGAAAGGAAGAACAGTCCAGCTAACTTCTTATAGACAAAGCAATTTGAAATTTTAGTCACACCCTGAAAAAAATCAAGAGATCATTTCCACAGAACCTCCTATTAATGTCTTCAGCGACTTTCGAGACTGACTTCAGACAGGAAAATGCATCAGAAATTCAATCTGGGTTTTGCTGCTCTGTCTACTTCCGAATCGCAGAAGTGCCAAATTGGCTTTGAGAAAGGGAGACTCAGCAATTGCCAAACCATTTTTCAGCTTTCCAAAGATTATGCATGACTTGGGGGATGTTGCAATGGGTACATTCATATGTGTTAATTTAATAATGTTTATTAAGTCCCAACTGTATTTATATATATAGAGAGAGAGTCCCCTTCCTTTCTTACCTGTCCATGATTTGCCTCTACTGCTTCTCATATCACTAGAGCAACACCAGCTACAGCAACCACCATTATTAACTGGAATAATCATGATCAGTAAGCCTCATAATTTCTCACGGAAGTTAAAATAAGGGAAAATAGAAAAGAGTTAGATGAAATATGTTTTCCATGAGTCCTAACAAGATTCATTTCTGGGCTTACTTCCATCATCGGTTACTTAAAAAATATTTTCTAGATCATTTAAGCTTCCATCAAAGACCAAACTGGGAGAAATGAACCTTTGCACCTGACCTTGGTGTGATGCTTCCTAGTATACAGAACATGTTTATGGTCATGATTTCCTTTAATTCTCACAAAACAACTGTCGAGTAGGTATTGCAATTGAAGAAATTGAATCTCAGAGAATTCAAGTGACAGCTAGGAAATACTGATTCTCAAAACTGGACCTTCTGACTCTTTTTACTGTCTCACATTTTCCTAGATAAATGAAATAAAAAGAAAATGGGATATAAAAAATGTTAATATGAAAAATGATCAAATATAAGGAATATAGAAAGGTAAAAATAAAATATCAGAAAGAGCACATTGAAAAGACAGTCCTGATTTACTTATTTACTTCTATATATACACATATGCACATATAAATATACATAGTATCTACACATATACTCAAATACATGCATATACATACATAAGTTTTTAAAAATTATAATCTATGTACTATTTTTCTTCTAACAGGTCTCATGGTGTTAATAAATTGAAAAGCTAAAGAAAAAACATTTTAACTAATGTGTTTCTATTAATTTATTTGGTGGTGGTGGTAACACTGGAGATGATCTAAGGATATCTTGTCACACACAATAATTATTATTTACTAATGGCAAAGCTCTGTGGATGCAACTAAAGAGCCAGTGACATAAAGAAAAGCCTGTTTAAATGATCTCCAAAGCAGGGCCACAGCTGTAACTTTGCCCTGGCAGAGCCTGTCAAGTAAATAGCATGATCTTTTCAAACACAGCAATATTATTTTCTTACTGGCATTTGTAATTTGTTAAAACTCTCAGTGTGCATGCCTTTCTTCCTAATAACAGTGGCAAAAGGCCAATCTGTGTATTTATCTCTTGCACACACATTACTTCCATGTATATTTAATCTAATTTTTATATTTGAAGGAGTTATCCATATTGAAGAACGTAAAATTTTAAGCAGCATGCTGTGACTGGTATCGTATAATCTATACCTCAATGGTGTAATACTCAAAAATGCCAAATAAAGCAATTTTGTTTAGAGATACTATAAAAGTATCCCAAGATCGATTACTGGCTCTGCTTATGAAAAAAAAAAAGGCCATGCCGCTTCAGAATGCTGATATTTGGTTTTGTAAGACATACTACATCGGATGTTCATAGGCTTAATCTTATTGCCAGGGACTCAAAAGCATCTGTCTGGGATCCCAGCCATTGTCTATCAACCTGTTTGTACCTCAATAGATATATGAATATCCAACAGCTTTCTGATTTAGAAATGATGGGTGGATTTCCAGTAACTTTTATTTATAATTTAAAGATAGATACTGAAACAACAGCTGCCTAACATCACTTCCAACACAATTTATCATTTATATAAATTCCTCTAGGCATAACCTTTCTTCCAATACAATCATATAATCTCAGGATTAGACACAATCTCAAATATTTACTAATATCATCCACTCTCCAGACAATTCAGGGTTATGGTCGGAGAGGAGATCTGAAAGCAGTCAGATTGTACCTAAACTCTGGCTTTGGTATTAACTAGCTATGTGACACTGTTTAAGCCTTTTGGTCTCCCTAAACTTGCATTTCATTTGTTAAACAGGGATAATAATAGATGGCATGATGATTAGATGGCACATGGCTCAGTACATGCACACAATGGGTGATCAAGAAATGTGGGCTTTTGTTCCTTCTACAATTTTCCAACCACCTGATCACTCAGCCTTGGCCTGAAAACCTCTAAGACAAAGAACTTTCCACATCCTAAGGCATCCCTATCACAATTTTTAATCACTTTATTCATACAAATTCTGCCAGAGATTAAGTCTCTCTTCCTGTTGCCTCTTTTTGTTGACCTTCATTACACCTCCTTGAGCTTTTCAGAAAAAAAAGTAATCCTTGTTCCATGTAACTAATCTTACTCTAAGTAGCTTGAGACAAACAAATATGGCTCTTTCTTACTGCCTGTAAGTTTTCTCTTTTCTCCAGGTGAAATATTCCCAAATCTTTCCCTAATCTGACCCTTCACCAAAGTCCCTCACCACCATCATGATTATCCCTATAAATTTTTGTTGGCATATGTCCGCACATCCTTTCTTAACATGTAAGTATCCAGTGGAATGTTATTTGGCCATAAGAGAATGAAGCTCTGAGACATGCTGCGACATGGATGAACCTTGAAAACATTATGCATTTGCGTGAATTAAGTCAAACACATAAGGACCTGATTTTACTTATGTGAAATGTCTATAAATAGCAAATTCGTAGAGACAGAAACTAGGTTAGAGGTTATCAGGGAATGGAAGTGGGGGGGTGGTGATAGGGAGGACCTGGCTTGGTGGGTATAGTGTTTGTGAGTTTAGGAAAGCTTTAAATAAGATTAATTTTTTAAAATGCTGGAAAAAAAAAGACTTGATGTACCATGCTAATAAAACAGCTCAGACGAGGCCTGACAAGTTAAAGACAATTGAAATTCTTATTCTGAAGAATGACAGCTTTATTTCTTCATTTCCAACCCTTAAGTGTTTTATTTCTTTTTCTTGCCTGGTTCAGTGCTGAAGATATATTGGGTAATCTTGTCTTCTTGATTTTAAAAGGAATGTTTCTAATGGTGAATTATGAATTATTAAGCTTTAATTCATGTCAAGCAAATTTTAGCTAAGCTTGTGCTAGACCTCTTAGAAACAAGTGCATTTACAAGAAGCAAAGAGGTTTTCTGAGAAATGTTTAACTCTAATGCCTCTAAAGTTTGTAGCAGACAACTTCAAGCTTACTTAGAAGTCTAAAAAAAAAACTCTCGAAGCTATACTTTTCATGTACTGTTTCACTGTGAAAACCTGTCTGCCTTATCTTGAGAATGAGCGAGTACTTTTTATTATACAGACTTTTGCCTTCAATTATTAGCCAGTAAAATAAGGAATCTCAAGTATATCTAAATCTACATGCCAAGCATATCTAAACATAATGTGAAGCTTGAGTCCTTTGACAGTAGTGTAGGACGGTAGCCTCTCTAGTTCTGGACCCTAACCTTTTTTTTTTTTTGCATGGGCAGGCACTAGGAATCAAACCCGGGTCTCTGCCATGGCAGCGAGAACTCTGCCACTGAGCCATCATGATGGTCCACCCTGGACCCTAATTTTTATTCATGAAGTCCAAGATCCCACGAAACTAACACTGACAACCTCAAAGCTCCATCATATTTATCTGAACTCTTTACCTACGTGTACACCTTTTATTTTAATACTAAAGTGTCCATTACTAAGTTTACTCTTACATCCTTGATGTGATTGGAAACCAAAACTGAACATGACTAAGTAATGCAAAGTGAACAACAAAAGACAAAGTATACTATTTATCCAAAGCACAGAAACACAACTTAAAAGAAGCAAGAGGATACAATGTGTCAATATTTAGCATGAAAAAGCAATATTTATTATAGTCAATAAAAAGTAAAATTAATTTCTTCCAGAAAGGGGAACATCGTTTACCCTTTTACAAAATGTAACGTATAGAATATTATTAGGACGGTAATGATATCACTACTAAAAATAGAACTTATTACTTATTCAATAAAATGACCACTTGTTTCTAATCAGTATCATAATTCACTCGACAGATCTGAGATTTTCCTCAGGAGGTTTTTGCTTTACTGATCTTTTTCCTCAGCTTGACATCCCTGTCTCCCACATAGTTTGACACATGGGGCAGCTACTCTATATAGCAGAAGAACAATTGGTAGGCAGACACAAAGAAATGCCACGGCACCAAAAAATTATAATATAAACAGCATTTTAAAGAGCTGTCTTTGAAACAAATTATTAAAGTCAGCCTTGAAATATCACTTAAAATAGTATGAAAAGTTCTTTTCACGAGATTTAACTTTCTATGTAATTCATAGTCTAACTCTTTCTTATACACCTTTTTGAAGTGCTGAGAACAGAATATATTGTACTAGGGTTTCAAAAAGGTTTTGATTATCCATTAACAATTTGAGGATCATAAGATTATATTTCTAGTAATTTAGAATAATATTTTCTAATATGAGTACTGATGTGGAATCAGAATATCTTTATTCTACACAAATTACAATTTATCTTTAAAATGACCTAAATTCTGAGAAATGGCTCAGTTCATTTTAAGGCAATAAATTCAATGATGTTCATTCAAAAATATTTTTCCTCCTAAATTTTTTATTAGCATCAAGTAGAAATAATTTATCTTTATTATATCAAGGAGTAATTTGAATAACTCTCCAAATTAATTTCTTGTTGCATAGAGTAGTAATACTTGATACCTTTGCCTCTTGTCAAGGGGAAACAAACCATTGCAATAGCCTTGAATTTTTTGTGAAAATAAATATTTAACAAAGCGAACCATAAATGCAGTTAAGCCCCAATGAATACATTTAAAAACTAATGGAGAAATGGGTATTTGAGCATCAACATTGGTATAGGAAGTAAACAGTTTCACCCTAAATTTTAGGGTTATTTATTAATCGTGCCAGGAATGACTCCCCTGGTTCTAAGAATGGCAGTTCCATTCTTTTCTCTTTAGCTCCTGTGTTAGTAATATGTCCAGAGTACAAGAAAGCCAAATTATACCCCTCTCTTAATTCATGAAAGTGCATTTGTCCCCCTATTCTTCAGTATTTCACTAATGTGATTGCCTATAAATACTTTATTGCGAGGATCAACAAACAAGATATTTGGAGAGTTTGTCGTGCCCTTTGGACCATTTGCCACATGAAGGATGACAGAATTTTTTCCAATCCACAATTTTTTTCTCTCAAAGCTCTTTTCTCTAAGATATTTTTGCACCATCACTCCTTCTTTTTCTTCATGTACTTAGTTTTGGCAGTTATTTTGTGATTTTATTTGAAAATCAGCTATTAGTCTTCATCCACATTGATTGTAGGGTTTTGAAAGTGATGACAGGAGCATAGTAAACACCATCTAGAGCTTGTTTGGTGACTCTTCACTCTCATTAGTTTTCTGGACAACTGTACATAAATACCGTTTGGGACGTTCCTTTCTCCTTTGGCCCAACAGCTTTGTTGAGCCTGGAGTCAATGTGCACATCTGGCGTTCCCATCTCCTTTTCCTGGCAAATTTCCTAAACTCTTTGAGAGCCCAAGGGGCATGTTCTTGAAGCCCACTCTGTGGATACACTTGTGAATGTTTCTGGTACCCTCCCTCACCACCTCTTTGATGGCACAACAGCCCTTCTTCTCACCACCTTTCTTTGCAGGAGCCATTCTTCCTGTACCAGATTGGAAAGGAAGACCGCAAATCATTGTAGAAGGAAAATTATTTTCTAATTTATTTCTTAACAAAATTTGCTTTTTCCTGTGAAACATATGCTCATTAAGAAAATTAAGATAATAAATAAAATTAGAAGGAAAAATAGCCATAACTTCATTCTTTTCTTCCTCTAGGATTTTAATGAAATAGTTACATCAATGTTTCACTTCTTTTTTTTTTTTTAATGCTAGCAAAAAATCTTTAAAAGAATTCACTCAGGCTTTTGACAAATTTGGTTAACATGCATAAGCTGTTTTATTGTTGATTGCATCCAGTGTCTTTAATAGGGAAGCAATAGAGGTATTGCTTAACAGGTATAGTTGAATTCAGAAAACTAACTGCTGGCATGAGTTGACTCCACTGTAGGTGTTTCTTCTTCCTAAACATCATTTGAAAAAATGTGTAATGATAGCTAGCATTTATAGGGAGCTTTATTGAATGATATAATCTTCACATCAACCATAGCAGTAGGATATAATTAGTCTCATTTTACAAAACAAGGGTCGGAAATCAATCACACAGCTATTAGATGGCAGAGTGAGAATTTTAGGGGACTTGGACCCTGCTGTAATTCCAGGGGCATTTCTCCCATTACAGCCCAGCTCCTCACTACAAGTATCATACTCTGCATAAAAAGACCTTTCATCTAGGCACTTTAAATCCTGCTCTCCTCTTTTTTTTTTTTTTTTATGGCTAATATCAATGAAGGAAATAACATCTTGGTATATAACTAAAAATTGATTACTTTCAATGATTATTTCCCAAATAGATACTTAAAAGTTGGATTATGGTGTGAAAGGGCATGAAAATGTTTGTCTATTTATATATATTATTGATTGTTCTTCTAAATGGGGGTTGCTCAAGTATAACTCAATCAGCAGGATATTAGACTTCCTGCTTTTTAAAATAAAAATCTTGATTAATTAAATAGATTCAAAGTGATTCTTTGTTGCTATTTGTATTTTTTTTTGTCATAATTAACTGCCTTTTAATATGCCAGTTCTTCATTCTATAGAGAGGACCTTAAAGAAGGGCTGGCTAAATCCTTGAACTAGAAATGGGAAGATACTGGACTGATCATTAGATCTTTTATTCCCATTTATTGACTAAACAGTCATCCAGCTCCCACTATAGGCCAGACACAGGGCTAGTGTTGGGGATATAAAGAGAAAAACAAAAGCCCATCCTGCCATCAAAGAGCTTGTGGACCAATAAGAGGGACAGCCATATAAACAGACAATTATAGTTCAGTATGACAAACACCCTGTACAAAGTAAGCATAGGATCTTGGAAGCCTTTTTAGAGATGGTAAAGCCTGAGCTCCATCCCGAAACGCAGCAGAAGTTAGCCAGTTTTTCACTGATATCCCCAAGTCCCTGGCAGAATTAATTGCTTCCTCATCAGTATCCCTTGGTTAGAGCACTTAACAGTGTATTTTGCTTATTTGTTTCCATGTCTCTCTCACTAGCTGAGCTTCCTGAGGGGAGGAACTACAACCCTAATTTACCTAGTTCGATGCATGAAAACTCAGAAGAAATTCAGTAAACACTTATTGAATTATATTAAAATTCTAGCCATGAAGCAATTTCTTCCCATACTATCTTCTTGACGTTTAAAAAAGTATGTATAGCTTCCTTTTGCTCATAAAAATAATACTGTTTACCATATACCCATCAGAACGACTATAAATTAATAGAGGGAAGAAACAAACACTGCTGGAGTCAGTAGAAATTGGTATAACTACTAAAACTGGATTCTACCTTAAGACCCAGTAATTCCACACATAGATATATACTTTATATTTATATAAAGTATGAAAATAGGCAAAGCTAATCTGTGTTACTAGAAGTCAGGAGAGTTCCTAGTTGAGAGCTGGACTAAGAGGGAGCAAGAAGCGGGGCTTCTGGGAGTGCTGTAAAGGTACTGTTTGATCTGCGTGCCAGTAATAGATGTATACTCAGTTTGTGCCCTCGTCTATACGTACATTTCAACTAAACATGCTTTGTTTTTTAAATCATACATCTTATTTGAGAGAAAGCTGGAAAATACAGAAATGTTTTAAAAAGGAAATTTAAATCACCCACAATCCCATTATTTAGAGACAGCTACTGTTAAATTTGGTCCACGTACTCTCTCCTCCCACTCCCTGTCCCCACATACTTACACGCACATTTTGCTAAATTAGATTCATATTTTTTTATTTTACTTCTGCTTTTAAAACAAAATCCATATCATCAAATATTTTTTGCAAGCATGCTTAAATGTTACAATGTTATTCCACTGAATGCATGTGCTCTAATACATTTAATCAGTTCCCTATTGTTATATATTTTAGTAATTTATAGTTTGCTTTACACTTACAAAAAAAATATGGTGTGCAACGCTATTTTGTATATAGATTGAGGCACTAGTGGGCCATGAACGTTCTTTAAGCACTGCATCCATTCTACATTTCCCTCCGGAAAGGACGCGCCGAATTACACTCTTCACTGACAAGGTGTGAAGGCTCTGCTCCCTTGCATCACAATCCAATCCCAGGTCATTAAGGATGGCGGGGTTTACACAGGACGAGAGTAGCTGCCGTTTTGTACACAGCTGAGGCCTGGGCTCCCGGGGAATGGATGAGGCCCGGCGCGCGCATCCCTGCTGCAGGCACGCGGCTCGGCCCCGCACCCCGCACTCCGCGCTCCGCAGTGCGGCCCTGCGGAGCCTCGCGCCTCCCGGTTGCCGTGGGAACCGCCGAGCGCGGCTGCGCCCACAGACCAAGCTGTGTCTGTGAGGGCCAGGGGTACCGAGGGCCAGGCATGGAGCTTCCAGACCCCGTCCGCCAGCGGCTGGGAAATTTCAGCCGGACTATGTTCAGCGACTCAAACCGAACTGGGCCGGAGAACGAGGGTCCGGGTGAGTGGCCTGGGCCCAGGAAGGGGGTGTGGCCCGCAGTAGGCCTGGCGCAGGTTTTGGAGCGCCCAGTTTGCCCGGACCTAAAATGGCGGTTTCGCCTTCAGCTGGTTCTCTGCGGTACCGACAGCGCCTTGGAGGAGAGGCGGGGCAGGAGCTGGGGTTTGGGCCGGAACCCGGGTTTGATCCTGATCTGGTCGCGCTGCGCCTGACCCACACATTGCGGCGCCTATGTTGGCAAGGGCCTTTGCACCGTGAGGCTCAGCGCTGCCTGGAAGGAGACTAAACATTTTTTAATTAAATTTAAAAGCCGCCATAGTTGCGCACGTCCCTTTCCGCGCCCTCCGCAAAGACCGTGGTTGCTTTTTCTCCTGCGTATGCCTGGCTTTTGTGGCCTCGATGGGATTTGAGGAGATGGGGAGTAAGGGAGAACCATCCAAGCAACCTGCCCACCTCTTCTCCTCCGCCCCTGTGAAATATTGCCTGTTCTCACTTCCTAGCAGAACAAGTATGTTCCCTCACAGGTCCGTTTTACAGCAGGAGAGATGAAAAAAAAATTTTATGAGTCATTTTAAACCGCTATCCACTCTAGAGTGACAGCTGCCACACTAGCAGGGTCTTCAAAACTGGTCCCTTTCCCAGCCTTTTCCTCATTCCCTATATATAGCTCTTTCTCTAAATCCGGTAACAAAATAACACGATGCTACATTTAACATGATTACAAGTGAAAACGCAGTTTCATTCAAAACAGTTTTTTCTCCTAAGTCATGATAGATAACATCCTGTCGACCAAACCTTTGCTGTTTTCATCACTGCTGAGAAACCAAAGTCTTTTCCTCTGCTTGATTTTAGGGACTTTTTTAAAAAAGAGAGAAAAGCAAGGTCGATACCCATAGTTCATTTTGTCACCTTGATCATTTGCCTGTCCTCAAATTTTAGGCCTCTTTCTGATTTAGCATGTACAGAGAAAAACATAATGTGAAAAATTAGGTTTTCAGGTTTCTGATTCTACAGCTCAGGCTTAACAGACCCTAAAATCTGATGTTGCAAGGCAGTGATTTCAATCAGGGTCAGCAGTCTTTTTCCGGACAGGTCCAGATAGCAAATTTTAGGCTTTACAGTCCACCCAGTTTCTGTAGCAGCCATGGAAAATAAATAAATGAATGGGCATGGCTGTGTTCCAAAAAATATCTGTGTGTGGACAATGAAATTTGAATTTCATATGATTTTCATTTATCATGAAATTTTTTTTTCAACCATTTAAAAATGTGAAAAACCATTCTTAACTCGCTGCCTAAAATAACAGGCAGCTGGCCAGAAGTTTGCCTATTCCTGATTTATATTCTGTAATGTTTTAATTTAAATTCAGTTTGCAAAATTCATCTTGTACTTTTGTAAATTTAATAAATTGATGTTTTGGGCTTCTGAGGTTCATTTTCCATTGTGTGATTATAAAATTGATATGCTGAAATATGAACATAGCATAACTCAAGATGTTCATGCACAAAATTTCTAACAAAAACTTTTCTTTGCAAAATTTTGACTGCTGTCTCTGTTCCAAAAGTACTAAAATTTTCAGCTTAAGCAGTTTATCATTATTTTTTCCGTATTTTCTTCTTTGTGGATTTGAAGTAGGTTTGATTATTTGTACCATGTTTTCAAGTTTATATCACTACCATGTCCACAGCTAACCAAGAGTTGAACTGTTATGAAGAAATCCTAGGCTGATGATTTTAAGACTTTAAGAATTCATTCATTTATCAGTGAAGATTTAATAAATCTGTGTATGCAAAAGTAGATCATAATAATCAGGTTTATTCTTCAAGCGAAAGGAAACCTTACTGTGAAAGATTATGATTATTTATTTAAATAAATTACTAAATGATGCTGAAACTACTCAGATGTGGAGAAATAAAAAATAATCTGTTTTCAAGAAATTATTTTGGAACCTTTGTAAATTCCTACATTTATAGCAGTTGATTTCAAACTATAATTTCTACTCTTAAATTGGGGCCTAGTGAAGTGAGATGGAATGAGTGTGGTTCTTTGCTAATACTTTTCATCCACAATTGAGAATAAGTACCTCTGGGGGGGAATTTCTACTCAGGTGAGGAATCATGATCAAGGAAGGATTTATGGAAAAGGGGACATTGAACTGGGTGTTAAAGAATGGGTGGGATTAGGATATACTGAAAAGGGGATGCGTCTATAACTTGGACAGATTATATGAAACTAGTTTTTATGTATTCTTATGTATTCCTTTTATAGGCTGTTTATATAGAACCCTACATATGCTGTAAAATGTTATTATTATCTGTTCAATGACAAGTATTGAAATTCCACATTAAATCTACACCAGCATTGTGCAAACGAGTCAGCAGACCATAATGACAAAGTGAGAAAGTAATTGAGAAATATGAAACACACTCCCAAATAGATGGTGAAATTCCTTTCACCATCAATGGCTATAAATAGGCGTAAAATTTGGAGTTTTGTTGAACCAATACCGTGGTTTTCAATTCTAAGGAATGAAAGGACTTGCAGGCCATAGATCAGGATTTGGAGCATGTCCCTTTTCTCTGTGTTTTTTCTGTAGATAATGAAATGGTCTCCAGTTTGGCACTGCAGATGTCAATTTATTTTAACATTTACTTTTTCCCGCTTTGGTGGGTGAGCAGCATCATGATGCTTCAGATGAAGGTAAGTCTATACTTTTATACCTCTGCTGAGGTCTCTTCTCCCCATCCCTGGCATTGTTACATTGTCAGTAAAATTAAAGTCCTGATTATCTTGTACTATCTTAGGTCAGTTTCATGATATGTGAGAGCTTACAAACATTTTTATTTTTATTTTTTAGTATTCAGTCTTGCCTGACTACTACAAATTCATTGTGGTCACTGTTATCATCCTCATAACCTTAATTGAGGCCATCCGGTTGTATCTGGGCTACATGGGTAACCTGCAGGAGAAGGTAGGCTTTTCTTCTTTCCCATTAGTGCTGCTCATAAATGCAGTAGGGTTTTCATAGCAAGGAAAACGCCTTAGAGGCAGTAGAAAGAGCACAGGCCTGGATTTAAGGCTAGGCTCAGCTGCTTTTGTCATTGTGGTTTGTTTGCTTAATCGCTCCCCAGTCTTGGTTTCCTCATACATAAGATAGGAAAAATATTTATTTCACAGGTTTGTTGGGATTAAATGAAATGATTTATACTGAACACAGTAAGCACTTAAGAATTGATCATTTTATCTCTTCTCCTTCTCATCAGTCTTGAAAACACTGTCAATTAAACATGTTTACTTGGATCCTGCATAAGATGATGGGGGGGCTGGGGGGGTAGGGTGGGAGTTGGGGGATATAATTTCATTTCCTATGCCAGCACAAAGATTGTTTTCTGTGTCATCATGCTGTCTAAGCATTTACTATAACATGAGCTTAGGGATAATGCCTAAAGAATTCTGTGATTTTTTTAGGCCTCTCATAATTTGGCCCCACCCAGCCTATCTTACTGTATTTTCTGCTATTTCCTAACCTAAGCATCCATTCCCGTCTGATGTGTTGATTACTTATCATGCTTACTTCACATTTTTGCTTACTTCCCTTCTTTCTTCTTTCCTCCTACCCATCCTTAAACGCCTACATCCTTAAAGTCTTTTTTTCACCTATCCTAATCTCTTATTTCTTGTACCACTTAGTCTATACCTCTGAATGTAGCATGTAATTATTCACTAAAGTGTAGTATTCTAACACTGTTTCACATAAACTGGTTTTTTCTTTCCATCTGGACTGTAAGTTCTCTGAGGACAGGCATCATCATATCATGCTTCCTTTGAATTGTCCACAGATCCTTGCCCAGTGTGGGCTCACATTAGTGCTAAGTACTAATCTGTAAAATCAGAAGACTGTACTTTACTGATCATATTACTCTTAATGTGTGTCCTTACAGGTTCCGGAGTTGGCTGGCTTTTGGCTTTTGAGCCTTCTATTGCAATTGCCTTTAATTCTTTTCTTGCTCTTTAATGAAGGCCTAAAGAATCTGCCACTGGAAAGTGCTATACATATCATCTTCACTATCTTCCTTACATTCCAAGTTGTTGCAGCATTTCTTGCCTTGAGGAAAATGGTAAATCAATTGGCAACTCGTTTCCACCTCCAAGACTTTGACCGGCTGTCTGCCCACAGGGGAGACAGAAGGATGAGGTCCTGTGTAGAAGAGATTTGACCCAGTGCTGTTGAGTGAAAATCTGAAAGATCATTCTAGAAGACTGTAAGAGTTGAGAAATTATCAGAGATATAACATGAAAAAAAAGGTTGAAGCAAGTGTTTTGAATTGTATACGCTCTACTCTGGAATTTCAAGGTTAGGGGGTAATGATAAGGCTTTGTTTGCACAGTACATGAAGCAGTAAGTTAACCCTAAAATGTAGATGTTGTTCTCCTGATGCCAAATAACTTAATTTTTTTGTCATAGTTGACATTTTCAGGTATGTAGAAATCTGTTGGTGTTCATGATCTACCAGTTTTGCTGTAATATTTCTAGTTAGGGACTATAGATAGAAATGTGTATATTTCTTTTCAAGTTGTCTGTTACCACATCTTGGCTGTGTATCTAATCTAACCATATTCCTTGAACTACTTGGAAGTGCTTGTCAGTATTCTTGTGTATTAGACTATATTGAAAAGCGAGGAGATCAAATTTTCAAGCTTGCTACAGTTAGATTCTAACTCTAGTATTATCTGTTATACTGAGGTTAAGAAGAAAACAAGCGAATTATGGTACTTAGGAAATGTTTTTGTCATACAATTGTAACTTTCACAAAATCATGTTCAGTATTTATGGTGGTGGTGTGAAAAAAATTTTCAGTAAATTATAAAGTATCTATGTTAAGGTTATGTTAAAGCAAATCATTCCTGGCATGTACAGTTCTTTTGGGCTATCGGTTTGTTATTATTATTATTTTTTTTACAAGAGTTCATTCTTTCTTGCAAGGGAAGGAAGGATAAAAAAAACCTTCTATATAGGCAGTACTGCACTAAGCACATTGACCCTTGTGATCTCATCTACTAGATCACTTTTCACTGAAGAACTGCTTCATGCTAATAAATAGCCAGAGGGACTTTAACTCTTGATCCTAAATTAGCATGTTCTCTTGCTAATAGGGAAAACCTTTTTAAGGAAATTCAGTAAAGAACAAAATTGCTTGGGTATATGTGAAGGTTACTTCTAGGAGATTATTGGATAACCTTAAGGGATACAATATTTTCATCAGTTTTTTTCTTATTTTCTATAGGGAAATGAGCCTTTATAAGTAATCTGTTTCACTGAGGGCTGGTTGTAGCTACATTAAAAATCATTCTCTCCAATTTTCCATTCAGCAATTCATGCTTATTTCGGGATGTTATGCCTTATTCATTCTTTTATTGCTTAATTTTTAAAAAAATGTCTTCACTTCTCTCTCACTCTTAATTACTCCTGGGCAAACTATGCTAATTTTATTATTTCTGCTTTTTAAAAATTACATGTAAAGTTCAGTCAAAGATTTCTTCCCCGTATATTACTGATTAACTTTTTCCCTGTTTTGGGGGTTCTTTCTTACCAGTAAGTAGAGGTACTTCCAATAATTTGAAATTCAAAATGAATTTCTGTTTGGACAGTTTTATAAAATTTACTTTTGTTAGCATTTATTTCCCAGATAGGAATCAATAGTGTCTATAAGAATATATAAAATAAAAAAATTAAATCTGCAAAACAAAGACAGGGATGATCAAAAAAGACTTTTCTGTTTCAAGATTGTTTCCAGAGTTTTCTTTTAAATAGCATCTCCTGAGTGGTGTGATGGTGGCTCAGGGGCAGAATTCTTGCCTGCAGTATTGGAGACCCGGGTACAATTCTTGGTGCCTGCCCATGCTAAAAAAAAAGTAAACAGCATCTCCCCTGATACATTAAACATCTAATATAGGACTAAGTAGTTAATTGCTAAAATGTTAAAGTCATAATCGTTATAAAAAGGTTTTTAAAGACCATAAAAGTTTGGAGAAAATGGATTTTATTTATTAAAATTTTACTATTAATTTTGCTGTAATAATTATGCTGCTTAAAGTACAAATAAGGGAAGGAAAAAAGAAACTAAGAAAGTCAATCAAGAGTATGACCAAGTTGTTTGTGTGTTTTTCATCTTAACAGTCAAATCAAGATTTTTATATTTAGGCTGAACCAGTATTTTCTATTGGAGTTTACCTGATTCCTCATGTAAGTATATGAAAACTAAACTAAAGAAGATTTTCACGTTAGCAAATTTGGAATTCAGGCTGCCTAAAGGATGGAATTTTGTCCACCCTTAAATCCTATTACATCCTTTTCTCCCTGGGTTCATGACACTGTTCTCAAAACTTCTAGTTAAGACACTGAGCTTCACACATATTGTATCCTTCCCTTATCTTTCCAGAGGCTTTTTCTCATCAGAGACAAGGTGAGTGTGAATTTCCGTATGCTGAAATGATTTAAAAATAATTGAATTTGTTAATTTAACATGTATTTGAAAGCCTAGTATATGCAAGGAATAGTAGAGAATTCATAGACAAGTAAGAGGTGCACCCAGCTTCCCAGGGTATGGTCTGAAGATAAACATTCAGAAGACAACTTAAGGCATCAGGAAAGCACCTTGGGTGGATTTCTGATAATGCCTAATAATAACAGGCCCTTGGTTTCCTGTGTACCTCCCCTATGTGCTCCTGATGCACTGGCCCTTCAGCAACTTCATTCAGTGGTCATCATGCCTTCGCTCTAGAGTAATTATGTCATTAAATGCATACATACTCATACAAGAAAGTTTACTATCTGGGAGAAAATACAGACAAGCAGACCGGTGATAACACATGGTAGCTGTGGGGTACTGTAGTATTACAGAAAGAGTCATCTAAATGAGAAGAGGAATCTGTACATCTTCCTAAAGAAAGTGACACTTGAGATTTAAAGAGTAAGTGGGTTTGTACATTTTCCTAAAGAAAGTGACCTTGAGATTTAAAGACTAAGTGGGTTCTAAGTATTAAGTTCAGTATTAAGAGACTGAAATAGTAGTGACGGTGAGTGCTGTTTCTGATACTACAAGTTCACTTAGTTTCCTAGCTATTAAAACAGATACTGAACAATGGGTTGGCTTAACAACAGGGATTTACCGGCTCATGGTTTCTTAGGCTAGAAGGCTTGCTTCTCCCAGAGTAAGTATCTTCTGGCTGGCCAACAGTCTTTGGGGTTCCTTGGCTTTTCTGTCCTATAGCAGTGTACTTGGTGGCATCGTCTCCTTTCTCTTCCAGGTTCTGTCTGCTCCCTGTGAGCTCCTCCTGAGTTCAATATCCTTTGCTTGTAATGACTTCAACAGTATTGGATTAGGTCCACCTTCAGTCAGTTTGGACACAACACCTTCCAAGGTTCCAAATGGGTTCACACTTACGGGAATAGATTTAAGATTAAGAACATGTTTTTCTGGGGTACATAATTCAATCTGCCACACAAGTAATTTGGTAAATCTGCTGGGAAGGGTGCATGAGAAGGAGTGGCACAGGACAAAGCACAGAAGCTTGGGAGGGGCCAGTAAACTAAGATAAAGATTTGAATATTATCCTCAATCCCCAAATAGTTTAAACAGTGGAGTATCATGAGCAGGTTTTAGAAAGATCTCTGTGAAGACAGTATGGAAAATTGATGAAAAAGGTTGAACTAGAAATAGACTAATCAGGAATCTGATGAAATAACTTAGGAAACAACAAGCTGGCCTGCATAAAGTCAGTGGCAGTACAATAAACTTGAATAGAATCATTGAATTTTGAAAAATGATTTTATATTTTATAATGGGTGTTAGAAGATCTTAATGCATCCTTTCTGGAATGACACTCAGTAGCAAATAAAATGACATGTGGTCTTATTGGCCTCCCAGTTGTTAGATGATTATTAGACTTAAATAGAACTCTATTTGAAACAGTCTTTTATAATTTTCATTTGGCATAACCTACTTAAATCGTTCTTTACTACATTAGTTAAGAATATATATTTTAAAAAACTTAAATTTTAAAAGAAATAGAATCAAAACATAATTTTGGGAGTAAAAAAAAGAAAATCATCTATAATTGTACCTCTCAAAAATAACTACTGTTAGCTAATATGTTTCCTTACTGTTTTTCCTTTGTAAATGCTTTTGTAAATTCATCACCATGATCATTTTTAGAACACTTGCATTACAACAGAAAATGAAATAAAAAGAAAAAAAAAACAAAACGCATACATCCCATACCCCTTAACTTTCCCTCTCATTGACCACTAGTATTTCCATCTATCCAGTTTTTTATCCTTTATCCCCCCATTATTTATTTATTTTTTATCCTTAAGTTTTTACTCATCTGTCCATACCCTGGATAAAAGGAGCTTCAGACACAGGTTTTCACAATTATATGGTCACATCATAAAAGCTAAATCATTATACAGCCGTCTTCAAGAATCAAGGCTATTGGAACACAGCTCAATAGTTTCAGGTACTTCCCTCTAGCCACTCCAGTACACCATAAACTAAAAAACAATATCTTTATAATGCTTAAGAATAACCTCCAGGATTACCTCTCAACTGCTTGAAATCTCTCAGCCACTGAAACTTTATTTTGTCTTCACTTTTCTCTTCCCCCTCTTGGTCAAGAAGTCTTTCTCAATCCCATGATGCCAGTCCCAGCTCATCCCAGGAGTTCTGTCCCATGTTGCCAGTGAGATTTACACCCCTGACAGTCATGTCCCACATAGGGGGGCAGGCAATGTGTTCACCAGCCAAGTTGGCTTAGAGAGAGAGGTCACATCTGAGCAACAAAAGAGGTTCTCTGGGGGTGACTCTTAAGCATAATTATAAGTAGGCTTAGTTTCTCTTTTGCAGGAATAAGTTTCATAGGGTGAACCCCAAAATTGAGGGCTCAACCTATTGGATTGGTTGTCCCCACTGCTTGTGAAAGTATCAAGAATTCCCCAAATGAGGAAGTTAAACATTTCCTCCTTTCTCCCCTGTTCTTCCAAGGGGACTTTGCAAATACGTTTTTATTCACTGTCCAAATTACTCTGGGATATATTGTATAGGTTTGTGTAACCTATACAAACCATCTCACACTCTAGTCAAGATTCTGTGCAATTATGTGTTCAACTAAACTGACCGTACAAGTTAAATTAGATAATGCACTATCCAAAATATAAATTTTGCACCAAATAACCATCTCTCCCTTTGGTCTCACACAGAAGTTGAAGTTTTAAAATATGGACCATATCATCCTTTACCCTGTATTTTGATTTAGTTAGTCCTATCCAAATCAGCTTCATTCATATCTCTACTCAAAGTCTGATCACTTTTTCAATTTCTTAAACAGTTCCTGTATGGGGGTAATGCTGACTTACATAGCTTCAGAGCTCTAACTCTGAGTCTCCGTTGTCACATAAATACCCAAAGTTTCTGGGAACAACCAGGTTATATACAAACAGCTCAGTATCTCAGAATTTAGAAATAGCAGTTACAACTCCTAAAGATATGTAACTGCTGTTAGAGCTTACAATCTAGGACCGTTTACAATAGGCCCCAACCTGATAACCCATGCTCTCAATTTCATTTCTCCAAGTTTGTAAATTATAATTAGTCCATATGAGTGGGGCATGATAACTGTCTTTTTGTTTCTGCCTTTTCATTCAACATACTGCCCTTAAGTTTCATTCATCCAGTTG
The DNA here is from genome assembly GCF_023851605.1 of Tamandua tetradactyla. Classification (NCBI taxonomy): domain Eukaryota; kingdom Metazoa; phylum Chordata; class Mammalia; order Pilosa; family Myrmecophagidae; genus Tamandua; species Tamandua tetradactyla. The sequence goes on along the minus strand of NC_135343.1, from coordinate 35,269,457 downwards.
TATGCCTCACATGTAAATGCTTTTCTTAAAAAAAAAAAATAGGAATCATAGACCCTAGCAATTTTGTACCCTTTTACTGAAAACATAAGTATTTATCTGTTTCTACTAAGTCACATAATCATCAGGTTAAATGGTTGCATGATAGTCCATCAGGTACATGGACCATAATTCATTTTTATTCTCCCCTACTGTTGGATATTTGTGTTGTTTTTTCCCATTGCTTTTATATATAATGTAATGAACATCTCCTGCATACTGCTTTTTCCATATTTTAGATGATTCTTTTAATTAATAAGCTAGATTCTTACAACTGAAATTGCTGGGTCATGGAATGTGAACATTTTAAGGACTTTTGATGCATATTGCCAAATTATAATACCCACTTTTCCCCATTCGCCACCCACCATTCTAAAGATAGTACAATGAAAATTTTGATAAGGATTGACTTATGGACCTTGGTTGCCCATTCACCTTTGTGGTGTTTTCTGAGTAGCTACCATAGTAACACCGAGTCTCCTAAGGTGGAAAAAAATCTAAAAGCTGTGGAAGGAGAAGTGCAAAGAATTTAAAAAAAAAAAAAAAGATTTTTTGAATTAAGGGAAGACTGATAAGGGACAGGAAAAGGATTAGGCAAGCTGGTCACAGTCAGCAACAGACAATGAGATGTGACACAATAAAAACTGGGTCATTGAGTTGGGACAGCCCTAGGACATAAAAAGACTGAAATGAAGTAAAGCTCTGGATTACTTTGTTCTTGAATATTGAATTTCTTCAGAAGCATGGAGCATGAAATATTATAGTGATAAGCCAAGATTGGAAACAGAGCCAAGAAAAAGAGGTCTTTAAGGGATTGTTTAAAATGTGCTGAAGGAATAATTTGGTTTGGTCTTAAATAGCTCAAAAAAGCAAACTGACATAAAGCTTTTGCATAGCAAAATAGGCATGGAGGCAGAAAACAATGAGGCAAACAGAATGTTAGCATGTAAAATGTTAGATTTTGGTCATAGAGAAGGTTTATCCTAAAAAGACTTGAATCATTTATTTTGTAAATGCAATTAATACTCATTTGCTATGGTTATATGTCATTATGTTTAAAAGATTGTTAATTTGGGGTTTTAAGTCAATAAAAAACTAAACAGTTAATAGGGTATTGTAAGAATCATTTTAAAATTCTATTTTTCCCCCCAGTGATTAAGCTTTTAAAAACATTCAGGCCCTAAAAAATGTGTTTATATACAGATTTAACCACGACATTTAAATGTATCTCTTTTTTTAAAGATAGACTTACATTTTTCTGAAAATGAGGGTAGGCACTGGCGTATCATCATTTCAACCAAAGTTAAGAAAGGATAAAACTCTTAGAAGCAAAATACAAACCACAGAATGCATATTGTATGAAAAATAAAGGACATTTGGAAATTTATGTTATCAACATGCTCAATCTAAACAATTTCCATAGCTGACCATCCTTATCTGGAGAGGACTTTTTAACCTGGTGAAATATACAATCACTAAATATATATATATATACCTCAGCTATTTGTCCTTCATTCATTCTTCCACAGACCTAAGTGTTTAGCACTCAGCTACATTAAAAATGTAGACTTTAAAAAACAGTGATCATCCAAGAATAACTTTGTCTTTAATTTTTCAGTACTCTAATAGCACTATATACAGCTGATAGGAAAGTGGTATTATCGATTCATCTTTAAAGGTTTTTAGTTCCTGGTTTATTAGTTTTTTATATTTATTAGAAGTTTTTAGTTCCTGATTTATTAGTTTTTTATATTTATTAGAAGTTTTTAGTTCCTGAGTTACATTCTTTCTGAAAACTTTTTGGAGATGATGCTCAATATTTTAGCCCAAGAGAGGAAAAGTATCTGATATTCAAGTCATGTGCACATTTAATGTTTATTTTTTAAATGCTTGATTCACTAGTGCCTAGAAGTACTGAAATGACCACTAAAGAGAGTGAAAGTTTAGGGCTTTGCTTCAATAGCTTTCCTTAATAAATGACAGCTTATTAGAAGTCAATTTTTTTGCTGTTCTAAAAATGATAGCTCCCTGTGATCAATAAATTCTCACTAAAGAAGGCTGGTTAATTGTTGATCAGTAATTTACAAATCAGAGCAACGAAGAATGTGGTTATGCTTTATATTTTTGGTATGTTATGCTTTAGTGCCACAAAGTCAATTTAATTAGAGCCAGCAATATGCCATCCACTATGTTTTGACACTCCAGAACAAAAGATAAATAGGAATGAGTTCCTGCCCTTGCAGACAAGGTCTAAGAGGAGAGACAAATTTAGGGTGACCATAATGCCTTGTGATAATATTATAATAGAGCCATGTGTAATATGAAGATAAGTGAGGAATCCTGTTAAGGGAGCAGAGTAGTTGGTCTTTCAGACAAATGGAACAGCATGGGCAAAGTACAGACATTGAAAATATAAAGCCTGAACTGTGAACCAAAAGTAGTTTGGTGTGATTAAAATATAAGGTGTATGGAGGAGAAAGGACTTGAGATGAGCTGGAAAGATTTGGCATGTTACCAGTCTTTTATAAAGTATGATAAAGAGTTTGAACTTCATGCTGCAGGCAGTGAATGATATACCTATGTTCAAATAGAATTAGAAGGCATTGTTGTCATATTGAATGACAGAAAACTGAGAGAGAGACCTAATTTGACAAATGATACAATATATTTCAAAAGAATCTCACAGTAGGTTGAAATGCTGAGCCCACATAACATTTATACACATGCACACACACCATATAACCTCCAACTGTTAAAAAAAATCAGTTCATTAGTATAGAATTAAGGAGCTCAATATGCTGTTTCTCAAGGTAAAATATCTGGGATATCTTGGGAGATGACAAACATGTATTAATGAAATTATAACGATGAATCATGGATAGTAACAATCTCACTGTTTTCTTCTATGTTGCAGTAATAACCTGTCTCCTTAACTTCATAGTCTCCTCCTCAATAAGTTTTACTTATTGAGAAATCAAAATCAAATATAATCGTGACAATGTTCTCCTTAAAACTTGTCAAGAGTTCATTCCCTCCAGGAAAACACACAAACATCTTAGTGTGGCATACAAAGCCTCCTCCAACCTGCCTGGCCTTTCTCACTATCCCCCTTTCCTCCAATCCTATGTCTGTACCATCCCTGGTTTTTGCCTACGTACCTTTTCACTCCATACTACCCTGTGTGCATGAAATAATCTTATCCATCTTGTAAAAGTCTGCTTATCGGGCGGGCGGTGGTGGCTCAGTGGCAGAGTTCTCACCTACCATGCCAGGGGCCCGGGTTCGTTTTCCAGTGCCTGCCCGTGCAAGAAAAAAAAAAAAAGTCTGCTTATCTTTTAATGCCTGTCTCAACTATCGTATCCTTTTGAAATTTCCCATTGTCCACTATTTCCAGGTAATGCTTGCACTCTATTCTTGTATCTCTGCTTTTACTGCATCTTAAAAAAAAAGTGTATGTATTTTATATGAATATTTTCATATAAATTCATAAAATATATGAATATTTTATATGGAAGAGCCACTTAATGATAAGGTTTTCATGGCAAGGTCTTTTTCATCTCTGTATTTTCAATGCTTAACACATCATGAATGTTCAATGACTATTTGGTGAATAAATTATTGGATTTAATTAAGAGAAGTCATTATAGAGCAATGGTTAAAAGCATGGACTTTGGAGACAGATGATTTATGTTCAGATCCTTACTCCACTATTTATCAGCTTGATCAAGTCATTTAACTTATCTAAATCTTAGTTTCCTCATCTTTAAAATGGATGATCATAGGACTTTTGCAAGAATTAAATGATATAAGAATAGTATTAAAAGGATTCAAAAGTAGTAAATATTCTCATTATGATTTTATATTCTGAAATTTCTAACCAATTTAATTCCAAGTCTTTAAACTCACTTTGTTGCTTCATGGGCCCAGAAACTTGACCCTTGAGCTTGATTTGTCAGGGCTTTTAATTATCTCTATCTAAACTGCTAAGATACTTATTTTTTTATCATATTGTCAGTTGACTAATATATAATAGGAGCTATATCTGCTCTGAGTACCCTGGGCACTGGCACAAGGCTTGCCCCTTCCTGAAAAGCCATATTCACTTGTGTGTGTATAACTGTAGAGGTTGCTTAGAAAGCAAAGCTTCCAAAGAAGGAAATTGGTTATTGCTGCAAGGATATTTTTAACGAGCTAATATATATCCATAAGGACATTTCCATCTAAATAGGTCACATCCAAGTTTTTGTTATTGTTGTTATTTCTCGAGATAGTGATTACTCCAGAATTGTAGAGGTCCTTAGAAATCATTGTTGTGTAGGGAGACGAGCTAGATATGTAGTCCCAGGACGCTCAATAAGTACTCGGGTGTTACGTAAAGGGGTTTAATACAGTTCGGTCCTTAGCTTTTCCAATTCCAAAATTGAGAAACTCAATTTTGAGTGAGTTAGTATATCCATAATAGAACAAACTCTAAAGGAATGATCCCACGGGGCAGAAGTCGTTCATGTTTGTTGTAGGTATACTTGGCTTGGAGAAAACATTTCCCCTTATTTTCCTCTCTTTCAGGTTTCGAAAGCCCCATTTGCACAGTAACTAAACTCATAAAAGACTGATGGACAAACCAGGATACAATTAATTTATAATGTGAAATAAAATTGCCAAAGGAATACTCGTATGTTTTAATCAATATGTTGTCTTCCTGTAGGAAGTCTACTTTAAAAGTCAATTTATAATTGTTTGGTAAGCATAGGATCAAAGAAATGGACTGGGGGGAGGGAAATGGGGGAGTGTCTGCTTGTAAAAATAAAACAATAAGAAAAACTCAAAGAAATGGATATTCATGTTTCATCTAGCTATGCTAACTAGAGTCACTCATCTCCACTCTAAAGATGAGTCTACCAAGGGAACTCACTATATGAATCTGCATTGGTCAGGGCTCCCTCAGGGCCGAGGGGATACATAAACAAAGTCAGGGAGGCCAGAAATTTCATGTATGTGTAGGGAATCCCAAGCAACATGTGTGGTGCTTGAGGGTGTGTTGAGAGGAAGACTTCTGACAGATGAGGCTGAAGAGGTAGGCAGGGCCAGATCCTGGGACATAGAAAATGGTTGAGGGAGTGACCAGGATCAGGAGAAGGATTACTGAGTAGTACTGAGAGCTTAGCTGAGGGTGGAAACAATTTTTGAGTAATTTTCAGTAGCTTTCTGGAGACCCTCAGAAAGAAGGGAGATGGTTAGTTGATCAAAAATTGGGAGTATATGGGGCATATGCAGTGGAATGACAGATGGTGATGCTTAAGGTATTGCCAGGAGAATGGCAGAGGTAATGAACCATGGTGTCTCCAACAGGTACAGGAGGAAGTGAAACTGTAAAGGGAAGATCAGCAGAAAAAGGTAAGGCAAAACTCTGGATGAGGGAAAAGGCAAGTTTGAATATCTTTCTCCCTTACAGTCAAAAGAGCAACTGGAGGACGGACCAGGTTTCATTCACTTAAAAATGTTGACTGAATGCACAGATGAACGAGTAAGCAAAGATCATTAGAACTCAGAGCTCCTGTCCCCTGTTCTTAATACAGAGTAGTTTATTTAATAGGTAAACCCCCTGGAAGGTAGAAATGCCACATTTACTTATTCTGAATCTTTGTGGCATGAACAATAACCTTAGTTTTAAAATAAAAAACCTCTCTTGTATTAAGAGTAAACTTAAAAATTTGGTTGGACTTACAAACAAATACAAATAATAACCAACATTATTGGATGCCTACTTTGTACCAGCTGCTGTGCTAGGGCTTAATCAATATCCCATTCAATCCTCATCACAATTCTGTAAGGCATATGTTATTTCCATTTTACAGAAGCTAAAACTGGGATTCAGAAGAGATTAAGAAACTTGCTCAGGGTTGCACAGCACGTAAATAGAAGACAGGGCTTGACTCTAAGCCCACCCTGGCTCAACAGGCCACGCTTTTACACTATATAGTGCTCCTTCTCCACAGACATACACTCTGAAGATTTCTTTGGGTTGGTTTAGGCTTATCCAATCTAGAAGCAAAAGTAGGAAAAATGACACTATTTTTCAACCTTGGATCCCCAGATCTCCAGGGGTCAAGGAAACTAATTTCTCACTCAGCTGGGAGGGCACATGGAAACATCTGCTAGCTTTCTCTCCCCATTTCATAAGGCTTCCCCAGAGGCATTTTCCTTCTGCATCGCCAAAGGTCTCTGACTGTTTGGGCTCTCAAGCTTTTTCCAAAGCGGTTCCCTCCTAAAGGGCTCCATAAGCAACCCCACCTTGAATGGATGGAGACAAACCTCTGTGAAAATCATCTAATCAAAGGTTACCACCCACAATTGGGTGGGTCACATCTCCATGGAAACGATCAAAGAGATCCCACCCAGTAATATTGAATGAGGATCAAGGAACTTGGCTTTTCTGGGGTACACAACAGATTCAAATGGGTACATTCTCTAAGGTATATTAAGTGTATTATTATCATATTAATACCATTTTACAAATGGGAAAAAAACAGTATCAGAGAGTTCTATTAAGTAGACTAAAGTCCCATAGCTGGTAATTAGCAGAACAGATGCCAAAGCTTTACCACACAGTTCAGTTCTACAAATTAATTGAGGTCCTGTTGTTTGGCAGCCCCAGGAGAGTCTAGGATGACCTAGATACCATTCCTGTACTCAAGAGACTTACAGTCTAGTCTAGTAGTGCCTTTCAAAACTTGGGTGTAAGAGAGACATAATAAAGGGGTGGTTGGTGGGGGGATCTTTGGGTCCCCACTGGACCAAGGTCTGTCACATTTCAAATATCCAAGGGGTCCAAAGCATGAGCCTGCTGCCAGTGCCAGGAAAGCAGTAGGCTTTTAAAGCAGCTTGGCATGCACACACACTTCCTTCTCCCTCTCTTCCCTTGGAATAAAACTGAAAGCTCATTTTTATAAAGCAAAATTCTTGCAAATGCAAATTAATGAAGTACAAACTGAGTGCTCACACAGACGGGGACAGAGGAGAAAAATGATCAGTCATTAGAGTGGTCTGTGAGAGGCCAGTCTGAATCACTGCTGGGTCTGTGCCAGTTAAGATGTCCACAGACTTTCCAGTTTCTCTGATAAAAGACCTGGTTATTAAAATAAAGAAGAAAACTTTTGCCACAAGCTAATAAAATCTTGACTCATTCTCAGTCCCATGACTCTATAACTCAAAGTGCTTCTAAATTGTAATCTTTAAAATATGAGGAGCTGCCAGATCTTCCTCAGTATTTATAACTCAGCATTTATGTAAGTTTTTTTAATATTAGACTTAATTTTTTTAAGTCGATTTTTAGTACCACAGAAGTAAAAAAAGGGACTCACTGATTCTGGATATCATAGTTATAAAGATTGTGGAGCCTTAAATGTACATGCTACCCTGAAACAAAAGCTTTTTTGTTTTGATTTTTTAATTTTTTTTAATGGAGTTAAGGGTGAGGCACATGTGTACTTGGGAACTGTTATTGTGTGGCTCCTTATCACACAAAATCTTAATAATACCTATGGCTTGCCAAATTTCTTTTGAAAACTTCACTCTGCTAGGTTCTAAAAGCAGCCCCAGAACCCCTGTAGGCTACTGCCATTACAGCCTGAAACGAAATGAGCCAAAAATTTCTTCCTTTTGCAAACAAGCCCAAATCAGCATATGGTTTGAGGAATGATAAAGACACAACAAAAATACAAGAATAACTGAGTCCCCCACTAAAATGCCCACCCCAATCGCAGGGTTCAGGCTGCAGCCAGCAGTCACGAGTCAACATGTGATCCTCGCCAAAGACAAAAAAACAACTCATTCATAGCAAACCCAGCTGCAGTTAATAACATGAACAGTATCAAGAGCAGATCTGAATGCACACACGCCAGTAGAGAGCTTTTGATGATTTCGGTACAGAAACTCAACCTTCTACTCCATTCAGGGCCAAGAGCAAAGTCGGGCAAGTGGAAAATATGCTGGAAATAGTGTTGGGACTCTCTAAGGGAAACATTTCTTCTCTTTTCATTGTAACTATTTGAGACAGCACGACTTTGGCACTAGAAGATGAAGAATTAAAGTCACCACTTACCCTTGGGGCAGATCCGCCCTAGGAGTGTTTTACCACAGTTGTTTTCTGAGGTGGCTGGGCCACACCAGCATATATTCCAAGCCTCGGAGACCCTTGTGTGATGTATGCCGCCAACCTGAAGGCACTGGTAAAGATATCTATTTGTGGAAGACACCATTGTCTTCAAGTTTAATTCCTGGCTTAACCGTCTAAGTCCCTGTATTATTGACTAAAAGAAAACCAAACACCCCAATAGGGTGTTCCTTTTTAGGAGTCTCTGTTTTGTCGTTTTTGTTGTTTTTAATCTGGCCCCTGAGCAGAAAAATTGTGCTGAGGTTGGTCAAGTCTTTAATTCCACTCTAAGAAAAGAACAGAATAAATGAGGTGAGCGAGAGTGCCAGCACACAGAATGGGGGACAGTGCAAACCTTTTAATATGGTCTTTTAGTAGATCAGGGATTTCCTTTTTTTTTCTTCCTTGATTTCCCTTGACTCAGGATCCGATTCCTGAGCTTTCTAGTGAAATTACAGAAAGAATTTAGTCAGGTGGAAGAACTAAGTAGTTGGTGCTATACTTGAATGGCAATTGTAGAACTTCAGTCAGAGTTCCTCCTCATGAGTTGCTTTTATTTTATTTTGCATGGTGGAGGTCACATTTCATTTTTTTCCATGTGAATATCCCATTATTATAGCATCATTTGTTGAATTTTTTGTTTGTTTTTTCCTTTGTTTGTTTTGCTTGTTTGTTTTTTGGGGGAAAGTGCATGGGCGGGAATCAAACCTGGGTCTCCCACATGGCAGGCAAGAATTCTACCACTGAACTACCCTTGCACACTACCTCCCCACCAGTTGCTTTTAGAACTGTGCTATCATACGTTTTCCAATTATCCCCCCCCAAAAAAGCTCTTCCTTTATCAAAGAAAATTTTGCCCATATGTCAACTGCTGGTTAAGAATAACCTATTCCTCCTCAGTAGAAAATACAACAAAGTCAGCACCAGTGTCATCTTTTTATTCTCCATTCAGCATCTTTCTTTCTGTGATACTCATTTTAATATATGCTGATAGCTTTGCATTTGAGTAATACCTTTTTAGAGAAGCTATCTGTATTAATACAATTATCTTGGTGATTTTCAAAGTCATTTGATAAGACAAATACAAAGGAGATGACATTGCTTGGTCACATTTGGTTCAGCACAAAACCTGAATCCAGTATGAATCTGGGACTGGTTGTACAAGCAATCTGCAACTCTCCCACATCCTTCCTCTTCAGTATGCAGTGCCTCTTCACCTGGAGCTACAGCCTTGAAATAAACTTTTTTTTTAACTATTGTTTCTAGACAAATGATATTTGACTGAGGAGTCATTTTTGACTCCTTATCCATTAAAGTGGATAATCTCACCCACTCACCTGTCTCACAGGCATTTTTAGGGACTAATGAGATCTGAAAAGGGGCTTTGAGAAATTCTGTGATAAGGTGAGGTTTTATCATTGTGGTGGCCAGAAGAATGTCATCGTTCCCCTCTGCCCCTCCCCCCAACAATGTCCACCTCCGAATCCCTGGAACCTACGACTATGAGAGGTTACATGGCAAAAGGGAATTAAGGTGGCAAATGGAACTAAGGTTGTCAACCAGCTGGTCTTAAAATAGGAAGACTATCCTGGATTATCTGGTGAGCCCTATGTAATCTCAAGGGTCCTTAAATGTGGAAGAGAGGGGAAGAAGAGTAAATGTCAGAGTGATGTGATGTAAGAAACACTAGACCAGCCACTACTGGCTTTGAAGATGGAAGGGGTCCATGAGCCTAGGAATGGGAGCAGCCTCCAGAGGATGGAAAAGGCAAGGAAACGAATTTTCCTCTAGCGCGGAAGAAATGAACATGGATTTTAGCCCAATGAGATATGTTTTGGACTCCTGCCCTCCAGATCTGTAAGATAATTGTTTCAAGCCATGGAGTTTCTGGTAATTTGTTATAACAGCCATATGGTTATTAAACTTACTGAACCTCCAAGGACTAGAAACACATCCTGTATGGGTTATGACAGCAGCTGAATGAAATACAATGACTTGTTTTCTGAAAAGGAATGGGAGGCTCCTCTCCATGCAGCCATTAGATGGGACAGTGGGTCCTAATCACGGTGGGCAGAACAGTCCTCATCTTGCACGCAGCCCCCTCCACCCCTGCAGCATCCTCTTTGTCTCTTTTGGTTCCTTGTCACCTCTGTCAGTGCTGCTCTTGGGGCATTTCCCTGGTAGCTGGAGTTGGGAGTGGGCCAAGAGTTCTGAGATCTGCACCGCACCCCCCTGCCCCAGGGATGCCTCTGGGGTCAGGTTCCAGGCTCACAAACAGAGGAGAGTAACTGAGCAACTTTGACCTTTTTCTATTCTTGCTGGACGATCATTCCTAATTCACATACATTTCATCAGACGGCCTCCTGGGATGGAGGCAGAACAAAGGCCAGATTTTAAAATTATTTTCCTCCCTCTGTGCATGAGCAATTTAATTCAGTCTTGACCCAAAGGCTGCTCAAGATGAAAAGCTTGAGGGCATTCCAAAGGTGGATAAGAGCCAACTGATTTTTGTCTATGCCTCCTAGCCCCAGCACTTCCCCCACCCCAGATAGCTTTATCATCAGAATGAAAATCCTGCCCTGGAGACCCCCCTACTCCTGGAGATTTATACATACCCAGCACCCTGGCCAGGCTAGAGCAGCTCCTTCCCAGTCAGTTCAGCTACTGCAGGAGCATCCACTCTGACCCATATCCCTGGAACAATTTCTTTTGCAAATCAGCAGGTTTTAAGCAAACAAAGGCACATTTCAGGACATTGAACTAAGCAATTAGCTGAGGGTATATTTGGTAATGCATCTGGTCTGCTCACCAAAATGGAAATATAAAAAAAGGGCAGCTTTTAAAATTAAACATTAACTTTATACAGTTCACTCAGTGCACATCTACTTGAAACAGCTCATAGAGGACCTGGCTCTATACAAGAGGATGGGGGTACAGGGATTCTTGGGGCCACTAAGGAGTATCATAGTCTGGCTGGGCCTGATGCCAAATATGGAGACAAATATAATCTAGCAGTGTTCAGATAATAAGATCAAATTGTCAGTCATCTGTTGTTGGCATCTCCTAAAGTCAATTTTCAGGAGGTTTTAGCATTTTACTAACTGTGAGCATTAAAGTTGTTAAAAGGATAAACTGGATTAATAAAATTAAAAATATATGCCCGATCTCATATATCTTAGAACAGGTCTTATATAAAAATCTTGTACCAATTCTTCTCTTTTATAATGCAAGATTAAAAGCTCAGGTCAATGCAACAATAAAAGGACAATAGTCAGAAGAGACTACAATAGAGAGAAGTAGTATGGCAAATATACTCACTATTTGACCCTTCGAATATTTCATGAATATTTTTGCTGAAGTTTTGTCCTCTCTGTCTGAGAATCGGAAAGCCCAATTGGATGTAATATTTTCAAACACTGATGTCAGATAATACATATAAAAGCAGGAAGATCAGGCAAACAGGATTTCAGGCTGCTCTCAGTTTATTTCCCTTGTAGGGGAACAAGAGAGTCAGTAGTACCATTAGCCATTTCTGCAGGAATAGGCAGCCCCTGACATAATAGAAATTATGAATCAGTTAGGAAAACCATGACTACTCTTTTATTAATCCTTCATTCTGCTCCTCTGAGGAATTATTTCACAATTCACCACCTGCTACCTTTTTGGTATGATCATCTGCGGTAGTCAACTTGGCCAGGTGAAGGTGCCTAGTTCTATTGCTGTGGGCCTGAGCCAATGGCATGTGAACCTCATCTGTTGCTGATTACATCTGCAGTGGCTAGGAGGCATGCCTGCTGCAATGAATGATGTTTGATTTAATTGGCTGGTGCTTAAATGAGAGAGCTCAACATACCATAGCCAAAGCAGCTCAGCATACCTCATCTCAGCACTCACAGCTCAGCCCAGGCCTTTAGAGATGCAAAAAGGAATCACTCCAGGGAATGTTGTTGGAACCCAGAGGCCTGGAGAGAAGGCCAGCAGAGATCGCCCTGTGTGTAACTAAGACCACATAAGCAAGAACCTCAGTTGAAAGTTAGTTGCCTTTCCTCTGAAGAACTATACATTAACTAAATAAATCCCCTTTTATTGAAAGCCAATTCCTCTCTGGTGTGTTGCATTCAGGCAGCTAGCAAACTAGAACACCATCCTTTTTGGTTAAAACTAAAATATTCAAAACAAGATGGGAACCAGTGGTAGAAAGTGGATCTCAGTAGCGACAAATACAGACTTGGAGTCATGAAAAAAATATCAAAGTACTCAAAGGGAAGCTGGAAACTATAAGGAGGTTACACCAAGTACCAGGTCCTAGTGGACCTCAAACCAAACAAAAGCCATCAGGCTTTTAAAAAGCAAGGATCATACTTGGGGGCTAAAACTAAAATCAAAACATGAATGTGCTATATACAGTTGGGAAAGTAAGCCACTAGCTGCATGTGGCTATTTAAATTAGAATTAATTTAAAGTAAAAAAGAAATTAAATTCAGTTCTTCAGTCACGCTAGCCACATTTCAAGGCTCAACAGCCACATGTGGCTAATGGCTACTATTATTAGCTTATCTGTAGAATATTTCCATCATGGTAGAAAATTCTATAGCACAGTGCTCTAGAGATAGTGGAGCCCTGTGGATAATCTGGAGAAGTTGCAAGAAGGTCATTGGTAAATGGAACCTTTGAAAAGAGGCAATAAAGATGAAATTAAGTCTGTTTAAATTTGAAAGAAAAAAGGTGAGGAGTGACTTCAGGTTTTAAACCTATGATATTTGTTGAGTGAAGATGTTTATCCCTTGTGGGGCGGTCCCTCATACATAGGCCTTCCCCAAACGAGACTCTAATTCCAAATCTGACTTCCAAGTCCAATCGCTTTTGTTTCACCCCACAGTCTCCTTTATTTCCAAAGGGAATTAGAAACATCTTATCTCAGACTTTCCTTTGAGCAGCCCATTCCTTCTTCATTGAGAAGACACAGACACAGAGTCCACTGTAACCTCAGATGTTACAGACTAAATTCTCATGGTTATAGTATGGCACAGAGATAAGAGCCCAGGTTTAGGACTCAAGCAGCCCTCTACTTGACCGCTAGCACTTCCTCTTACTAGATGGGCAACCTTGAACAAGTCATTTAATCTTTGTACTGGGCATAATTCTTGAATGCAAGTAACTCTTTCTTAACTAAAATTGAAATTTTATTGGTTTATGTACTTGGAAAGCCCAAGCGTCTATTATTCATGTATAAGGAATCTACGTCTTAGGATTTCTCACTTTCAACTCCCATCTTCTGGCATCAATTTGTTAATTAGTCTCTTTCATTGACAAATGACAAAACCCTAATCCAAATTAGCTTAAGCAAATAGGGAATTTATAGGCTCATGCGCTCTGGGTAGTTTAAGAGTGCATCCAACTTTAGGCATGGATGATGCTAAAAGTCCCCTTCTGGGCTTAAAGGAAAGAAGACCTTTTGGAGAATGTTTCAAGAGAGGCACAAATTAGAATAAAGCTAGAGCTGACAGTAAAGGTAACTCTGAAAAGAATACTTCAAAAATATAAAGAAAGCTAAAGAAAAAAAAAAAAAAATACCACAGCGCCAACCACATTCTGACTTCCCTGACAGGAGTACAGTAAATGAAATAAATGGAATCAGCATCCTCTATTATTGATCTAGCAGTGGCTCATACTTATCCAAGGGTCAGATTTTTCTGAGGGCCTTGAAAAGATACCTCAAGTTTCTGGCATGTTGGCTAATCAGCAGAGACCTTGGAGGCAGTTTTAAAGATAAGAAAATATTCCTGTTGGAATAGAGAGAGCACTGAAGTAAAATACACTTGGCTGCTCAGGTCAGGTTCTGCATTCCAGCCCATTTTACATCCAAGCCCACTACACATCCTTAATTATTCAGTAAAAACAAAACACCCCCCAATGCTGTTGTGTGGGAGGTCACTGAGGTGGGAACTTGAGCAATTTCTTAGGAATCTGTTACCTCTTTGCCTTCCTCCTCACTGAAGTTCAGCTTCCTGTTTTTTGTCATGCCTGGACTGATCAGAGGCCTGTGTTCCCCATGGAAAGTCAAACACACTGGCTGTCAGTGTGAAGTGAGACTAAGCCTGCCTGGGATTGTCCACCTTGGCTGAGATTGAAATCAGAATAAAGCCAAGAGGACAGGCAGTGAGGCACCAGATGTGTCTGCTACAAAGATCAATCAGTGCTAGTATCTTTTCTCACCACCTCCCTCCCTTCTCCCCCAGTACTCCCTGCTGCTATAATTTCTACCTATTCTTCCAGCCCTAGTCCAGTTCTACTTCCTCCATGACCAGCTCATCAAAAAATGTTTTCTTCCTGCCTTTGGGAAATGTAGGGATATGGAGACTTTCTTACCATGTCTACATCAGTACTTCCCATTTAGTACCATCTTCATGTTTTGTCTTACATGCTTTTTCATATTTCTTTTGTTCTCCCTAACTGAATTTTAAGGTTTTTAAATGCAGTAGAGCAATTTATACCAGTCAGTATTCAAATATACATTTGGCGGGTGAGAAGAGCAGGATCCAGAGATGCTCTTGGTATGGAGTCAGTCTGGGCTCATCCTCATCATACCCTATCCACAGCCAGCCTTCAGCCCCAGCCCCCTCCACCTTCAAGTCACTGCTCTCTGATTACAGTTGAATATCTGTCCATAGATAGAAACTCTATCACCTGGCACCAACAACAGGGACCTCAGTGGTTACCTGAGTCTCCACCACATATAATTTGTTGTCAGTGACACTAATGAGGCAGAATGCAGAGATTGAGCTCGGGCTTTCACTGTCAGAGAAGGAACTTCCCCTACCTGGGAAGTAATGGGCTAAATGAAGCTCAGGACGAAGACAGCCCTGTGGAGGTGCTAGTGGGGACAGTTACCTCAAGAGAGTCACCCTAGAATAGGCTGATCTTGCTTTAAATGCATGATGGAAAGATAAGAAAAAGAACCAGCCAGGTCTTAAGAGTAAGCGTGATGGTTAGTTTTATGTGCCAACTTAGTATGGTTATGGTGTCCAATTGCTTGGTCAATCCCTGGCCCACATGTTGCTATGAACGTATTTTTGTGGATGAGATTGATGTCTATCATCAGCTAACTATAAGTAAAGGAGATGACCCTTTTAATGTAAGGCAGCTGGAGGCCTTACATGCAAAGAACTGGGGTTTCTGGGAAGAAGAGAATTCTGCCTCAAGACTATTCCCTCCACTCTTCTCTGAATTTCCAGTCTAAGGAATTTGGACTCAAGACTTCACTCTTACCAGAATTTCCAGGCTCTGGCCTGCCCTATGTAATCCAGGCTTTCCAGCCTCTATAATCATGTGAGTCAATTCCTTATAATAAATCTCTTAATACGGTATAGGTGATAGATATGTAATATAGATAAAGATAGATGATACCTAGCTAGCAATAGATGAGATAGATATACACATATATCCTGTTGGTTCTGTATCTCTGGGGAACCCTGACTACTACAGTAAGTAAAATAGGGGATCATCTACGTAGGGATGCTTGAACAGTGCTAAGCAGGGGTCCCTAACCAAAAATATTCACTCCCACCCTCTACCCACCATAATATCTTCACTTCAAAATCAAAACGCTGCCAGAGGAAGTAGTCCTCATCTGCCAAAGTCTTGGTTGATAGGCGGTTGAGGACCAACTCCAGTAGGATAACTGGGAGTGGAAACAAGGAGGCATGTTCTAGGAGGGAGGAGATGGGCTCTGATGAGAGAGGAGGGAAATGCCCAAGATAAAGTTATGGATTTCAGGGTTAACCTCACTCTATTTCCTATAGTTGAACTGGGGCCTGTAGGTGAAGACATTATCATTAAGGGCCAGATTATGGATTTTAAAGGGTCCTTACCTTTAGAGAAAAATATTCTCTTGGCTTGGGTTCCTCCCAAAGCAGAGGTGATCCCAGGAAGCAGGAGCGAGGGAGCAGGAAAAATGAGACAAGAAGAGAGAAAAGCCTAATATAAAGGGTTGTTATCACAGTGTCTGGTGGGTGATGGGGTGTAATTCAACCAGAACCCCTGAGAAGCATAACGAAGGCTTTTCTGAATTACCCGCTCAAATGGGCTCCTGCCCCCTGGTTGGAGGGATGCCTGAAGAGTGGTTAACTTCTGAGCAGGGCATGTGGCCGACTCACGGGAGGAATCCCAGGACAGAAGAGAAGATGCCAGAACAGGCTGTGGGCAAGACATGAGTCAAAGCTGGAGTGGAGCTGTCCATCCCAGCCAGACTGGAACCAGAGGGAGGTCTAGAGGGCTGAAATAGTGAGGGAGTGGGAGTGGGGGAGGCACTAGATGAAATCGGACTGGTTATGTGGTATTCTAGTTTGCTAGCTGCCGGAATGCATTATACCAGAAACGGAATGGCTTTTAAAAAGGGGAATTTAATAAGTTGCTAGTTTACAGTTCTAAGGCTGAGAAAATGTCCCAATTAAAACAAGTCTATAGAAACGTCCAGTTAAAGGCATCCAGGGACAGATACCTTGGTTCAAGAAGGCCAATGAAGTTCAGGGTTTCTCTCTCATCTGGAAGGGCACATGGCAAACACGGCATCATCTGCTAGCTTCCTCTCCTGGCTTCCTGTTTCATGAAGCTCCCCAGGAGGGGTTTTCCTTCTTCATCTCAAAGCGCTGACTGATGGACTCTCTGCTTCATGGTGCTGCAGCATTCTCTGCTCTCTCTGAATCTCCTTCATTCTTCAAAATGTTTCCTCTTTTATAGGACTCCAGAAACTTATTAAGACCCACCCAAATGGGTGGAGACATGTCATCACCTAATCCAGTTTAACAACCACTCTTGATTAAATCACATCTCCAGGGAGATGATCTGATTACAGTTTCAAACATACAGTATTGAATAGGGATTATTCTGCCTTTAGGAAATGGGATTTAGATTAACATGTCTTTTCTAGGGAACATACATCCTTTCAAACCAGCACGTGTTAATGATCACTGTGGCTCGGTTATGGGTACCTGGGAGTTGGCTCTACTATTTCTCCCATTTTTCTATATGTTTAAAATTTTTCGTAATAAACTGTTTTATTCAATCAGGCCAAAATGATTAATCCATAGCATCTTTCAACATTTTTCGGTGTATAGGCAATATAGAGGGTAGAGGAATGCGCTAGCACACTATGAGGAAGCAACCAGACAAATCTAAAAGGCTGGATATTCTGCAAGACAACTGGCTGGTCTCTTCCACAAGTCAGGATAATAAAAAGGGACTATACACCATTATTATAAGATACTCAAAGAACAAAACAGCCTGATGCAATGTGGATTGGAAACTAGATCCATTGGAGGAAATTTTAATGTAGCCTGGATTTTTCATGATGTGCAAATATCATTGATAAGAAAAGGGTAATAAAATAATATGGACAGAAAGATATTTTAGTAAAAATAAAATAAAACGCATATATATGCACAGAAAGGGATTGGGGAGGATATGCCCTAAGGTTGCACTAGTGTTCTCTGAGTGGTGTAAATATGTTTTTGTTTTTTTTAAATTTTGCTTGTGTCTATTTCCCATTGTTCTACAATACACGTGAACTTTTCTGTAATAATAAAAGGTTATTTTTTTAAGTCAGCTTGGCCAGAGTTCTGTGCACAGTGTAAACATTCTAACAGTGATCATTTTCATTACTGACCAGGCACTTAATAAATACTATTTTATTTCAGTCTCACCACAAACTAATGAAGCAGGTATTATCAGTTCCATTTCACGGGTAAGGGAGCTGACTCGGAGAGGTCAAACAAATTGCCCAAGGTCACACAGCAAGTTAAGTGGTAGATCAGATTCAAGACTTAACTATGTCCAGTCTATTTAATCCAACAAAGATGTATTAAGCAGACGACCTATGTCAGGGACCACCCAGGTGGACCAATGTTTCTGTCTTACAGAGCTCACAACAATGGGGTGACAAGATCTGTAAACAGAAAGGGGCTGGAGTACAGGGCAGAGAGAAAAGGAGGCTGCCATAAGTTCTACAGGAAGACAATACAGGGTAAATTTTACTCTAATTGGAGGATTGGAGAAGACTGAAGAGCTCCCAGTAGCAGGAATCATGAGGGAGGAGTGGGATAGACATCTCAAGTTGAGGTAACCCAGAGAACAAAAGGTGCCAGGGTGGAAGGAATCTGATGGGTGAGAGGATGTTGCTGAGGACGGTGTGGCTGGAACTGAGGGAGGTGGTTGGGAGGGGTTGGGCAACAGCTGATCATATGAGACATGCACACTAGGGAGGGTCTTTTGGACTTAATCCTTTCAGTCTTGAACAAAGGCCTCAACCAGATCTCTCTTTCAGGAAGCTCACTCGGACACAGTATAGGCTGTTGGGGAATTAGGAAAATCAGAGGCTGGGAGAAGAGATTGTGGTAAAGCCTGTGTAAAAGACAATGAGATATTTGGTCAAGGGGAGGAGTTGGAATGCTTGCATCCATCAGGATCCCTTTTCTGTTTAATTACATATAAGCTTAATATCAAAGAGTGAGGACATCCATCATATCCGTGGGTGCACACGATGGGAATTTCTTGCTATGTGCCTTTCTGCTCTCAGAAACTTGGCTGGGTCCCAGGTGGCAGCTACCCAGGACAGTGTTCTCTGGACTTCCCCATTCCTTCCCTTTTATACAGGAAGCAAAAAGGCAGTACATGGTGCTCCCTCCTCTGTGCTGCAGGGAACTCATAACAATCAATGCTGGCTAAGAAAGTATTGCCATCTCGTCACGTGGACCAAGATGGAGCTAGGATAAAAGTGAGTTTAGTTTGGGGCAGCATCAAGGCATTCTTCAGGAGAGGCAAGCACTTTAGCTCCCTGATGCTCCCTCCCAGCTTTGTCTACAAATCTCTCTTCCTTGACCTTTTCACCTGAAATTCCACCTTTAAAGCCATTTATTGTGGGTGCAAATCACAACCACGTGACAGAGTGAAATCACCTTGTTGCCTCTGTATATTAAAGAGTCATGTGCTGTTTTGAAACTGTTATGCACCCCAGAAAAGCCACGTTCTTCCACTCCAATCTTTTGGGTACAGACCTATTGAGGGTGGGATCTTTAGATTAGGTTGTTTCCATGGAGATGTGGCCCACCCAGTTGTGGGTAGGACCTTTTGATTAGATGAAGATGTGATGCTGCCCATTCAAAGTGGATCATAATCCTCTCACTGAGTCTTTTAAAAGAGAGGGATTTGGAGAGAGCCGACAGATGCTTAGAGAGCCAATACAGAGAGCAGAGAGACAAAGGCATTTGGAGATGCTGAGAGAGCCGCGTGAAATCAGAAGCCAGGAGAGAAGAACAGAAGATGTCGCCATGTGCCTTCTCACGGCTTTTCTTAAGAGAAGGTATCCTCTTGTTGATGACTTAATTTGGACAATATGGCCTTAGAACAATAAACTTGTAACCTAATAAATCCCCCTTGTAAAAGCCAATCTGTTTCTAGTATATTGCATTCTGGCAGTATCAGCAAACCAAAACAAGCCCCTCCCAGTGAAGAGTGGAAAGTTTACTGGCAGTTGGTAAGACTGTTGGCAGACAGTGGACCCAGGCGGGGGGGGGGAGGGGGGGTGATGCAGGGGGAGTTGTAGGAACTGGCTACAGCTTGAGCTTGCTCGGCTGTATATGGATGGCTCTAGGGCAGGAGGTCCCTCAAGGAATGGAGAAAGACCCTGAGCTTCCCTTGCACAACTTAGCCTAAGGCTCACTCTCCTCATACCCTTCTTGTCTTTGTATCAGTCATTTCATGGATTAGGTCAGGGCCTGGCCAAATTCTTTCTGTGACCGTATCTCAGATGCCCCTGGGGTCCTGCCCACCTCCTCATCCTCACCTCTGATTCCAATCACAGTTGACAGTCTCTTTCCTCAAGAGCAGACCCATGTCCTTGTTCTCTCTGTTTCTCATGTATGCACAGTCCTAACATGTCGGGGAGTTAATGCCTCCAATGTGACCCCCAAACAGTGGGTGATGGGAATAGTAGGAAAAATACCTCTTCTGGCAGGTCATCAGGTGGACAATCCTGAGAGATATTTTACATGCTCCTCAACCAGGTAGGATTAAGCTCCCGTTGCTCAGTGATGACCCTGATAACACACCTTATACTGGGTTTTCTCCCTTCCCTCTCTCCTCAGTCCCTCAATTCTGCTCTCTGGAATCACTTCCCAAATAAACTACCTACATACAATCCCTTATCTCAGGCTCGGCCTTACAGGGTTGGGGTGAGGGGGCTGGATAGGAAAAAATAACATTTGTGCATAATCCCAATAAATCTCAGGGCTCCATGGGGCTCAATCTCAGCAGAAAGTCCAATGCACAGTCTACAAAACAATAAAGACATCATAAAAAAAAAAAGAATTTCAATCTTTAGCATTTATAAAGGTACTTCAAAGGGGATCCAACACTTTCTAAATTCCTTTGGTCATGCCCCAAAACATCGCATAGCTATTCCACACTCCCGTGCATGCCCCTCTCACTCTTCTTCTTTTCCATCTCTTTTATTATATGGATGCATTTTGCTTTTCTGGCTTAAGTCTCTCTCGCTCTCCTCCCCCCCCCCCCCCCACACACACACACAATGTCTCTGCAAAAGCTGTTCTCCTGATTCTGTATGACTGCAACAATCTTCTCTGACTGGTGGCAGTGAGCTGGGGGGGGGGGGGGGCTATGATTCCTACAAATGCCCCCCTGCCTCCTTTTATTCTTGGATAAGGGTTAGACTGCAAACTTCCAGGGGATAAACATACAGCATGGCTTGCTAGCGTCTAGATACAAGCCCACAGCAAACCTGCAGGGAGACATATATCTTTCACAGGTGGAAACTGGGCATTTTTATGCCACATATTCAAGTTAATGGATAAAACTGCCATCCAAAGGCCAGGGTCTCTCTCTCTCTCTTGTGTGGCCCACTGGGACCCATTTGCAGCACTCCAGTGTGCCAAGTATGATCCCCCACCCTGCACCCCAAGTTGGGAAGGCTGTGGGATGTGCAGGGCTCCCCACACTGTGGCAGGTCCTCAGGACAGCTGCGGAGCTGCCTCCCTCTATCTCCACTCCTAATGAACACAAGCATTCGCGTGGTGTTTTCCTACATTTTCTTACATTTTCCAACTGCCTCCCTGCCCCCATTGGTGCATTCCACAGCACGGCAATTAATTGTTCTCCGCTGCTCAGCAGCTTTGGTGTGCACAGCCATGATGCAGTCCTGCTTTGTTCCCACTTTAATCAGTCGTGTTGCCTGGCTGTCTTCAAAAAAAACAGACAAACCAGCCAGCTGCAGACCCAGTTGCCAGCGAACCGAGCCCTGACACTGGCATTCAGGGGGCCGTAAGCGAGCCCATTCAGCACCCGGCGAGAGCCCATTCTTCTCTTTTCTCCCTCACAATTGACAGACTCCGAGGACGGAAACGTGGACGGAAACGTGAGCTCCGGGTTGGCAGCGGGGCAGGAGGCTCTCGTTAACAGCTTGCTTTCCTGTTTACACGGGGTCTGGCAAAACTGTTAAATTTCTCTCACAGAGGTGACAAGTGGGAAAACCAGGAACACCAGGGAGCGGCAGCCTTAGAAAACAGCTCAGAAGCCACGCCAGGAGGCTGGGAATGGGTGGGCATCAGCCACCTCAGCTCTTGGGACCCCCTGACCAGACTCAGCCATCCCCCCGGGAGGGGGGTGCTCGGAGCTGCCCCATGGAGGGCCCCCCAGTCCTGCCCGTCCCCGAGGCCCGTGGCCGGCTCTGTGCTTTGAACAGATCTCGGGAAAGCCCCGGAGCCTTCCTGCTGCCTTCCCCTGGCATCCTAAACCCCGGGCAGGGCGTCTCCATCCTGGCGGTACATTAAAGCGTCTGGAGAGAATCTGATGATTGTTGTGTCGTGGTCCGGACCAGGCTCTACTTCTTTAAAGATTCCTAAGTGATTTTTAATGAGCGGCTGGGGTTGAAAATGGCTGTGAAGGATAGCTTGTCGTTGTTATTCTCATCATTGTTATTATTTTAAGTTAAATGCTAACTTTCTTCGAGCCTGATTGAAGGGAGGTGGGGGAAGATGGAGGCTAGGAGTGAGATGAGGTGAAAGCAGATTGCAACGGGGAGTGTCACTGCCCCTGGAGGGTGACCACATTTGCGGGGAATGGGGAGTGAAGGGCAGGGAGAGGAATTCTTGAACTATGGAAAACTCGATGTTAAAACTGGGAAACTCAGTCATCCTCCCGGGCCTCAGGGCACCTTGGGCTGGTTCGCTGGGCCTCTGAGCCTCTTGAAGGAAAAGGCAGGGTCTTATTCCAGCTGATATGCCCCAGTAGCTGCCATACAGTAAGGGTTTATTATCCAGTTCCAGAACTCACTGCCTCGAGTTTAATTCGACAAAGGCCCATAGTTGCTGATATGTTACGTAGGAATGTCACCATGCTTTCATGGCCTAGAGAAAGACATAGCAGTTATTTGTTCTAGAGAGAGAAGCAGCTTCAGAGTGGGTGGGAGAGCAAGTTGTGGGCTGAGCATTGGGGGACGGGGCGGGGGATGGCGTTTGGGAGCCTGTGGACACAGAGTGCTGCAGTTGCAGACATTTCGGGGAAGTGGTGCTATTCTTGCCACTGACACAGATCTCATTTAAACACAATTCCTGTCAAATGGGCAAGACTGCAAAATTAGCTATTTTGGAAATTTCATCTCTTATAGAAGGAAAAATAGGATTCCTCCCCCCTCCTTCTATTTTTGGCTTCATTTTCACATGGAAGAAGTAAACTAAGGATTTGTGGAGAGCACTGCAGCTCTCTGCTCACTCTTTGAGGGTTCTTAATGCCTGGGTAGGTGCGGGGGCAGCCATCCAGGAGCTGACAATGAAAGCCTCCTTACCCCAAGCATGTCCCCACTCCATCCTCAGTGTAACCAGCTGGGTCCCTGCATGGCCTGCGGGTACACCAGGGCCCTTCCTACCTCCTGCCTGGAGCTCTCCTACCCAGCCCAATTTCTTCTCTTTTGGCAATGGTCAGCTAAAGCCTAGGCTCCCTCAGGAAGCCCTCCCTCTCTCTCTTCTGGAAGTTACCAAAGCAAACAGCATCTATTCCACACTGTCCAGAATCCCTCTGTGACCCCTTCTGGAGGAGACCAGGTAATTAGTTCGGCCAGCATTTCCTTTGCCTACCTGCTCCATCCTGGCACTCCTGGGACTATCTGAAAACTTGGGTGACCATAGTCAGCTCACCTGCTCAGCATGATGCATAGTCAGTAGGAAAGAATGTATAGCAGACATTCAGTGAGCAAAAGGCCTGGGGAAGCTGAAATCCCTGTGCCACCACCATCCCAACCTTTTAGTTGCTGCTTCTCTCACTCCCAGCAGCTACAAGTGGGATGGAAGTCGGGGGGAGGGCAGGAGGAGGTTTTGTTGGCTCTGTTGTCTTGAACTTTACCTGGTTTGGGTGTGGACATCCCTCCAGAATTTCCAGGGCTACAGGCTGTCCCCCTCTACTGCAGGCTCCACTGTGTACTTGATACCCCAATATTGCCAACTCCTCAGCTCGACCCAAAGGGAGCTGATGAGCCTGTTATCAGGGACCTGGCTCTGGAATGTAATACCAGGGTTCTGGCTGGATGACTCGAACCTCTCAGTACCTTATTCTTCTCCATGAAGTGGGGATATTAATGGAACATACCTTACTTGGTTATTGGGCTAATCGGTGAAATAATCTTGATAATGCAGCTAGAACAATGCCTGACACATATTAAGTGCTGGCTCTGATTCTTTAATATCCTTCTAATAGAGGAAAAAGAAGAGCTCACTTGTCTTTCTAAATGAGACGCCATCTTATTTGTATGAGTCCCACAGCCTGAAGCCTTCCTGTCTCAGGGTTTGGTTCTTGCTAGTGGAGGCAGTTCTTTCACTCCTGGGTTTCCTACTGTGCTGGACTGTGTCCCCCAAAGAGGCCAGCCATGGCAAAGTTTGTCTTTAATTGCCACCATGATATAGTCTATGTACACTTGTTCTGATGTACTAGTCTAGATCTCTCAAACCTCCATGTGCTTCTCAAGAGAAGCAATTCTGTCTTGTGCATTTTTCTTTACTTCTCAACTATAGTTTTAGGCATCGACTGAGTGATAGGCCAGAACCTGGGAGAAGGCAAAAGCATCTTACCCACCCCCCCCATTGCCTAATGTCCCAGGAGACCATCCATAACATGAAAGGGACCCTTGACCCTGTACATCTGGGTCTGGAACAGGCAGGTTGCCAACTATACATGCCCTGGATTTTAGTAAGTTGGGAGAGTGGAGCAACAACTGGCAGAACTTACAGCCTTAGACTCTGGCCACTCCTTGAGGTTTAGAGTAAGCCCAAATTGCTTTCTTTGAGTAGCAGACAAGGAAAATGTTAGCCAGAACCCCAAGATAGGCATCTTTCTCTTCCTTGATTTCATTTCCTTAGTGGTACTCCAAAACACTGATGAGCCTGTAGTAATAAAATGGACAAAATTATCACCAAGAGGTGGTGATAATTCCAGGCTACAGGAAAAGCAAGGAGACTCTGCTGTGGCTCTCCAATGTCACCGTTCTTATACTGGAAAGGGAGCTGCTGGTGGCATCTCTTGGGCCTCTCTGGCACTTTAGAATCTGTTGGAAAATGCTTTAAACTTGCATTACGTGTGTGTTATCCTTGAAAAGACTGGCTGAATAATAAATGAGCTAACCTGTCCTATTTTCTCTAAAGAACTCTAAATTCCTCCCACTCTCCTGAATAAAATATCTGTATTCCTACCCACACTCTCAGCTACCTGCTGCGGAGGCTGAAACTCCGCCAAGTTTTGTTTCAGCACTCTTGCTCCTGGGGCTGCAAACTGGGTAGTCCTCAGAATCCCTCTCCCACTCTCCTCCCTCTACCTGTTCTAGTCAGGGTCCTTAACTCAGCATCTGAGCTCTTGCTCTGATGTAGGGAGAGACTTGTTGATGAGGCCAAGAATCCCTCTGCTAGACAGGCTGAAATACCATAGACGGACTACACTCAGCAGCCCCTGGAGAGGAGCATCAAATGCTTTGCTGAGCCTGAGCTGTCAGCAAACAGCAAGGCTGAACTGCCCTGCTGACCATGGACTCCACATTCCTGCCTGGGCGTCCTGCTCCTTCTCCTTGGTACCTGGCCACATCCCACCACCTTTTCAAGATTTGGTTCAAGCTCATCCTCCTCCTCCATCCACTCATCCAGTATAGGTACATTATTGAGCACCTGCTGAATTCCAGGGAATGCACTAGGCATAGAGATATGGATGAAAATCATAGGCCCTACCTGCCAGGACCTCCCAATCTAGGAAGACTTCTCTGACCACTCTAGCCCAGAAGCACATTCCCTTCTTTGAACTCCTCTTGTCCTTAAAGACAGTCCTACCCAGCATAGACCTGAGAGTCATCAGGCTTCAAAACGAAGGAACCTCAATAATTCATCTGGTCGTTTTAGCCTTGGGTTTTATTAATATTCCCAACTTTCAGATGAGTTAAGTGAGTCACTGAAAAGGTTAAGAACATTGTCCAAGGTCATGGAATTAGTTGGTAGACTTCCAGTGCTCTAATTGCTCTCTGTGTTGATCTTATCTCCTCAATTGTGTTCTAAGGTTCCCAAGAAGAGCGCAGGACATTCCAGGCTCTTTGCACACATTAAGTGCCTAATAGAGACAAATGCCTTCCTGATGGCTCTTCTCCCAGGTCCATAAGTCCTAGGGTCTAAGGTTGGAATCTGCCCCAGCTGGGACTCCACACTTCAGGCCCCGCATCTTGAGAGGGCCTGAGCAGCTTCTCCATTGCTCCGGCCATCCTCTTTCCTTGTGTGACCTCCTTTGGAGAAGCAGCAGCTTCCAGGCTCTAGAAGGGGGTGTGCATTTTGCTGTCTGCAAACAACCCTTGCTTGCTCCATGGGCACCAATCTCAGGACAGGACCCTGTAAGAAGCCCTTAAGAAGGGAGAGGTTTACTGAGATAGGGGTCTTGATTGCAGTCTCCTTCCTCATAGGGAATCAAGTTACCTTCATCTCTTTTTTGATGAGTCATTTGTGGGGAACAGGAGATGATAAATTGAATTTCCTCCTATTAAACCTCCTCAGGCAGCTTCGTGTGAGGGGCTCTGGTTTCTTGCCAGGAGAACAGCAACATGAGGTGGGGAAGCAAATGGGACTGTGCAGAGAGCTCCAGCGTGGACCTAGCCCCCACCGCGTGCTGGTCACAACAAAGTCACCAAGGACTGTGTGTGCCTGGGCCCCTGGCCAGGATGGTTAGGCCTGGTCACCACACAGCCAAGGGCTGCGTGCCCATGAAAACACTCTTCTGCACACACAGCACTCAATTCAAACGTCACATGCAGCACCCAGGCTAACGTCTGGCTATGGGTTTTTGCCCCTCTGGGGGCAGCCATCTCAGGCAGTGAAATTTAGAAAGCAGGAATTGAAGAGTCTGCATGGCAACATTTAGATTTCAGGATTCAGGACAGAACCTTAGTATAGATTTGCTTGTTGTCTTTGTGGCGATTTAAATGTCCCATTTAACTTTCCCTCTCTAGAGCCGACCCAGGATCTGGTGAGCTGAAGAGGAGCACTCAGAGTGGAGTGCTTCGGATTTTACCTCAGGGGGTGGAGAAGCAGGGAGGGAAATGCTCAGAATAGAGAGAAAAGGTGTCTACTCTCCCAGTAGGTGGTCAGTGTGGTAGCGGGTATAGACTACTAGAGAAATAATACCTAAAGGAAGCAAATGTTGGGGTAACTCCCTAGAACTTGGAGACCTGGAGCAAAGAGCAGTTGGCTGGCCTCTGGGGGTAGACCTTTGACCTTTACTTTGGGGTTCAGAAAAACAAAACAGCACACCCTGGGGAGTGTATTCAAGGCTAAGAGAACATCAGGATATAAAGGCAGGAGGTCCTGGGTCCGGAGAAGATGGAGCTTTCTCAGGGGCAGGAGGAAAGAAATTTGGCAACCTGAGATAAACTTGTAGCTAGCCAGCAGACCCCAGAC
The DNA here is from genome assembly GCF_023851605.1 of Tamandua tetradactyla. Lineage (NCBI taxonomy): Eukaryota > Metazoa > Chordata > Mammalia > Pilosa > Myrmecophagidae > Tamandua > Tamandua tetradactyla. The sequence continues at coordinate 35,242,289 of NC_135343.1, read as the reverse complement.
TGGCCAGACAGTGGACAGTAAAGGACAGCCTTCCCTGGGGGCACCAGGTACAGTCCCCTCCCAAAGACCGCAAGGCATCGGCCATCAGAAAAGCCACTGGGGCGTCGCTTCACACTCTCCTACTCCCAGGAGCCAGGACAGAACAAGGCACCTCCTTGTTGACTTCTCCAGCCTCACCCACTACACTCAGCAAGACAGCTGGACACTCTCCAAACGGCCATTTGCCTCCATTATCAGGGGGAAGCCTGAAGAGGCAAGAGGCGAACTGAGAAGCCATCACATGTATTTTAATTTTTCATCTCTTTAAAAAAAATTCCTTGGAAACAGTGAGGAAAAGGAATTCTAATTTGGCTATAGCACAAAACATTTTCATTTTCTAGAGCAATTGAACCTCCGGATTTCTAACTTTATGAAAAAGAAGGAGAGGGAGGCAGAGAGAGAACAAGGGTATGAGGAAGAGAGAAAAAGAGAATGCAAGAAGGAAAGGAAGGAGGGAGAGAGGGAAGGGGGAGGGACAGAGGGGCCTAAGGAGGAAAGAAACTAATTGGAAAGAACCCTAGGAAGAATCTAGGTTAGCCTATGCAGTTTGAAAATGAAGATAAAGTCTCAGCAAAATTCGTGCTCCCCCAGATCACACCTGTGACAGGGCCAGGTGACTTCTCCACCCTCCCCCACATCACCCCACCCTATCCCCACCCTGAGCCCATCCTGAGGGAAGAGCTTAGCAGTCTCTCCAGCCCAAGCACTTCCACTGGGTCTGATACCTGAGACTGAAATATGCCACCAACCAACTCCGGGAAGTGTACTTTTGCATGCTAGGAGTTGCCTGAACATAGCATGCAAATGTATGGAAAAGAATAGTTAACCTTGTGCCTGAAATAACGTAACATGTATTTGCCCATTTTCTGGGCATTTTCTGCCCAGAGTCGGCCCTCAGAGATGGGGGTGAAGGTTCCTCTGGTCCCTTCAAGTCCTGTTCCAAGGACAACACCTAGTTCTATTCAGCTCTCCTCTCTACTGTGTGCAAGTCCCCTCCCACCTCCCTCCCTCCGTCCTCTCACAGCCAAACTCACTGAACACCAGTCCTTTCAGTCAGTCTTTGCTGGCCCAGGGAAATAGAAGTGGCTTCGAATCTCTGCCATGGGCGTGTAGCCTGCTCTATCCCACCAGCAGGACTGGAAGGGTCTTACAGTGCAGGATTCTACTCTCCAGTTCTCTCCTTGTGCTTCAGACATTTGAAACGCAGTCCACGCAGATATTCCCCCTCCCCCAAAACACAACCTCTTTAACAGAAGTTAAAACCATTGATTTTTAAAGTGCCAAATGTGACTGTACCTTGGACTCCAGGCTAAGTATCAAATAAAGCTGTAGAGTCCCTGATGCTTTACCTTGTTTGTTATTTGTTTCCCCTTGAAAACTTGGGGAAACAAATAACAACGTAAAGCATCAGGGCAGGGTGTGGACCTCACAGGGCTGGTCCAGCGATGTTCTGACCCATGCCCTCCCTGGCCACCTGAGCTAGGGCACCACATGTGGCCTCCTCTCTCTCTGGTCAGGCCAAGACCCAGCAACAACCTGTTCAGCAAGTGGCTGGCTGGTTGGCTGGTTGTCTCAACAGAATCTTGTGAAAGAAATGCCAGGACTAGACCCACCCAGGCCAGGGGTGAAATGGAAGGGGACTTCCATAAAGCAGGAGAGGAGATCACTCCAGCCCCTTACGCATTTACCAAAGCCACTCCAAGTCTAGGCTTTCCGCCAGCTCTAGAGCTGCTGTTATCATAATTGCTCCCCAAAAGCCTTCTGGGCCAGATCCAGCAGATCATCACTCTGGGGTACCTGAGGATTCTTATCCTCTGAAAGGATTCCTGAGTCAACAAATACCTGGTTTCACTATTAGCATCTGTTCTCTGATTAGAAAAGAAAGAAGAAAGACATGGCATGAAAAGCCCAGCTGTGAGGAGGCACACCTGTCCATCTGCTGGGAACCTCTCACCCAAGGTCCTGCCACCTGGCCTTCCAAAAGTGTGTGAACCTCTGCAAACACTTGGCTTCCATGCTTCTAGAACTTGGAGGAACTCCATGGGCCAGAAATGCTCAGTTGTCCCAGCCCTTAGTCATCACAGCCCTGCCTGGTTCTGCAGCCAGAAAACAGAACCAGTAAATTTCAACCAAAGGGCTAGGAACTTAAGAGGATTCATACAGGGCCATCTGTGGGAAGTCTTGCAATGAGACTAAGTAGAACAAAGCAGAAGAGAGCTCTGCCAAGAATCAGAAGAAAAGAAACCTGTTGGCACCCAGGGTAGGGGCCCCATCTGCCTCCTGGGAGGCCTTGGTTTGGCATCCAGATTGCAGGGCTGGACCACATCAGTGGGTCCCAAACCTGTCTGCACATGAGGGCCACCGGGGGATAACACAATAATGGGATTGTAATGTCTGATACCACTTCAGAGTAAACCAGGAGGCAGAAAGAAGGGAGAGGGAGGGGGAAGAGCTGAAGTAAGACTAGCCAAAAGTTGAAAATTGTTTAAGTGGGCTGATGATACATTGAGGTGTGTGGTGCTTATTATTCTGTCAGCTCTACTATTTTCCACAATAAAAAGTTAAAAAGCAAAACTACTGATGCTCTAAAACTGTCTATTCCTGGGTCTCTCCCAGAACTTATAAGTGCTGGTGTGAAGCTGTTATATACCCTAGAAAAGCCATATTCTTTCAATCCAATCTTGTGGGGGCAGACCTATTGTTGGGTGAGATCTTTTGATTAGGTTGCTTCCATGGAGATAAAACCACCCAATTGTGGGTGGGACCCTTCGATTAGATTATTTTCATGGAGATGTAGCCCACCCATTCAAGGTGGTTTTAATTAGTTTACTGGAGTCCTTAAAAGACCTCACAGAGAAATAGAAAGCCCAGAGCTGACACAGACAGCAGATGCCTAGAAACAGACATTTGGAGATGCTTGGAGAGCCAACATAGAAAGTCAGTGGAATCAGAAGCTAAAAGCAATACACCCAGAAGCAAAGGACCAGGAGATGTCAGCCATGTGCCCTCCCTGTTGACAGAGAAACCTCAGAAGTGATCAGCCTTTCTTGAGTGAAGGTATCCTCTTGTTGGTGCCTTAATTTGGACATTTTTATGGCCTTAGAACTATAAACTTGTAACTTAATAAATACCCGTTTTAAAAACCAATCCATTTCTGAGGGTGCATGGGTCGTTTAGTGGTTGGAATGCCCGCCTTCCATGCAGGAGACCCAGATTTGATTCGCGGACCATGCACTGCCCCCCCACCCCCCACCCCCAAAAAAGCCAATCCATTTCTGGTATATTGCATTCTGGCAGCATTAGCAAACAGAAACACTATAAAATTGGAATCTCTAGGGGCTGGGACCCTGGTACCAGTGCTTTTTGAAAAGAACTTCCCATGTGATTCTAATGCGCAGTCAGGATTGAGCATGCTGGACCAAGACACTCTCATGCAGCTGAGCACGGAGCCACCGACACCTCTGCCCACAGATAGCAAGTCACACTCATGTGTCATCTGTTCTGACTTCTGTTAGAGATCTCCTCTCAGGGGGAAGGTAATGGGATGAGGGACCAGGACAAAGTCTGGTGTTCTTGGTGCAGGAAGCCCCTGCTAGGCCTTAAACCCAGGTCCTCCACTCTGTCCTGGATGGAGGACTCCTCAGAAAGGCTGCTCCCTGAGACCTCCAGCTCAGGGAAGGTGGTGGCTGTACCTCCAGGTGTATCAGGAAGCTCCAAACAGAACCAATCCCTCTCATCCAAACAGAACTTCAGTCTCCTCATGTGGCCAAGCAGACAGACCCCCACCTCCCTGAAGACAGTAAGTCCTATTCACATTGCATTTGGAAATGAATGTTCCTGGACCGTTTCCCAGTGTCTTTCTTCTTGCCACTGCATTTCAGCACCTGGGACCTGGAGGCAGTGAACGGGCTCAGCCTGGATTTCCACTCAGGACGCTCAGCTATCTGGGGCCTCTTGGGGGTCCCATCTCTACTGATTTCACTGCCCCGTCACCCCAGAACACCAACCACAGCTCCACCCTACTTACGCCACCTGTCCCTGATCATAGCCTACTGATTGCATTTTCCTTCACTCTCCCACACTGGTGTAGAAATCTATATTCCAAACTCCTAGTAAACTCCACCCACACCCCCATCCTTTGTCTTACCAGCTCTGCAGGGCAGTGAAGGCCCCTGCTTACTTAGATAATTCAGAAGTGCAGCAACTTCTTAGTTTCTGTTGCCACTTTTTCATGCCGGCACTCTTTCTGCCCTTCTCAAGCTGGCCCTTGAGTTTGGCCTGGGAGGGAGGCTCTTCCCTAATGCCTTTCCTGCCTCATTTCCCATAACTTCCCCGTTAAAAAAAAAAAATCGGACTGCTGGAGAAGATGGTGGCTTAGTAAGACACGCGGGTCTTAGTTCCTCCTCCAGAACAGCTACTAGGGGAGTAGAAATGATACAGAACAGCTCCCAGAGCCACGACAGAGATCAAGAAGACAGCGTACCCCATTCTGGAATGGCTGACTGGCTGGGAGAAACCGCTCCGGTGAGATCGACGAGGAGCGCGGGCTTCCCCAGGCCGGGGCGGCAGGTGGCCGGAGTCCCTCCCTCCCTCCTTCCCGAGCCGGCTGGGAGAATTGGACAGGCGGTCCCCTCAAGCCACCGCGGCTGGCGCCCCCCCCCAAACGCACGGCCCCCTGGACCAACTTGGAGAATTGGATCGGAGATCCCCAGGCCGCGGAGAACGGTGACCGGGGTCCCTTCCAAACACGTGGCTTCCCGGTCCAGCTGGGAACGGTGCACTCCCCCGGGCCACAGCGGCTGGCACCCTCCCACCACGCTTGGCGCCCTGGGCCCAGCTGGGATTTTGGTCGGGCGCACTCCCGGGCTGCAGCGGCCGGCGACCCTCCCCGCGTTCGGATCCCCGGGTCGGCTGGGAGATTCAGATTGGCACTCCTCCAAGCCACTTTGGCTGGCGAACCTCCCCCATGGCGAGAGTTTTCCAAAGTTAAAGAACCCACAGCACCTTTTACTGGTGGGACCCGCAGATAGATGAGTGCCACGAGCGCCACCTACTGGGCAGGATAAGAAAAACAGAACCCAGAGATTTCACAGAAAAATCTTTCAACCTGTTGGGTCCAACACCCAGGGAAATCTGATTAAATGTCCAGACGCCAGCAGAAGATAACGGATCACGCTCAGAAAATTGAAAATATGGCCCAGTCAAAGGAACAAACCAATAGTTCAAATGAGATACAGGAGCTGAGACAACTAATGCTGAATATTCGAACAGAAATGGAAAACCTCTTCAAAAAAGAAATCGATAAATTCAGGGAGGACATGAAGAAGACATGGGCTGAACATAAAGAAGAAATAGAAAAACTGAAAAAACAAATCACAGAACTTATGGGAGTGAAGGACAAAGTAGAAAAGATGGAAAAAACAATGGATACATACAATGATAGATTTAAAGAGACAGAAGATAGAATTAGTGATTTGGAGGATGGAACATCTGAATTCCAAAAAGAAACAGAAACTATCGGGAAAAGAATGGAAAAATTTGAACAGGGGATCAGGGAACTCAAGGACAATATGAAGCGCACAAATATACGTGTTGTGGGTGTCCCAGAAGGAGAAGAGAAGGGAAAAGGAGGAGAAAAACTAATGGAAGAAATTATCACTGAAAATTTCCCAACTCTTGTGAAAGACCTAAAATTACAGATCCAAGAAGTGCAGCGCACCCCAAAGAGATTAGACCCAAATAGGCGTTCTCCAAGACACTTACTAGTTAGAATGTCAGAGGTCAAAGAGAAAGAGAGGATCTTGAAAGCAGCAAGAGAAAAACAATCCATCACATACAAGGGAAACCCAATAAGACTATGTATAGATTTCTCAGCAGAAACCATAGAAGCTAGAAGACAGTGGGATGATATATGTAAATTACTAAAAGAGAAAAACTGCCAACCAAGACTTCTATATCCAGGAAAATTGTCCTTCAAAAATGAGGGAGAAATTAAAACATTTTCAGACAAAAAAATCACTGAGAGAATTTGTGACCAAGAAACCAGCTCTGCAAGAAATACTAAAGGGAGCACTAGAGTCAGATACGAAAAGACAGAAGAGAGAGGTATGGAGAAGAGTGTAAAAAGAAGGAAAATCAGATATGATGTACATAATACAAAAGGCAAAATGGTAGAGGAAAATATTATCCAAACAGTAATAACACTAAATGTTAATGGACTGAATTCCCCAATCAAAGGACTGGCAGAATGGATTAAAAAACAGGATCCTTCTATATGCTGTCTACAGGAAACACATCTTAGACCCAAAGATAAACATAGGTTGAAAGTGAAAGGTTGGGAAAAGATATTTCATGCAAATAACAACCAGAAAAGAGCAGGAGTAGCTATACTAATATCCAACAAAGTAGACTTCAAATGTAAAACAGTTAAAAGAGACAAAGAAGGATACTATCTACTAATAAAAGGAACAATTAAACAAGAAGACATAACAATCATAAATATTTATGCACCGAACCGGAATGCCCCTAAATACGTGAGGAATACACTGCAAACACTGAAAAGGGAAATAGACACATATACCATAATAGTTGGAGACTTCAATTCACCACTCTCATCAATGGACAGAACATCTAGACAGAGGATCAATAAAGAAATAGAGAATTTGAATATTACTATAAATGAGCTAGACTTAACAGACATTTATAGGACATTACACCCCACAACAGCAGGATACACCTTTTTCTCAAGTGTTCATGGATCATTCTCAAAGATAGACCATATGCTGGGTCACAAAGCAAGTCTTAACAAATTTAAAAAGATTGAAATCATACACAACACTTTCTCGGATCATAAAAGGAATGAAGTTGGAAATTAACAATAGGCGGAGTGCCAGAAAATTCACATATACGTGGAGGCTCAACAACAAACTCTTAAACAACGAGTGGGTCAAAGAAGAAATTGCAAGAGAAATTAGTAAATACCTCGAGGCGAATGAAAATGAAAACACAACATAGCAAAACTTATGGGACGCAGCAAAAGCAGTGCTAAGAGGGAAATTTATTGCCCTAAATACCTATATCAGAAAAGAAGAAAAGGCAAAAATTCAGGAATTAACTGTCCACTTGGAAGAACTGGAGAAAGAACAGCAAACTAATCCCAAAGCAAGCAAAAGGAAAGAAATAACAAAGATTAGAGCAGAAATAAATGAAATTGAAAACATGAAAACAATAGAGAAAATCAATAAGACCAGAAGTTGGTTCTATGAGAAAATCAATAAGATTGATGGGCCCTTAGCAAGATTGACAAAAAGAAGAAGAGAGAGGATGCAAATAAATAAGATCAGAAATGGAAGAGGAGACATAACTACTGACCTCACAGAAATAAAGGAGGTAATAACAGGATACTATGAACAACTTTACGCTAATAAATACAACAATTTAGATGAAATGGACGGGTTCCTGGAAAGACATGAACAACCAACTTTGACTCAAGAAGAAATAGATGACCTCAACAAACCAATCACAAGTAAAGAAATTGAATTAGTCATTCAAAAGCTTCTTAAAAAGAAAAGTCCAGGACCAGACGGTTTCACTGTGAATTCTACCAAACATTCCAGAAAGAATTAGTACCAACTCTCCTCAAACTCTTCAAAAAAATCGAAGCGGAGGGAAAGCTACCTAATTCATTCTATGAAGCCAACATCACCCTCATACCAAAACCAGGCAAAGATATTACAAAAAAAGAAAACTACAGGCCAATCTCTCTAATGAATATAGATGCAAAAATCCTCAACAAAATTCTAGCAAATCAAATCCAACAACACATTAAAAGAATTATACATCATGACCAAGTAGGATTCATCCCAGGTATGCAAGGATGGTTCAACATAAGAAAATCAATTAATGTAATACACCATATCAACAAATCAAAGCAGAAAAATCACATGATCATCTCAATTGATGCAGAGAAGGCATTTGACAAGATTCAACATCCTTTCCTGTTGAAAACACTTCAAAAGATAAGAATGCAAGGGAACTTCCTTAAAATGATAGAGGGAATATATGAAAAACCCACAGCTAATATCATCCTCAATGGGGAAAAATTGAAAACTTTCCCCCTAAGATCAGGAACAAGACAAGGATGTCCACTATCACCACTATTATTCAACATTGTGTTGGAGGTTCCAGCCAGAGCAATTAGACAAGAAAAAGAAATACAAGGCATCAAAATTGGAAAGGAAGAAGTAAAACTATCACTGTTTGCAGACGATATGATACTATACGTCGAAAACCCGGAAAAATCCACAACAAAACTACTAGAGCTAATAAATGAGTACAGCAATGTAGCAGGTTACAAGATGAACATTCAAAAATCTGCATCATTTCTATACACTAATAATGAACAAGCTGAGGGGGAAATCAAGAAATGAATCCCATTTACAATTGCAACTAAAAGAATAAAATACCTAGGAATAAATTTAACTAAAGAGACAAAAAAACTATATAAAGAAAACTACAAAAAACTGCTAAAAGAAATCACAGAAGACCTAAATAGATGGAAGGGCATACCGTGTTCATGGATTGGAAGACTAAATATAGTTAAGATGTCAATCCTACCTAAATTGATTTACAGATTCAATGCAATACCAATCAAAATCCCAACAACTTATTTTTCAGAAATAGAAAAACCAATAAGCAAATTTATCTGGAAGGGCAGGGTGCCCCGAATCACTAAAAGTATCTTGAGGAAAAAAAATGAATCTGGAGGTCTCACGCTGCCGGACTTTAAGGCATATTATGAAGCCACAGTGGTCAAAACAGCATGGTATTGGCATAAAGATAGATATATCGACCAATGGAATCGAATAGAGTGCTCAGATATAGACCCTCTCATCTATGGACATTTGATCTTTGATAAGGCAGTCAAGCCAACTCACCTGGGACAGAACAGTCTCTTCAATAAATGGTGCCTAGAGAACTGGATATCCATATGCAAAAGAATGAAAGAAGACCCGTATCTCACACCCTATACAAAAGTTAACTCAAAATGGATCAAAGATCTAAACATTAGGTCTAAGACCATAATACAGTTAGAGGAAAATGTAGGGAGATATCTTATGAAACTTACAATTGGAGGCGGTTTTATGGACCTTAAACCTAAAGCAAGAGCACTGAAGAAGGAAATAAATAAATGGGAATGCCTCAAAATTAAACACTTTTGTGCGTCAAAGAACTTCATCAAGAAAGTAGAAAGACAGCCTACACAATGAGAGACAATATTTGGAAACGACACATCAGATAAAGGTCTAGTATCCAGAATCTATAAAGAGATTGTCCAACTCAACAACAAAAAGACAGCCAATCCAATTACAAAATGGGAAAAAGACTTGAACAGACACCTCTCAGAAGAGGAAATACAAATGGCCAAAAGGCACATGAAGAGATGCTCAATGTCCCTGGCCATTAGAGAAATGCAAATCAAAACCACAATGAGATATCATCTCACACCCACCAGAATGGCCATCATCAACAAAACAGAAAATGACAAGTGCTGGAGAGGATGCGGAGAAAGAGGCACACTTATCCACTGTTGGTGGGAATGTCAAATGGTGCAACCACTGTGGAAGGCAGTTTGGTGGTTCCTCAAAAAGCTGAATAGAGAATTGCCACACGACCCAGCAATACCATTGCTAGGTATCTACTCAAAGGATTTAAGGGCAAAAACACAAACGGACATTTGCACACCAATGTTTATAGCAGCGTTATTTACAATTGCAAAGAGATGGAAACAGCCAAAATGTCCATCAACAGACGAGTGGCTAAACAAACTGTGGTATATACATATGATGGAATACTATGCAGCTTTAAGACAGAATAAACTTATGAAGCATGTAATAACATGGATGGACCTAGAGAACATTATGCTAATTAAGTCTAGCCAAAAACTAAAGAACAAATACTGTATGGTCCCACTGATGTGAACCGACATTCGAGAATAAACTTGGAATATGTCATTGGTAACAGAGACCAGCAGAAGTTAGAAACAGGGTAAGATAATGGGTAATTGGAGCTGAAGGGATACAGACTGTGCAACAGGACTAGATACAAAAACTCAAAAATGGACAGCACAATAATACCTAATTGTGAAGTAATCATGTTAAAACACTGAATGAAGCTGCATCTGAGCTATAGATTTAGTTTGTTTGTTTGTTTTTGTTTGTTCGTTTTTTTTTTTTTTTTTTTTTTACTATTATTATTACTTTTATTTCTTTTCTCTATATTAACATTCTATATCTTTGTCTGGTGTGTCGCTAGTTCTTCTAAACCGATGCAAATGTACTAAGAAATGATGATCATGCATCTATGTGATGATGTTAAGAATTACTGATTGCATATGTAGAATGGAATGATTTCTAAATGTTGTGTTAATTTCTTTTTATTCTTTAATTAATAATAAAAAAAAAATCACGCCCTTCTGCTTTGGTCTGTCTGGTCTGTTTTGTCTCCTAAATACGTCCTGTAACTTCTTGCCTCCAGGTCTCTGCTCAGACTGCTCCTCCCGCCCTCTTCTTGACCTGCCATCTTAACAGCTGTCAAAGCAAATAATAATGATGATATAGAGGCTAAAATTTCTTGAGCAGTTGCTGTGCCCCCACAAAAACCTAAGAATCAATTAAAATAATTTGTTTGTTTTGCAATAATTTTAGCCTTACAGAAAAGTGGCAAAAATAGTACAGACACCTCCCTTGTTCCCTTCACTCAACTTCCCCAAGGTTAGAATCTTACAGAACCACAGTACACGGATTAAAAACCAGGAAATGAACATTGGCACAACACTGACTTCAATCAGTCGAATTCGATCACTTCAATCAGTGATCGAATTTCACCACTCACCAACCCCCCAATGTCCTTTTTTTTGTTCCCAGATGGCACATTTCATTCAGCCACTGAACAGTTCCTTGGTCTTGCATTATCTTTTATGGCCTTGGCTCTTTCGATGAGTACCATTCATTTATTTTGCAGAAAGACTCTCAATCTGTTTTCTCATGAGTAGACTGAGGTTATACACTTTGGGCAAGAAGTGAGGCTTGTCCCACATAGTGCAACCGATGCAGGGGACAGGAACATGAGATCTGTAAGGCTTAGTGCAGGTCGCGTGACCTTGCACACTTGATTAATGTGGCGTCTGCCAGTTTTCTCCAGAGTAAAGTTATTACTTTTCTCTTGGAAATTGATAAGTACCTTGGGGGAGATACTTTGAGACTATACAAATATCTTGTTTCTCCCATTTGCTCACTGCATTTACACATGTCAGCCTGCAACAGTTATTACTGTGGCATGGCCTAGAGGCGGCTTGGTACTTCATGAGAGTCACTGTTTGCCCTATTTTATAGGTGAGGATACTGTGGCTCAGATCTGAAATAACTTGCCCATTGTCCTACTGCCAATAAGCAGTTGAGTCAGAACTCAGGCACCAAAGCACTAAGCGACTCCTCAACCTTCCACTCCTTACCCCCTCATCAGAGTGAACCGTTTGCTGTCATGTGACACCTCTCACCATCATTTGATTTTCCAGGGTGGGACCTCCTCCCCCAGACACACCCTAGTTTCTGGAGAACAGGAGCCGTGCCCCTGTCGGATTCCCCCAGATTGCCCAGGGCATGGTCTGGTGCTTGGGAAGTACCCGGGGATGGACTGTGGATGGGAGGATGGAGGCAACAGGACAAATCAGGAGGACGAGGTGGAACCAGAAGAATGTCCAGCTCATTTCATTTTTCTCAGCTTACACAGTGACGGGAGGAGTGGGGGGATGTCTGGTCATTGGCACTCCTGAGCCTCGGAACAGGTGAAAAGGATGGGCAGAGGCTCCCCTGAGGGGCAGGGGCTCAGGAGAGCAGAGCCAGCAGGGATATGTTAGGCTGAGGCTAAGCAGTGGGGCTGGGAGAAAGACTGAAAGGAAAGGTAGGAG